>NC_065541.1:36808834-37442016 GCF_932294415.1 Quercus robur | reverse complement strand
TTAACTTATTTGATTGGTTATGAACCAAAAGTTATTAATCACCTAAGCAATATGAGAAAATGACTATGGGTTAAAAAAGAGTAAATAGTGACCGCTGAGAATGATTAACTACGGTCAAAAAACACATGCACACTGTATGTGCGTACCAGCATTTGGCTACCTGCCAAAGCCAATGCCAAAAGCAAAACAGAATAGGCATCTGTCTTTCTCTCTGTAAATTTACGTGGACCTAGGGAACACACATCATGCAAAATTCCACACTTTCTACTTGGGTTTTCGGTTCTTTTCTTTATTTTTAATTATGTTTTTTTCGCTTGCAACTTTCTATAATTAAGCCGGTGACCAAGTCAGGATAGTGACATTGTCCCCCTGCTTTCACAGTCTCTCACACGGCACTGATTAACAACGCACAGCAATTCTTCGCTTTGTGCAGTGCTTCTAAGACCCATTTGAAATTGAAATAACAAAATCAACTTTAACACTAGAATAATCACCACAACTAAAACAAATGAGAGACATACATCACACTATGATGAGCAAAATAAATAAGGCACATCACACACGTAATTTATAGTCACAAATATGGTGTGAAAAGAGAGGTGTGGTCCTTACAGTACGTGGCGCTGGTTCCAGAAAAGCGAGTAGGAGTGGAATTCCTTGGTTGGGTCAAACCAAAGGTTCAATCTTTGCTCTCTGTTACCGACACCGTTCACATAAATATTGGTTTGAATAGTGTAAGGTTCACCAGTAGTGTTGCCCAAAAACTCAAAATCAAATTCATTGTGATTTGGACCGTCCGAGGACATCTGAAACAAAGCAATAAAATTTTAATATGGACCCCGCAACAAATATCATTATCATCACGCGCATAATAGTAAAGAGAATTAATAATCAAATGTCAAATGTCATTCTCACACAGACAGATAGTACAATTATAGCAACACAAGGTCAACAAATCACAAGTAAATTGTTTTGTGACTCACTAATGATATTAGATTAAAGCCAATAATGGAGGATAGTGTTCTATAGTATCTATTGGCTCATGGCGATTTTTTGATTGGGACGGGGATTATAAATGCAGATTTAATGCGATTTGCTAAAGCTAACAATAGTGAAAGAAGTAGGTTACTATTAATTACAAAAAAAACAAATAAATTTTAGCAGAGTACCAGCCTATTCATGGGCTCAAATAATGTCAAGAAAAAATTGTCCAAAACTGGGACAAAGTTCAATGCATTGAGTGAATTTTCTGTCAAATGTCTTATTCAATGGCTGTTCATGGATTACCAATAGTTACACTAATGTCCATCGGTAAATATACAATATGAATACGGTTGTACATGACAGAAATGTACATTTTGTAAGAAAGCACCAATATAATTGCTTACATAGAAAGCAGTAACAGTTCCAGCAGAGTCACCCTCAACAAGCTTAATCTGTATGGTCACCTTCCCAAACATATACCTGCTCTTTGATGAAAATCCAGCTCCTGAAATTTCGCACCCAAAATTTCATTAGTCTCTCTTAGTATAAGCAGGTGCAACATAGTATCATGGAAAACAATGACACTGTAATAACCTTAATCCTTAATACAAACACAAAAATGCCTTTGATGACAAATGAAATATCAATAAAATGGGTTCTTCAACTAACATCGCTCTCTTGGTATATAATCAAAAAGCAACAGAGCATCAAGGAAAACAATGACATGATAATAACATTATAGCTTAACACAAAAATAAAAGCCTACTACTGCTAATAATAATAAATGAACTACCAAATCTTAATGAACTAGTTCATCAACCAGCGAGGAGCAAAGGAAGAAATACAAGCAGAGGACGCTAGAGAGATGAAAGACCAATGCGAAAAGAGAGATTCAATAGAATAAAACACAAACCCAAAAGATTGTTCACACAAATTATTTAAAAGTTTGAGTCTTTTAAGAATCTATCATTTTTACCAGAATAATGGTCCAGCTTGAGCTTAAGAAGCTCTCCTTCATAGACCAAATGATCATTAGCCCAGCTTGGCTGAAAGAGCTGATCAAACTTTGCTGAGCTAACCAAACCCACAAAAACAAGACCCAGAAAGAAACCCAAGAAGACAGACACTGAAACAGCCATGATAGTATTTGAGAGTTTTGAGAGAGAGAGCAGTGAACCAGTCAAGCTTGTTCAACACTGAACTACTCTTATGTGGAGTGCGGAGTCACTCACAAGAGAAGTGGCATTTTATAGCCAAATTTGTATTGGCTTCTCGAGCAAGCACCTCTTCATACAATGTAGCCACGTCATGCACAGTTCATCCATGTCACCAGCCACATGGATTTCAAATTCCTAGAAATGGACAAAAGCAAAATAAAACCACCAAAATTTAAAAAAAAAAAAAAAAAAATTTAAAATTTAGCCGTTAGGTTTACGAAAGCCCACTTCACTTGTAGTAGTACTAGTAGGCTAAGCTGGACAAAGCTGTGCACTGTATGACACTGACATAGTGAGGGGCACTAGTACGACATGTCTCTGATCATAATGGATGAGTACGAATCACATCCAATCACGTTCAGATACGTGGACAAATCCAGCTGGTTCACTCATCTGTCCAGTTGTCACTGGCAGCAATGAGTTAAAAGAGCTCTGATAAAAAAGCATTCAATTTCATCTTCAGGCGCTTACGTGAAAAAACAATACTCGCCCTGTTTGATTGACACGTTTTACTCACTCTGTTTTTGCTGTGCTTTAAAAGGCTTTAAAGTGGAATAAAAGTTTTTGTTTTTTGGGCCAGAACAGCGCGTATGTATTAAGTGCTTTGGTACAATGTGGGATGTGAAAGCACTTTATTTTCTTTCTTTATTTGTTGTTTTACTTTGCTGACGGTAAGCGCCAGCTGGATATTAAGTGCGCACTGTACAATGCCATTTAAAGTTGGAAATTATTACGAAAATGTTTATTTAATTTTTGTAAAAAAAATAATAATAAAATTTGGGTTTGGAGGAGTGTACCTTCTTATTGGGAATTTTGTTATTCGATTTTTAAAGTTGTGGAATATGTTTGGATGTTTTTTTTTTTTTTGATAAGATATGTGTGGATGTTTGGAATGGGCTATACTGTATTTATGTATTTTGATGTTGGGAATGGTTTAAGTGGGTCCAATATACACTTACAAAAAAATAAAAAGGTTGGGGTCCAAGACTTGACAAGGACAGATTTAAGAAAGACTGTCTTTATAAAATTAATTATATTTTGCCTAATGATATGTGAAAGATTATTATATTGACAATTTGACATATTATTCGGCTTAAAAGGTTCATTGTTCTAGGCCAAAAACAAGGCCTTTTGTTATTGGTTCCCGGTTTTATGTCCAAGTTAAGATGAATGGTCACGTGAAGAATAAAATATTTGACTTTACAAGATTTAAAAAACTTATATTTTAGGTTAAATGTAAAGTGATCTATTGTGGTATAGGATTATAAAACACACCCTCAGCTACCCAATTGACTTTTTAAATGATTTTGGTATTTAAAATAACACAATTGATTATCTTATAGACTTTTATTGAACAGAAAATAATCATGTGAACATTTTGGTATTAGACAGGAATCAATTATCATACGTGTATTTTGGCTCGAGTAATGCCCGCATGATCATTTTTTGCCCAATAATAAAAATATATGACAGAAATCCAATAAAAGATCAAATGTGTTTCTAAATACTACAATGGTTTTAAGAATTAATTTTGTAGCACAGGTGTGTGTGATAATAATCTTCTATCTTTTTTTCTTGAGAATAAATGTTATCTTCACAATATTTTCACAATACTTTTACAATAAATTCTAAGTAGTAGGTTGTTATTAGTTATCATGAGCGAGAAAAAAAGTAATTTAAGTTGTAGTTTCAAATTACAACTAATAATAACTTACCACTTATCATTTGTTGTGATGTGACAATAATCAATACTTAAGACTCTTCTCATCTTTTTTTTTTTTTTTTAATAACATCTTCTCTTCCCATTTAACTAACATTTTGTGTCAATGTTATATATACACACACCAACCTTATAGGTGTGTTTGAATACCGCTTATTTTATTAAAAATGAAAAATTATTACTGAAAGGACTGTAATAAAAAGTAAAAGTTAGTTGAAATAGGACAGTGAGACCCATAAATAATACCAAACAATGCAGTAAAACCCATAAATAATAGCAAAAATAAGCTGAATAATGAAATAATTTTAATTTTCATCCACACCCAAACGCACACTATATATATATATATATATATATATGAAACTCTGCATCTAAATATATTATACATATATTATACAGTTCAAATGGTAAAACTCATTGGACAAATTATTTTTTATATATCCACTTCTCCACTCACATAAAGTAAGGTTTTATGTGTAATGACTTGACTCTTATGAAGGTGGAAGGAATACTAGGTTCGATTGTTTTTTTTTTTTTTTTTTTTTTTTTTTTTTTTTTGAGATGAAGGGAATACTAGGTTAGATGAACTAAATAATTTCACAACTTGTAAAAGTTTTTGGTAGATCACAACTTTATAATATGATATAATAAACATTCCACATTTATCAGGTTTAGAACATTAAAATGGATAGTTTGGGTCCATGAATATAATAATTATTTTTTTAAAAAAAAGTTAAGTGATGATGGGTGAAATAAAGTAAAATAAAATATATATTAATTATAGTAGACTGAATGTTTTTTTTTGTTTTTTTAGTAGTAAAGTAACTTCAACAAGAAAAAAAAAGTTGTAAAGTAATAGTAAAGCTGAATGGATGTTTGCAGAGTTTCCTTGCTGTCTAATGGTACGGTGTTATGATTTTCACTTTTCACTTTTTTCTTTTTCTTTTTCTTTTTTTTTTCCCTTCCCAAGAGGTAACTTTTATCATATGCAAGAAATCGAAAGAGTGGCGCACATCCACAAAGAGAGAATTGCTATTTTCAGACATTCAAAAAAATATCTAATCAAATAGCTCCACGGAGAAGAAGATATTTTGTGTTTCTGCAGTACGTACAGCCGACCGTTGTGATATGTATAAGCTAACACAGCTGGAAAATTCAAGGACTTTTGGAGGACATTAAAGGCGGCAAAGGCTTTATTGCAGAAACTGGCAAAAATTAGATTGTGATTGACATCTCTGAGTGTGAGAGCCACACTAATACCAGTGTGAACCTAATGACATTGAAGATTTTCTTGCACAGCGAGACTTTCAGTGCATGAGATGGGAAGTAAAATGATTACTCTGGTGTATGATGATTCATATATATGAATCATATCCCGTTATGGGTCTAGTAAGTGGAGCAGTTGATGCTATGGACTTATTAGGACTATAGGAAATTAGGAACATAAAGCAAAGAAGTTGGCTCGTTTTGTAGAGAAATTTAAGTAATATTGTTTGTAATTTTTTGATATAGATGTGAATAAAAAAATATATATGATATTGTTTAAAAACTAAAATTAAATTACTAAAATGTTCTACCAAATGGTCCTAAATTTCACTTTGCAACATTTAAGATTCAAGCTACTTGCCATTGGGGGTAGAACCGTAGATCTAGAGTTGTCTTATTGATTTTCACTTGACTAAGTCTTATCGCAATGAAAGCACTGACCCAATTTCAATTATTTGACAAAATTATTTGTCATTTTCTTACCTATTAACTTAAAGGCTGTGCCTGTGACAGAAATATGACCAAGTGTTTTTTTTTTTTTTTTGGGGGGTGGGGGGGGGGGGGGGGGGTGTAGAAAGGAGTGCATTAAAAACTAAAAAGTTTAATTTGGGACAAAGTTTATTGCATAACACATCATTCAGATTTGAAAGATAACCTAACAAGTGCTACAATACAAAATCAAAGGTTTCATTGACTCCCAATCTCGCCAACCATAAGCACATTTCTTAATTTTGCAGTAATAATGCCTAACAAGCACCTAGTAAAGTTGGGAAACCAACAACATGTGATTATCCACAATGAAAAAGACAATATTATTAACATAACTAGAATTAACTAGAAGATCCACAATAGCTTTAGCATCTAACTCTATTTTTAGAGTTGTTAACTAGAGGTTTTGGCACATGATAAGACTATCCCTTAATACTCATAATTCAACTAAGATGCTGGTGGTGATTCCAATTTTTATAGGGAATCGACCAAGTCATCCACCCAACTCATCTTGCACAATACCTTGCTCCGCATCTAGAATATGACCTAGTGTTACTTTTCACACAACAATTTGTGTTTAGTTGGACAGAAATGAATTTTCAATTTTAAAATATTTGTTAGAAAAAAAATATATTTTTAAGTGTATAGTTATGTTTCTGAAAATATTCTGAAAAATATTTTTCAAGTGTACAATTATGCTTCTAAAAATCTAATAAAAAAGATATTTTCTACTTCTTTACCACATTTTCTCATCTCCCAAACGTACATAATAATAATAAATAAATAAATAAAAATCGTGATTGTTGACTAGTGTTAGTGGTGGTCGGCAATGGTTGGCAACTGGAGACTAGATGTTAGTAGAGTGGTGGTAGTTGAGTGGCTAACAGTGGGGGATTGGGAATGAAGGTTTGATTGATGAATTTTTGGTGAAGCAAAAAATAAAAAGTTCTCAACTAAAAGTATAAAACATTTTCTATCAAAGCAAACACAACCAACATCTTATTATAAATATAGGGATGAAAATATCTCAAATCCATAACTCATTGACTCTTTCAATAATTTCCTAATTAAATGCAACACAAATTTAGACCCCCAAAAGAAAGTTCTAACACACATTGTGTTATTAGGTTGTGATGTTAAACAAGATTATCTCTTTACTTCTCTCTTTTAATGATAACCCTTTGATTTTTTTTTAATAAATATATTTTTATAATGGAAGATAAGACTTTAAATCCTAAATGTCTGACTTAAAAACATAATAAAGCATCAGCTGGCCTAAAAGTCATTGGTTATAATTATTCATTTTCAAATAAAGTAAACTACGAATCAAATGAGTAAATTACAATGTAGATACAACTATGTATAGTCAAATGTTTGGCAAGGCATTTCAAATCATTGGGAAATTTTTTTCCCGTATAGCAATCATTCTGTAATTGAATGTCTTAATATTCACTTTTGAGATGAGCTTAGCATTTACACCTACAAAACCTTTTCTTCAACCCTACGAATACAATTGAGAGTCTGAGACAAAAGATAACCAATATGTATCATCCCCAAATATATATAGGCAAAATGTTAATTTCTTAACCCAAAATAAAGTTTGTGTATAGTCCCTCTATTCCAATTTCCACGCATCAAAAAATTACAAAGAGGTAACATTAGAATAGCCATAAAATATAAATTTTAAACACATGTACATTATCTAAATCTCGGAGAGCCACCAAAGCAAACCAAACCCAAATTTAACTTTAAAGTTTGAACACAACTATTCGATCACGAATGGACTTGATAAATCAGCTTAGGCAGTCACGGGCAATTAGGGAACCTCCTCATGCCACATTGCTGATCAAAAAAACCATATTTAGGGTTCGTTTGGATATCACTTATTACTGAAAACTAAAAATTAAAAACTAAAAATACTGTAGTAAAATAATTTTTAAATGTGTGAATAGTATCGTGAGATTCAGTTTTAAAGAAAAAGTTGCTAAATGAAGGTCTTGTAGGTTCCATGAATAGTGCACGAGAGCCAAAGAAAAAAACACTTTCATTGGGAAACGCGCAAAACGTGCTTCCTAAACAAAGGCTTAGTGTGTGTTCAGAATGCACGTTTTCTTTGCGTTCCTACATTTGGCTAAAAAACAGTGGGTCCCGTGCAATATTCACGGGATTCGCAAGTACTTTTTTCAGCTAAAAAAAAAACTTTAAAACTGGGTCCCACGGTACTATTCACACATTTAAAAATTATTTTGCTACAGTGTTTTCAGTTTTCAGCAATAAGCGGTATCCAAACAAACCCTTAGCTTGCTTGTTGATGGTGAACTAAGAATTAAGCCAACTCCAAGCTCGTCCATGAGAGTTGTCCATGTTAAGAAGGCAAGAATGGACCTCCCTTACAGAACTGGTCGTCCATGCACTTGAGGGTTATCCATTAAGAAAAAGTTTGGACAACTCCAGACACTTAGGAAATTCCAAGTGTGTTTCTCTATAAGAGTTAATGAATTGGACCATGCGTTCCTATTCCGAGGCATGGTTGAAAATCGAGGTTCATTGCCACAACTTCTTACTAAGTACTTAACTTCCAATAATGGTTATGGAAGATAAGATCAAATAGTCTAACTTCCACGGCGATTGTGGAAGTTAATCCTGAACCTTTGGACCTTCTCAAAAATAGGGGAAGTTACTAGACAAGTAACTGCTCTAAGTGTACACTATATAAACGCTCATTTACATCAAATGAAGATAAGTTTTTCACGATTCCCAAAAAGTTGGAATTCCAGAATTTAAAAGAAAAACTAACTTAAATATCAGAAGGTTCTTGGTCGGTATGCCCCGGTCACCTTTAATCGTGGGTTTTTCTTTTCAGGCCTTCCAAAAAGTTGTTAGATCATTGAAACCCGAAACATTCAGCTTACTGATTTTCTTTGCATCATCACTTGTCATTAACAATTTTATCCAAAACTTAATATATATATATGTGTGTGTGTGTGTGTGTGTGTGTGTGTGTGTTGAGAGTTACTAATGTGTGCCTTAGAGTATACATTAATAAATTATTTTAGAAAACTTTTTATAGAAAAATATAAAAATAATTAACTATTTTGACAGTTTTTTCAATCCTTTATAAATTTGTTTTCAAAATAAATAGTTAATATGTTCTTTAAAGAGCACACATTAACAATATCTATATATGTTTTCTAGATAATAATATATAGGATGTGTCCGTATTAATAAAGACAGGGCATAGATGCACCCTTAGAGCAATTACATCAGCTTGTGCATAAGTTTTTCCATTTTACACATCTAAAACCTACTTTTTCTATTTTACACACTCATTTTTACAAAACACCCACATCAGTTGGTCTATTATACACATTTATTCAAATAAAATATTCATTTCTTTACCCCCACAATCCACATCGATATCACACCGGAATCCACACAACCCACCGGCAGAAAACCAGAAAAACAAACCCAGCAAAATGAATCAAAACCCAATTATCAAGATCGACGTCTCGCCTTGAGCAACAAGATCAACACCTCCGGTGGTGATGGCGAAAACGAGAAACAAGATCGACGCCTCCGGTGGCGATGGCGAGAACGAGAAACAAGATCAACGCCTCCAAAGGCAAGTGGTGGCGATGGCAATGGCGAGAGACATTCAACCCCATTCAACCCGAAGCCCACTGATCAAGCCCATTCAACCCGAAAACAACGAGAAACAAAGGAAGAAAGAGCGATCGGCGGCGGTGGCGATCGACGGAAGAGGAAAAAAGATTGATGAGAGGAAGAAAAAGAGCATTGTGCGCCTGAGAGGGAGAGAGAGGGAGCTGAGAGTCAGGTATAGAGAGAGAAAAAATTGTTAAAAAAATATATGCACATGCTACAGTACCCGTGCATATTTGCACTAATACTGTAGCAACTTGCATTTATGTACAAGTTTACCCAAACTGATGTGGGTATTTTTTTTCTTCATATTGTGTAAAATGAGCATTTTACATCATTTTACATCAATTGATGTAATTGCTATTACTATCACAAGGCAACTGGATTTAGAGGAAGAGTGCACGCATGTTGACGTGAAAATGTCTTATCGGTTATGACGCCTTTAATGCTCACTCTCAAAGTTTGTCATCGTTTCGGGACTGCCCAAAACATCGACATAAATGGGTTTCAATGTGAGTGGGTTCCCCATCTCCCTAGTAAATATTATTATGGATTTTACATAGGCCATGCACCTCCAGCAATCATCTACGTCCACGTCACTAATTGTCCTAATGCACTGATGTGTTATGCTATGATTGGTCAGGTTCTACCGCTTCTTGTAGTCTATATTGCAACCTATAATGAAAATGTGGCGGTGGGTCTGGCACATATATATATATATATATATAGTAAAGCACGTGAGATGTGTTTTGAATGAAATACTAATATAGTGGAAGGAAGTTACGGCTACTGCGTGGAAAAGGAAAACAAGCTTTACACGTGATTCCTATATATTTCCATGTTGAAAATTTTGGGATAAAATTCTTCGTTCTTTCACGAGGTGACACATGCAGACAAATATTATTACCTTCCTATCTTTCTTCTCTCTTTCTTGTTTTTGAAAATCGCAAGGAAAGAAGCAAATAAAGATATGCTTTGGCACTTGTCCTTGGCTTCTTCTTATTATCTTATCTGTGATTAGAATTCTTGCTTGGCTGTTTGTGTTCATGTCACCGATGGTGAATTTTTCTTCATTATAGGTCGGTGACTACCAAGCTGGCATGCTGCTGCTAAAGTTATGAGGACCTTAATTTCCTTCTGGTCGATTTCATGCTGACCAAACATGTTTTTTTTTGTTTTAAAGCTCCAATAATTAGCAACGTATCTACTTAACCTAGATATATTGAGGATTTGAGGGGACCCCTATCCCAAACCATACTTTATCATATGTGTATGTGGGACTCATGCGTTGATTTAATTCGTTCACTAAATTCATGCTTTCCTCCTACCAAAAAAAAAAAATATATCATTAATGTTGAACTTTTATGTGGAATGTGGAGTATATGCTGAAAAAAAGATTAGGAAAGATTAATTTCTATAATAAAATAATTTTGCAAAATTGATAAAGCTATAAATTATTATAATGTTAATGACAATCGAAGCTTGAAAGGCACGTAATCACTTCTTGAAAATAGTTTCAGTCTCTCCCCACGTATAATCCGGAAATTCTCTTAGCAATCGACATTATCTTCGGAAATTCAATCAAATCCAAACTTGTCTGCCTGTATATATATATATATATATATATATATAAAAGTTGCACTTTTCTCTTAAACGGATATATCAATCTGCATTTGATCATATGTCCAAATCATTTAACTTTCAAAATTTCATAATTCTACAATGCTTGAAAATTGAAACCCCAAGTTTCAAATTTTCAATGATACTATATGTTATCAAGAAAATAGTTTTAAACAAAAGTAAAACATGGTAAGAAAGAAAGATATCCTTTGCCCACAAATTTACTCAACTCTATAAAGAGGTGTTCTATTGGTTGTTTAGACTCAAGGATGACTTATTAGAGCTTCTCATGAGACTCTTTTATAGGAGAATGATGATATTTTCACATTAATGCCAGAACTAAGTTACATCATATAAGGAAGTATGTAATTAAGTTTTCCCAAAAAAAAAAAAAAATCTCTGAAATTTTTGGATTAAAATTTGAGTGTTGTTGTAAAAGTCAAAGTATTGATACCAATTTTGTTGAAATAGCGAAAGCTGTATTTCCAATTTATTGTAGGAAATGATCTTTAGATAGCAATCCTATACAAGATTGATTAATGCGGAATATGAGCTTTAGAAAGATTTCCAAAACAAATGTTAATAGGTTACAAAGAAAGCTAGAAAGAAAATAGATACATAAGAGAATACAAAGAATTTCAGTGATTCAGCTTTTGACTTACGTTAATGGACAGCAATAAAAAAAAAAAAATATATATATATATATATATATATCACAAACAAATTTTAGAGAATGCTAATATAAAAACACTCTCACAAAACCCTTTTTGAGGTTTTTTGTGCTTTTGAATCTAATTTCTATCTAAGTTCATCCTTGATGTGACTAATGTTTTCTAATTCTTCCCCCTCATAGATCCATCTCTCTCTCCCTCTCCCTCTCCCCCCCCCCCCCCCCCCCCTTGCTGCTTATTGTCCCTACTATTGAAGATATTCTCTTTTGGCTTAAGAATCCCTCTTTTTGTTCCATGTTTTTTTTTTTTTTTGAGGAAATCTTTTTGTTCCATGTTAGTTGTAAATAGGGAAGCAAATTAACACTTTGTTTGTTTCATTGGAAAACTTTTTGTAAATATAGTTTTTTACATTTTCCAGTATTTTATATCATAAAAAAAAAAATGTTAAACGGAAAACTACCTTTAGTTAACGAAAAAATCTAATAAAAATAATGCTTATTTTTTATAGGTTGTTTTTCAAAAAAAAAAAAAAAACTTGGAAAACAATCTCTCTCTCATGCGGCACATAACTATTATAAATATTATTTCTTTTTTTTTGGCTTGGGAAACAATATTTTCTTTCAAGCCTTTAGTTTTTCTCACAATAATTCCAAAGAGCAATTTCTAGAAAATTATCTCATTTTTTGATATTTGGTAACGACCTTAAAAATGAGCTAGAGAATGTTTTCTAGTGTATGATATAATTTTTTTTTATTATATTTCTTATATAATTTAAAACATGTGTATCATGTAAACCAACTAGTGTAATCAATATATAATAATAATAATAATAATAATAATAATAATAATAAAAAACCAAGAAATGAATTTGGTTTTCATACTAGAATTTTGAAAATAGATACAATTAAAATTAGTTGTCAAATTTTCTTGATCTCTACCACTCATCTTACTCATATATATGGACAGTAACATACATACATAAATACATACATACATATATATAATTGACAGAGGAATACATCTTCAATAAGTATAAATAACAATAACTTTTAATTATCTAATCTTTTTGCTAGTACACTAATTGTCTACTGATGAGTCAAAAATTTATGGTCGTCACTATGCGAAGATCATCATTTACCCCGAGAAAACATTACGCATTTATTACTATCATTGATGACGAAACGTAATGAACAGAGTAACAGTCACAGAATGAGCTGTGAACTTCAAACAAAGATTCTGCAACACATTAGCCATTGAGCACAAATACAGTGATTCATTGCCCATTGATTAGGCATTCAACTATAAAAGAGAAAGCACCAAAAACCCAAGGTACGACCAATCATACCCATAAATACTCTACGAAATTACTCTTGACTCTTTTTCTCTCAAGAATCTTTCTCCCTTACTAACTTAAGCATCGAAGGCAGTTTGGCTGACGCCATACCGGCGTGTTACTCTTCCACCCAGTTCATTTTGCAGGTTTTCCATCTACAGAGACAACCCGATTCACAACATCGTCCGTCCACTATGACGAGGAGCTCAACTGTTGATTTTCTACATCATTAGTTTGGCGCCGTCTGTGGAGAATGCTAATCATTCAAGCCATCTTTTCCAATGACAAAAGAGTTCCTCGAATTACGAGATGGAAACAGAGGCCACACCTTAGCTAGATGCTGTGCATCAACAACAAGTCCAAGCCCTTTTGGCTAATGTGGAAGAACTAACTCGCCAAAATGAAGAACTGCGAAAAACTATGGAATCCCAAAACACAAAATGTCGGCGAACCGGTGAAAACCAAAACGAAGAAGAGTCAAACTCTCAAGCCAATAGGTGAGACATGACCTTAGGAGAAGACTCCACCAAGGTGGAGAATGAACTTTGCAACATGAGGAAGGAGATGGACAAACTAAAGAGTACTATAAAGGACAAAGGTAGAGAGAATTTGGATGGGATGATTCGAAGGATGGACTTACCATTCACTAATGAAGTACTGAACCGTCCCCTCTCACCAAAGTTTTGTCTCCCACAGTTGGAGTCGTATGATGGTTCCAAGGATCCCTTGGATCACATCGAATCATTCAAGATGTTGATGTTTTTGCAGATGACCCTAGACGAGGTGATGTGTAGGGCATTCCCAACAACATTGAAAGGAGCAGCCAGGGTATGGTTTAGCAAGATACCCCCAGGAACTATTGCGGATTTTGAACAACTCAGCAAGGGTTTTGTTCGTCATTTTATTGGGGGGTAAAGACACAAAAAGCCAATTGGCCATCTTCTCAACATTCAATAAGCAGAAGGAGAATCACTAAAACAATATGTCACCTAATTCAATAAGGAGCTGCTGTAGGTAGATGAAGCTGAAGATCAACTCATCTTAACGACCTTCCAAGCAGGGTTGCTACTATGAGATTTCTTCTTCTCAATCACTAAAAGTCCACCAAAAATAGTAGCGGAGTTGCTCCGTAAAGCTTAGAAGTACATGAATGTAGAAGATGAGGTGCTTGCAAAAGAAATGAAAGGAAAAAGGAAGAGAGACGAAGGAATAAGCAGCAATCACGACAAGAAGAAAGAGACACGAAGTGTTGGGTAAACCATAGGGAAAAAGAAGGAACTCCTAGACAGGAAATCCAAGTTCACTAACTTCATTCATCTAATAATGTCAATTGAGCAGGTTTTTATACAGATAAGAGACAATCCCTCCCTACAATGGCCAAAGCCAATTAGCACTCCAGTAGAAAGGAGAGACAAGAGCAAATATTGTAGGTTCCACCAGGATCACGGGCATTTGAAAGACCAGGTGGAAACTTTAATTCTACAAGGGAAGTTACAAAAGTACGTCAGAAAGACGAAGCCCTACAGATACCAATGGAAGGATGACTAGGACAAAACTCCAGAGGTAAGGGATAGCAAACCCCCTGTAGGAGAAATAAAGACAATCTCGGGAGGACTAACAGTAAGCAGAAAGTTGAAATCCCTGAAAAAAGCACAAGGGAGAGAAATAAACAGCGTCCATTCGCGACTCCCTCCAATGAAGATGCCAACGAATGACGAGCCCAATATTGTCTTCTTAACTAAAGAAAGTCACGGTATTAAGCAACCCCATGATGATTTGTTGGTAATCATGCTTAGAGTGGAAGAATTCAACATCCACTGGGTGCTCATTGACAATGGAAGCTCAACAGACATCATCTACTTGTTCGCGTTTTAGCAGATGAAGCTGGATAAGAAAAGGATCAAGCCTTTCACCTCACCTCTGGTAAGCTTCACAAGGGATAGAATCATCCCTAGAGGCATCGTCACTTTAACTGTGATCGCAAGAACTTATCCAACTCAGGTCACCAAGGAAATTGATTTCCTCATAGTTGATTGCCCTTCAACATACAACATCATCTTGGGAAGACCTGCACTCATCAGACTAAGAGCGGTGACGTCAACATATCACTTGAAGGTGAAGTTTCCAACAGTCCATAGAGTAGGAGAAATCAGAGGAGACCAAGTTCTGGCAAGAGAGTGCTATAAAGCTACTCCAACATATGGAGAGAACCATACATGGGTGATCAATGAACCAAAACCCATTCCTGAACCATCAGAAACACCATAAGAAGTTGAGATCGTCCTAGGTGATTTGATGAAGGTATTGAAGATTGAAACAACACTCCTAACTTTAGAGAAAGGGAGGGTGATCTCCTTCTTAAGGGCAAACCAAGATGTCTTCAACTGGAAACACGAGGATATGCCCGGGATTGATAGGAAAATCATACAACATCATCTCAATGTCAACCCAGAATACAAACCTGTATAGCAAAAGTGGAGAATATTTGCACTAGAACGCAATAAAGCTGTAACTGAAGAAATAGAGAAGCTGTTAGAAGCCGACTTCATCAGGGAGTTCTTCTATCTAGATTGGCTAGCAAACGTGGTCATGGAAAAGAAAAATAATGGTAAGTGGAGAATGTGCATCGAGAGAATGTGCGTCGATTTCACAGACTTGAACAAAGCCTGCCCAAAAGATAGCTTCCTCTTGCCCAGGATTAATCAGTTGGTAGACTTAATTGCTGGACACAAGCCCTTAAGTTTCATGGACACATTTTCCAGATACAACCATATTCTTATGGATGAAGACGATCAAGAGAAGACCTCATTTGTTACCATCCAAGAGTTGTATTGCTACAAAGTTATGCCCTTTGGATTGAAGAATGCAGGAGCCACTTACCAAAGATTGGTGAACCGCATGTTCTCTCACCAAATTGGAAGGAATGTGGAGGTGTACGTAGACAACATGCTATTGAAAAGCAAGGAATGCTAGTGAAAAGCAAGGATGAAGCTAACCACTTGGACGATCTCAAAGAAACCTTCAGCACACTACATAAGTACAATATGAAATTAAACCCTGCAAAGTGTGTTTTTGCTATTGCTTCAAGAAAATTCTTGGGATTCATGGTGTCCCAACAAGGAATAGAGGCAAATCCAGACAAAGTAAAGCAATAATCGAGCTCAAATCACCAAAAACAGTGAAGGAGGTGCAAAGCTTGACAGGAAAAGTTGTAGCCCTAAATAGATTCGTCTCTATGGCAACAGACAAGTGCATGCCATTCTTCAAGGTATTGAAAAAAAGCCTTTCAATGGAATGATGAATGCGAGGAAGCCCATGCTAAGTTAAAGGAGTACTTGACGAAACCACCTCTATTAAGCCCCTCGGTGATGGGAGAGAAGTTGTTCCTCTACTTAGCAGTATCCAATACTGCAGTAAGTTCGACACTTATTAGAGAAGAAAGGAACGTCCAAAAGCTAGTTTATTATACCAGCCAGGCATTCCAAGGAGCAGGGGCAAGTTATCCGAGGATGGAAAAGATAGTTTTCGCATTGTTGGTCGCTTCTAGAAAGCTCCATCCTTATTTCCAACCACACCCCATCGTCGTCATGATAGACCAACCCATAAGAAAGACGATGAACAAGATAGACGCAGCAAGACGACTCATTCAATGGGCAATTGAATTAGGCCAATTTGACATTAAATATTGGCCCCAAGTAGCAATCAAAGCCCATGTGCTAGCAGATTTTATTGCAGAGTTCACTTACCCCTATAAGGCAGAAAACCCTTCTATGGAAACATGGACAGTTCAAACAGATGGGTCTGCCACGACGAAAGTAGGAGGAGTAGGAGTAGTGCTCATATCTCCAAAAAAAAAAAAAAAAAAAATGAAGTATGCAGTTAGATTGCAGTTCCCAGCAACAAATAACGAGGCAGAATATGAAGCATTACTAATAGGGCTAAGTCTAGCAAAGGCTCTAGGAGTAAAGAACCTTATCATCCAAGCTGATTCTTAGCTAATAATCAAACAAGTGAAGGGAGATTATGAAGCCAAAGAAGAAATGATGCAGAAGTACTTGGAGATCGTCAAAAGACTCTCATAGCACTTTGACAACCTAGACTTTATGCAAATCCCAAGAACCAAAAATGCAGAAGCTGACTTCTTAGCAAGATTGGCCTTGTCAGACGACTACAATGCAACTTCTGAACTATGTATAGAGATAAGGAGGCAGCCAAGCACAGAAGGTGAGCAAGTTCTGTAGATAAAAGAACAAGACGAGTGGATGACTCCCATCATCCGTTACTTGAAAGAAGGATGGCTCCCTAAAGATAAGGTAGAAGCAAGGAAGATACAAATCAAAAAAGCTCACTTTGTCATTATTTACGTCGTGTTGTACAGAGGATACTTACTCCCATATCTAAGATGCGCTAACTCAAAAGAAGCAGACTATGTGCTTCGCAAGATACATGAAGGAGTCTACGGAAACCAGGATGGGGCAAGATCCTTAGCAAGAAAGGCGCTCAAAGCAGGATATTACTAGCCAACCCTACAGAAAAACTCATACGACATCATCAGTGCATGCGACAAGTGTCAACGCTTCGCAAATGTCCAGACGAGACCAGAAGAGACAATAACACCCATATCTTTACCATAGACCTTCACCCAATGGGGAATTGATATTATGGGTCCATTCCCTCTAAGGAAGAAACAACTCAGATTCTTGATCGAGGCAATCGATTACTTCACAAAATGAGTAGAAGCAGAGCCAGTGACAATGATAACAAAGGTTAAAGTCACAAGTTTTGTGTAGAAAAACATCATTTACAGGTTTGGAGTCCTATGTGTCATAATATCAGACAATTGAAAACAGTTTGACAACCCTAAGTTTCGAAAATTTTGCTAAGATTTAGGAGTAAAGAATCACTACTCTTCTCCAAGACATCCTCAGGCCAACGACTAGACAGAAGTGACGAATAGAAACTTGCTTAAATTATCAAAACTAGGCTTGAGGGGGCATGGCCTGAAGAACTACAAAATGTCCTTTGGGCATATAGGACGACCTCAAGAGTTCCAATAGGAGAAACACCATTTAGGCTGACATTTGGCACTGAGGCCGTCATACCAATGGAAGTGGGACTAACGAGCTTCCAAGTGAAAACTTATGAAGACCAGAAGAACTAGCAGGAACTTAACAGCAGCTTGGACCTAATTGATGATGTTAGAGAAGAAGGTATGAAGCGAATGGCCAAACACAAGGAAGCAATGGCCAGATAGTATAACAAAAAGGTTAAGGTAAGAAGGTTTAACACAGGAGACCTAGTCCTTAGAAAGGTATTGCAAGCAACAAAGGACCCATCCCAAGGAAAATTGGGACCAGCCTGGGAAGGCCCCTACGAAGTTATCCGTCATTCCAGAGAAGACTCCTACTACCTGAAGTCTCTAGACGGCCAAGAATTGCCTCAACCATGGAACATAGAACACTTGAAGAAATACTACCAGTAAGAAATGCTTTAGATTTCAAGTTGCCTAATTTTCATATCAGTATGTGCGACAGTTATTACTTTCATCATTCATAGATCAATTATACATGAAAGCATGATCCATGCATATTTATCAATGATTATTCACGAGTTATTTGTCAACGAAAATATGTGTAATACTTAGGAGCCATCCTTGGGAGATGTCTCAAGGACCTCTGTCATTAAAATCCTAAATCAAAAGTTGTTCACACACAGCCGCCAAAGTCGACTAAATCAGAGTTGTTTAACCACAACCAATATGATCGTCATTCGAGCACAAATAGACAAAACATAAAAAATGGTTAACCTAAAGACACTCCAATACCACGGCTTTAAGTCATGAATACAGTGCAACATCATCATTTAAACATGACTCAATAAAAAGCTATTCCAAACACAGCTAAAAAAATACTAAGTTCGTTATTCAAACATGATTCAATAGAAAGCTATTTAAACATAGCTAAAAAATACTAAGTTGTTCAAACACAACTAATATCGTCATTCAAATACGACTCAATAAAAAGTTGTTCAAACACAGCTAAAAAATACTAAGTTGTTCAAACACAACTAATATCGTTATTCAAACATGACTCAATAGAAATCTGTTCAAATATAGCTAAAAAATACTAAGTTGTTCAAGCACAACTAATATTGTTATTCTAACATGATTCAACAGAACGTTGTTCAAACACAGCTAAAAGATATTCAATTGTTTAAACACAACTAAGGTCGTCATCCAAACATGACTCAATAAAAAGTTGTTCAAACACAGCCAAAATACTAAGTTGTTCAAACACAATCCGAAGTGTCACTCATGGTTGTTCCAACACAACTAGAGATCAAGAGCTTTTCAAACACAAGCACTATAAACACATCGTCATAAAAGTTTGTCTAAACACAACCAAAGAGTTGTTTACTGCAACTAAAAGCGTGAGGTCCCTACTCCTATCTATCATTTTTAAGAAGATTGTTTAACTACCCAAAACAATGGGCCCAAAGAAATTGTTCAATTGCCCAAAACAACAGGCCCAAAGGGAAATATTGTTCTTACCTTAAAAAAAAAGGGATAAAAGAAAGAAAAAACATAAAAATTACTGCTTATCAGGGGTAGGATCTGTAGAGGTGGTAATTGCGGCCTCTTCCATTACCTCGGCATCGTCTGTGGCTTCCTCCTTCACATTCCTTGCTGTAACCTCGGAAGGCCGATCAACCAAGAGCTCCTTCTCAACGTCATCCATAACCAAGCCAAAGAAGTCTAAGTCAGGGTGATGCTTTGCCACCCACTTCCTAAGAAGGTCAAAGCCTTCCACATAGTACCCACACAACTCATCAGAGTACTCGTCGGAGTCTTTGAAGTCCTTCATCGCCATGGCTCCAACTATCTGCAATTTTAGCTCTAGGTCACCAATCTGCTTCTCCTTTAACTTGCAAAAATTCTTTTCCACTTGTAGGCTCTTCTCCAAGACTGCCGCACACTCCTTGTCATTTTCAGCTTTAATAGTGAGAATAGTAACCTTGTTCTTAAGTGTCTCAGTCTCAGTGGATAAAGACTTGACCAAAGGCTCAGATGTGGCCACCTTCTTTTCTAAGTCTAAGAGCCTTCCCGAGACAAACAGAGACTCCCCCAAAGCTTGTAAAAAAACTTTTTATCCCTTAGCAGAAGTAAAGTAAAGAGAAAGAAGTAAAAAACAACCTGCAATGCTTACTTGCACAAGTTTCTGAATATGGGATTACATCACCTCACTAGACGACTTCGCCATCAGTGGGCCCAGGTCATCCACAGAGAGCACCTCATGAGCCTTCAAAGTCATCGCGTCAGCATCATCCTAAAAGGTGGGCTGAAAAGACTGACCACTAGCCTTCTTCTTCTTCCTAACCTCCTCTCCACTAGATGCAATCACCTCCAATGATGAGGTAGGAGAGGTAGGGAACTTAACAGGCGAGTGGGCAGGAGGAAGTGCCGTCATAGGATCTTTCTTAGATGCGTCGCTTGTCTTTGTCTTTGACAAGAGACCACTTACGGTGCCACCCTTGGCTTTCTTCTCTCGGGCCTCAATCAATTTCTGCACGCTAAACCTAGTCATCATTCCTGAAAGGAAAAAAAAAGAAAAGGGAATGACGAAATAAGAGGACAAAAAGGAAGAAGCGCTTACTCTTCTTTACAACTTCCAAATTCTTCTGAACCTTACTAGATGGTTCCAGACCCAAAAAGTGAAGAAATAGAGATTAAGGAGAAATGAGCTCATCAAAATTTTTTGACGAACTCCAAGTACTCCTTCACTCTTTTAGCTCGATACTAATACCTTTTCTTCAAACAAGGACGCTGGGAAACTACAAACAGAATTGCAAGTAAGTCATCTATCATCATCACTTATGAAGGAAGGGAAAAGCAACTAGAAGACGAGAAATACGCACCAAACATAGGAACTCCCCAACTACGAAAAATTTGGGGGCTTCGTCCAGGTCCTCACTAGAGACGAACTCCCAACCACTTCTAGAGACAAAAAAGAAATTTGGCTTCCAATTTCAAAGAGACGATGGGTAATCAAGGATTAACCTAGAAGCCCGATCCCACGGCTTAAACTCATGATAACCAGGTTCCATCGATTTCCTCAAATGATAGAAATGGAGGAATTTGTCCCTCCTAATGACATCACCATCATTGGTGGACATCCAAACCACCATGCAAGAGACGATGATCTGCCAGGAGTTAGGCACTAACTATGGCAGAGCAAGATGCAAGTAAAAAAAAAGTTCCCTAACAAAGGGATGAACAGGGAAACAAAGGCCATTGGTAAAGTCGGCCTCGTAAAAACAAACCTCGTTAGCATATGAGTGACAAGCCCTCTCTTTGTCACTTGGGATCCTAATTTTTACCAAATTAGGGAACTAAAACCTATCTCTGATTCACTGCTCATCGTTTCCTGCAAGGGAACACGAGATATTCCAAGCTTTATAGGGGGTGGAAACAGAAGTAGCCTCTGAGATCACGCGATCATTAGATGAAGATAACCTCATCTCCAGATCACTAGACCTTACCTTGGACATCTGTAACAACTTGGCTACCTCAGCAGAATGGGAAACTAGAGGGAATAACAAAGAAAGGACAGAAGTGTAAGGACAGTTCTCCCCTACGAAGAAACTGACCCTCTCAAGACACTCCCCTTTACAGACTCGAGTAAGCAACCTAAATGAGCCAAAAAGAAAGCTACCGAAGGACAATCTACCTTAACAGCAAAATAATCTACTATGGAAGAACCAGAAAAGAAGGAGGAGCATGAAGAACTTACTAGGAAACGTAGGACAGAGAAAGGAAGCTCAGAGGAGAAACATACGCTAGAACAGAAACTGAATAAGGAAAAAATACAGAAGAAAGGAAAGAAGAGGGAAAAATGCAAAACAAGTGGCCAAAACATGCGCAAGAAAATCGAGACATGTTCGCGTGCCGAACGCATCATGGCTGTACACGTGGCATTCAACTGCTTAAACATCAAAACTGTCATAAATGCGCAATACACGGAATACGAAGCGTCAGAAGAATTTGTTCTTATCTCATTTAACAAACGACAATTCGAATAAGGGGGCTGCTGATGAGTCAAAAATTTATGGTTGTCACTACACGAAGATCGTCATTTACCCAGAGATTACGTTACGCATTTATTACAATCATTGATGACGAAATGTAACAGACGAAGCAACGATCACAAAATGAGTTGTGAACTTCAGACAAAGATTCTCTAATGCACTAGCCGTTGAGCATAAATGCAGTGATTCATTGCCCATTGATTAGGCATTCAACTATAAAAGAGAAAGCACCAGAAACCCAAGGTACGACCAATCATACACACAAATACTCTATGAAATCACTCTTGACTCTTTTTCTTTCAAGAATTTTTCTCCCTTACTAACTTAAGCATTGAAGGCAGTTTGGCTAATGCCACACCGGCATGTTACTCTTCCACCCAGTTCATTTTGCAGGTTTTCCATCTACAGAGATGACCCCATTCACATCATCGTCCATTCGCTATGATGAGGAACTCAATTGTTGATTTTCTGCATCATTATCTACTATGATCAACCACAAATCTTCAATATTACTCTAAATTATGTATTTACATAATATATCTACGTAATATAACATTACTGCATAGTATCTACATAATGTTTTTGCCAACAAATGCAATTCCCCTAAACAATTATTATTCATCATATAACAATATTATTAATTTACTGTAAAGATTATCTGATGTAAAAGCAATTTAGAGCCATACAGGCACTATGTTTAAAATTTTCATCTTTTATTTCATTTATTCTTTCTTCTTTTTTTTTTTTTTTTTTTTTTAAATAAAGATTTTTGCCTTTTTATGTTTAAAATCTATCAAACTGAAAATTTCTTAGAGAAAAAAGAAAATCAAAATTGAAATTCAAAGCAAAGAATTGAGATTTTGGTAGAAAGGAATGAAATAATTACCGTTGCAAATCTATTCTCTTTTGCAAGTCAAAGCTATTGACCAATCAGTGAGGGGAAAAAAAATCTAATCAAAGAACAGTGTTATAGAGTGGAAGAGAAACATGAAGAAGAGAGAGAGAGATCTATGGGAAGGGGAGAGACCAGAGTTAGTGATAGTGAGGGAGTGAGGAGAGAAAAAGCAATGGGAAGTGAGAAAAAGTAAGAGAGCATACCATGAAAGAGAGAATGCGCTAAAAAATTGTGTTTCTGATGGCTGCAGACAAAGATAATATTTATAAGAGATGTAACGTGTGAGAGAAAGAAAGATTGTTTTCCAAAAAAAATTGTGGAAAACAACCTATTGAAAATAAGCATTATTTTATTAGGGTTTTTGGTTGACTAAAGATAGTTTTCCGTTGACTAGTTTTTTTTTTTTTTTTTTTTTTTTTTGGTGCTACCCCAAATATTGGAAAATGTGGAAAACTATCTTTATAGAAAGTTTTCGACTGAAACAAACAGAGGGTAAGCTCATTCATTTATTATCTTCCCTTTGTTTTTCTCTCTTCTCAAACTATCACTGTCACCCCCTCTGGTATCTTTTCTTCCCACATATTTTCTCTCTATTTGTCTCTCTTCTCTTTTTTTCCCCCTGTTTCTCTTCCCCTGTATAACACCGTTCTCTGATAAGGTTCCACCCCCCCCCCACCCCCCCAAAAAAAATTCCCATCGATTGGTCAACATTTCTATAACAATTTGGCATTTTGGTATTTATCAAACTACTTGTACTAGAGTATTTTGCCGGTTAAACTATTTGGCTTGTATGGCATTTTGAACTATTTAAAATGGAACTTATGGTTATTTTGAATTATGAGAAGTATGGTTAATTACAGTAACAAGCCTGGATAAGACTTGGAGGAAACTTCCTGGTGAAAATACCATCACCTCCGCATTAAATGCACTACACCAACTAGGCATGCCACATTAATGGCCGAATGACACTTGAATAGTGCCACCACTGCCTGTTACTTGCTCAACACAGCCTTAAAAGGAGGGGAGGAGAAGATGTAACGAGTATCTTAAGGAAGAATCACCCACCACCCAAGTGGAGGGCTATGATTGAAGCATTAAGATTATAAATAGGAAGAAATCCCCCATGTACAATGCGCTGATCTAGAAATAGTGAAAGAAATAGAAAGGAAACAGAGAACATTAAGAGTAGTCCAATCTTGTGTTTGCCTAAGTGTAAATGCTCCTTGGTGATTTCATGAAAGAAGAAGTAAAGCCTAAATATTGTTTTATCACATAAAAATGTCCTATAGTGTTAAGGTTTACCAAATAGCCAATGGCCTACGGTCCGACCTAGAAGCCCGACGGTCCACCAGGCTAATGGGCGACCCGACCCACTGTTATTGAGGCCCATAGGTAGCCCACTAGCCCAATGGGTCAGGCCATGGGCTAGTTTTTGTGCTTATGGGCACCTGGTGGGCTAGCCCAGTAGCCCAACCCATTACCAATCCAATAACTCAAAATTCATAACAAAAATATATAGGAGGTGTATAAAGGATTAATCTTGAGACATTATAAAGGAATTTCTTAAGAAAATTCCTCCAAGTGCCAACCACTAAGATACTTAAAGTGATTGTGCTAAACTTAATTTACTATATATATTTTTCTAGTAGTCTAGCAACTTTGAACTAACCATTTGACATTTTTTTTTATTTAAGATAAAAATTAAAAAAAAAAACCATTTAAAGCCTTAATAAAAAAATTAAATAGGTTTCCATCAACAAAACAAAGAATTAAATAGATTTGACTGTAAAAAAATTTGTAATTAAGTATTAAACTCCTGGGTTTGGCTTACATCCAATTTTTTTTTTTAAAAGAATCTGATTTTGTTTTAATGAAAGATTGTCATATCATTCACTAACTAAATAAAAGGTGGGGTTTAAACTCACTACCACTTGCTATTGTATATTTAAAATAAAAGGACACGTCCAGTTAAAAATATACTTGAAGTAAGCTAAACCCTAAACTCTTTTATTCTTTCCTTTAACAAAAAAAATTATTCCCTTATAAAAAATAGATTATTTCCTTATAAAAATAGTAAAATAATATGCTAACATAAGCCCATGAATAGCCCATGTGCAGGGTCATGGGCTAAGATTTTCTCTTCCAACCCAACCCTACCTGGCCCATTAATTGGTTAATAGCCCACTATGTCCAGCCCATTGTGCCCATAGGCCCAGTAAAAATGGGCCAAGCCAGGCCGCCTAAAATCGACCCAGTGACGACCCTTATGTAGTGTTATATTTTTTTAGTTCTTCGTTTGAAATTATTGTTTAGATTAAACTGTTAGTCCAGAAACTCACCTTTACAAATTAATTGTCGTAGATATCAATCCAGTCCAAATCATATATATATATATATATATATATTTCAACCGTACCCTCCCTTTTTATTGGGGGTACGGTACCCACTAGTAGGCAACCTATTATATCAGGTTACTAAAACATCTCATTTGACAGTTTTATCTTCACATTGTGCAATTTCAACATCATACGTTATTATTCTTTTATCACATTCGGTGATTCCCTTATTTTTTTCTTAGATTTAATGATTCCATTGTCACATTTGGTAGTATCAACATCATATCTAATAGTACTTTTGTCACATTTGATGGTTCTCTTATTTGTTTTCTTACACTTGATAGTTCCATTGTCACATTAGGCAGTACTAACATCACATATGACTATACTTTTGTCACATTTGGTGGTTCTTTTATTTTTTCTAACATTAAATGGTTTTATTGTCACATTAGGTAATACCAACATCTCATCTCACTATACTTTTGTCACATTCGGTGGTACCCTAATTGTTTTCTCTCATTTGACAGTTCCATTGTCACACTGGGCAGTACCAACATCACTTCTAACTGTACTTTTGTCACATTTGGTGTTACCATTATTTTTTTTTCTCACATTTGACTGTTCTATCGTCACATTTGGGTAGTTCCAATATCAAATCTGACTATGTTTTTGTCATATTTGGTAGTACACTAATTGTTTTCTCACATCTGATGGTTCTATTGTCACATTGGATAGTATCAATATCACATGTGACCATACTTTTATCACATTTAATGGTTCTCTTGTGGATTCCAGTTAACTCCACTAGTAAAATCTCTGATAATTGAATAAGAGATATAGGGTTCATTCCCCGCCTATACCAAAAACTAATTGGTGTTTTGGTTTGATGATAAAGAGCTATCATCAGAAGTGAATGCCATAGGTTAAAACTCTAAAAAAAAATGTTCTTTTATTTATTTTTTTCTCACATTTGACGATTCCATTATCATATTAGGCAATACCACCATCGCATATGACCAAAATACCCCCAAAACTCTCAAAAATTACTGAGGTACCCTTAAAACCTAAAAAATGACCGAAATACCTTTAGAACCTATTTAATGACTGAAAAAAAATCCTAAAACTTAAAAAATGACCAAAACGTCATTGTGCCCTAAAAAGTGATTGAAATATTTTTAAAACCTAAAAAACGACTGTAATACACTTGAAACCTAAAAAAATACCAAAATATCCATAGAATCTTAAAAATGACCGAAATACCCTTAAAACCTAAAAAATGACCAAAATGATCCCAAAACCTAAAAAATGACTAAAATGACCTTGTAACCTAAAAAGTGACTGAAATACACTTAGGATCTAAAAAACGATAATAATGCACTTGAAACCTAAAAAAATGATCGAAATACCCTTAAAATCTAAAAAATGATCAAAATACCCCCCAAAACCCTTTAAAATTTCCAAAATACCCTTAGAATGTAAAAAATGATCAAAATACCCTTAGAACCTAAAAAATTATTAGCTATACCCCTGAAACCCTCTATAATTACTAGAATACTCTTAGAACCTAAAAGATGATCAAAATACCCTTAGAACCTAAAAAAACCGATTGACCCTGAAACCTAAAAAATAATCGAAATATCCCTAAAACCTAAAAAATGACTGAAAACCCTTAGAACGTAAAAAAATGACCATAATGCCATCTAAAAAAAAAATGAGACCAAGATACCCATAGAACTTAAATGACCTTGAGACCTAAAAAAAATTACCAAAATACCCTCAAAACCTAAAATATGTTTAGCTATACCCTCGAAACCCTCTAAAATTACCGGACTACTCTTAGAACCTAAAAGATTATCAAAATACCTTTAGAACCTTAGAAAGACCGAATGCCCTAAAACCTAAAAAGTGACAGAAATACCCCTGAAACCTAAAAGATGACCGAAATATCTTTGAAACCTAAAAATGATTGAAATACCCTTAAAACTTAAAGAAATGACCATAATGCCATTGAAATCTAAAAAATTACCGAAATACCCATAGAACCTATTAAATGACAGAAAAACTCTTAGAACCTAAAAAATGACCATAATGCCCCCGTAAACTAAAAAATTATCGAAATGCCCCTAAAACCTAAAGAATGAACAAATTACCTTTAGAACCTAAAAAATGACCAAAAGATTTGAAATTCCTTTGGATGGCAACATTTGGATTTGGATTTGGATTTTGAATTAATGGATTTACAATGCCTTGATTTGAAATCCATTGATTTCTAAATTCCTTGTTTGGGTCTTTTTATACAACGAAGGATTTGAAATTCTATTATTTGGATACCTAAATTTGGATTTGGATTTAAGATCATAAAATATTTTTTCGAATTATTATTTTTCATAAACCATCTACATTTTAATTTTAATAATATTTTTAATAAATACACGAGGTAATGAAAAATCCATTGATAACCCAATTGACAATATGATGACTAAAAATCTGTCATCATATGATATGATTCATATCCAACTAATAATTTGCTATTAGTAACAACTTGGACTTGCAAAATATGAATTTATCATATTACAAAAAATAGTTTTTGTTGTTCCATCATAATCATTATCAATGGAGAGGACAATCATAATCGATCCATGTATTGTGGACAATCCTGCATATCCATGCAAAATATTATCTTGCATGAGAAGTCATTTTTTTTTTTTCCATTTACAAGACTACACAACATTATGAAGCCAAGAATGCATTCTTGAATAGATTTTTGGATAGGCAAGCTAGGCTTTATGAGTTGTTCCAACAAGTTGATAGAGGACTTTCACATATTAAACACAATGAGGTGGGGGTAGATTTTAATTCAAAATGTATTAAATCTATTCTAATTATTGGGATAGAATTGACATATGAAAGCATAGAATTCACTAGTTTTGTTTGTATGTGTTGTAGATGATCCAAAGAAATCAGACCACCTACTTGCACTTGGATCTAAATATGGTAATTGATAGGCCAAAAACGTACTGACCCCTTGTGATGAATTAATTGATTAATTAGCCAAGTTTATTAATTAATCAACTTAACATGCAAATGCGTGGTAGCACAAAAAAAATCACCAATAAACTAATTATGCAGCAGAAAATAAATAACACAGTGATTTGTTTACGAATGGGAAAACCTAACGGCAAAAACCCCACCGGGTGATTTTTAGGTCACCACTCTTGAAACTCTACTATTATTACAACAAGCAGTTACAAGTAAAGGAATCCCAAGTACCTTACCAACCTATAGTTGAACCCTTATCCCAATACCTAATTGGACTTGTTCTGTCGTGATAGTTTCCCCTTTCGATGCATGGCTCCCAAGTACGTGACTAACCAATTGCGCGGATCCCAGTACGCGACTTTAATCACTAACTTAAGAAGGTTGTTGGCTGCAAAGTTCTTCAGTTCATCCACACGATGAAGATCAAGAAGACGCTTGGTCACAAAACCCTACGGTGCACATACACAACAATTTCTTCAAGAGAAAGAGATGAACTTGGGCAAGAACTTCGTCTTCGATCACAATTTGCTTGAACAGAGTTTGCTCAATGCTTGTGCAACTTGTGAACCGTTTGATGGCCCTTAAAACATTCATTTTATATGTTTAGGGTTAGGAGAAAAAAAGGCCCAAAGACACATTCATGGATTCCAAGAAAAACAGAACAGAATTTTTGTTTCTTTAAACCTCGACAGATAGAAGCTGTCGAGCATCTGTCGAGCTAGCTGTCGAGCCACGAGGCTAAAACAGCTTCTTAAACCTCGACACATGCTAGTTGTCGAGCTTTAGAAACTCTGAACTTTTAGCTTGTTTTCTTGGAAAGAATTGAAGGCTTCAACACTTGATCTTGAAACATAAAATATTGAAGGCTTCAACACTTGTTTTCTTGAAGTATTTAAACACGGTTTCTTGAAGTATTTAAACACGGTTTCTTGAAGTATTTAAACACATCCAAAATCTACACAAATACAAGTAAAGTGTGTTTTGTCAAAGGATTAGCCAGTTACATAAAATATTGACATATGTTCCTAACAAGTGAATCACATATGTTCTAACAGTAATTTTTATCTCATAGTATTTGTAACTTGAATTGATATATAACTGACTTTCATGTACTACAAGCAGATCTCTTGTTGCAATGTATCTAAAAGAAGTAGACAAATTCCAAAGAAATCCATTTAAAAAGGAAAAAAATAATTTAAAAAGAAATCCTCTACAATGTGTCTTGTTCACATCTATATTTGAATTCCATCATGGCAACAATTGAAAATGAGACAATCAAAAGCATATGCATGTCTGGATCATTCATTCTTAAGTTCTCAACAAGGCAACTTCTAACTTGTAAGAATTTCTTATTATTTTTTTTTCCAACTCCATTGGCAACTGAAATATCTGCATTTATATGGCATATGCATGTTTGGATCATTCATTCTTAAGTTATCAACAGGACAACTTCTAACTTGTAGGAATTTCTTATTATCCCTTCTGTAACTCTACTGGCAATTGAAATATCTTCATTTACATGATATAACTATTAGAGCTTGAAAAAAAATGAAGATGTTCATAAGAGCAAATCTCTTTGCATAGAGCCTTAGATATTTATTTATATAACTATAATTATTCAAGAACTTTGGCTCATCTATCTTAACTTGACAATATCAGCGAGTTCAAAATCATATATAATAAATTTATTAAAAAAAATCAAGTAAACAACAACATGCTAAAAAAAAGATATAATCATATAATGATCCTTTAAGAGGTTTCTTATTATTTGAAAGTTGAGTAATAATGTAAACGATTATGGGTGCATATCAATGTTTCATCTTTGTTTTAGAGCTTGATCTTGTTACATGGACTTCAATTGTATGTGCATATGCATTCCAGAAGTTATCTTTTTACATGGACTTCAATCTAATTATCAACTACAATTAGATAGTTGATAATTTTTCAATAACAAGGATGAAGTAGCTTTGGCTTTAGGTTGGATGCCTATATCCCCAAAAAAAGGTTGAATGCAAGAGAGAGCTAGAAGGATAAATGCTTACATGATAAATTTTCATGAGGTTGACTCCTACTTATGACAAGCTAGAATTAAGCAATAACATCAATGAATGGTCCAACAAATTAATATAAAGAATCAGATTAAGAACCTGTAACTGAAAAAAAAAAATGTCAAGTGCACAAATCCTAGCAGAATAGCTTAATTGGAGAGCGAAATAATTTCAAAAAGTTAAAATTTTTGCTCTGAATTATTAAGTTCCAAAATAACAAACTTTTCTACTAACAATATAACCTTTTATATAATATTGACATCACGCAGTACAACATACATATGCAAATTGCTAGAGTAGTAACACAACATACCTTATAACTTACATTGTACTGGATACATAGTGTAGAAATTGCAACAAAGCACTTCAAAATGAATGCTGCTACAATTGATAATTTTTCTTATCATTTGCTTGTTTGACTTTTAGATCTGTATTATGATTATGCAATTCACTTTTCTTGTTTGTCATAGGGATAACTATTTGAAAGCTCACATAGAGTTCTTACAGGCTCAAGGTATAGTGGGTGTTAGTCACCACACAAGTTGTACAATAAGAAGATGAAGTGACTAGGTAATTCTGTGTTGGTTCTTCACTTTCAACTTTGGCACCCCATATTCCATTCATTTTAATTACAAATTGAAAGTTCAAAAACGTGTACCAATACACTTTTGAACGTTTAGACTCCCAAAAATTAACTTAACCAACACAAGCAATATGTTAAACAACAAGTGTGCGGAAACTTAACATATGCTATAATGTGAAATAGGATAAAAACTATCTAAGCCATAACATAATAAAATCTTAGCAGATAATATAAAGGCAAAGATAGAGAGGAAGGAAGATGCAAACACAAAGACAACACGCGATGTGTTATCGAAGAGGAAACCGAAGATCTCGGCGAAAAACCTCTCCGCCGCCCGCCAAGCGGTAATCAATCCACTAGAAAATACAGTTGGGATACAAGGACAGCAATAGACCCTCCAAGCCTAATCTACCCAGTGCACCTAAGCCCTCCAAGCTTCTTGCTCCAACGAGGTTGCGTCGAACCTTTTTCTTTTCTAGCTTCCCGGATTCCGCTACTAGACCATAGCATCAACCAATGAAGATTGGCTCCTTCCTAACTGCTTCCTAGAACTCCAAACGACTGTCTCACAGAGATGATAATGGTGAGAACCAGGTTTGGTATAATGCCTCTCAAGGTTTTGACAATGGAGAGGAAGAGAGTGAGGGAATTTGATGAGACTCTAAGGTAGGGATTGTGTGTGAAACAATCTTGTTTTTCTTTAGGGTTTCTCTCTCAAAATTCTCTCTGGAAGCTCTCTTTCAATCGTGGGTTAAAGGGGTATTTATACTAGAGTGGAGAGGAATGTGAAACGTCAGGTTTTGGCAAAACAGGGGTGGCTCGCGGCTTGACCTCGCGGCTTGACCAAGTCGCGAGATCCAGTCACGAGTTAACCGTATGGCCAGTTGTCCTGTTTTGTCCTGTAGTGCTCCAGCTAGCATGACTGTTCATCTTCCAGCATGCTTGGCACGTGTGCAGCTTCTGGCGGCTTGCAGCCGCGAGTCCACCCGCGAGTCCCAGCCGCGACACTCTGTTTTCTTGCACACTCTTGAGCAATCTTCACTCTATCTCACTCACTACCCTTACAACAAACCCACCTAAATACAGGGTTACTAAATGCTGAATTACAAGCAAATTTGGCACGGAATAAAGCCAATTAGATGGTTGAATAAATTCAACCTTACACAAATTTTTGGTGCCCTTACATGGACCATTACAGGACAAAGGTATTTTACATAAAATCTGATCCTTATATGTGCATGGTGCTACTATTGGTGCAAAGGAGAGTACGCCCCAGCCAAGTGGATCGTGGTAGAGAGAAGTGGACTCGCCACCTAGATTACGTCTAAGAACCATATTGGGTCTTTTAGGCCAATCACTTACATGCATGGGTCTGCATATTAGATTATTGGTTTGAAGTATGGGTATGGCTTGGGAAGGTGTTAGGCACCCAAGGCCACCCGGCTTGTGGGCCAGTCTCCATTATGGGTTGCCAGGCCATATTTAATTAAAGAGTTTATTTAGAGAGCCATAATCCTTAACCTAAATATACATCATGTACTTAAGGAAATAACACACACAACATATTCAAGATCATAATATAAAAGGAAACAAATAAAATATAATTAAACAAAATAAATTAAACATGGCAAGTTGACAATTAAATATAAACACACAAGGAAAAGATATTAAATAAACTAAATATGGAAAAAAAAGATTCAAATAAACATGGAAAATAATTAAACACTATTAATTAACCTAAACATAGTCAAACAAAATCAAATAACATGTGAAAAAAATAACTAAATAAACAAAAATAAGAATTTTGCCCTTATCTGGGTTCGAGGTGCGTACGCATACTCAAGTATGCGTACACATCCTTTAACACAAATTAGAAAAATTACATTTTTAGAGATTTAATCAAATAAAGATATAACATGTGAGATCAAACAATCATGTTAGAACCCTAAACACTAAACTAACATAAAGAACATAAAATAGACATCAATATAAACAAATAAACTTGAAACAAAACAAATATACTAAACTAACATAAACTAAATATGCATGTTAAACTTTACATGAAACCAAAATAATAAAACAAGAACAACCTAAAATAGATTATAAACAACCTAAAATCAAATTAAAACATATCAAACATTATAAAATCAACAAGCAAATAAAATAAAATAACTAGAGAAACTACATCAAGAACTTATGTGAATCATATGTAGCAAGATGGGAAATCATGGAAAAGAGACTCACTTTGCTTTAGAATCACATATTTGAGATTGTTTTAACCAACCCTGGAAAAGAGACTTTGTTCCTACTCATAAAGCCCACAGGTTGATCCCTAACAATAACACTTAGGTGGCTACAGAACCACAGCTATAACATATGAAGACAGCAGCCTAGCCTACCCCTACCAGCCTCCTGACACAAAGACAAGGACCTAATGGTCTCAGAAAGTAGAGCAGGAATGAAAGAGATACCATGAGGTAGGGCACTCACCAGAGGGAGAACGGAAAAACTAATAACTCCTAATGATGAAGGAAACAACATCGCACCGAAAAAGGCCACCAAGAAGGCCTGACATCAGTAGGATGTCCACCGCTCCTCTAAGTCCACAAAGTCATCTCGGTAACCAACAGGACACTCTAATGAGTGGAACCGGTCATACAAGAAATCAAAGGACATGCTCCCTCCTATCCCGCTGCCATACCAAGTCAGTGCCTCCACAACGAGCCTCTTGTAGCGCAACAGATCAGTGAGTCTCTTGCGGTAGCGTGGCTACATTGGTGGAGAAAAAATAGTGCTTAAAGGGGTAGAAAGAGAAAGAAAACGATCATACTCCTCTAAGGTAGCACCAAATCAACATCTCCAATACTCCCTCATAAGCTTCTTCTCACAGTAAGACTCCTTCTCAAGCTGAACTAAAGTGCTGTAAGAGTGAGTACCAAGAGCATCCATGAACATATCCTGCAAAATCTGATAATCTAATGAGAATCTACGCAAAAAATGATGAAAAATAGTGTTTTCTACATGTTTTGGGTGAAGAAAATGGTAGAAGAAGACCCAAAAATCACAAGATTAGAATGAGCTTGGGCTGGACTGAATCCAACCTTTTATGTACGCAAACCGAGGCGACGGTCCTTGAAGGGCCGCTGACCCTTGGGACACATGTTAAGGCTTTTCAGCCCCCTAAGAGCAAACCCCCATGTATTCTAAGCACTATCCTCCCATTAGGCATGTTTTTTACCACCTTAAAGCAAAGATTCCTCTGTTTTAGCACCCACCGTAATGCATGATCAGCCCAGCAGTGAATCAGATTGTTAGGAACTCCTTCTCCCGTATTTAAGACCGCACAAATCCTACATTGGGGAAGTTTATCTTTGTGCATCTCGTTCAACACTTCTAGATATCTTGAACCTCTTTTTCTAAACCCAGTTCATCGAGTTTAGGGGTCGGTTTAGCCTCGGTAATTAGAACTCACAACAAAAAAACACTGGAGCCCGTTCTTAGCCATGCAATAGCCTTTTCAGCTTATTTTGAGGACGAAGGGAGTCATTTCCCATGAGGTCACCCTAAGAAACCCGTCTTTGGATTGATAGTCGGCTAGGGCAATAACAGGAGCAACTGGTGCATACCGCCTTATGGCATGTCTAAGGAAATCTCATTTAGAATGTCTGCATTCATTACCAGCATTTGTATGGTCTACGAAGTCAAGGCCATTTTCAGCCAGTCTACAGGCTTGGAACCCCACAAAACCCTAAACTGGGGCAATTTATTTTGCGTGGTTCCATCCCCTTTGTCCAATATACAAGAACGGGTTCGTCCCGCTGAGGATGTGTCTCTCATGTCGAGAATCACGTGAAACCCTAAACTAGGGCAGTTTATTTCACGCGATCTCTCCGTTCTCTCTCCCCCCAGCAAGATGATCATTGTCAAAACCCACCGATAAACTAGTGAAACTGCAGTATAAAACAACGACCCTTTCAAAGGGGATTTATCTAGAGTTATGTATGTAAGTCCTAATCAGAGACATTGTTTCTTACACATATCAACAGCCCTCTCAAAGGCAATTTCCTTAATCATGCATGTAAGCCCTATTAAGAGGCGTTGCTTCTCATATACATCAGCAACCCTCCCTAAGGCATTTTTCTTCTATGATTATACATGTGAGTCCTAATCAAAGGCATTGTTTTTCGGCAGCCCTCTCAAAGGTGATTTTCTCTATGATTATACATGTAAGTCCTAATCAGAGGTATTGTTTTACACATACATCGGCAACCCTCTCAAAGGCATTTTTTCTAGAGTCATACATGTAAGTCCTAACAAGAGGCATTGTTTTATACATACACCATGAAGCTACAAAAAGAAAATATCATGCATCAAGGCCCACTGTGGGGCAATATAATACGCACATGCCTAGGCCTATCAAGAGGCAATCAATAATATACATACATAATTGGCCCACCATGGGGCAATCTCTACATGATACAAGAAAAATACATACATGCCCACGTAGGGCTACATCATGCTAGAATAGAGGCTAACCCTACTGAGAATCATCATCCTTAATATACTAGTCGGTATTATCATCATCATCATCATCATCGTTGTCAGCAAAAAGGCCGGTGGAAGGACTTGTACCGCCTGAAGTGCCTAGAGTATACCCTGGGTCATGAGAAGGCCCCTGAATTTAAACAAAAGAGTCCTAACCGCCCGGCGAACTTGGAGGAGCTGGTATATACCCGAGCTCGTATGGAGGAACAATGGCCCCTAAACCTAGAATATGAGGTGAAGGCGGAACTGGAATACGAGCTGCTCGTAACTCTCCAAAGCTCCCTTCCAAAGCTCCCTTTCCCGAGCTAATGCCTGAGCAGTCTCCTCCTGCATGTGTACCTCCCTAGTGGAAGTATTAGTCTTAAGCTCTGCCACCCTACCCTGTAGAGCCTCTACATGCACTCTCCACTCTGCTTCGGGGGCCACCTAAGCACAAATAATGCCCCCCAACACTCTACCTCCACTCACAGGAACATCTCCAATAATAGGCCCTGTAGAGGACTTTACTAACCAAGTGGTATAATCCTTGCTGGTTTCCACGTAGGCTTCAAAGGAACCCATCGTGTAAGCCAGGTCATAGGATAACAAACTCAAATAACAAGTGAAGGGGAGGTGGATCTCTAGGTACTCCAAAGATTGGCATGACCTGATGGAAGGTCCTCTCTGCCAAAAAGAACTCCTAACTCGACAGGGCCCATAACTAGTGGCATATCCTCAACTGGCCTATGGTAAGCTCTGGCCTTCCTAATAGTGAGTCGTTATAAGGGTGAACTACCATCTCACCCCAAGTGATGCAATATAAGGCCGCAGAGATAGTAACTAGAGAGCCAAAGCATATGCCTGAGGATACACTGTCTTTAACAAACCTGTGAACTGTGGCCACAAAGTTGAGATGTACTCATATGCCCACGATGTCAAAATCTGCCGACACCCCTTCAAACTCTTAAAATCCCACTAGGAAGCTCGCCTCAAGAAAGCGATGAAAAAGCCGTAAGTGACAGACCCTCAATCGTATCTTCCAACGTTGAAGACTACTCTTATGGCCCACAGTAGCTGGTAGGATAATACCGATTGATTGTTGTCAAAGAAGCAACTACCAAGAAAACACATGAAGAACCGCCGAAGATGGGTGTCAGTAGGTGCCATACCCCAGGGGATGCTACCCTATAGCCACTTAATGATTATTTGTGGTGATGCTGTAGGCCTAAAATATCCTCTTGTGTCTGTAGTCAATGGGACAGGGATGCCTAAGAGCTCGCATAACATCTCAAAGCTCATGTCATCGGTCAGAATCAAGTATCCACCAAATCTAATACCGAGGATGGCCGTCCAATCAAAAGGGAGGATCGCATACTCCCCACAGCTCAAGTGAAAGGTGTCTATCTCGGTATGAAAACACCGCACTAAGCCTCCCCAATCCCGTGCCTTATAGTGTATGGGGGGATCTATAGGAAATCCTTGAATCCCCACTCTCTCATAAAATCTGCATAACACTGGTGGGTCCTAGGAGTAAACAACAGCCGAAGAAAGGTGAACCAAGCACCCCGACCCCGGATCTTGTCGGGCCCCTACATTCAGAATCAGAATCTATCCGTTAGCACATGCATATAACAGGAATCTAAATGATAAAAGAAGAAATACAACATACCTCTCCCTTCCACGCCTAAGCAGAAGGATGATCCTTCAGTCCGCGCTGAAGGTGAGTGTCTCTCATATCCTCGCTTATAGCTTTAGTACGAGCATCAGTGCCAGCCTAGCATGGCAAGAACCTCAGTCTTAAAGTACGCCTCCAAGCGCCCAAGTCTAGCAAAACCTCGTCCTCGGAAAAAATCAACCTCTATGTCAATAGGGAGATCCTCGACTCGCGTTTCTCCTCCAAAGGCCCTTCTCCCTAAAGCCGGCCTGCACTGTGAGGTAGCCCTACTGGAAATAGTGCGGGACTCAAAGGAGACGCTAGCCGTCTCGACTGAACGCCGCTTCCTAGGTTGGGTCTCTATAGGGATCCCCCCAATGGGCTTGGTATCATCATCCTTGCTGTCGAAATGGCTCTGCATAACTTGAGCCGCCCACTTATCGACTGAAGTGGTCTCATCATCAGGTGAAGAGTCCCCATGGGACATAGCGTAAACAAGGGCCTTCCCCCCGGTCTCCCTTAGAACTAGCCCTCCGAGACATGATCTACAAAACATCAAGAAATTCAGACACGAGTGGTAAGCCTGTAAGTTAAATGGCAATACAGATGAACTTACACTTTTTCCTAAACATGTTATGCAGGCCTATGTCAATCGTATGATCTCACAAGAAAACAGATTCTTACAAAAATTCTATAGTGGGTAAACTAGTGACCGCGTCCTAGGCTCACATTCTACAGCGAGAAAACTAGCAACCGTGCTTTGGGCTCACATTCTGCAGTGGGTAAACTAGCGACCGTGTCCTAGGCTCACATTTTGAAGCAAGTAAACCAACAACTGCACTCTAGGCTCACATTCTGCAATGGGTAAACCAGGGACTACATTCTGGGCTCACATTCTATAGCGGGTAAACTAGCGGCCCCGCCTCAAGCTCACATTCTACAATAGGTAAACTAGCGATCGCGTCCTAGGCTCACATTCTACAGTAGGTAAACTAGCGACCGTGTCCTGGGCTCACATTCTATCGTGGGTAAACCAGCGGTCGCACCTCGGGCTCACATTTACAGTGGGTAAACTAGCAACCGCGTCCTAGACTCACATTCTATACTGGGTAAACTAAAGGCCCCTCCTCGGGCTCACATTCTATAGTGGGTAAACTGGCGGCCACGCCCCAGGCTCACATTCACTCAAAAGTTTCCAAGTTCCTGATCTACAGTGGGTAAACTAGAGATCGCATCCTAGGCTTACATTCTACAATGGGTAAACTAGTGTCTGTGCCCCAAGCTCACATTCACTTAAAAAGCTAAGTTCCTGATCTACAGTGGGTAAACTAGCGACCACGTCCTAGGCTTACATTTTACAGTGGGTAAATCGGTGGTTGTGCCTTGGGCTCACATTTACTCAAGAGTTTTCACGTTCCCAATCTACAGTGGGTAAACCAGCAACCGCATCTAAGGCTCACATTCTACAATGGGTAAACTAGTGCTTGCGCCCTAGGTTCACATTCACTCATGAGTTTTCAAGATTTTCGATTTATAGTGAGTATACTAGTGGCCGCGCCCTAGGCTCACATTTCCACTATTCCCGACTACCTAGTAAGTCCCTTTACCTATATCCGGCATTTTATTTTCAACATTTAAATTCCCACATATTTACGCACTTATATACAAAAACAAAAAATATATATATGTGCATTTTCCTAAGATAGCATGGCATAAATCATGGCAAAAAAATATGCTTATGAAAATTCCAAAAATAAAATAAGCACTAGCTTATATAAAAAAATATATGCTTTTCTAGCATGTTACTTGCTTTATTTGTGTTTCTAGATCAATCCAGTCAGGTAAAGTCCAGTCTCAATCTGTGAATAGTCTCCGCACGCAAATTTGAGGGCAACAAAATTCGAAATCATATTCTTTATCCGACATCTCTCATTGCATTCGAGATATCAAATAAGGAAGGGGCAGCTGGTGATACTGTATTTTGTTCGTCCTCGATTTGTGTGCCGAACCTCGAAAAATCCAAAAAATATTATTTTCTCTCCATGGGACCGCAAGAACATCCAAAATGACGTGGCATAACCCGTTCGGACATCAGAGCAACCAAAGTGCCTTTTTCAGCTAAAATGACCAAAATACCCTTAGTTAACCCTAGGATTGACTAAAGGTCAAACGAGGTCAAAACCCTCACAAGAAAACATTTTTCATAGTTTTACATCAAATTCGAGCTTCTCAAAGATTTTTAACAACTTTGACCAAGTTTGACCCTAAGTTGACTCTGAGTGGGCCCAAAAACCCTAATTTTGATCCAATTGTCAGAATGGGTTGAAACCAACTCAATTGCGAAGATTATCAAATTCGCATTCCAATGACTATTCATGGGTCGAAATCGGAGTTAGAACGGCTGAGATATCATGAAAATCGAGATAGCACACTAATCGATGCACCACTTACTTTCGAGAGCCATAACTTTTGATTCGATCGTTAGATTTTCAAGTTCCATACCTTTTTAGAAACAGGAAGTCATGATCTTTTCAGGGATGTCAAGATCCACACAATCCAAGGCCTTTTAAAGGTGGCAACCCTACAAGGGCTGTTACCTCGAAAATCATGCCAGGGCTATAAAAGGCCCCAAGCACCCTTCAGGGGAAAAAAAAAAAACACACACACACACACACACACACACACACACACACACATCAGAACCACTTGATTCTTCTCTTTTCACCAAAAATATAAGGTATTGTTCTTATACCCAATCTTCTTCTTCTTTGTTCTACATCTTAGATTTGGGGTTTAGGGGTTTGGATGCAGCTTTCTAGCAACTATCCACACCCCTAACGTTTTAAATCTTTTTCTAGCATTTATCTTGCTCTTTTTTGCTTGAAAAACATGATTTATTGCTTTTCTAGTATGTTACTCGCTTTATTTGTGTTTCTAGATCAATCCAGTCAGGTAAAGTCCGGTCTGGATTCGTGAATAGTCTCCACACGCAAATTTGGGGGCAACAAAATTTGAAATCACGTTCTTTATCCGACACCTCTCATTGCACTCGAGATATTAGATAAAGAAGGTGCGGTTGTTGATACCGTATTTTGTCTGCCCTCAATTTGTTTGCCAGACCCCAAAAAATCCAAAAATATTATCTTCTCTCCATTTGACCGCGAGAGCATCCAGAATGACGTGGCATAACCCATTCGGACATTGGAGCACCCAAAGTGCATTTTTCAACTAAAATGACCAAAATACCCTTGGTCAACCTTAGGATTGACCAATGGTCAAACAAGGTCAAAACCCTCACAAAACAATATTTTTCATAGTTTTACATAAAATGCGAGCTTCTTAGAGATTTTTAACAAGTTTGACCCTAAGTTGACTCCAAGTGGGCCCAAAAACCCTAATTTTGATATGGTTGTCAGAACGGGTTGAAACCAACTCCATTACAAAGATTATCAAATTCTCATTCCAATTACTATTCATGGGTCAAAATCGGAGTTAGAACAGCCGAGATATAATGAATACCGGGATAACACACTAATCGATGCACCACTAACTTCCGAGAGCCATAACTTTTGATCCAACCGTTAGATTTTCAAGTTTCATACCTTTCTAGAAACAGGAAGTCATGATCTTTCTAGGTGTATCAAGATCCACCCAATCCAAGGCTTTTTGAAGGTGGCAGCCCTACAAGGGCCACTGCCTCGAAAATCGTGCCAGGGCTATAAAAGGCCCCAGACACCCTACATACAATAAAAAAAAATAGAGGTCTCCCTTGGTTCTACTCTCTGCATGAATGTCTTCTACATGTTTTTCCTCTCTTACAAACACAAAAAAACACACGCACACGCACACACACACACACACACACACACACACACACACACACACACACACACACAAAAACACACAAACAAGAATATCAAAACCTCTTGATTCTTCTCTTTTCACAAAAAATACAAGGTATTGTTCTTATACCCAATCTTCTTCTTCTTGGTTCTACATTTTGGATTTAGGGTTTAGGGATGTGGATGTAGCTTTCTAGAAACTATCCACACCCCTAACCTTTTAAATCTTTTTTTGTTATTTAGCTCGCTCTTTTTTGTTTGAATAACATGATTTATTGCTTTTCTAGCATATTACTTGCTTTATATGTGTTTCTAGCCTAAATCTCCATGCTTTTTATGCTTTTTGCTATGTTTCATGCTTAGATCTACATCCTTACATGCTTATATGTTTATATCTATATTCTTTAGGCTCTATGCCATTTTTTCCTATGTTTTGTGCCTCTTTTTGTTCTATGTTGATGTTAGGGTTACATGCTTACATGCTTGTATGATGTTGTCGGCTATGCCTTGCTTGGATCTATGTGTTTATTTCCATGCTATATGGTTAGATCCGAGTCTTCACATGCTTATATGCTTGGATTCAAGTTCTTCCATGCCTATATGCAAAGTTTCTACATGTTTACATGTATGTTTTTTTGCCTATATGTCTAGATCTTTGTTTTTTCACATGCTTATGTGCTTGGATCTATGTTCCCTACATACTTTATGCTATCTTCTGTGTGCTTGTGCGCTCCATGCCATGTTTGTATGCCTAGACCTAGGCTATGTTTGTCATTCCATGCGATATTTTATCCCTTTTGTCGCTTTGTTTTTCTTTCTTATGTTTTGGCCTATTGGTTCGGACTTGATCTAGACCCTATGGTCTTTGTCATGGTCCATACATCTTGGCCCACTTCAAAGGGTTTGGATCATTCCTATTTTCATGTCTATTATTGCATGCTTCTATTCTTTATGCTTGTGTTAGCCTCTCTAGTTCTAGGCTTTTCCATGTTTGGGGCCCTCTGCGGGCTTGACGTTGTGTGGTTACATCCGAAGCCCATAAGGCCCATAATCTCCGGATGCTGGGTTGTTTCGTACATACCCTTCCCTTTCCGCTTTGTGTGATGATATGCTTGCCATGCTTGTTTGTGCCATCCGTTCGCATTCTATGCATCTTTACACGCTTGCTTACATGTCCATCCATGAGTCTTGCTTGTTAGTGTTTCATCCATGCTTCAACACAATGAAGTTATGGACATTCGATCCAAAACTACATTTGTTCCTCGTGGACACCAACTTTTGTTAGCCTTTTTGCTTGTTTGTCTTCTTTCTTGTTTGCTTGCTTTCTTGTTCCATTGCTTGCCATATCTATCATGCTTATTTGCTTTATGCCTCTTTCATATGTTTTATGCATCTTTTTCCCTCCATTGCTTTTCTGTTGGCTTCTTGTCTTTGCCTTTGCATGTACACACATGGAGTGAGGATGCCTGGAGCTAGGGCATGGTCTCCCAAGCGCAAGTAAAGAGGGCGAGGATGCAAGCAAGTGGATATAAGCCAAGCGGATATGTTCAGTAGGTTTAGGGGTCTAGCCTATTTCATTTGGTTATGTACTCTTTTAAATCCCCTTCCCTCCTCCCTCATTTCTCTCTTAGATGAGTTGTGTTGGGTATATCATGCCATGTACCATTTGTCCTCATCTCTAGAGTATGGCAACCCTTGTTTATTTTCCTACACCTATATTTTGGGCCATGCTCTAGGGATGTAGGCATTTACTTTCCTGCTCTATGTGCTTGCATTGTGCATGATGTATGTATATATATATATATATTTGCTTGCCCCTTCTGGTGTGATTGTCACAGTCCATGTCACCTAAGGCGTAGCGATGCCTAATTTCTGCCACGAAAGTAAGGTGACATGTCGTCGGATTTTCGCTGTGGAAATTGGTACTTTGCCCGAACGCCTTAGGAAAACATAGATTTGGACCACACCCATTCAAAAGGCAAACCTCAAAGCCCCATGCATGCAAAGCCCCGAAAGCCAATGCCAAAATCATGTTTTTACTGCCAATCTCTGAAAATTAAGGTTTTATCAAAACAAAGGACTATCCTTGGACAGGCTGTGGGGTGCCTAACACTTTCCCCACACGCAACCAAACTTTCAGATTCAAAAATCAAGATTTTTTTCCATTCACATTAGATTAGGCAAAATGCCTTTTTTTCTTAGCCTCAAATTGGTAATAAAATCAACTAGAAATAAGTGACCAATCACACCTTAGAAAAAACCAATGATTGGTGGTGACTTCACTTACCTTTGGTAATCTCTTAAAATTTGGCCAAGATTCCTGTCAAAGGTAGACCTACCTTCTTCCACCGAGAAAGAGAGAGAGCACCCGAAACTTCGCGTGAACCATACACACAACCATTGAGAGGGGCCTCCAACGGGCCCCGCACGCACGAGAGCGTCGCCACAGCGGGTGGTCGAACGAAGGCCCATGACGATGATTTTTTGCTTCAATCAAGGCCAGGCGTCAACACTGCCCTAGGGTTTTCAAAAGAGAGAAAAGAGTTTTAGAGAATATGAAGGCCAAAAAATCACTCTCTTTAGCTATGGTTTTGATTGGAGACATAATATGAGTATTTATATGTTAAAATTAGGGTTTTAAGGGCTTTTTAATGATCTTTGGATGTTCTCAAGGGTCTATAGGTTGGCCCACATTAAAGCATGATGTTTTGGGCCCTTAGAATTAAGTTTTAAAACCCAGAAAATCGGACTACCTAGTTATCCCAACTTTAAATGGCCGTAACTTACTCAATATTAGTCAAAATTAGGAAAATTTTGTATTCAAATTGAAGCCCATGATATCTAATTTCCAATAAAGCAAACCTCACTAACAAATTATTTGTGGATCAAAAGTTACGATTAAAACAGTGAGCAATGGTCAGTTTTCAGTACCGATTTTAAAGTGATTTGAGCACTTTTGAGTTATGATTATTTCCAAACTGTTGTGAACTCTTTAATTACCCTCAGTTGACATATGTCAAGCTCATCATTAAGACCAAGGACCAAAATTTATTAACAAGTACAAAATGCGGTATCTACAGCTGCACCTATGTTTAATTAATAGATTTATCGATCCTAAATTGTTATGTTAACAATTTTGAAACAAAACCTAATTCAAATTTAAATTAGCTCAAAATCAACCCCAAAGAATAAAGATATCAAATTTGAGCCTACGAATAAAACCAAAAAAAAAAAAAAACAGCAACTTCACAAATTAACCAATGTTAGTTGGTTTAGACCCCTATACACGCAGATTGTTTAACCTAATTAATTAACAAAGTTGATACTTAAGTTTATTACTCAGATTTAGGTTAAACACAAACAATCATATCACACAATGTGTAAAAGTAAAGAAGACAAGCGATATGATTACCTAAGAAAACCAATGAAATTGTCTAGTTTCAAGGTAAAAATCCTAGAGAGGATTTAACCTAAACAATCCTCAAGGCAAAAATTTCACTATGATAGAATGAAATTTTTACAATAAAATTTTCCCTAAATCTAAAGTTACCTCTTATAGTACTTACTCACATGACTACACACAACTTTGAATCCAGGGCCTCTTTTATCGGAATTTGCTGAACGCAAACACCCCCATTTGTGACTCTGGGATCCCCACTCAAAAGTTTAGATCATCAGTAGTTGTTGATCTTGTATACATCAACTTATTCCACCATTTCTTGAATATAGATATTCTTTCTGAATCCATGGACTCTTCTATCTAAATTTGCTGAACACAAACACCCCCATTTGTAACTTTGAGATCTCACTCAAAGGTTTAGATCATCAGTAGTTGTTGATCTTGTATACAGCAACTTATTCCACTAGTTCTTAAATATAGATATTCTTTCCGGTAGATGCTTGTTAAGTTAGAAGGCTACAGAAACCTTACAAATCTCATAAGAGTAACTCACAAGACTTCCAAGAACTTCTGAAATGTATTTAGGATTTTTCTTTTATGCTTAGCAATGTTGGACTGAAATCTTAGATGTTTTCGCGGGTTTTGGGCTTGATTAAAATTCTGCAAAATAAGATTCTCGATTGGTCGAGCCTTGTAGATTCTGAATTTTTCTTTCTGCAGCTTAACTGTTTTTTAATCTTGACTTGAACTATCTTGAGCAATGTCTAACACTGTTCTAAAACTTAAAGAATCTTAAACTAGACATGTTTTAGTTATTGGTTTTCCAACTTACATAAAATTAGAACGTAAACATTTATTCCTAAATATTTAGAACCTAACAATCTCCCTCTTTGGCAATCCATGACAAAACATACATAAGGATGAATTGCTCAATTCAAGAACTGACCTAATGTAAGTTATTGCCCTACTACGATTTAATCAAAATCTACTATATACAAGTTGCAATAATAGGCGGCAGCATGATGAAAGAATTAACCTATAAATTCCTGAAACACTGAAAACAAACCATAAACGCATATGTGGAAAATACTGTATAAAACATAAAATGAACTTGATTTCACAAAGCAAATTAAAACAAGATATCCAAGAGAATAATCATAGTATTAAGTTTGTGAAACAAGTACATAACCAAAAATATATACATAAAAAAAATAAACTCCCAATAACAAAAACAACTCCCCCTAAATACAAAATCTGCTCTCCCCTTAAATACAAGAGCTCATACATCTACTCCCTATTTTTGTTACGAATTACCAAAGGAAACCATCAAGAATCTGAGGGTGGAGTAGGTGGAAAAGAACTCCTATACTCAACGAAATTAGCTCTCAAGGTAGCTACATCAAGCATAAGCTCATCCAAAAGCTACCTGGTGCCGCTTGAGTTGTCATGAATGTCTCTATTATGATATGCTGTGACGATTGCCTCTCAAGAACTCTCTTAAGTATGAAGCAGAGAGATGGAGAGGATGTAAAAGGACCAGCAGTAGTAGTGGCATCTACATCAACATCATCCTCATCATCATCAATAACAGCAGCAATGGGATCAACAAGCACATCCTCAGCAGTAGACTCTACTCTAGGTCTCTTTGTTGTAACCACACTTGGTTCAACAGTCTTCTTCTATGCACTATGTTGTTTGAGGAAGGTAGCTCCTATGGGGCAGTGAGATGGACTAACTTAGATGAGGGAAAATGCTCTAACTCAATGAAGTCTAAGATCCTACCAAGAAAGACAGGAAAGAAGAGACGTTTCTTAGAGTTGTTCCTATGGACCTTATCAATAGTTTGAATGAAAAGAGAGCGAAAACATATGGAACCACTAGTAATGAAAGCGTATAGGAAGATGCATCTATCTATAGGAATGGTATGCACATGAGAAATATGAAAGATGTTATGGCAAGAAATATTTTTGATATTTTTAGCTTTCTTAGGGACCATTTCTAAGATCTAAAGAGAGAGGAATCAAAATAGAAATGCAAAACCAAAGGCAGACTGTATTAGAGAGATAAACAAGGTATATATGTGCAATCTTAAAGTCTACATGATACATGATACATGATGCATGATGCATGAACTCTAATGATGCATGAACTAATGCATTGAGGAGTTCAAATTCTCACAATTTTGAAAAATTAACCCAGAAAATCAAGTTTTATGAAAAACCCCAGTTTTTGAAGAATATAAACCCTAATTTTTCAAAAACACACAAATTGACAACTTGAGTATCACAACAAGTTTAAAACATGTTAAAAACACACAATTAATCAATAACAATGGTCAATTTTACCTAATTGAACAAAATCCCCAATTTCCTTAAGAACATATGAACCCTAATTTCAACATTTTTCACAATTTAGAGTAATCGTGTTAATATCATGCGTAGTCAATAACCCATTGAACAAATTAGCTCAAAACTCCCAAAATCATTGAAAACCCCCAAATATTTGAGTTCAAAATTTTAAGAGAAAATGAATGATTATGCATGAAAGAGTGTAATTTGATCAGAAATGAAGGGTAAAAGAGTCATACTAAATGTAGAAGATGAAAACCCTTGAAGCTTTGACTAAAAAAAAGACAATTTTTTTTTTTTGTGTGTTTTAAGAAGGTATTGAGAGGAATTGAAAAAAAATAGAGAATAGGTCAAAATTGATCTGTCATTCTTTATGAATTGAAAATTTTTGAATTTTGATTGATCGAGAGGAATCGAGCAGCGATCAAAGGAAGAAATTTAAAAAAATTTGACTGATCGAGAAGCAATCAAATAGGAATTGAGCAAGACAGGGATTTTTGGCCTAAGAACTGGACATTTTTCGATCGGTTGAAGATTAGCTTCAATTATGGGTATGCATCCAATCCACCAACCTGCCAAAATCGACCCGACCCAACCCAACCCAACCTGTCGGGTTGGGTTGAGGGATTTTTGGCCTAAGAACTGGACATTTTTCGATCGGTTGAAGATTAGCTTCAATTATGGGTATGCATCCAATCCACCAACCTGCCAAAATCGACCCGACCCAACCCAACCTGTCGGGTTGGGTTGGGTTGGGTTATAATTTTTTTTTTTTAATAGTGGGTTAGGTTGGTTTGGGTTTAGGTTATAACAATCACAACCTGCCTAACTTGACTCAACCCACTTATATATTTAAATTTTAAATTATATATATATATATATATTTAAAACTATATTATATAATTAATAATTTTTTATTTAATTTTTCCCCTATTCATCTCTTCCTATATAAAACTCAATTACTTCGCAAGCTCTAACAATCTTATTTCTGTCTCTGCCGCCTCCCATTCCCATTCCCACTCTTTCACTCTACTCTTGTTTGTTTATAACTGAATTGAGATACTAGTTCATGTATATTTTGTTTATCAACTCAGTTGGATATATTTTGTTTATAACTGAGTTATAATACTAGTTTTTGTATATTTTGTTTATCAACTTAGGTGGCAAGTGAGGTATATTTTTTTGCTCAATTTAATAATAATAGTAATAATAATAAAAGTTGTCCAACCCACGGGTTCAACTCGACCCAACCCGATCCATGTGGGTTGGGTTGGGTTAGGTTAGATTTTTTTTAACCCACCATCATGTGTTGGGTCGAAAAATTCCCTTAACCCGACCCATGCACACCCCTAGCTTCAATCGATCTAGCTAGTGGAAAAATTTTGAAAATTTGAAAATCTTGGAAATTTTGCAAAAAATCAACTAAAAACCTGTTTTTATGATATGAAATGCACATGAATGCCTCCAGGAGATTTCAAAAACAATTTGCTATCAAATTTTCAAACTTGTCACAAAATAGAACTAAAAATCACTTGATTTAAAACTTTCTAAAAATCTTTTTTTCAAATTCAACTCAAACCACATAAAATGTATTAGACATCACTTTATGAGAAATTAAAGATGGCCAGATTAGTCAACACACAGTCAAATGCACAAAATTTAGCATTGATTTGCATGTAGTGTGTGCAACTAGTAAGTGTACAAAACACATAAAAGGTGATATGTTGATAGTAAAAAAAATTTCTACATCATCAATCACATTGGTTTGAAAGTGACTATTACCTAAAGAGTTACATCATATAACTCTCACATCTTCTAGAAAACACGCTTATAATTATGTAAAAGCATTTTGACTCTTTTTGCATTTTGCCTTTAAAAATAAATATAAATATAAATATAAATATATATATATATATAGATATATATATATATAGATATATATATATATATATATATAAGGAGATAGAAAAGAAAAATACCCTTGTTACATATATTTTATTTATTTAACACCTTGTTTTATTTTGCTGTGCAAGTGCTACACCTTATCGAGCAAGGCTTTTATGATTTGCACATAGGTGTTCATGATTGATGAGTAACAGTGGTGAAATAGTTATTTATGTCTTTCTTCTAGGATTTTTTAGCCCTTAAAATCAAAATATGTGACATCAAAATTAAGATCGTTTATTTAAAAATTATAAATAACTCACACAATTAAGCACTACATAACACAGACCAGCAAAGTGCAAAAAGTAGCTCATCAAAACTAACTACAGTACATAGTCATGAAATGTAAATTTCAATGGCCAACCTTAATTACACACTCGGTGGGGCGCAATACAAATTTGTTTTTTTTTTTTTAAATTAATTTTTAAAATTTTGAATTTATTAAAAAAAAAAACTTAAAAACATCCTAATCAACCCTAAAATGAAATGCATGAATGAAATGCAAAAAATAAAATCCTAAGCAAAACATTTTGTCCAAAGAATTGGAAGATTAAGCATGAGGACCATGTCAAACAGACTCATTGATGCTGAGTCTTTTGCGTCCACACTTTCTTAGATGCAGACCTGAAGTTGGAGTTTCTAGACACATGGGATTGTCGATCTACTCCAGTTTTGGCATAAAGGCTGAGAGCCTTTATTAATTCATGAATAAGTGTCATGGGATCTTATGCTTTTGGCACCGACACTTTTGGTTTAGTTACTAGCTTGCAACTTGAAACAATTTGGGTGAGTATGCCCAACTCCACCATAGAAGTGACAAAACTATGAAGGCTTGTGTTGTTTCTTACCTACAGGAAGATCAGTAGGAGGTTTCTTGAGTTTGGTGTCACTTAAATCTACCATAATTTTCCTAGTAGCTAGGAACTCTTTCTTAGGAACCCTAACTTCTGGTTTAGGCATAGATTCATGAGGAACAAACTTGGTGGTAGTCACCACAGTCGACAAACCACTTTCAACATATCCTAATCCAATCTTATCAGATGCAGATTTTTGAACACTCACCATATTATCAAGTTTAGAACTAGAATTCCAACCAATTTGTTCTCTAGCAACAAGTAATTCAGATCCAAAATTTTAACTTTTTTAATCAAGGACATGTTCTCAATCGTAACAGTAGTTATAAGTACATTAGCATTGAACAGTTTGATTGAAATATTTTTCTTTTCATGTTCAAGAGTGTCTATCTTTTTCAATCCTTGGTCAACATTCATTGCATCTTTTGCTGTAATCTTGCATAGCTTGTTGTAAGCCTCTTGCAAGTCAGCATTTTTAGAGAGTTCCCCATCAGAAGGGTTCTCCTCAACAATTTCAAATTCACCAACTACGTTAGTAATAGTGAAAGCCATGAAATTTCCTTCCCGATAACTTTTAGACTCGTGATCAGATTCTTCATCATCACTAAGAGTAACAGCCATAACTTTACCCTTTGACTTCAAGTATGTGGGACATTCAAACCTTACATGTCCATACCCTTGACAACCAAAACACTGTTGACCTAAAGAATTGTTAGAAAATTGAACAACTTTATCTTTAATTTTTTATGAAAAGTTGTTTTTAATTGGTTCATTCTTTTTCACATTCTTAGGGTCAACAATATTTCAATTTCTTGCCCTTCTATTATTGTTTTTCAAAAATTTTTGAAAATTTTTGTCAAGGTAAGCAATCTCTATAGATGTGATTTTATCATCAAGCCCACAATCATCTAAATCATCTACAAATTTCAAGGCCATAGATTTGGACTTGTTAGTCTTAGGTAGGTTAGACTCATAAGATTGAAGGGATCCTACAAGTTCATCAACATGGATGGTGTCCACATCCTTGCTCTCAGTTATGGTAGTGACTTTGGGTCTAAAGTCTTCTGTTTAAGTTCTTAAGATTTTCCAACTATCTTAGGTTTCTCATAAACTTCATCTAGATTAAAAGCAAAGTTTACTATGTCATTCAGTTTGGCATAGAACTCATCAAAGGTCAAATCCTTCTGCCATTCTAATGCTCTCAAACTTAGAAGTCAACTGTTGTAGTTTATTGATTTTTACAGCTTTTGTACCTGCATGCACAATTTGTAGGATATTCCAAGCAATGTATGCTATCTCTACATTAGAAACCCTTTTAAATTATTCTATTGAAACAAGATTGAATATTGCATTTATAGCCTTACTATTAAAGCTTGCTACTTCTTTTTGAGTGTCAATCCACTAGGCCATAGGAGTGGCAGGTCTTTCCCAACCAGTTTCCATCGACATCCAAACTCCCCCATTTAGAGATTTCAAGAAGGATTTCATCCTCACTTTTCAATAGGTATAGTTATTCCCATCGAAGTGGGGATGGATCACTAGAGAGTGACCACGTTCCATGACAACAGGAGTCAAGGATCAACTCAAGGTAAGAGTGTAAGATTGCCTAATCAAGAGCTAACCTGCTCTAATTCCACTTATTAGTTTGCTTAGACCTCTGTACACTTAGATTGTGTAACCTAATTAATTAATCAAGTTGATACTTAGGTTTATCATTCAGATCTAGGTTAGACACAAACAATCATATCACATAGTCCGAAAAAGTAAAGAAGACAAGCGATATGATTACCCAGGAAAACTAATGAAACCATCCAATTTCAAGGTAAAAACACATAGGGAGGAATTAGCCTAAATAATCCTCAAGACAACAAATTCACTATGATAGAATGAAAGTTTAACGACAGATTTTTCCCTAAATCTAAAACTACCTTTTATAGTACTTACTCACGTGACCACATACATCTCCAAATCCACAGATTCTTCTATCTAAATTTATTGAACACAAACACCCCCGTTTATGACTTTGAGATCCCACTTAAAGGTTTAGATCAGCAGTAGTTGTTGATCTTGTATGCAGCAACTTATTCCACTAGTTCTTGAATATAGATCTTCTTTTCGGTAGATGATTATTGAGTTAGAAGGCTACAGAAGCCTTACAAATCTCACAAGAGTAACTCACAAGTCTTCCAAAAACTTCTGAAATGTATTTAGGGTTTTCCTTTTATACCTAGTAGTGTTAGACTAAAACCCTAGACGTTTTCATGGGCTTTGGGCTTGATTAAAATTATGCAAAATACGATTCTTGATCGATCAAGCCTGTCTTTCGATTAGTCAAGCCTTGCAGATTCTAAATTCTTCTTTTTGCAGCTTGACTGTTCTTGAATCTTAACTTGAACTATCTTGAGCAATGTCTAACATTGTTCTAAGACTTAAAGAATCTTAAACTAAAGATGTTTTAGTTCTCAGTTTGCTAAGTTACATAAAATTAGAACCTAAACATTTATTCTTAAATATTTAGAACCTAACAACCAACAACCAAATGTAGAATAGAAATTGCAACAAAGCACTCCAAAATTTCAAGGCTTGATATGCAGACAACATTAATAATTTTGAAATTAGGGTTTTGTATTCACCTGTGAATAAATCAGGATGCGTAAGGATAAAAAAAAAGAGAATAAACAATTTTCTGAAAAGGAGCAGTAACCAAAACAATCCCCTTTAAGCTAGTCATGCAAGGGTTCGCTACTTTGGAGCGCATGAGAGAAAGAAGTTCGAGTTCTTTGTCTTTTTTTTTTTTTTTTTTTTTTTTTTTTTTTTTTTTTTTTTTTTTTTTTTTTTCCTTTTATGCGGCAACTTGGACTATCGGTAATTGGTATTTCACTCAACTAAAACATACTGCCAAGATTAAAACCATTGAAACTAATGGCCAAGATTTAGCCTATATAATTGTGTAAGGCTTGAGTTTTTTGTTTTTGATTTTTGGATTTTTTTAATTCGTTAATTTAAAATTTAAATCCCAAATAATTTAATTAGAAAGACAAAGTGTCAAAACCAATTAAGAATAAGATATAGTATAATGTTTTACAAAAAGAGATTTACTAATATGTGCCCCTAGGGTATGGAAAATTATTAGGTACTCTCGGAGTACCATAAATGCGTACTCCCTCCTGTCACATGAATGTTGGGTTTTACCATGAATTTAATTCGCGGGACCCACCATTTATATGAGAGAAAGGAGTACGCATATATGGTGCTCCGGGAGTACACAATAATTTCCTGGTATGGAAATATTAGTAATCAATTTTAAGAAACTTTACATGGAAAAACGAAAAAGTAATTCACTATTTTGACAGCTTTTTCAATTTTTCATAAAACTTTCTCAAAATGAATGGTTAAGAGCATTCACATCCGGTTTCTTCAAAAAATTATATTTTACCATCTTAAAACCTACTTTATAAATTATATCATACTATTTTACAACACACTCAACATCCTAATTTTTATTTTTATATACAACACATTAAAATAATATATCTACATAATAAAATATATAACCCAAAAAGTAGGAGAGAGAAATTTTTTTACAATTACAATTAGGGGTGTGCAGAAAACCCGCAAAACCCAACCCAACCCAACCCAACCCACCAAGTTACAATTTTTTATTTTATTTTTTTATTTATTTATTTTTTTTTTATAGCGGGTTGGGTTGGGTTGGGTTTGGGTCATAAAATTACAAACCTGCTAAACCCGACCTGACCTGACCCACCCATATTTTAATATATGTTTAAAATATATTATATATTTAAAAAAAAAAACCAGTTGTAGAACACTTCCTCGATTCCTATTATCAAATATAATATAAAATTAGTTCTTTTAATATATATTTAAATATATTATATAATTAATAAAAAAATTTAAAAATTTTAGATATATTTTGTTTATAACTGAGTTAGGAACTCATGTATATCTTGTTTATAAGTGAATTAAGATACTGTGAGTTCCAATTAGCTCAACTGGTAAAGTCTTTGATGGTTGTATAAGAAATTTGGGGTTCAATCCTCGCCTACACCAAAACTGATTAGTGTCTTGGTCTGATAATTAAGAGCTATTATCAAGAGCGGATGCCATAGGTTGAAACTCTCTCTCAAAAAAAAAAAAATTAAGATATTAGTTCATTTATATTTTGTTTATCAACTTAATTGGATACTTAAACATATTTTGTTTATAACTAAGTTGGAATATTAGTTTATATATTAATGTATATTTTGTTTATCAACTCAGGTGGCAAGTGTGATATATTTTTTTTCTACCTAATTTAATAATAATAGTAATAAAAAAAAATTGTTCAACTCATGGGTTCAACCCGACCCGACCCAACCCAACCCAACCCATATGGGTTGGGTTGATTTTTTTTTTTTTGGCCCACTTGTTGACACCCTATTTTGTAACCCGTATTTAACCTCACATGGAGGGTAAAAGGTTAATTTCACATTGGAAATATGCATCTTGATTTTGGTCATTAGATCCTTAATCTCATTTCACCAAAGTGATCTTGATGTTATAACGATTAAATCGACTGGTTATGAGCCCTAATCGGACCATTAGATTGAAAGTTATCATCAAATCAAGTTTTAATGGTTGAAATGCACTATCACAAATTGAGTCCGACTATATATGATTATGAACAATTGATTTCAATTGGTTATAAGTATAATCAATTTGAGATTGATGATGTGTCATAATTTGATTGATTAGGACTACATTTTATGGTAGGGTTACACACGCCTAATTAACTAGATAGTTAAACATTAATTATTCAATGAGTAATTTGTGCAATTATATTTTAATTAGAGCAAAATTGGAACCAATTAAGTCTGAAATGGGAGTGATTGCAGTCATTTAATATTAATTGGGAGCTAATTTGGGACCTATTGGTGTTAATTGTGCTGAAACCATTTTCTAACAAATGACCTCTGCTCATCATTTCATTGATATCTCTCAGAATATTTTGAATCTATGAATGAGGTTAATTTTCCCAAAAACTAGACATCTGGGGTTTCAATTTGAGCACAAGAATGAGACAATTATGATTAGAATTGAGGCAGATATGATTTTTCAAAGTTGGCTCTATAGGCTGTTACAGCAGCTACGGGAAAACTGAATTTTGGCTTGCTCCTCACTCCCACCAATCTTTCCATTTAATGCACCAGATTTCCTCCAAGGCTAAAATGAGGTGTAGGTTCATGATTCTTTGTCAACCTTCATTAAATGACATTCCATTCATATTTCCTCCACCACTACTATATAAACCCCCCATCTCCTTCATTTCAAGAGACAAAAAAATCCCCCTCTCTTCTCTTTTCTTGAGTTTTAGTGAAGTTGAGTAGTCTTGTCATATCTTGGTCTTCCTGAGACTCAAGGTATTGAGTGAGACTCACTCTCCCTCTCCTAGCTCTTCTTTTCGTCCACCCTTAGGACCTCCATCAAGAATCCTCTCCTCCATTATATGGATCTTGCATGAAGGTATAATCCCCTTCCCTAACTGTTTGTTTATATTATTATGATGAGAATTTAAGATTAAAGTATGATAATTCTCTTGAATATGTTTGAATGTTCTTAATTGTTCTTATGTGTTCTTCACATGTTCTTAATTGTTCATCACATGTTCATGCATATCACTAGATTTAATCTTAAATCCACATCAAAAATATGAAAAACATGTTTGTTTAGTAATTCTTTCAAATCCTTGAATCTAGGTTATCACTATCCACATACATTCACTAGAGTTTATTTTTCAATCCAAATGTCATGCTTAATAAATTGAATTAGGGTTTATCACATGCACACACATTAAATTCAACATGTAAATTAATTGATATATTGGATGATATAATATGAATGTTGGCCACCATAGTTTAGAAGACCGGTTTCACCGGGCAAGGTGGGTGCCTAACACCTTCCCACCTTGTAAAATAACCTCCGAGTTTAGATCAAAGGTTAGTAGATCAAATGCTTATCCATGTAATTTTCGATTTTAAGATTGTAACTAGGAAACAAAGTCATGTACTTTATCTTAGATTGTATCTATGACCAAAGCCATATAATTTTCCTATGATCAATGTAAATTGAATTACAGATTAATAAAATGAGGAATTTTTCAATTTTTGGTTTTCTTATTTATTCTAATAATTAAATAAGTGGCGACTTCATTGTAAAACCCTTAATCTAAAAGGAAAAATATAACTAGTCGAACCTTCATTTTGAGAGGCAATAACACGACTTCATCCATTCACATGAGTTTGGCCCAACATCCCATAAAAACGGGCTGGGGGCGTGGTCTCTCACAGTGGCAACTCCGATGGGGAAACCCCATGTGCTTTATCTTAGATTGTATCTAGGACCAAAACCATATAATTTTCCTATGATCAATGTAAATTGAATTACAGATTAATAAAATAAGGAATTTTTCAATTTTTGGTTTTCTTATTTATTCAAATAATTAAATAAGTGGCGACTCTATTGTAAAACCCTTAATCTAAAGGGAAAAATATAACTAGTCAAACCTCCATTTTGAAAGGCAATAACACGACTCCACCAATTCACATGGGTTTGGCCCAACATCCCATAAAAACGGGCTGGGGGCGCGATCTCTCATACCACCATGGTGGGTTGGGTCAAAAAATCTCCTCAACTCGACCCATGCACACCCTTAATTACAATATTAGATAACGCACACTTTTGCACACTTTTATGATTTTGATGCTAAAATCCTCTAACATATACCATTCACAAGCTCCAATACTAATATTCTAAAGTGTGTAATGTGTGCCCTAAGGAGTAATGACACACATTAACTAGACCCTTAAGAAGAAACACAAAAAACAAAAATGAGAAACAGCTTATGGGCAAAACCTGTTGCGTCACAAGTCGGCCAAAATAGAAAATTAGCACTGTTTGCCAAATAATATAATTAGTAAGCACTGTTTTCAAACTATATTTTTTACTAGCATCTCAAGTCTCAAAAACTCGATTTAGGACCTATAAATTGAGTCTCAAAGACTCGATTTTCATGGTCTGATCACGTCTGATGTCGCATTTTTTCCACGTGGTGACCACCTGGAAATCGAGTCTCTAAGACTCGATTTATAAGTTGAGACATTTTCAATGTTTTTCTTTAAAGGCCTTGACCATGAAATAAAACACCAAGAGTGTTGTTCATTCAAATTACACAAAGCCTAAACTCTCCTGAGAATTCTTTGAATCACCAGAGAACCCACAATCGCTTGATCTAGCCAGACCTCACCACCACCACACCACCGCCTGATCCAGTCGCCCAACCTAGGTTGCGTGCGACCTAGGCTGCGCCCGACCCATGCGTCGCGTGACCTAGGCCTTCAGAGTCCTGACTTTGAATCAAGAAGAAGAAGGATCAATCGTAGACACCGACCTACTTGAGATGCAGAAAAATGAAGAACAAAACTTTTTTGGAATCAGTTTCGTCAATGACAGAGTAAGTGGAAAAGAGAAAAGGGGTAGAGAAGGAGGAAGGAAATTTTTAGAGAAAAAAAAAAGGAAGTGGAGAGAGAACTTACCGTGGGGTCGGGGTTATTTGACTTAGTTAGTAGAGTAGGTCTCACATAAAAGTGAAAATGAAAACTCCACTAAATCAAGTTTTAGAGACTCGATTTCCAGGTGGACGCCACACGAAAAAAGTGCTAACTCAGATCTGATCAAAACATAAAAATCAACCTTCAAAGACTTGATTTATAGACCAAAATCGAGCCTTTTACGCTTGACATGTTAGTAAAAAATATAGTTTGAAAACAATGACTACTAATTATGTTATTTGGCAAACTGGTTTAATTTCCAATTTTGGCCGCCAAACTAATTTTGCACAATTACATTTACAAACCCAAAAACACACACACACACACACACACACACACACGACGAGGTTAGATCGTCATCTCCGGTGAAATCGACAACTCCGACGACATTAGTAGCGGCTCCGGTGACAAAGGCGAGGTCATATCACGACATCTCTGGTGGGTTTTGCATTGGGTTTTCATATGGGTTTGATCTTAAGTTGATTTTGGTTTGGGTTGATTTTGAGTTGGGTTTGGGATGGGTTTCCGGTGGGGTTTAGGGTGATTTTGAGTTGTTTTTGGTTTGATTTTGTGTTTGGAAAATCAATTATTGAAATGGGTTGTACTGGTGGTAGTTGGGTGGTGCTGGGTTACTATGGCGGTGGTGGTGGGTTGGTGGAGGTTGATGTTGGCTCTTTTTTCTTCTTCACAATGAAGGTTGAGTCTTCTCTTCTTCTTCACAGTGAAGTGAAGAGAGTACAGGGAGAGGATGTGAGAGAAAAAAATAATAAACAAATAGGGTACAAAGCTACATAATCGTGTACTTATGAACACTGTTATAGAGCAACCGATGTGGGTAGTTTACTTTTTGAACAAAAATGTGTAAAATTGATAACTTTTTGTATTTTACAATCACTGTGTGATTGTTGCGCGAAGTTGTTTTAGCTTTTCAGTATTCAGCCTAATGAAAAACAGAAATGCCCATGAAAGCTTCACATTATAACAGGGGGAATAGGCAGACTAGCAGTGTGAGGGGCAACTATGTAGTAAGTTAGGCAACGTTTCAAAGTTTTAAGAAAAATAGCATCTCGAGTTTTAGAAACTTGAGATCCATATTAAAACCCGAGTTCCAAAGACTCACTTTGCGAGTGTTTGGCTGGACGATTTGGAGTGAAAATGCCATATAGATCTCGAATCTTTAAGACTCGAGTTCCATGCAAAAAATTTTTCCCCTATAATGGCGTTTTTAAGTCCTATAGTGATGTTTTAAAGCTTTATAGCGGCGTTTTTCTACAATTTTTTTTTTATAAGTGTGACCACTCCATACCAGGTTCAGGGAGTCCTATAGTGGCATTTTTAAGCCTTATAGTGACGTTTTAAAGCCCTATAGCGGTGTTTTTCTGCAATTTATAGAAATCGAGTCTTTAAAACTCGATTTCCACGTGGATTTTTTTCCACATCAGATCCATCCGCTTACAAATCAAGACTTAAAAACTCAAGTTTTATCTTAGAACTCGAGTTTAGACACTCGAGATGCTAGCTTTCAACATTGTTTTGAAACACAACTAACTAAATTTTTTTTTATATTTATTGTTATTTGAAAAGGGTGTTCCATTATAACAACTATGCATCTTTATAAGCCACATTTTCTAGCTGACACAGAGAGAGACGGAGACACTCCAAGGCGAAGAAGAGTGAGACTAGAGGGCGTCGCTGCCTGTGGCTGTGACTCAGAATCAAAATTGAAAGTCGGCTTTTGAACTGAAAACCGGTAATCTTTCTACCTTGTCATTCTCGTCGCCTAATTTTTGGTTTCTGTTAGATTGAATTTATTGGCTTTTTAGAATTCTCATTTTACTAATAATGCCTCTCCTTTATTAATTATTAGCCACTATTTGTAACCTCATTTTCGATTCATTGCATTTACATTTGACAGTGTTTTCTGATACGATGTAGATTTTTTTTTTTTTTTTTAATATATATATTTTTCAGTAGATAGACCATTTGATTCGTAATTAGTTGTATTACTTTGATGGACAAGCATCATATTAAGGCACCGCTGATTAAATATAGGGGTTTTGGTCTATCCAAAAGCTAATTTATCTTGGCTTGCATGTATGTATGACAATCTGCATAATTCAAACACCTTACTTATGGCCTTCATCTTAGATCTTGGTGGTATTACTGTATTACTTCAATACACCATCACTCTCAAGGCTGTGATGCATTAATTAAAAGGCTTAATATACTGTAGAGGTTATCAATCTCAATGGAAATGCTGGGGATAGGTGTATTTTTAGATATGCTCTCTCTGTGGGTTACATTTTAGCTTAACTGATAAAATGTCTTGTTGTCGAATAAGGGCCTTAGTTTGAATCTTGTTTACGCAAACAAGAAACACATTTGTATCTTGACTTGATGGTAAAGAGCAATCATTATGGAGCAGGTGTCATAGCTTTCAAGTATCATCATATCTATCAAAAAAAGAAATGTACACTCTTCTTTGTTTTGTTTGTCAATTATTCCATTTTGGGACTGCCCTAAATGTCGCTTTGAAAGTCAGTAGTCAATGCACACAATTTTAATAACTTTCCTAGTTTACCAATTTTTTGATAAGTACACATGTAGTATACAAGCTGAACATCACAAAGGAACTCTAAAATTACGATGATCAATAAGCTCAAATAACTTTGAGAAAGAGAACCTCCTTGAAGCTTATCAAGAAAATGAAAAAAGAAAAAAAAAGGTCCTTTCAAATCTTAACTTGTCTTCTCATACCCTTCAAAGTACCTTGCATTTCTTTCTCCAAATACACCACATAAGCAATGAGGATTGGCCTTCCAAATTTCAGTACTCTGATGTCGCTCAACTTGACATAGCCAACAAGCTAGTAAGTCATTAAGCATCCTAGGCATCACCCACAAAATCCCGAAAAGGGTAAAGACCATTCACCACAAATCTCTAGCAATAGGGCAATGCAACAGAAATTGATTCATTGTGTCCTCATCACTCTTGCACATAAAATACCAATTCACCTAGATAATGTCACGCTTCCTTAGGTTCTCCATTGTAGGGATGTGCAAAAAAACTGATGAACCGAAAAAAACCGGCCAAACCGAGTTCAATTTTTGGTTCGGTGCGGTTCAGTTTCGGTTTGAATTTTTTGAAACCAAAATATTTCAGTTTCAGTTTTGGTGCTGGATTTTTTCACCTCGAAACTGACCAAACCGACCGATATATATATATATATTTATGTAAGTTTAAAATATATTAGAGGAAGTAGCTTAGTGGAAAATCACACACGCGCCAGCCACCAGTTCACTGTTCGAGCCTTCGCCTATTCATTTTGACTTTTTAAAATTTTTTTTAAACCCTAGCATCTTATATATAACTTGTAACCCTAGCCACCCCTCACCCAATTTTCTCTCCCTCTCACAACTCACAAACACACGCCCCTTAGTCCCTTATCTTTTTTTTTTTTTTTGATATCCACATACATCTTATTTTTCTGATTTCTTTCAGCATCGATTCGGTCTCTTTGTTTCTTGCTATGGTATGTCTTCTTCTTGATTTTGTTTCTCTCATCCCAAATCAACCATGCTTGTACTGGGATTCCATGGGTTTTGTGTCATCCCGTGATGTTTGTTTTAAAGAAACTTTGTAGATGCTAATCTTAGTTTGTGTTTTGTGTTTTTAATTTTTTAATGTGTTGCTCTGTATTTTGTGTTGAAAACAGGGTCTGTGTTTTTACTGTGTTTGTTTGATGCAAAAAAATCTTTCTTTCTCAATAACCCTCTCTTTGGAAAACCGAAAACCGACCGAAACCAACTGAAGCCGAAATACACCGAAACCGATTGATTTCCAGCCGTTTCATTCGGTTTCGTATGAGAATTTCACAAACCAAAATATTCAGTTTTGGTTGGCCATACCCATAAAAACCGACCGAAACTGAACCGAGCACACCCCTACTCCATTGTTAGGATTTTCTCCAAGGAAGCAACCCAAAGGAAGAAAGCCACTTTAGTGGGGACTATCAGCTTCCAAAGTCCCCACTGAAGTGGCTAGTTTACCATTTATTTGAAGAGTCTACACCTTTTTTCTGTGCGTTTTAGTTGAGTTTAAATAAAGAAAGGTAATTTTGGGAAAGGGTAATTTTGTGTTTAAAACACAAAGCATTAAATGATGTCCCTTAAAAAGTTGGTTTTTTTTAAAGTGGACAAACAAAATGTGAAGGGGGTACTTCCCAAATAGCTGAACTACTTTTCAATGACAGCTCTTCTCATGAAAGCTACATTGACCAAAGCTTTAAGACAAAAGCTTTACTGCTAATGGCCTATATGGTTAGCAAGATTTTTGATAATTTAAAATTCCCGTGGGTTTAAACTTCTGACGGAATTTTTGAGAAATAAGATTTCAATGTTTGGTAGTCGGGAAAAATTGTAAACTAATGCCAATCTTCAAACAATTTCATTAGTTAATAATGTTTCCAAACTATTTAGGAAACTAACGTCTCGAGTCTAAGACACTTGAGTTTGATGTGCTAAATCAAGCCTTTGAGGCTTGAGTTTTGTAAAGGGAACGACAGAAACACAAACCCAGCGCAAAGAGATCAAAAACACAAGTCCACAACGAAGCAAAGTGATAAACACAAATCCAGCAAAAGAGATTAACAGAAACACAAACCCAGCAAAGATGGAAAATGGAAACCACAAAGAAGGCTCTAGGCAGCGGCTTCGACTGAACCCAGGTGGTGGCGAAGGCTCGGACTGAATGAAGAATGAAGGGGTTTGTTCTGGGTTTGGTTTGGGTCTGGTTGGTGTGGAGAATGAAGAACATTTGGGTCTCGTTGATGTGGAGAATGAAGAATGAAGGGGTTTGTTCTAGGTTTGATTTGGGTCTGGTTGGTGTGGAGAATGAAGAACGAAGGGGTTTGTTCTTGGGGTTTGATTTGGGTTTGTTGATTTGGAGAATGAAGAACGAAGGATGAAAAGTGGGTCTGTTGGTTTGGAGAATGAAGAACGAAGGAAGAAAAGGAAGAACAACAAAGGAAGAAAAGGAAGAACAGTGGGTCAACAAGAAAGGAAATCAAGTGTGTACAAACTCGATTTTCACTACCAGCACTTTGATCTCGAGACTCTTATGCTCCAGTTGCTACAGTGTACTCGAGTCTAAGAAGCTTGAGATGTTAGTTTCCTAAATAGTTTAGAAACGTTAGTAACTAACAAAATTATTGGAGGATTGGTGTTAGTTTGCAATTTTTCCCTTTGGTAGTCCCTAGCAAACTAGTTTGTGAAATCCTCTCTCTCTCTCTCTCTCTTAGCTATCTTATAAAAATAAGAAAAGAAATCTTGAGAGTTTAACATAAAATCAATGGGAAGGAAAAAAAACCCATGTGACCATTATGGTAGGTGAGACTTGGCAAGGAAATATAACTAAGCTCTAGGCGTGTGTATATATATATATATATATATATAGGCACAGCTGAGAGAAAATCTAATTAGATTTTAAATTGGAATTCAATTTGAGTCTAATTTTGTGCCATGTGTCCCATCTAATTTAAGTTTTTAAAATTTTGTGCCAAGTTAGTTAATTCAGTGTAAAATTTGGAATTCAATTTGAGTTTAATTTTGTGTCATGTATTTCATCTAATATAAGTTTTTAAATTTTTATGCCAAGTGAGTTAATTCAATATAGAAAATGAGGAGGTCAATATAAATAAATCATCAAAAACTTAATCATATATATATATATATATACTATGACTATATACGGTCTATTATCAACTAGGTTATACATATATATATATATATATATATATGTATGTATGTATAACCAATGCTTAAAGAAAGTTTAATTAGATTCAAAATCGAATTTTGCTTTTGTTAGTTTTTCATACAAACTAAATTATTTAGTTTTTTGTTGCTATTTTTTCTTTGAACTAATGGGCATATTTTTTACTCTTTCTATTCAAAATTTTGTATGGCAGGATCTTGAACGTAACAAATTGTAATTAAACTGAACAATCTCATGCACCTATCCTTATTCAATTTAGGAGATACTATTGGATTAATTTATTCTTTTATTTTGTGTTGTATTTAGTAGAATTTCACGAATAGTGATTATGAATTGATATTGTATACGTAGTATCCAATAATGATTTTCAAAATTATGTGCATAATAGCAGTGCAATGAGAAACTTGGCATAACCAATATCATGAAAATTACATGAAAAAACCATTTTAGTACCTCCAAATATCTTGGTCGAACTAATATCCTAAATGCTTCGTAACCCAAGCTAACATCAATAATACCACTATTCATCATTCCCGTGTGTAAGTATGAGTTACATACTAGTTCTAATAAAGTGCAAGACACGGGAGATTTAAATTCTTAGCTTTTAGATGAGATTTAGAATTTGATAAATTTAAGGAATTGAGATATCCCATAAATTTCAAACTCATACAATATTAGTCAACTAAACACATAATCTTGGTGAGAATTTATCAAACCCAACTTTTAAGCATAGTTATCAGAACCTTGGTGAGCAATAAACCGTTAAAGGAGTGGTATGATGGTTCACTAGTTCAATCGTTGTATTAATAATATACCAGCTTATAACCCTATCCATGTGCATAAATATACTTAAAAGATACACATTAAGACGCGTAGTATAATTCATACATATATAATTTAAATACTATTGATATATATTCATTCTTATATTTTGTTAACTTTTTAAAAAATCTTGTAAAAATATTATTAGATAGAAAATGTAAAATTTTCATTTAAAATTTTTTTTTATTAATTCTTAATTTTTGATATTGTGAAGCACTTTTTTATTTATTTATTTATATTTTTAAGTTCATTAATTTTAGACTCTTTGTCTTTTGTACTCAATAACTCACTTAGATGAATAGTTATTATGTGGTCCCATATTTAACTCCAAAATTAAGAAATAAATTTATCTAAAAATATATAATTTAGAACACTTGGTGCAAAATTAGACTTCAATTGTAAAATTTAATTGGATTTTTTCTAAGCTTTAGCTATATATATATATATATATATATATATGGTGGAGATATATATTAAAGAACACATATAAGATAAAGATAAACTATATAAAAAAATGAGCTGGTACTCAATTTAAACATAAGTATGCATGTACTCTGAAGATTAAATTAATAGAATATTATTTTTCATTAAATTTATTATTCAAATATAATTCTTTATATAAAAATGACTTTAAAAAAGGACTCTTGGGGTTGGTCTGTTGGGAGATTTCACTGGAATGTGCAATTTCGTCGTCCACCACAAGATTGGGAAGAAGAAGCCTTTGATCGGTTTATGGGGTTGGTTTATTCTTCGACAGTGCGGGGGTTTGGCCTAGATAAATTTTATTGGAAGCCTGCAAGGAATAGAGGTTTTGAGGTTAGAGGATATTATAGCTCCTTCTACCCTCCTACTCTTGTTTCATTCCCGTAGAGAATGATATGGCAATCAAAGGTTCCTCCAAGGGTGGCTTTCTTTTCTTGGTCTGCTTCCTTAGGTAAGATCTTAACAACAGACAACCTTCGTAAAAGACGTGTGATAGTGCTTGACTTGTGCTATATGTGTAAGAGATGTGGGGAGTCGGTAGATCATCTTCTACTTCATTGCCCCGTAGCTTGGGAGTTGTGGTCTTTGGTTTTTTGCTTGTTTGGTATTCAATGGGTTATGCCTCATAATGTTCTCGAGTTGTTTGAGGCTTGGCAAGGAAAGTTTGCATGACATCGTCACATTGATGTTTGGAGATAAGTGCCTCATTGCTTGATTTGGTGCATTTGGCGTGAAAGGAATACTAGAAGCTTTGAAGGTTGTGAACGTTCTTTGCTAGAGATTAAGTCTTTTTTCTTGCACACTCTCTTTGAATGGAGTGTGGTTTTTTCTCATTTTTCTTGTTATTCTTTTCCTATTTTTCTTGACTGTTGTACTTTTGTTTCATGATTTGTGCCCCCATAGTACATCCCCAATGTACTCGGCTTGGCACTTTTTCTATTATTAATAATATTCTTACGTTACTTATCACAAAAAAAAAAAAAGGACTCTTGAATTGATCTTTGACTACTTATTTCAAGTTTAAAAGAAAAATAAAAAAAATAAAAAACCTATACATAAAAGCGTAAACTAAAGGAAAGTATGATTATTTTGATGAAAATAATGTAATATTAAAAAACTGGATGGTTTGATCATGTAATTTGGTATATTTCTAAAAAAACTGCTGGCTTTTCATAGTTTATCATTTTTTTTTTTGTTGTAAATTTGGCATATTTCTTTCATATCAACTCAGAATTTTGCACAGTTCACCAGTTTGATGCTCAACTGTTGGTTGGGTATGGTTTTGATAACTATGCTTTTAAGTTCTTGAAGGATAATCTTTTTATTTTTTATTTTTATTTGGTAAATCTTTGAGGAAAGCAAAAAAAGAAAAAAGAAAAAAAAAAAAAGGAGAATGTGTGAAATTGTAACCAACAGTAGTTTGTGTTTTCTTCTTGTTTATTGTCTTAAGTACAATTTTGGTACCTACAATTTCTTATAAATTAAAACTTTAGCAATAAATTCATTCCAAGAGAGTTAAACCTAGGTTTGGTTTAAAGAAAAAAGCCAAAAAAAAGAAACCTCAAGCAAGTTTGGGTTACTAGGTCAAAAAATATAATGAAATAAAATAAAACAAAAGGCTTCTTCTTTCTTTCCTCTGGTTTGGCTATTCACATTGTTTCATTTTGATTGGAGTTCAAGAGGATCATCTCTGTCTTAGCCAATCAAGAACAAAGACTCAATGTAAACTCTCTCTATCTCCTTCCAAAAATTAGATATTTTTTCAATTCCAATCATATTAATCCTCTTAACTCAATTGTTTCTCTTTCTGGGTTTTTACTTACTTTGTTTTAAACTGGTTAGATTTGTCGTAACTTAGAACTTACTAATGGGAATTTTTCCTAATGAAGAGTCAAATCAATGGTAAGAAAATGAAATTGAGTTAACTCAAAGGCATTAGATTATTATTATTTTTTCTTTTCTTAGTCAAAGGCGTTAGATTTCTTTTCTGAGCTTCCTTAGGCTTCATTTGTTCCCCGAGAAGATATTTCCTTTAAAGTTTTATGGTTAAATGGGCATAATGGGTGTTTTGTTTTGACAGAAAATAATTCATGGATAATTTTTCAGCAGTGAAAAATGGGAAGAGGATCCTCTCTATTTTAAATGGATCCATTTCATGGTTGAGATTAAATATTACAAATCTAAAGGTGTACAAACTGCCATGTCATTTAAAATTTTAAATAACATGACACTTTGTACACCGTTAGATTGAAGAAATAAAATCTTACTTGTTAATTGGACTCTTTACATTTTCAATGAAATGGAGTGTCATGTTCATGTTTGCTCGACAGATTTCCACTTGAAATTTAATTTTTTCCACAGGAAAAGAGTTGAAAATTCTGAAATTCTTAGAATTTTCACTGGGTGGGATTGAAATGATTGTTAAAAGATTTATCTCTTGTACATGCTTAAGTTTATATAATATATTAGTTTTTACATTTTTTTAGATGTGGAGCATTTGGAGAGCCGTTTTGAATCTTTTTGTTCATCAATGTAATGTGAAAGTAACTCCCCATTGAATAAAGAACTTTATGAGTGATTTTCTATAAGATCAGATAAAGAACCAAACTCTGTATGTATTAAAATTTGCCAAATTTCTAATTTTTCCTTTTCTTTTGCTGAATAGTTTCTAATTACAGCTACATTGTTTGTCTTCTCCAATTGTGAAATCTTAGAATTAATGTGTGATAATTGGCAGATTGGGGAACTTGCAGCTGAGAAACATGTTCAATACATTTGATCAGTTGAAAAGGTGTGTTTGATATGTGTGTGTATATATGTATTGAGTTTCTGGAATAAATCTTTTATCATTTATAACTAAAAATTCTGTTTATTTTATTCTTTAATTTTTTAAAATAAAATTTATGTAACTCAGAGGAAGGATGATTTTGTATCTGTGGTGATGGAACATCTGAGAATGAATGGGGCATACTGGGGAATGACCACTCTGGATCTTCTGGGAAAGCTTGACACTGTTGATGTGGAAGAGGTTGTCTCATGGGTCATGAAGTGCCAGCACGAGTCAGGTTTATATAGATGCATAGTTTTCTTAGTTCAACCAACTATGTTGTCACGATGCATTCTGTTATGCATTAATGGTTAACATAGAAATTTTTTTGAAGTAAAAGAATTAGGAAAAGGAAAATAAAAATGCAGATGATTATAACCATGGGCACATGATGATATACTTAGCTGTGCAGGTGGGTTTGGTGGTAACATTGGACATGACCCTCACGTACTGTATACTCTGAGCGCTGTGCAGGTTTTGGCCCTTTTTGACAAGCTAAATGTTCTTGACATTGATAAGGTGACAAATTGTATCCTTTGGTATACTGATCAGTGGACTTTGAAACTTTTCAAACTTAATAAATCTTCTATATCATATTATTAATTATGACAATTTTACTTTTATATATATATATATATATTCTATATCCTATATTATATACAGTGCTTATTTTCTGAAAGTTTGTAGTGTCTATAATTATTATAACTACTGCAATTATTTGCATATTCAGATTTCGAAGCTAGTTAACTGATAGTTTCAACTTGCGCATCTGATTGATATTACATATTGGTTGGAATCACTACTTTTACTTCTCAAGTAAGTAGAGAGACATAGATGTCTCTTTACAAGAGATTTAGGCATCAACAAAATTTACTTTTTAAACCAAAATATGAGGAAGTGTATTTCTACCGATTCTTGTGGCTCTTAATATTGAAGTCAGATATTGCTGGGCTGCAAAATGAAGATGGATCTTTTTCAGGGGACATATGGGGTGAAGTTGATACGCGGTATTCTTTCCCCTTCTACTTTGTTATTTGGCCTCTCACAGTTTTGGGAGTTAGTTATCTTTGCAAGTAGAAGTTTTTACAAAAATAATTCCTTTTCCTATAGGTTCTCTTATATTGCTATGTGTTGTCTCTCAATATTGCATCGTTTTAATAAAATCAATGTGGAGAAGGCTGTGAGCTACATTGTAAGTTGTAAAAATTTGGATGGTGGATTTGGATGCTCACCTGGTGGGGAGTCCCATGCGGGGCAAAGTATGTTATACATTAACCTACAATCTTTATATGAAGTTTTACTTCTGATTAATTTTGATAAATCAACTATGTTTTCTGCTTATCATCTCTTTTGTTTACTTGTTGGTACGTACACCAAATATGCTAGTTAACCTGATCGATCATTATTAATGCTGATTGATGTTGATGGATCGCTTGGTTTAGTTATGTGCAAAGGAGAACAATTTATGCACTAGTGTAAAAGAGTGAGTTGATTCAAATCGAGGGAATGGAGACCTAAATAAGATTGATAGATTTAGAATTAGTAAAAAAAAATACATGTCAAGTAAGGAGGTAACAAAGTATGACTACGGATAGAATAGAATGGCTGAAAATAATATATATGGTCTACCCTGTAAGATGAAGAGTTAGGATTCTATGGTTACTAAAGGGTATTATAAATAGCCTCTTTTGAGTCATAGACAACATTTTAGCTACTTTATGAAATTTTAGATATGAATTATTCTTGAGCTCTAAGTCTGATATTTGATTGTTCCAACTTCAATCCTTTTATCTTTTTCTTTGCTATAATCTTATTCTTGTTGTACTTTATTCTTAAACCTTGCTTCTACACTAGAACTAAGTTCTCACCTCATCAAATGGTATCAAGACATAAGATTTTCCATTTAAACCACAACATTCGGGTTTGAGTCAAAGGTGGCAACTAAGCTATGGTTGGTTGTGGGGTAGAGTAATTCAACGCCAACAGATAGAGATGGATGACATGACGTGTATTGGTTAAATAGTTTTTGTGAGTTGTACATGTTCTTCAGTGACAAAAAGTGGCGGGAGCCTGCATGGAGATTTCAAAATGCAGCCGCTAACCCTAGGTGATATTGGAAGGTGGTCTGGAGGATGAGAGTGATGATATATAAGGTGAAAAATCCTTTCATGTTGTTGGACCTGTAGAACATGCATCACAAGGTGGATTGGAAGATTGGTTGGTGTGTACAGTTGAGTTGAAGGATGAAATTTATAAGGAGTTTGAGCCATAGACTAGGATTCTCCACCGATCTATGATGTCTAGTTTGATGTTGGTGAGTTAAAGGTGAGTACTTTAGTACATATTAAAGAAACTATTTAGGAAAGTGATGCACAACAAGTGATGTATGAGAATTTAAGCCCAAATGGAAAAAGGCCCATTTGTCCATAATCTTTTATTTCTCTATGATATTTTTAATCTACTATTATGTCTAGTATTTTCAAAGCCCATGTGACTAGCATGCAACTTTTAATGAAGTTGGATGGTTAGGATTTAATTCTTATGTGTAAGATGAAGGGTTTGGATTCTAGGGTTACTAAAGGCTATTTATAAATAGCCTCTTTTATGTCATTGTAGGTAGCCTTTTCTTATCTACTTTATGAAATTTCATATTTGAATATTTCTTGAGCTATTTAAGCCCAGTAATTGATATTTGATTATTCCAATTTCAATTGTATTATCTTTTCTTTTGCTTTAATATGGTTGTTACTGTACTTTCTTCTTAAATTCTTCTTCCACACTTGAAGTAAGTTCTTCTCATTGCATCAAGTGGCGTCAAAGCAAAAATCCTATATCTAAGTCATAAAATTCAAATTTGAGTCAAAGGTTGCAACTTTGAGCTACAGTTGGTCATGAAGGTAGAGGAATTCAAGGCCAGAAAATAGAGATGGATGTGATGAGGCATATGATTGAAGATTTGTCACAAGCTGTACAAGTTCTATAGAGATGGGAACTAGCAAGGGCCTGTACAAAGATTCAGAAAGGTGACCACAAACCTTGGGTCATATTGGAACTTGGAAGTTGGTCTTGAGGATGAGAATGGCGATATAGAATATGAAAACTCCTTTCTTGGCACAAGATAGATTGGATGATCGGTTGGTGTGTGCAGTTGAGTTGAATGATGAAAGTTTTGAAAGATTTTGAGCTGTAGACTAGGATTCTATACTGATCTATGATGTCTACTTTGATAATGGTGATTTAAAGGTGAGTACTTCAATAAATTTAAAGAAACTATCCTATAGAGTGATGCAAACCAAGTTATGTAGAAGAAGTTAAGCCCAAGTGGAAAAAAAAGCCCATTTGTCCATTGTCTTTTATTTCTCTACTTTATTTTTAGTCTATTCTGTCTTGAGTATTTATTTATTTTTTTAATAAATAAAATTAAACTATGTCTTGAGTATTTTAATAGCTTATGTGACTTCAAATGAAGTTGGATGGTTGGGATTTAATTGTTATATGTAACATGAATGGTTAGAATTCTAGGTTACTTAATTGTCTTTTAATTTGATGTATTTAATTGTTACATTTAATTGTCTTTTAAGTCGTTGTCAGTTTTTCCTATCTACATTATGAAATTTCAAATCTGAATATTTCTTGAGCTCTTCGGGCCTAGAAATTGATATTTGATTCTATCAACTTCAATCCTTTTATTTTTTCCTTTGCTTTAATGTTGCTGTTGTTGCTACACTAGAAGTAAGTCCTTATCGCATCAAGTGGTATCCGAGCAAAAGATCCTAGATCTAAGCCATAAAATTCAAATTTGAGTTAAAAGGTTGCAACTTTATGCTATGGTTGGTCATGGGGGTGGACGATACAACTTTTGGGGCTGTTGGAGGTGGGTGGGTTGGTTCTGAGGAGGTAAGGGGTCAGGTGGTTCAATTTTATGAGTTCTTGTATGAAGAAACAAAGCAATGGAGGCTAAAGGTTGTGGACTTAATTTTGCTATGATTGGGGAAGCTAAGTACAGTGTGCTTAAGAAGCCTATTGGGAAAAGAGGTACTATACAGGTAGTGAAGGATTTCAAGGGAGATGAGATAAAGCTTCAGGCCTAGATGGGTTTACCATGGATTTTTTCCAACAATTTTGGAGGGTGGTTGAATCAGATGTGTTAGTTGTTTTTGAGGAGTTCCACAAGTATAGTAAGTTTGTAAAAACTCTTAATGCATCATTTATTGCGTTAATCCTTAATAAGCTAAATGCTAACAATAGAAGGGACTTTGGGCCCATCAGACTGATTGGAAATGTATATAAAATTTTGGCCTGAGATGTTGGCCAATAGATTGAAAAGGGTCATGGATAAACTTATCACTGCTTCACCAAACACATTTGTGGGAGGAAGGCAGATTTTGGATTTGGTGTTTATTGCCAATGAGTGTGTGGGATAAAAATTCATATCCCCTGCATTAAGTAAGCTGGATATAGAAAAAGCCTATGACCATGTTAATTGACCATGTTAATTGGGAGTTTCTTCTCTATCTCTTGGAGAGGATGGGGTTTGGTGAGAAATGGAGAGGTTGGACTTGTACTGCATTACCGTGGTACAGTTCTCTGTTTTGGTTAATGGTGTTGTGGTTTTTTTGGGCACTTCTAGGGGATTATGGTAGAGGATCCATTATCCCCTTCGCTTTTCATCTTGGTTATGGGGGTTCTTAATAGAATGTTGAGGAGGATGGAGGAGGAAGGTCTAATTAAACGTTTTGAAGTGGGGAATGCTGAAGATGGTGGGTTGTCTATCTCACATTTATTATTTGAAGATGACACCATTTTGTTTTATGATGCTAACACTGAACAGATTTTGTACATTTGGATGTTGTTGACTTGTTTCGAGGCGGTATCTGGGTTAAGAGTTAATTTGGGGAAAGGTGAGATGGTGCCAGTGGGTGACGTGGAGATTTGGCTGATCTTTTGTACTGTAAGGTAGGGTCGTCGCCAATGATTTACCTTGGCATGCCATTGGGGTTGCTTTAAATCAATGGCAGTTTGGGATCCTATTTTGGAGATAATTGAACATTGCTTAGCTAGTTGGTAGAGGTTGTACTTGTCAACAGTGGGGAGGTTGACGTTATTGAAGAGCATGCTTTCAAGCTTTCCCACACATTTTTTTTCTCTCTAAAGCGTGCTCTTCAATAACGGCAACCTCCCCTAGGCCACCCATAAGAAATTCCTCTATAACCTCTCTGTTTTATTTGCCACACTAGTTGAATTGTTAGCTGGTGAACTAGACAATATATTTGTTCAATACAAAAGAAATATTGGATTTGTAAAAAAACTGATTAAACTGCTAGAGTTCTTTTAGAAAAATACTAAACAACACAGTTTTATTCGAATTGTTTGGTTTTTTTAATGTTAAGTTATTTTGATCATTAAACATACTTTCCTCCAATTTTGCACTATTATCTATGGGCTTTTAAGTTTTTTGTTTTTTGTTTTTGTTTTTGTTTTTTTGTTTTTTTTTTAATACAAAATAGAAATTCTACTCTAGCTTAATTTAAGTGTATATGTGAAGCTCCCTTCTAGATACTTAAACCCTAGCCCTTGCCCCCCCACCCCACAAAAACTTTGTACTTGTGGAATGACCATCACGCTAAGGGTGTGCGGTGGTGGTAAGTTTTGTTTTGAAAGTTGAAGTAAGCAGTCAAAATATCAATTCAAGTGTTAGTCATTTTATATATGAAAAAAACATTAAATTCTATATTTGAATCACTTTTCTGAAGAATAATATTCTATTAATTTTTGTCTTCCAACCAGGATAGGATTGCTGACCATATTGAACATTTCTATATGAACTTATAGTCTGAGCAACAAGAGCAGCATCCATTCCCAGATGTATTGAATTTTCCAAGGATTTCAGGGGATAATGTGGATTGGTTAGAGAGACTTTTTGAGGAAGCTGAGATTTTTGAAGTCATCAAGGAGTTTAACGGGGATAAATCTCCTAGGCCTGACGGTTTTCCAATGGCTTTCTTTCAACCTTGTTGGGGGACTCTCAAATCAGACATCATGGCTGTATTTCACCATTTCCATGTTATAGGTCAGTTTGAAAAAAGTTTGAATGCAACTTTCATTGCTCTCATTCCTAAAAAAGCTACAATTGTGGAAGTAAAGGACTTTCGGCCTATCAACCTTGTTAGGGGGGTTTATAAAATTCTTGCTAAAGTTTTGGCTACTCGTCTTCGCATGGTTTTAGGAGAGATCATCTCAGCTCCTTAGAATGCCTTTGTTCTAAATAGGCATATTATTAACTCCGTTTTTATTGCCAATGAATGTCTTGATAATAGATTGAAGTTTGGTTAGTCAGGTTTGTTATGTAAATTGGACATAGAGAAAGCCTTTGATCATGTGAACTGGGGATTTCTTACTAAGGTGCTTGAGCGTTGTGGATTTTTTGATAAGTGGAGGCGATAGATTTCTTTTTGTTTATCAACAGTTCGTTTTTCTATCCTTATTAATGGTACTCCCCATGGGTTTTTTGGAAGTTCAAGGGGGTTGCGACAAGGTGATCCTTTGTCCCCTTTGTTATTTGTGTTGGTTATGGAAGCCGTCGGTAAAATGTTGGATAAGGCTATCCATGAAGGTCATTTGTCAGGTTTTAGTATAGGTGTTTCTACTGGAAGATTTTTGATGGTTTCCCTTCTCCTTTTCGCTGATGATACTCTAATTTTTTGTGATGCTAATATTGATCAAATGCTAATTCTCCGTATGGTGCTCATTTGGTTTGAGGCTGGTTCACGGTTAGTGCATACTACCATCTTCTAGTTGGCCATAGTGAGCAGTTTTTCTCTTGGAAAAGCATTTGGAAATAGAAGATTCCCTCTAGAGTGGCTTTCTTTGTATGGACCGCGGCCTTGGGGAAATGTCTAACAATTGACAATTTAAGGAAAAAAAAGGTTTGCATTTTGGATTGGTGTTACATGTGCAGGTGTAATTGTGAAATTGTTGACCATCTATTCCTTCATTCCCAGTTGCTTTGGAGTTGTGGGATATGGTGTTTGGTTTATTTGGAGTTTATTGGGTTATGCCAATGTCTGTTGTTGGGCTATTTGCTTGTTGGCAAGGTCGATTTGGTTGCCATCATAATGGAGATATATGGATGGTTGTTCCTCATTATTTGATGTGGTGTATTTGGAAGGAGAAAAATAGTAGGTGTTTTGAAGACAATGAACATTCCATGCCTGACCTTAAGCTTCTATTTTTTAGAACTTTATTGGACTGGTTCTTTGCGTGGAGAAACCATCCTTTTTTGTCTATTTTGGATTTACTTGATTTTTGTAATGTTCGTTTTTGATATGTTCACCCCTGTATACTCCCTGTGTATTTGGGTGTCTATCTCTTTTTAATATCAATGAATCTTTATCACTTATCAAAAAAAAAAAAAATTCTATTAATTTCAATCTTTAGTATGCTTGCATATTTATTCTTAAATTGAATACTGTCTCAATATCTTTGTTTACACACACACACACACACACACACACACACACACAAACATATCTTCAAATAAATCAGTAATTAGTCCAATGGTTGAACCAGTGAGCCATCATACCACTCTTTTGACAATTCAATGCTTGGTTCAGTTTTTTAACTATGGTCTCACTGCCTCATTGAAAAATAAATTAGCAATATGTGTAGCATCAAAAGTTTTGGAGCAAGGGATGAAGTGCACCATCTTGAAATAACAATCAAGCATGACAAGGATGGAGTCATGTGGAGTCCCAACATGAAATCCATACTCAGATAAACCCAAGGAGCAAGGAGCATTAGGTTCAGGCAATGGTGTGTACAAGCTGGTATTTTGTGAAACCCCCTTACCAAATTGGCATGCTTGACAATGTCTTAGAAACCTAACCACATCTTTGTACATTCCTGTCCAGAAATAACGATCATATTCTATTGTCAATGTCTTGTCTCTACCAAAATCCCCCGCCTCCCCCCCACCCATTACCATGAAGTTCTCTAACAATCTGCTAAAGCAAGGATTCTTCTAGAATGCACAACTGATTGCCATTGAATAAGTAGCCATCTCAGCATACTTACTCCTTTCGGCTCTCACAATTGGGCTATGATTTAGCCAAAATATGGATCATTTTCATATTGGTATATCAACTCTACAAAATCAGTAACTTTGGGTTGTCATCAATTTTAGCATCAAGGATTGCCCACTCAAAGCATCTACAACTTTATTACACTCACCAGTCTTGTATTTTATTGAGAAATTGAACTCTTGAAGGAAAGAACTCCACCCTACGTGATGTGAATTAAGATTTTTCTAAGAATTCAAATATCTCAATGCTCGATGATTCAAGTATACCACAAATTCTTGGTATGCCAAGTAATGTTGCCAATGGTGAATAGTGACGTTTAGCATCAGTTAAGTTCTCATTGAAAAACTCCACTAGCTTTCCCTCTTGACTAAGAACAGTCCCATTCCTGTGTGTGTAGCATTACACTCCTGATGCAGCCATGGATGAATGATTTGCTATTACTTTGCAAATTTTTCTGATTCGAAAATGATTTTAAGGATTCACGTGTGAAGTCCAATTGAAGTAAAAGTTGTGGTTTTAAGGGTCTAGGTATATGAGTCTTTTAGGGCTAAAACAGTTTTTATATTTTATATTTGGAATTTTATTTAAATAGTTATGGTCAATTTTGTAGTTGGGCAAATATGTAATTTCTACAATTCCTGTGAATTAAGGATATTTTGGTAGTTTAATAGAGTTTATAATTTTCTAGGAGATCCTTAGTGTCTTAGGTTTTATTTTCTTTGTGCCCAAGGTACTGTTATATTAGATTTTGGTTTACTAGTCAAACTAGGAGTCCTAATACTACTAGAAACCCCAAATCAAGTACATTCTTTTACCTATCAAAACCCTAAAATCTCACAACCACAAAACATGTTCTCCAACAATTCTAAACCTAAGACCTGACAAGTTCTCCTAACCCTAAACCCACCAGAAGCACCCGTAGACAAATTCCCCAATATGTCCTATGCCACTCCACAATAAAAAGTTTCCCAAAATACGGTAGTGCAGTAACAGGAGCTTTTGTCATCAATGTTTTGATATGTTCGAAGGCCCTTTGTGCTGATTTGGACCATTGGAAATCAACTCCCTCTAAGCACTCAGTGATAGAACTCATGATTGCACTGAATTTTTGATATTTATTACACACACACATGAAATCTCATGTAAAATGAAGCTAATCAGTACAAACATTGGCCATGGATTGTGGCATTGGCTATGGATTGTGGCACAGACCAATCTTTGATAGCTTGCACCTTCTCAGGATCTGGTTGTAATCCATCTGTTGATGCAACAAAGCCAAGAAACACAGCTTTGTGGTACAAGAAAGATCACTTCTTCAAGTTTACATTGGGTTTCTGTTGTGAACAACCTCCAACACTTGACTCAAATGACTCAATTACTCTTCTTCAGTTTGATGATATATCAATCTATCATCAAAATAAACAACTAAAAATGATCCCAAGAAAAGGTCATATCCCACATGAAAGTGTTTGGGGCATTAGAGAGGTGACACGACATTAATAGCCACTTGTAAGCTCATTCAGTAGTCCCCATTCTAATATGATGGTACGGGTACCTACTCTTCCAAGTCTATTTTGGAGAACACCTTTGTTCCAACTAACTTGTTGAGCATATTTTCTAATTGATTGTGATCTTGTTAATGGCCCTACTATCCATACACATCTTCCATAAATCATCCTTTTTAGGTGTAAGCAAGGCGGGGACAGCACAAGGGCTTTTGCTCTTGCCCGCAAAACCTTTGACAATGAACTCCTCAACCTGTCTTTGCATTTCAGGTCATTGTAGAGAGACATTCTATAGGTAGGCAGATTCAGCAAAGCTGTCCCTGGTATTAAATCAGTAGCATGCTGAATGCTTCTAAATGCTGGCAAACATTGCAGTAATTAATCACCAGCTAGCTTCTTGTAGTACTTTAAGGGTTACTGAATCTCAAGGAGAGCATCATCAAAGTCTAAAGCTGGACTTTTTTTCGAACTTCGGAAACTGAGGCATACATAAATCCCATATGTGTCTCTGCTTCAAACTTTGCTGTGACAAGAAGCCATTAACCTTACTGAATTGATTCTTAATAAAAAGAAAACCTTACTGAATTTAGAGGAATTAGTGACTTCTTCCTTGAGAGGCTGCAAGGTATAGTTTTTGTTACTCTATCGGAATGAATTATTATTGGCTCTAATGTGATGGATTGTGTCATTGTCATATTACCATGGTCTCACCAGTAGGATGTGGCATGCATCAATGGGTTCAATTTGCATCAAGCTCACTCGTACTGCTCATGATCTATTTTGAGTGAGCTTCTTGAGCTGGTGGTAGTTGAGCTTGAATAACTTTCCTTTCTAGGATTCAAAATATGAGAAAAGCTGTGTTAGAAAATTTGATTTTTTAAGTTATCAAGTGCTCAATATAACCTGATTGATCTTTTATTTTTTTGATGATTAAATCTCCATACCACCTGATCCTATGTGAAGCTTGAATAGCTTTTTTTGTTTTATAGCCTTATCCTGCATATGTACACATCATAATTGATTTGTCTGTGTTGTAATCAGAAGAAAAGTATTTAGTGATTAAAACAATTACATGTGACTTCTCATCTTTGTGATCACATTCACCGAAGAGCTTCCACAATAAATTCCAGCTGAAACTTGAAAATAATGTCTTTTTAACCTTTAGCTTATCAAGTGCCTCACTTTCCATTAGAGCTGGATATTTCACTCAAGCTGCTTGAAACTCTTTGATTTCATTTCACCTAACCTGCAATCTTGAACTCTTTGAACTAAATAAGTTGAGTCAAAAAGTGTTGAACATTAATCACTTCAAGGTGAAGCTGATTGATAAGTGGTAGCAACTGGTATTGCCTGTATGTCAGACCCAAAATTTTTATTCTCCAAATCTGAAATATTAGGTTCTTAAAAACCTTGAGCTCCAATTTGTTTGATTTCCTAGACTCTTGTAATATGTCATAATTCTGTATCTCCAGCATACATCTTGTGTACTGGAGGTGCATTCCTTCTTTCTAATAAAATCTCTTATTTACCTATCAAAAAACAGTTCCTGTGAACAATTATGACTTGAGATTTGTCTTCATGTCAAATCTAGGCTTGAAATCTAAAAGAACTTCTCTGCTTAATTGTACTGCAGTTTTCTGTTGTGTGGGTGCACTTGCTATCACGAGGTCATTGCATCGTATTGACAAGGACCTTCTTGGGTGGTGGTTATGTGAGTGGCAAGTTAAATCTGGAGGTCTTAATGGCCGTCCTGAGAAACTTCCTGATGTCAGTGTATCTTTTTACTCTTTCAATTGAGACTTAGTTTTCGAGACATTGATCATATTTTAATCTTTCTCATTGATTTTGTTGCATACTTCAGGTCTGCTACTCATGGTGGGTTCTTTCTAGCTTGATCATGAAAGACAGGGTTCATTGGATCAATAAGGAAAAGCTTGTTGAGTTCATCTTGGACTGCCAGGTTTGAATAGGCTACTATGTGGATTCAAATTAGGCATGTTGGGAAATCCAGGGTGTTGGTCCTGTATCTTATTTCTGCATTATTATTTTGAATGATTTTAATTTCTCTGAGATGTGGTTTGTCAAAAATCTCAGGATATGGAAAATGGAGGAATTTCTGATAGACCAGATGATGCTGTAGATGTCTACCATACGTACTTCGGTGTAGCTGGTAACTATATGCTACATTACTGCCTTTTTAATTTTTTCTTTTTTGATCTATGGATATGGCATGTGATAATCATTTAAATTGTTGTCAATGCTAATGTTGTATTTTAATTTAAATCACCTTTTCATGTTCCCCTGCATTTTGTTAAGGAATAATGGAATCTGCTTAAAAATGGCTGATCATTAAGGCAAGAAACTGATTCAACGAATGATTTCATAATATCTGTTATTATGATTATTTTTATATTATTTAACCTGTTGGGAGGGTTGGGGTAGGCAGTGACAGGGAGAGACTGAAGGTTTTTCACCCCTTTGTTGGATGAGTATTCTCTCTCTTCTTTTTATGGCCATTTTTTAACAGGGGGGTTGCAAATCCAACAGACCTAGGAAGGTTATAATCTTTTCAGTATTGAAGTATTTTGTATCCTTCTCCTACATACACACGATGTTGCTTTTTTATTAGAGGTTTCTGGCTTTGACAATCAAGGTTATAATCTTTTCAAGACATTTATCTATCAAATCTTAAGTCATTCATCTTTGTTGTTGCTGGACTTTCACTTCTTGAATATCCGGGATTAAAAGCGATCAATCCTGCTTATGCTTTGCCTGTTGATGTTGTAAATAGAAATTTTCTTGGCAGTTAAGTGATTCTTTTAAGCTTTCCTTTCTACATCACTCGCAGCAATTTGTTTCATTAATGATAGAAGAAACATTGCATTACTACATAGTATATGTATCTCCTTCATTTGCTGTTTTTAACTTTTCAATATATTCACATCTAGATTCTAGATGTGTCTGAAACCATGCTTTCGCTGGTTCTTTCTAGCTATATTATATATTTAATAGAACGTGGTCATCTGTGTTATATACTTATATTCCATGTACATCGTTGTTAAACAGGGGAATACGTTTTTTTTTTTTTTTTTGATAAGTAAACAGGGGAATACGTTGATTAATTTACTTATGATGTCAACTTTTAACAAACCATCTTACCATCAGGTAGGTTTATACGAACCCCAAAATAACAATAATCTCGATGAATTTGCTTTCATTTATGAACTCTTTTAATCTTCTTAAACATCATTTCTTTTAGTTGTTCTACTTGCGGTTACAAAATTTTAAACAAAAATCGTTCAAATGTGCAAGGGAACACAAAAGCATGATCATTAAAATGTACTTGTGGTCTTGATTTTGAGTTTGCTTTTAAGAAGTGGGTTTTCAATTTTTTTTGTTCAATTTAAAAAAAAAAAATTAAGAATTGATTTAAGGTTTTACATTTTCCATTCTGAAGCTTAGGATTATCGTTTTGGATTGAATTGAAGTTGGGTTCCGACTGTAGACAGTAGGCATCGCAGGTCTCTTTCAACAAAACCCAAATAGACTATTTTTTTTTTTTGATAAACCAAATAGACTGTATTGGCCTAGCTGTTTCTTTTTCCTTTTTATTAAAAAAAAAAAAAAAAATCAGGTGGCATTCCATGTGACATCAAAATTAATATTTTAGTATCAACGTTAGTGATGTCAGATTTTTCCATCCACGACTATTTTGAAACAATATTAAAATGTTAGTGACTAAATTAATACACAATAGATCATTTTAGAATATGGTGCAATGGTCATCAAAATGGTAATTAAACCAACTTTCGATTCCTACATTTGACTCATTGATATCATAAGAAATTGTTAGTGTTCCATCGAAACTATCCTAAAGATTTCATTTTAACTCAAACCTTAGGAGTCTAAACTTACCAGTTGAAATAGCTTGTGAGACTAAATAGCGGTTTCATTTTAATTTTGATTTTAATCCATGCTTATGATTATCTTAAATTGATTTTGATTGGTCCTTAAATGATTAACTAAAAGTTAATAGAAAAATTCATACCTATTGGCTTGATTTTCAAATTATGGCAGACATGAAGCACCAGATAATTCCAAGAGATAATATCCAGTTTCTCTAAGTACTTAAGACAATTATTTTATTTAGTTGGATTGACGTAATTATCTTGAATAATTAAAGAATAATTTTAATTGTGAAAAGAACATGATCAAGAAAGTCAAAATACAAAATAGGAAGAAAAACCTTATTTATTTGTTAAAAATGATGAAAATAATAATAACTAGGATTCCTTTTAGAGTCTTTTGGGTTAATATTGCAAAATCTGAATTTAATTTGCGTTATAGGTACTGTTTGAATTTAATTGGGGAATTGAGGAAAGAGAAAGAATTTCGGCAATAGTGTTGCCGAAATTCAACAAAAGTAGGAGGGAGAAAGAGAAAAAGTTGGAGAGAGAAAGAAGAGGAATTTCGGCAACGCTGTTACCGAAATTCCTCTGCCCAAATTCCTGCCCGTCCTGTGTAAAAAAGCAATTGCGGCAATGCCATTGCCAAAATTAGGAAAAAAAAGAAATTTTTTTTTTTGGTAATTGTGGCAATGGCATTGCCGAAAATGGGGGAAAAAAATTGAATGAAATTATGGCAATGTCATTGCCGATAGGAAAAAAAAAATGTTGTTGTCGAAATCTGTGAAGAAATTAAAAAAAAAAAGTGTTACGTTCACAATATTTTTATAATACTTTCACAACAAATCACAGGTGATTAGTTATTATTAGTTCAAATTTGATTTTAACACTGAGATTACTTTTTTAATCTAATAATAACAACCTGCCACTTAAAATTTGCTGTAAAAATTGTGTGTACCTATCATTTCTTAAAAAAAAAAAAAAAAATATAATTGTGGCAATGGGATTGCCGAAATAGGTGTAGAAAATTTTCACCTATTTCGGAAATGCCATCGCCGAAAGTGTAAGGAAAAAAAAAAAAAAAAGAAGGGGAAGAATTGTGGCAATGGGATTGCCGAAATTCCCATTGCCACAATTCTTAAAAAAAAAAAAAAAAAAAAGGAGGAGAAGGATTGTAGCAATGGGATTGTCAGAAGAAGAAGAAGAAGAAGGAGGAGAAGGATTGTAGCAATGGGATTGTCCCATTGCTTTTTTTTTTTTTTTTTTTTTTTTTTCTCACATTTTCGGCAATGGCATTGCCAAAATAGGTGAAAATTTTCTACACCTATTTCGGCAATTCCATTGCCACAATTCTATTATTATTATTTTTTTTAAGAAATGATAGGTACACATAATTTTTACAATATTTTTACAATATTTTTACAATAAATTTTAAGTGACAGATTGTTATTATTAGATTAAAAAAGTAATCTCAGTGTTAAAATCAAATTTGAACTAATAATAACTAATCACCTGTGATTTGTTGTGAAAGTATTATAAAAATATTGTGAACGTAACACTTTTTTTAAAAATTTCTTTCCAGATTTCGACAACATTTTTTTTTTCCTCTCATTTTTGGCAATGACATTGCCATAATTCCATTCAATTTTTTTCCCCCATTTTCGGCAATGCCATTGCCACAATTACCAAATTTTTTTTTTCTTTTTTTCCTTATTTCGGCAATGGCATTGCCGCCATTGCTTTTTTACACAGGACCGGGCAGGAATTTGGGCAGAGGAATTTCGGTAACAATGTTGCCGAAATTCCTCTTCTTTCTCTCTCCTACTTTTGTTGAATTTCGGCAACACTGTTGCCGAAATTCTTTCTCTTTCCTCAATTCCCCAATTAAGTTCAAACAGTACCTATAACGCAAATTAAATTCAGATTTTGCAATATTAACCCAAAAGACTCCATGAAAGCCAGCTGGAGATATTAAAAAAAAAGTCCTTAGTTTAATCAAAATAAGATATAAGATAAGTGGATAAAAGAAAGGATGTCAAAGAAAATAATAAGAAAAAAAAAATGTAATTTCTTTTCTTGTATTTATTGAGGTAGTACATTGTGGTTGATGTATAATAGTAGCTAACCCGTGCGATCTACGGAATAATTTAACAAAAGTTATATTTCACTTTGCTTAAAGGTACAATCATTTATTTATTTATTTTGATAATTAAAAGTACAATTACTTGAAAATGAAAAACAATTATAATTTCAATACAAAATAAAGTATGAAAATAGATATAGAAAGATTGATCAAATATACAACATTCATGTCAAAATGTTATTTGAGAATAAACTTATGTGCGGCAGATACAGCAGCTCAACCCAAGTGAGAAGGTTTGGTTTTGAGTTGTGACCTAATACAATTAATTTGTAGAAGTTATCAAGATCAAGGGTTTTTTTTTTTTTTTTTTTCCTAAAAAAAAAAAAAAACATTTCAACCTTAAATAATTATGTTAGATGATTAAAGAAGAATGAGCAAACAAGAAAAAACTTCATGAGAAAGATAATGAAAAAAGACTAAGATGTTGGTATAAGTTCTTCCTTGGGATGGTCCGAGAAGCCTTAACTTGTATGATAACACTTTCTCGGTTATAAAGTTCTTGGTTACACTTTATACTTTTCCCTCTAATTCCTTCATTCCCCTTTTTGGAGGAGTCTCTTTTCCTTATATAGCTACCTGAAGTGCATTTCAGCCCTCTACTTGGACAACCACTAATCTTCACTTGGATGCTCATCCCATTAGCGCATTGTTGGAGGTGGTAGAATGTGCTACAAATTGTGCGGGTACTGTTCAGGGGTTATTTTGCCATTAATGCGGCGAGTTGAGTTGGTGCAGTACATTGAATACAGAGATGATGGGTACTTTACCTAGAAACTTCCCCTATTTCTTTATTTGTACGTCTCTACTTCTTTCCTCGGTCTTTAGTCTTCTAGCCCAGGTGGCTTATTTACAGTTTTCTGAGAAGTGTTCACTCCTTAGGCAGGTCGCTTCCTCGGTTTCAATATCTGGGGTTATAATCATTGTGTTGGGTCAGAGCTGATGAGAAGTTAGGCCCACCTTCTCCTTTGGTTGGATCTATTTGGCAATATTCCTTCTTTAAGCCTCTCACCCTCCCACAATAGCCCCCTAAAACTCCACTTTTTTTGCTATTCGGGGGAGTGTAGTTTTGGTAAGTGGCAGGAAGGTTGGCACATTCTGGATGCGTTCCCACGTAGGAGTGTCTTTTCACCTGTCCCATTCACATTCTTGACGCTTCAGTATTCTCAACGCTGCAATTAATGTAGTAGGCGGCTACGTGTCCTCCATGTTCTACGGTGTGATGGAGATCTAATGGCAAAGATTTTCCCAAATTAATGGGCGAGAAAACTACCACTCTTTTTACCCTTATATAAAGGAGTGTGGAGATAATTCTTCTTACTTTAGAAAAAATGACCTGTCCCTCAAAGAGTCTACCCGAGGAGCCCAGCTTTCTGCACTCATAAGTTACCTCAAGTTCATACTTAGGACAGAGTTCCCTTTTTCTATTATTTTTCTTCTTTTTCTTTCTTTTATTTCTTAGGATGAGTAGGTTTGCTAGCCTAGTGAGCACCCTTAAGATAGGGAAACCTTCAAGGCTAGATACAATATTCCTGCTTGGGTTGAGATAGAACACTGTCATTTAGGGGAGTGGTACACCAAGAGACCAACTAAAGCTGTGGTCATCCCTATGATTGCCTTTATGGGATGGAGATCTCCATGGGTAAGGTAACGAGGGATTTCTTAATCCTCTATAGACTTTGCCCCACCCAATGCTCCCCAAACCTCTTTCGGATATTGGGTAGTGTAGATGGGTGTTAAACTATCTCATCATGATGTCAATTGGGTATATATTTGTCAAAATAGCAAGGAAACGGGGTATTACTTTAAGACTAAGGTTCCTGCAATTAGGCTAATTTCTTGTCTTCCCGAGACCAACAAAGGCATAGATGATGATTATTTGATCGTTTCAGAAGACTGGCATGATGGGCTATACTGTCCCATAAAGGATGGGGAACCAGGTTTGGTGATTGTAGGCCCGAAAAGTCAGCTCCCCCTTGGCTCATAAAGAACCCCTTCCCTTGTTTTTGACCTTTTAATTTTTAATTTTTTAAAATTTTTTACAAGTTTATATGCCCAACTCCTAATTTTTCCTTCTTAAACTTCTTGCAGATAAACATTTCATCGCTAGGAACCACAACTTAGTGAATTTCAAGGACCTTAACAGGATCTTGAAATTCAAGATCTTCCTCCACAAGGACGGTCAACTTCGAGCAACCCACGTAATCCTCGGATATACCCTTGTCTCAACCTGCTTTCAATCCCTAAAGCACGTTAGCAAGGATAGACGTAGCTGTTGAAGGTTTTCTCAAGCAGTTGAACTTATTGCCCAGCAGGTCACTAATCTCATCCAAGTCGAGGAGGAACCTATATACTCTGAGGAAGAACAAGAAGAGACAGCATGAGAGCCTTCCTTTGTTGACCTTGAAGAGGACTTCAAGGCTTTCAATCAACCTGATCTAACCAAGCACTTTAGGCCAGCTCTAGACCTCGGGCCATAACGCAAGTCAGCATCAACCAAGGGATCACAAACATACCAGAAGGAATGGTCATCCAAAAGAAGACTCCCAATTTGTTGGCCTTGTTGGAATCCCACGCCGGGGGTGCCATACCGAAGTCCCAGTAGATCCGAGACATCCTACCCCTATTCCAGCTTGGTCTTCTCCTATTGAGCCCGAGGAGAAGAAGAGAAAGAGAGAGCAAACCCAGCAAAGAAATCTCAAAATAGGGGGAGATCCAATCCCTAGTGGGGCAAGAGCCTTCCAAGGGGTTCAAGGCCCACTAGGGCCCAATAGAAAAAGAGTGCCACTAAGGGCTCGGGCTCTGATGTTGTTGCTGATTGGCAACCTAAAGTCCCTGCTTGGAGCCGTTTGCTGGAACTTTATGGGGCTCCTTTTCCCTTTGACTCCTCCATTAGAGATTTTTAGTAGGGAAAGGCTGGCTACGTGGTCGACTTGGTTGAGCAGGCGTTGCTCCTTCCCCAAGATATGGCAGAGCTGAGGAATCTAAAGAAATGCGAAGTGTTCCTCTCCCTAAACTTTGGAATTTGGTTTCCTCGCGACTATCTTTCCCTTGTATATTGGTTAGCGTTAATATTTTGAACTAATAAATGCAAGATTTTAATGTCAAATACAAGATCATAAACCCTAAAAACACTTAGAAAGCCTCTCTCTATAAATAAGAGATATCCAAACTGAAAAAAAGGGGCCAAGTTTAGTGCTGGAGTCTATAGGAAAACTCACTCAAGACACGCTAATAAATTTTGTACTTTTTACCTTTTTTTTGCAATTTTTAACATACAGAGCCTTTGCTCTAGAATCAGGTTTCCTTGTGACTATCTTTTGCTTGAATCTTGGCTGGCAACAATATTTTGAGCTAATAAATGCAAGATTTTATCACTAAACGCATGATCATAAGCCCTAAAAACACTGAGAAAGCCTTTATGCATAAATTGGAGAGGTATCCAAACTGAAAAAGGTACTAGAATTTTCATAGATATAAATCCTCTGTATCATATTTTGTGTTCCACTTTATGTTCTACCAATCATAATTTGTCACATGTTTATTTTTTTCCATTTTAAACTTTGGCTATTTTATAAGGAAGGTTAAACAAATACATGACAAATTGTGATTAGTGGAACATAAGGTGGAACATAAAAAATGGTATAGAGGATTTGTATTTAATTTTCATATGTTGCCTAGTTTAGTGCTTTAATGTATAGGAAACTCACTCAACACACACCAATATAATTTTGTACCTTTTACCTTTTTTGCAATTTTTGGCACACACCCACACGTGTGCATGCTCTTGCACACACAAACACACATGCACACGCGTGCACCCACGGCCACATGCACATGCATACATGCACGCATGTGTGAACACACACAAGACTTACTCCACCTTAAATCTCAATTAAAATCCATATATCCTTAAACACATTTTTTAAAATTATATAATTTCTATAATATATATATATATATATATATATATATAACGTTATTTATATTTAGGCTAAGGGTGCGTTTGAATTGACTTCAAACTAATTCCGGAAATGATTTTCCGGAAAATTCGGTGTTTGGCTGTCACGGAAAACGTTATTTTCCGGAAAATCATTTCCGGTTGACCACGAATTTTCCGTTTGACCACGGAAAATGAAATCTGCCTTCATTTTCACTTCATTTTACTTCCGGAAAAAGAGAGAGAGAGAGAGAGAGAAGAGAGAGCCCAGATCAGAGAGAGAGAGGGACGATCGCGCCGACGAGCGGCGCGATCGACGATCGCGCCGCTCGTCCGACGATCGCACCGCGCTGACGAGCGGCGCGGTGCACGATCGCGATCGTCGATCGAGCGGCGCGATCGACGATCGCGATCGTCTCTCGTCGATCGACGAGCGCGATCGACGAGCGCGCTCGTCTCTCGTCGATCGACGAGCGCGTTCGTCGATCGCGATCGTTCGCGCCGGCGAGATCGCGATCTCGCGAACGATATCTATCTCGCCTTCGCGATCGTTCGCGCCGGCGAGATCGCGATCTCGCGAACGCGATCGCGCCGGCGAGATCCCGATCTCGCGAACGCGATCGTGCCGGCGAGATCGCCTTCGCGCCGGCGGGTTTTCTGGATGTGTTTTCTAGGTTGTGTTTTCTGATTTGTGTTTTCCTTTCTTCTTTTCCAAACACTAGAAAATATTTTCCGGAAAATTTTTTGAAATGCAACCAAACACACAGAAATATTTTCCTTTTCCAGAAATTAGCATTTCCGGAAAATATGTATTTTCCGGAAAACGTTTTACGGCAACCAAACACAGCCTAAAATGAAAATTGTACATTTTAAGTTTGATCGAAATTTATTTCAAGCTTTTAACTTTATTTTTATTCAATTGAGTCCTTTAAATTTTTTGTGCATACTCAACACCAAAAAACGTTTTCCAACTCAATTTCAAGGCACCATACACAAGAGAAATGAGATGGTTTTCTAGAAAATATTTTTTGAAAAATCACTCATTTTTCATAAAACGTTTACGTTGAACCCAGCTGCATTGGGTGAGACCTCATTTTTATGAAGTATAGGGGTACTATCACTTCATTAGCGGATAAAGGCCCAAGACCTAAGGCCTTAAATGAAAAATCTTAAAGTCACAAAATTACTTTACAAATTTTTTTTTTTTTATAATATAATTATATATTGGTTCCTTCGAAATAATCAATAGAAAATTATTTATTCAAGATATTTTTATTTGGCCCGGCTCGGCTACTGGAAAAAGAGTTGGTAAGTCCATGCTGGGATGGAAGCAAAGAAAACTGACGAAGACCTATCCACCACAAGTCTACTACTCAGTAGACTTGGCGTGCGTTTGGATTGGATGTTTTGCCTGATTCTTGCGTTTTGCGTTTTGTCCGTGGATCTCATGGGTACTGTTTATGGACCCACAAAGTTCATCCAAACACAGATTTTAATATAAATTTGCATCCTACAGCACTATTCACACATTTAAAAATTATTTTGCTATAGTGTTTCCAGTAATTGGTTTTCAGTTTTCAGCAAATAAGTGGTATCCAAACGTAGGTTTTCTTCTTATGATTTTGTTTTATTAGCATGATTGACGGCTAGACTTCGTTCCCATTCTCACTTCTGGGCAAGGGTGTGTATGAGTAGGAATGAGAGTTTTTTCAACATAATCCATTATAGGGATCCAACTCAACTCATGTGGATTAGATTGGACTTATGGGTTAGACAATTTTTTTAATTACTATCATGATTATTAACGCTTCATTTGTTTTGATGGAAAACATTATGCAAAGATAGTTTTATGTATTTTTTAGTGTTTGGCAGCATTAGAAAAAATGAATCAAAAGAAAACTATCTTTGGTCAACTGAAAAAGTATGACTCATTTTTAGAGATTTTTTTCCACTAAATTTTAGGGTTGCTACCAAAATAAATATGGGGAGTTAGGAGAATTTTTTTCAACTTATTTAAGGTTGTTACCAAAAATAGGAAAATGAGAGCTTTATAAAAAAATACTTTTTGAAAACAAATTAGTTTCTAGAAAACATTATCGATGAAACAAATAGAGCGTTAAATTGAGCATTAGAACAACACTATCACAAATGAGAACAAATTTATAACAAAATAATCTTGAGCATAACACTAAACTAATACAAATTGTATAAGGAGAACATAGGGATTAGGTTTTATTTTGGAAGAGGGACAAAAAGTAAATAACAAAATTGTATAATATTATTTTTAATATATTTTTAAAATTTTAAATATATATTAATAATAGGTGGGTTGAGTTGGATAGACGGATTTGTGAATTTTATGATTCGAACCCAGCTAGACCCATTGTAATATATATATATATATATATATATATATATATAAAACTCACAACCCAACCCAATCCACCAACCCCTAAAAACTGACCCAATTCGACAAGTTTGGTTGGATCGGGTTGGTTTTGGCCAGTTGACTGCAGACCCCTTTGTTTTGATAGAGACAATTTTATTCAAAGCAAGACAAAAGCTTATGTCGTCACTGATGACGCTGGCAATGTTTCTTTGAGAGAGAGTGAAAGAGACCACATTTACGTGGAAAATGAGATTGCGAGGTACGAATCGATTGAGAGTGTTAGGCATCTAATTAATTTATTTTAGTAAGTATTTGATAAATAATGATAGAAATATGTTTAATATATTGAAAAATTAATTTGGATTAAAATGTGTTAGATTAGTTTTGGATGAGGATTAGTTTTATTTTTATTTTTTGATGGGGAGGATTAGTTTTATTGATAGATTTTAGGAAATATTATTATTTTTTATCTTTATTTATTTGGAAGTCTCCCTTATATAAATTTTGATATTGACAATGAATAAAAAAGGGTCATGAGTTTTTAAGTTATAAATTATTTATCAATTGGGAAGACTTGGTTTCCTAGAAATATTCAAATAAATAATTGGGTGGAGTAAAAAGAGTTTTTTTAGCACATAAACTAAGAACTAAACAATTGTGATAATTTTCATTGTACTATTTAAAAAAAAAAAATTGGGCTTTTTTTTTAAATAAGTAACAATATTGAATTGCATTTTACCAAGGACAAAATTTACCTATAAAATTGGTTGTAGCTTAAGACTACAGTCTTACTCAATAAAATAAACATTACTACATATTTTGAAAATCTAACCGTTGAATTGTATGTTCTTTACGCTCTTAATACACATGTCAAATTTTGTGTTAATTGGATATTATTTATTATATGATCTATAAATTTATATTTTTTGCATAATTATTAATGACATAATTTTTTATTTTTTATTTTTTATTGATAACATAATTATTAATTTAAATAATTTATTGATGACATAATTATTAATTATTAATTTTTTAGAAATTTTGCAAGTATGGAGGATATAAGAAAATGTAATTCAATAGTGGATTTGTTAAAATTCACCTCCAATAAAAATATATTTTATAAGGTTGTAGTTTTAGGTTACAATCAATTTTATAGCTAAATTTTGACTTTTTACCAAATACATTTTGGAGTTAAAAATAAGAAATTATTTTATTTTTTCTTGTTTTTATTAACCCATTTTTGAAAATCGATATCCACCCTAGCAATAGAGTTAGGCCTTCAGTTTAGAGGTCAAATTTTATAACAGAGATACATATGTTACCATGCATATGCAGACATATGCAATTTATCTATTACAATGCCTTTATTTATTTATTATTATTAAACCATATTTTAATTTTTTTTATAGTCAAACTTTTATGTATAATTCTCATCTAATGGATTTTAGTAGCTGAAAAACTTAAATTACAATTTACGTGACTTTTTGTTATATTTAAAATAATTAAATTGTAATTAATTTTAAAATTATGTTGTAAACATTAATCATATAAAATTTTAGATTTTAACTTAAAAACAATACCAAAATTTGAAATTTACTATATAATTGTTTCTAAATCTTATTGCTTATAAATTAAATTTAGTGAAGTATAAGGACTAGATTCGGGTCCCTAGCCCAAAAGATGTATGAACTGAGGCTCAAAAAGCCCAAAATAATGAATTTGTATAGAATGAGTTGTAAAATTGGGCTTTAATAAATTAGACAACAAGTAAAGTAGATTTTGATGACAAGAAAATGAAGATAGGCAGGTTTAAGGCCAAAATGGCCAAATACCACGAATTTTTGAAATATTTTGTAAAAAAACACTGTTTCGAAACTATATAGGGAAATACCACTTTTTATGGAACTTGAGTTTCTTAAACTCGAGTTCCTAGGAGTTTTGCCTCCGTGGCGCTGTTGAGATGGAAATTGGGCCATTAAAAAATGCTTTTTTTTTTTTTTCTAAGGTACTTCAGTAGCTTGTAAGGAACTCGAGTTTAATAAACTCGAGTTCCTTATAACTTTTTTTTTTTTTTTTGGTTGTTGGGATTATTGACAAATAAACATAAACATAAAAATAAGTATCTTTTTTTATGTTTTTATTTATTTAAATAGAAGCATTGTAAAATATAGAGATTTTAATTTCAAAATATGAATTTAATTTCTACATTAAGTAAATCTGTCTTTATGAGAAAACAATGAATAGTTTTACTTAATGTAGAAATTAAATTCATATTTTGAAATTAAAATCTCTATATTTTACAATGCTTCTATTTAAATAAATAAAAACATAAAAAAAGCTACTTATTTTTATGTTTATGTTTATTTGTCAATAATCCCAACAACCAAAAAAAAAAAAAAAAAGTTATAAGGAACTCGAGTTTATTAAACTCGAGTTCCTTACAAGGTACTTGAGCTCACCAAGCTCGAGTACCTTAGAAAAAAAAAAAAGAAGAAGCATTTTTTAATGGCCCAATTTCCACCTCAGCAGCGCCATAGTGGAAAAACTCCTAGGAACTTGAGTTTAAGAAACTCGAGTTCCATAAAAAGTGGTATTTTCCTATATAGTTCCGAAACAGTGTTTTTTTTTACAAAATATTTCAAAAATTCGTGGTATTTGGCCATTTTGGCCTAGGTTTAAATTAAAGAAAATCGTGTTCGGCGTAGTACAAGGAGATCAGTTCTTATATATTAATTCTCAAGATTGATTACAAGTTCAGTTCTTGATTGTTACAATATTTCTCTCTTAATTTCTTGATTCATTTTCCATGGAGGGTCTCTTACATTATATAGCTCCCTTTAGATGATCTTGACCATTCACTTGTTGATCGTCCAAACCACTACTTGAGTGCTTATCTCATCGAACACTCTTTCAGGCCTTCTGTGAGTTGGGGTAGTTAAGGCAGCATTATTCAAAAGTTTTTTCCACATTAATGCAGCCAGAGAGTTAGCTGTAGGGCATTTAATGTGGTGGTGACAACTTTCCCTTGAGATATTTCATGGATTTCCTCTGTCTTGTTCCTTCCTGATACTTATCCTCATCCATGGAATGATCTAGAATGTTACTCTTGATGGTAGACCACATCCTCTAACCCTGGCTCTACTTAGCCGAGGAGGCATTCCTCCTCGGACCACCTTTTTGGATGATCATAGTCATACTTCACTTCTTCACTTACTAACATGAATTCTTATAAAAGTGTTTACTCGTTCTCGGACTACATAAGGTCTTCGAATTGGACCCTTGACCCAACATATACATAGATATGTACTCTTGGCCCTATCACTCCTCCATGAAGAATAATAGTTTTTTATATAAAGAACTTTAGCTCCTATTATAATAATTTAATAATTTTTAAAAAGTTAATATGTGTATATATATTCATTCAATTAAGATTCTTACTCTCTTTTTTTTTTTTTTTTAGAAGACATTGATATATAAAAAAATATTATTTATTGAAATTTCCATTATAAAAGAGGTAATAATCATTAACTATAACATAAAACAAACACATAATCAAGTATAAAATGGAATAAAACGGATAAATTTTGATTTCTTTGAGTCCCCTTTTCAGTTTAAATTAAGAAAATTTATTTATTTTCTCTAAAAAAAAAGTATCATATTTAATATGAATCATGCATGAAATAGATATATATTCAGTTGAAAATTATGAAAGGAATACATTTCAGACAATTTTCGTTTCTTCTCATTCTTCTCATTTCCGTGAAAGTCCATCCGTTCCATGCTATTTTTGTGCTGTCAGTATCGTCCCATGATGCTTCTTGCAAGTTGCAACAATGTCCATGTGTATAGGCCAGGTAAAACATATGATATTTGTCTTCTTTTAAGCAAATTTATCATATACGCCAGTTGTCCAGTGACTTTTTTCAAAGAACAGATTCCAATTGTCGACTTCACTTTTCAACATTTTGTTAATGTGGTTGTGAGCACAGAAAGTGACGTCACCTGATATCTCAGTGTCCCAAAGAATTGACGTCTGCTTTTAAGAATGGACAGCACCATTTCATATAACTTTGGCCACAACTTGCCACTTAAAGAGTTGTAAGCAATAGAGATATGGTCTTATATAGACCTACCACCAAACATCTATCACTGACAACTCATCACATGCCTAGTTGTAGTCAAAGTTATGTGATCATCCGTGACAAATTGTGACTAAAATTGTGTAAAATAGGATGGTCTCAGCATTGCTCTTGCCTTTAAAAAGCATCATTTGATCTATAATACTCTGCTTAGGGAATTAGCAGAGCCGGCCCAAGTATTTTAACTAAACAATATTTTTTTACTAATGTAAAATTTTGTGAGTTGTTCATCTATAGTTTTTTTTAACCTTTAAAAAAAAATCTTATTTGTTCGTGAGATTTTCACCTTTTAAAAAAAATTATATTGGAGAAAAAGTTTCAAAAAAAGAAAAAAATTTTTCCAACAAAATAAATATTACAAAATTAATGCTTATGTATACATGTATCATTGCATCTCACTATTTCTTATTCATTAGGACATATGTTTGGTAGACTGTAATAGGTACTGTAATATATAGTAATCGTTATTTCTATTATTTAGCTATTTTATAGTTTAGTTATATTTTTATGACACAAGATAATCATTTTTTTATGAATAAATATTCTTTAAAATGAGGAATAACTATTCGTTTCTAAAATAGTTGTAATAGTTATTTTTTAGTAGGTGTAATAATTTTTAAAATTAATAATTTTCAAATAAACAAACTTTTTATATGCATATAACAATTATGAAATTAAAAAAATATAAAATAACTCATCTCTCTCTCAAATTAAAAAATATATATTTTCTAAGAAATATAATTGTGTGGGAGGGATGAATCTTTCCCCAATTTGGTATTGTCCGCTTTCGGAATGGACGCAGGGCTAATGCCACCCTCATGGATTTGCTCAATTCCATATCGGGGAGAGATGCATTTTACCTTTGCCTTATAAGCAATGTGAGAGAGACCCCTCCCACCCTTGTCTTATAAGGCAAGGGTAGGAGACGTCTCTCCTCGATATGGGATTGAGCAAATCCGTGAGGGTGGTATAGGCCCTGCGCCCATTTCCAAAGCGGACAATACTTGATTGGGGAAAGATTCGTTCCTCCCACAAATTGTATGAGTAAGATATTTTTCTAAAATAGATCTTAAGTTTATTCTAATGTTTTGTGGGGCCAGAGAACTTGTGACCTCGGCCCACTTTACGTTAGGGCCCAAGGCCCGAACCGAGGAGGGACATTGTCGAGGACATATAGTGAAAGTCCAAATGGCCTAGAGATATAGCCAATGATGATTTTGTCCTCAGCATCCCCAAAGCGCTCCTGAAAGAAAGGGCAAGTACGGTATAGGAACAGTTTACAGAAAAAACTGATCACCTCCACATTGATGGAGAAAGCACCCCTGAATAGTATGGCGACAAAGGACAAAGGAAAGGCTGCCATTACTGCAATTAAATACTCTGCGCTTGACAGAACAATACTTTTCAGTTTTTACAACCACCCCCAACCACTTTGGGTATGGGCTGATAGGACAAGTATCAGCCCTAGAAAGCTGAACCTACACGTGGACGTTGGAGGGAGGGGTAAAGGTTAGTATAAAAAGAGAAGTAAGCAATCCAGAAAAGGGGTTGGGAAAAAAAGGCGAAGAACTAGAGCCTCCCAGGCCCAGGCCGTGCTGAGGAGAAAGACTTCTTGGGTAAACTTAGTTCACCTCTGTGCGTCCATTACGAACACCATGACCATCCACTGTCTAGTGACCAAGGCCTAGCCTTTCAGCTCATGCTCTACAAATTTTATTGTTTGGGCCTTTAACGTACGAATCCAATACCATTTTGGGGTCGTTACAAATTGAGTCCTTACATGTTTCAACTCACAAATAAACTTATGATTATGTTTAGTTATTTCATTATAATATATTTTATTCTCAATAATAAAAATTGCAATTCTTGTTGTAAATCGTAACCCCATACCTTCAATGTACTAAACCTACCAATTACAAATAATATTAATGACTTAATTAACAAGATAATGGATAAATTAATCTCAAGATACTTGGGTTAATGTGATATAAAAATTTTGTGACAAATATTTGTCGTAATGTGCTATATTAAATGTTTCATAATATATATTTTTTTTGATAAGTAAAATGTTTCATAATATATTTTATAACAAAAAAATTATTACTGTAATTTTATATATTTTTAATTAAATTACACCAACATGGCAACATGTATTATTATTATTTATTTTTGAGAAGAACACCAACGTATTATGTTATGTAGAGTAGTAACAAAATACATGGAGTAAGATAGGAAGTTTAGTCTCTTTAATTTATATTTTTCACAAAGAATAATTTTGACGTGTGTGTTTCTATATATAAGGGCTATTCTTCAAATTTGACTGTTTGCGGCCCCCACAGCCCCGGCCCCTCCACCATGCGTTCCCGTTTTGCGAAGTATTGAAGTTCTATATACAGCTTTCATGTGTCGGTGTAGAAATCACAAACATATAAGTTAGCTAGCTATAAGTGGAATTCATCAAAAAAAGAAAGAAGCTATAAGTGGAATGGCACTAATCCATCACTTCCCTTTGTCCCATTTGTGCTCCTTCACACATGACTTACCAAAATATGCCACGAAAAAATCTCATCTTATGCACCACCACCACCACCACCACCACCACCAATTCCGATGCTTGGCAAGTGCACCAACTTCACATGACCAAGATGGAAGACAATGCGCCAATTACCAGCCGAGCATTTGGAGTTACAACTTTGTGCAGTCCTTAGAGAGTGATTTTGTGGTAACTACATCTCTTTAACTCCTGTGTGTCACCTCCCCCCCCCTTCATTTCTCTTCTTTGAAAAGCAAAGAAAGTTTGTTAACTATGATTAATAATAAGAAGTTTGTTAACTGCTAATTAATAACGTACTAGACAAACCATATTTAACAGTTCAATTAAATATTTATTCACACTTGTACACACAATATCCACAAATGTACACGCAATATGCACATTTTAAAATATCAAAAAGGTGATACCCGTGTTTAAATGTGGAAAGGGCTCAAACAAGAATGAAAATGTGAAATGAGTTGTGTGGGAGAATCATTATCCTTAATTAACAGTTGTATATCTTTTTTTTTTTTTTTTTTCCTTACAATAAGTGGGGAATAAAGGGTTGGAACCCAAATTCACCATGGGAGATATTGGGTAGTGTCTTTGAGCCACAAGGTTGTTGGCATTTTTGTCATATTTTGCTATAACTCATGAGGTAGACAATAAGTGTATAGTGTTACACTACATTTCTCCTATAATCATGTTGTGACCATACAGGATGAACCATACGAAGATGGGGTAAAGAAAGTGGAAGAAGATGTGAAGAGTATTGTAGGGTCACGTTTCGCGATGAACCGCAGTAGAGTTGGGTTCGCACGTGAATGGGCCCTAACAATATCATTTGTAGAGAGTGGATTCGAAAGGCTAGGCCTTAGTTACCCAGTGGTGGTTCTGGTGGTGTTCATAGGTGATTTAAGCGCTTTCACCCTTGGAACCTTTCCTCTGGAGGTAGACTGGGAGCCTTTCTCCTTTCTTGGCCAGTCGTCCCCGCCCCCCCTCTATATTACTTATTTTTTCTTTTATACTAGTCTGCATTCATTTTCCTTCGTCCACGTGTAGGGTCGACATTTCCAAGACTGATACTTGTCCTGTCAATCCCAACCTAAAGTTGTTGGGAGTGGTTAATAAAGTTAAGGATAAGGCTCTGTTAGGCGCAGAGATATGCATGGGGAAGATGGTAAAGGCGGCCTTTCCTAGATATTTTAGATTTCCCATGTCCCTTTACCGTTTTGCCCCTCTTCTTGGTGGATCTTTGGGTCAGCCGAGGACTGCACTGTCCTCGGCTGCTTCTCCGGGCCAATTGGACCTTATTATTCTTGAACTCGGGCCATGACCTTTTTCGGCTTAGGCCTTTGAACTCTCCATCAGCAAGTGGGCCTGGCCCATCAATTATTGGACCCCACAATAGCCCCTCAAAACCCTGCTGTTCGACATCATGGTTGGAGAGGGAGGTTTTGGTAATACCGAGCCTTTATTATGGCTCATTTAATTCATCCCTTGACTGGTGCTGGCGACTCTTCACCTGCCCAGGGAATGTACCGGCCTACAAGACGTTTCCCTTGATTTGCGCACGATGCGTTTATGCCGTCTGGTTATCTGAAGCGCGTCTTTAATGTCTTCCCTTTACGAGGCCTCCTAGATTCAACGGTTTTTGATGGCGTGGAGGAATGAAACGGACGCATTTATGTTTGCAGATTTCCTTGGAGATCTGAACGTATTATGTACTCTTTTCCTCGTCCCCTATATAAAGAGAGAAGACAAAAGCTTACTTTCTCATACCTGAGTCCCTCAAATTCCTCCCAGAGTCCACTTCTTCTCTTTGGTTATACCTTATTCGATAGAAAGTTCACCACAGTAGTCAGCCATGAATAAACCACTTCATTCCCAAAAACACCATGTCCTAATAAAACTCGAGATGGCTCGGTCAGGGCAAGGATGGCGGAGACTCAAGATTTGTCTCCCCTTCCTTTTAGCCAAAATCCGAAGCAGGGACTCGTCACCTCTCACTTTCGGTGTGATCGAGTCAAAGACATCCATTATCATCACCCTCCGCTCTGTCATGAGCATATCTAACATGGCACCAGTGTGTTAGGAGTCAGGACTGGGGCAGGGACTAAGTGCCCCTGCTTCTTCCTCTCTTCGTTCACTGGCGCCTCCTTCTGCCTCTCTTCGTTCACTGGCGCCTCCTTCTGCCTCTCTTTCTTCTTCCTTCCACCACCAGATCCATCCTGGTGCTTTTCCTTTTCCCTCTTTTGCTCATTTTTCTTTCTTTTCATCTCTTCCTTCTTCTTCTCCTCCTTCTTTTACTCATGTCCTCCATCTTCCTCATTCATCTCCTCCATCTTCTGCTCATGTCCTCCATCTTCCTCGTTCATCTCCTCCATCCTCTTCTTCCTTTGCGCTCCTTGATGACAAGAGCTTGCTGAAGTGCTTCCATGTGTTCCAATTCTTCTTCCTTCTCCTTCATCTTTTTCTAAAGAAGGTTCTTCTCCTGATATGAGCAGCACTGAGGCAGAGATTGGAGAGACTTTGAAGGCGAGTTTAAAAGACACTTGACTGTTTACCTATCTGTATTGCGGATGCTATTGTTGCTTTGACAGTTCATCTTTTGTATAGGCTTGTTTAAGCCCTTCTTTGTACGTTGTAATAATTTTTCATATTAATAAAAGTTGCTGTTACCTTATTTCGCATGTTATGTTTTTATGTTTTTACGAGTTTACAAACGCTGCTCGGCACCATAATATAGCATTTGAATCAATGATGACTAAGACTAAAATGTTTGCTAATAAAAAGGTGTCACCATAGCTTTAATAAAATTATTTAACATAGCAAAGCCAACCAGTGAGGAACGAAACTCACCTTAAAATTAGCCAAGATGAGGACTAAGTGCTCGATACGGTGTAGGAAGTAACTATCCGAGGACATGTCACTCGCCAAATGGACAGTTTCCTTAGGTTAATGAAAGTTGGGTCGTTTCGCCATCTTCTTAACACACTGGTTTTAACCTTTTACAGTATTTGAGCCGAGAACCTTCCCCGTTCGAGTAGTCGGTTTCCCAAAAGGCTTGAGTCCGAGGACTTCGTAACGCCTGGGTTCTGTCTAAAACTTAGATTTTTTCTCAGTACTTGGTTTCCCCATAGGCTTGAGTCCGAGGACCATGCAAGTCCTAGGTTCTGTCCAAAACTTTTTGAGTTCAGTTTCTCCCTTTCCTCAGGTATTTCACGAGGTGCCGAGCAGGAGGTTGTCCTCGGCAACGGTTATTACTCGGCGTGGGCCATTGTCCCTGGGCCCCCATGCAGAACAGGCCTGGGCCGCGAATTCACTTGGCCCACAACTTAAAGGGTATTTATGTAGTTTTTGGTTACGCAGTACCTTTTGGCGTCCCATTGTTCGAGGTGCACCTTCCAGAGACTCCTTTAATCCCCTGGTTGCAGGTGGCGTTGGAGATTGAGCCAGAGCCATCTTGTCTGTAGCGTTCCTTAGGACGCTGCGTGAATTAAATGCCACCACCTTATCTCTTTAAATAAATAGAAGAGAAAGTTACTTCATCTTCGCACCAATTCTTTAGTTTTCTCCCAAATCACAGCTCCTATACTCAGTGCTGTCCTCCCTTAGCACAACATGTTTGAGGCGAGGGTTGGGAAGAAGGAACTCTCTCCGCCAAGGAAGCGCCGTGCCCTCCTGAGACTCAAAATGGTGAGGTATGGGCACAGGAAGCATAAGTTCAAGAGAATACTCCATTTCGATCGAGGGGAAAGGATGTCTCTCCCTCTTTTAGTCAAAATCCGAAGCAGGTTCTGTTCATGCCAGAATTTGGTGTGTTAGAAGAAAGATTCTCCGCCATCAGCGCCTTTGCCTTGTGGCAGGCGAATATTTAGAGAAAGCCCCTCAACTTCCAACTCCCTGCACCTTTCCTTCGGCGGTGTCAGGCTCAAGTTGGGTCTCTTTTGCTGTTTGAGTTGTGGGCATGTGAAAGCATTGAGGAAGAACGAGGTCTCGGAGCTGTAGCCAACCTCTCCTCTGATTTACTTCCTCGGTTTTATCTTATTCTCTAGTATCTTCCTTTCTTTTTGGTTATGTAGTGAGCTTTGACACAAACTGATTCCAGCTTTTCACTGTGCGCTGTACTATTTCTTTGTTTTAGTAAAAAAATGGAAATTTCTTTACTTGTTTTGAATACTGTTCCTTTGACAACACTACTTTGTGAATGGGTGTGCTTCATGTGTGTGTTTCTCCTCGGCGGTATTTAAAGCAAGAACTCTTGAAACACAATCCAACTAATTCTAATTTACCGACTCTACCAGGCATAATAATAATAACTCATAGTAAGTTAAACTTAGGAAACTAACCGAGATAACGGTTGAACGTTCTGTAATAAGTGCGAGAATACTGTCTGAGAATGACAGATTCTAAATAATTCATCCGAGGGAGTGACCGAGCATTGCATGACTTTGATTATGCTTTTGGAAACACGTTACTCCATTCCGTACTGGTCCCTTTAGTGTTGAGGATCCGAGGGCAAACTAGAGAATCCATGTAACGTAGTTTTTCCTTTTAAGTAGTTGGTTTCCCTAGAGGCTTGGGTCCGAGGACCATACAAGGCCTTGGTTCTAGGAATGGCAACGGGTCGGGTTCGGGTCGGGTTTTTTCATATTCGGACCCGACCCGCGGGTCTGTCCCAAAAACCCGGACCCGGCCCGTTTATTAAACGGGTTTTTTTCTTAACCCCAAACCCGGCCCGTCGGGTACCCGCGGGCCCCGTAGCCATGCCACGATTTGGGCCCAAACCGTGGCCCAATCCAAAAAAAAAAAAATTCTGCCTAAAGCCCATACCGTGGCCCAAAAATTAAATAAAAAATGTTTGCCCAGATTTTTTGAGAATGTGTTTGCCCAGATTCAAGCCTTGATTTTGGGCAAACATAAATTTTTGTTTTTTTGTTTTTTTTTTTTTTTTTTTTTTTTTTTTTTTTTTTTTTTTTTTTTTATATACTAGTAGGAGTATACTTAGGTAGAGAAAATCAAAGAAATCAAAGGATGAAAATAGAAAAATTGAAAAATAAAAAGAACCACCAGGAAATCATGGATGAACAATGACCAAAGATTTATGATTTTCCCTTTCAAAATCACAAAAACAAACACAAATCCTGAACAAACACAAACCCAAAAATTTCAAATTTATAATTTTCCCATTCAAAATCACAAACACAAACACAAATTCAGATTTATGATTTTTCCCATTTAAAATCACAAACACAAACACAAACACAAAAATTTCAGATTTATGTTTTCCCTTTCAAAATCACAAACACAAACACAAACACAAATCCTAACACAATCACAAACAACTCACATGATTGAGACGAAATGAACCCAGAAAAAAAAAAAAAAAAAGGAAAAAAAAAGATAGAGAACGAGGTGGTCCGGTGGAGACAAATGGAGGAAGCGAGGCGACGAAATGAACCCAGAAAAAAAAAAAAAAAAAAAAGATAGAGAACGAGGTGGTCCGGTGGAGACAAATGGAGGAAGCGAGGCGGTTGGAGGTGCAAGTGATGGCCGGCGGTGAAGGGCTTCAGGCTAATCAGGCCGGCGGTGACAGATGTTCAGGCTGACGGTGACAGATCGGAGACTAGGTGTAATGAAGAGGGACTGACCAAGTGAGAGTGGGAGAGGAGAATAGGAGTAGGCAGGCGGCTGATTGTGTGAAATGGGAATATGGGGTTAGGGTTTTTTTTTATAACTTATATATATACGGGGGTATTTTAGTATTTTTAACTTATATATATAAACGGGTCGGGTCCGGGTCCGGGTTCGGGCCGGGTTTTGACAAAACCCGGACCCGCTTCGGGTTTTTTTTTTTAAAACCCATACCCGACCTTATAATTAATCGGACCGGGTAAAATCCGGCCCATTAGGGTCGGGCCGGACCGGGTATCCGCGGGTCGGATATAAATTACCATCCCTACTTGGTTCTGTCCAAAACTTGTATTGTCTTTGTAAGTAGTTGGTTTCCCCAGAGGCTTGGGTCCGAGGACCATACAAGGCCTTGGTTCTGTCCAAAACTTGTATTGTCTTTGTAAGTAGTTGGTTTCCCCAGAGGCTTGGGTCCGAGGACCATACAAGGCCTTGGTTCTGTCCAAAACTTGTATTCTTCTTTGGTAAGTAGTTGGTTTCCCCAGAGGCTTGGGTCCGAGGACCATACAAGGCCTTGGTTCTGTCCAAAACTTGTATTGTCTTTGTAAGTATTTGGTTTCTCCAGAGGCTTGGGTCCGAGGACCATACAAGGCCTTGGTTCTGTCCAAAACTTGTATTCTTCTTTGGTAAGTAGTTGGTTTCCCCAGAGACTTGGGTCCGAGGACCATACAAGGCCTTGGTTCTGTCCAAAACTTGTATTGTCTTTGTAAGTATTTGGTTTCCCCAGAGACTTGGGTCCGAGGACCATACAAGGCCTTGGTTCTGTCCAAAACTTGTATCGTCTTTGTAAGTATTTGGTTTCCCCAGAGGCTTGGGTCCGAGGACCATACAAGGCCTTGGTTCTGTCCAAAACTTGTATTCTTCTTTGGTAAGTAGTTGGTTTCCCCAGAGGCTTGGGTCTGAGGACCATACAAGGCCTTGGTTCTGTCCAAAACATGTATTGTCTTTGTAAGTATTTGGTTTCCCCAGAGGCTTGGGTCCGAGGACCATACAAGGCCTTGGTTCTGTCCAAAACTTGTATTGTCTTTATAAGTAGTTGGTTTCCCCAGAGGCTTGGGTCCGAGGACCATACAAGGCCTTGGTTCTGTCCAAAACTTGTATTGTCTTTGTAAGTATTTGGTTTCTCCAGAGGCTTGGGTCCGAGGACCATACAAGGCCTTGGTTCTGTCCAAAACTTGTATTCTTCTTTGGTAAGTAGTTGGTTTCCCCAGAGACTTGGGTCCGAGGACCATACAAGGCCTTGGTTCTGTCCAAAACTTGTATTGTCTTTGTAAGTATTTGGTTTCCCCAGAGACTTGGGTCCGAGGACCATACAAGGCCTTGGTTCTGTCCAAAACTTGTATCGTCTTTGTAAGTATTTGGTTTCCCCAGAGGCTTGGGTCCGAGGACCATACAAGGCCTTGGTTCTGTCCAAAACTTGTATTCTTCTTTGGTAAGTAGTTGGTTTCCCCAGAGGCTTGGGTCTGAGGACCATACAAGGCCTTGGTTCTGTCCAAAACATGTATTGTCTTTGTAAGTATTTGGTTTCCCCAGAGGCTTGGGTCCGAGGACCATACAAGGCCTTGGTTCTGTCCAAAACTTGTATTGTCTTTATAAGTAGTTGGTTTCCCCAGAGGCTTGGGTCCGAGGACCATACAAGGCCTTGGTTCTGTCCAAAACTTGTATTGTCTTTGTAAGTATTTGGTTTCCCCAGAGGCTTGGGTCCGAGGACCATACAAGGCCTTGGTTCTGTCCAAAACTTGTATTGTCTTTGTAAGTATTTGGTTTCCCCAGAGGCTTGGGTCCGAGGACCATACAAGGCCTTGGTTCTGTCCAAAACTTGTATTGTCTTTGTAAGTAGTTGGTTTCCCCAGAGGCTTGGGTCCGAGGACCATACAAGGCCTTGGTTCTGTCCAAAACTTGTATTGTCTTTATAAGTATTTGGTTTCCCCAGAGGCTTGGGTCCGAGGACCATACAAGGCCTTGGTTCTGTCCAAAACTTGTATTGTCTTTGTAAGTATTTGGTTTCCCCAGAGGCTTGGGTCCGAGGACCATACAAGGCCTTGGTTCTGTCCAAAACTTGTATTGTCTTTGTAAGTAGTTGGTTTCCCCAGAGGCTTGGGTCCGAGGACCATATAAGGCCTTGGTTCTGTCCAAAACTTGTATTGTCTTTGTAAGTATTTGGTTTCCCCAGAGGCTTGGGTCCGAGGACCATACAAGGCCTTGGTTCTGTCCAAAACTTGTATTCTTCTTTATTTATTTATCTTCCGAAGGTTTAGCTCCTCGAACAAGGTGGGGGAAGCTAGCTTGATGTTTGAAGCCCCTAGACTTGCCCATGCCATTGACACTGTGAGACGTAGCCCCTAATGGGAACTTATGTTGGAATAGCAACAATGTGTCGCCGGTCATAAAGGCACCCTCATAGACCCTTGTTCGACAGAAGCTCAACTTCACCACCGCTCGAGCTAAAGCGCAAGCCGATTCCCACAGACGGCGCCAATTGTAGGGCCACGTTTCGCTACGAACCGCAGTAGAGTTGGGTTCGCACGTGAATGGGCCCTAATAATATCATTTGTAGAGAGTGGATTCGAAAGGCTAGGCCTTAGTTACCCAGTGGTGGTTCTGGTGGTGTTCATAGGTGATTTAAGCGCTTTCACCCTTGGAACCTTTCCTCTGGAGGTAGACTGGGAGCCTTTCTCCTTTCTTGGCCAGTCGTCCCCGCCCCCTCTCTATATTACTTATTTTTTCTTTTATACTAGTCTGCATTCATTTTCCTTCGTTCACGTGTAGGGTCGACATTTCCAAGACTGATACTTGTCCTGTCAATCCCAACCCAAAGTTGTTGGGAGTGGTTAATAAAGTTAAAGGATAAGGCTCTGTTAGGCGCAGAGATATGCATGGGGAAGATGGTAAAGGCAGCCTTTCCTAGATATTTTAGATTTCCCATGTCCCTTTACCGTTTTGCCCCTCTTCTTGGTGGATCTTTGGGTCAGCTGAGGACTGCACTGTCCTCGGCTGCTTCTCCGGGCCAATTGGGCCTTATTATTCTTGAACTCGGGCCATGACCTTTTTCGGCTTAGGCCTTTGAACTCTCCATCAGCAAGTGGGCCTGGCCCATCAATTATTGGACCCCACAAAAACAATACAATTTTTTTAAGAATTCAAATGGTAATTTAGCAAAAATATTAATTTTTTAATAAACATTATTCATAACATTTTGTGTATCATTAAAAAATATATAAAATTTTAAAATTATTCTTTTAGTTTTAAAAAAACTTTTTAAAACCCAATTTTTTCTACCATACAATAAAAAAATCCCGAAACATATCCAGAAAATCAATAAAAATCAACCAAACTACCATTCAAAATAAAAAAGAAAGGGAAAAATAAAACTCACATCAAAGTAAAACTCCTTCGCTTGAATATGTAAAACATATCAAATATGATATAATCAACCAAAATATCCAATGCATTATCAAATTCAAAATTTTTAATAAGGCTTTGAAGTAATGCAATAGAAATATGCCATTGTTTCCAAGCAAGAGTGCGGGTTATAATCCAATCTAACATCTAATTCAACATGAATAATAAATAGATAAATAAATAATTTTAAACACAAAATTGAATTTGTTTTCTTAAAAATCTCAAATGATACACTAATGAGATAATGATATTCATAAACACTTAAAAAAAAAATTACTCAAATACCTAAGAACATTATATAACAAAGACATAATAATTTTTTGCTAATATGTTAAACAAAATATTTAGAAACAGGGAAAGGATGCTGTACAAAGATCATTTTTGTCAATATATAGTCTAGACAATATATTGTCTAGACCATATCCTGTTATTTTCCAAATAAACTAAAACTTGACAACAACACAAAATATGACATATATATGATTTTCTCCAAATTATATCAACAACAAAAATATTCATTAAAAGTATTTAGTGTTGTAAATAAAATGATAAAAAAATATTTGCATCAAGGAACACTTATATATTGACTAATGACATGCAACAAATTATGAAATGCAATATGTTGTGTTAGTTTTCCCAGATCTATGAATAAATGTCATTCAAAAATCCTAGACCTACACCTTGCTCCATGCAAAAAAAGAAAAACGTTTTATTTATTTTTTTATGAGAATACCATGACTTCATGATAGAAAATCCCAGATCTAATTTTATGATGAAAAACTGTGAATTATATTTGTAAGGACTCAATTTGTAATGAGCCAAAATTGGTTTATTGGGTTCGAACGTAAAGGCCCAAACAATAAAATTGTAGAGAGTGGGCTAAAAGGCTAGGCCTTGGTCACCGGATAGTGGTTCATCGTGGTGTTCATAGTGGACGCACAGAGGTGAACTAAGTTTGTCCATGGACTTTGCCCACTGAGCTTCATATTCTTATTATTCCTCCTTTTTTTTTGGGCGCATAAGCCTTACATTATATAACACTTCTCAGTTGATCCTGACCTTTCATCTGTTGATCAGACAAGTAACTACTCGAGTGCCTGTCTCATCAGCCGCCTCCCCCCACTTTCTGTTAGTTGCAATAACCGAAACCACAGTGTTTAGGGGTCTTTTCCCATCAATGTGGCTAGGACGTTTGTTGGCGCATTCAATGCGGAGGTGACGTCTTTTCCTTGAACCATTCGCACACTGCACCCTCGGGTGAGTCCCATTCCACTCGTCTTTTCTTCTGGGAGTGCTTTGGAGGCTGCCTTTGATGACGTGTCGCTATTCCTTTTTAGTCTTTAGGATGCCGAGGACAGGGTCATTCTCGGCTGCATCTTTAGGCCATTTGGACTTTCGCTACTTGTCCTCGGCAACAACTCTCCTCAGCGCGGGCCTTGGGCCCTAATGGAAAGTGTGCCGGGACCACAAATTTTCTGGCCCCATAATAGCCCCTCAAAATCCTATTGTTCGGATCTTCGGACGGAGAGAAGAGTTTTGATGACATTAAGCCGCTGTCATAGCTTGTCAATTCTTGTCATCTATCAGTTCCAGAGACTCTTCGTCTGCCCGAGATATGTTCTTGGAGTCTTGGAAGGTGAAACGTGTCTTCATTAAATGCGGACGGTTCTGTGCTTCCCACGTTTAACGGCGCTTTGGTGATCTAATGATGGAGATTTCCTTACCTTTATGGGCGGGAAAATTCATGCAGTTACTTTCGATGGGAGGTATAAATAATTTTTAGAACTGATTTGTCTCTTCACTTTTGCGCTTAAGAGTTCTAGCGCACATATCCTAGGTTCAGTCAAACTTTCATCCAAATTTAAATCTATCTCCAGCACAAAAAGCCTGTCCTAGGAACCTTTCCTCTTTTCTGTAAGTTCTCTGCCCTCATTAACTCGTACTTTTTCTTTTCTGGGTTTATTTTTCTCTTATTCCTCTCCTTCTCCTGTCACCCTCTAAGTCTGTTTAGTAGTTCCTAGAGATGGTTAAATTGAAAAAGTTGGTTGAAACCGAAGAGACGATAGAAAAGTTCATCGCCGACTATAGGATTCCCCCCAACGTAAGTTTGAGGTATTGCAAGGAGGGGGAGTGACATCTTAAGAGAAGGACGGGCGAGGTGGTAATTCCCCTTCTCGCCTTTATAGAGGGGAGGTATGAGAATCCCCATGGGGCCGGTAATGAGGAGTTACCTTAGGTATTTCCGATTAGCTCCCACGCAGTACGCTACCAATATGTTTAAGATTCTGGGTTGTATGGATGCCTTAAATGAAAAAATGGGGTTAAGACTAACCCATCATAACGTAAATTGGTGCTACAATCTCCAAAATTTGAGGGGCAAATCCTACTACATGAAGACGAGAGACGATAGGGTTCGGCTAATCCAGTACCTTCCCGAGTCCAACAAAGGGTTGAACAAGGACCTTCTTTTTGTATTTGGGGAGTGGCACGATGGCCTTCCTTGCCCAATTATGGAGGGAGAATCAGGTGGGGTGTATAGAGTAGGAGGGTGTCAATCCTTTGCGCCGTTCTAATTTTGTGTGGTTCGGTTACTAACCATGTACATGCCTTTTTTTTGCAGATCCACATGCCTTTCACCGACACTTTCATCTGGTCAATCGGGTGGATTTGGAGACTGTTCTCCAAGCGGCGGTTTTTGTAAATGACGAGGATGGTCAAGTTAGAGCCGCTTATAAAATCTTAGGGTACTATCCCATCCAGAAGTCATTTGCCGCCCCAAAGCATGTGATTAGGGCTAACGATCCTCGGCTTTCGAAAATCACTGTAGTCGAGCATGGGTTTTTGATCTCTGAAGGATCTCCTATCCCGGAGGATATCCCGTTGGCGGGCTCTTCCTCGTCTCACCAAGTAGCGGAGGACGAAGGTGATTTGGATCTGTCCGAAGAGGGATTTGGAGTATTTGACCAAGCTGACCCATCCGAGAATCCTCCCGGTGATCTGGGTGATCCTGACTTGTCCGAAACGGAACTGTTGTCAGTGGGAGCATCCTCTCGAGCCGAGATGGGTCTTAAGAGAAAGCTCTCGACCAGCTTATTCGACCTCATTGAGGGTCAGCCGGGGAAGGGTGCACAGGAAAAGTCGCAATCCAGTGCTCCAACTCCCCCACCCCAGCCCAGCCTGTCCAGACTAGGTCTACCTCTTCCAAGTCGCAGCCATAATCTCCTTGCCCCAAACTTCCTGCTCCTCCTCAATTAGCTCTACCTCCTCGGCCTGAGCCAACTGACCCAAAGAGAAAGAGGAGTCCCAAGGATAAGGAACCAATGGATGGGGGGAAATCCTAATCCTCTCGGGAGGGGGATGAAGCCCCACGAGCGCAAAAACAGTTAAAGATCGAGCACCAAGGCCAGGGGAAAGGGATCGATGCCCAATCCGCGCCGAGTGCTTGGCTTCTCCCCCCAATGCTCCACGGGGAGCCATTGCTAGAAGACGCATCCATGAGGAGCCTTGGAGACAGTGAAGGCGGTTATATGGCCGACACGCTAGAGAGAGCCCTGCTGCTTCCTACTGATATAGAAGAGTTGAAGAATATGAGGATGCATAAGGTTTTCCTCAGCGTGAAGAGGTACCTGGGTATGGTAAGGCTCCTAAAACCTAAGACTCCGTTGATTCCTGCTCCTAGATTCTCATTCATAATGTGTTTGTCTCAATTGACAGGCTATCCAGGCCACCTATAGGATGGAGGAAGAAGTTAAGGGGCAGAGTAAGACCGTAGAGCTTGAGCGCAATAAACGTATAGACGCTGCGCAAACCTTCAAAACTTTCGAGGCTGACCTCACGAAGGCCAGGGAGGACTTAAAGAAGGCTACCAGAGCTAGGGATAGTGTCGAGGTAGGTCTGATTGGTGCTTAAAAACAAGCCGAGGAACAGACGAGGCGCCTACTTGCTGCCGAGGAGCAATTGGAGATTGCCGAGGAGCAGATCAGTGATTTAAAGAAGAAACTGATCGAGGCAGACAATGCTAAGGGCGTGGCGGAATTTGCTAGGGATAAAGCCATGAGGGCCAAGACGGAGGCTGAGTTTGCCAGGACTGAGGCTGAAACTGCTAAAGACAAGGCCGAGAAGGAGGGTTATGAGGCGGGGGTGGCTGAAACCCAGGCCCTCCTTAAAGCTCAAATCCCTAGAGTATGCAGGCTATACTGCTCCTAGGTTTGGGACAAGGCCCTCAAACGAGCTGGGGTGAAGGCTTCGTTCGATTTGTGGAAGGCGAAGAGCGTATTTTACCCTCCAGCCATCCGTGAGACCGCCTCCGCCAGTTCTGAGGCCATGAGCGTTCCACAGGAGGCTGAAGCTGCTCAGTCAGAAGCTGCTCAGCCCATTGTCATTCCGGGCGAGTCGACTGAGGGAGGAGAGCCTTATGAGGTGACAGAAGCACCTGGAGGCCTGAATCTTGAGATGCCTCAAGAGGCTGCCAGGTCTACAATCAGTGCTCAGATCTCTGGTGCCGAGGAGCCGACCCTCTTTGTTCAGCCCCTTTAGGCTATTCCCTTTGCTGATGTCTCCAAGGGCACCGAGGCTAATCCTGCTCAGCCTTCCCAGGAAGGGGATGTCTCCCAGGGTCTTGAGGATAGTCCTGTTCGGCCTTCCCAAGATGTGGCAAAAACGAAATTGAAGAAGTAGAAGCCCTGGCCATCTTTTGTATTTGTTTCTAATTTAACTGTTAATTAGTTTCCCTTTTGTTTTGAGGACTTTAGAGTTTGCATGTAATTAAACTCTTTGACCACATGTATGAAATTTTTTTTTTCTTTTTCCTTTAAATTACATGTTCGTTGCCCTTGCCGATATTTACTATTGTTGCGAATCTCATGGTTTTTGAACCAGTTATCTTAACATGTATGAATGACTGTGCATATGATATATTTGGGATCACATCCCGGAATTCTAACTTACCCACGCCCATGGGGCATTGAACTTGTATCTAAACATATTTCTGGGGAACTAAAAGCATCATCTGAGGTGCCGTGTGTGTTGTTGAGTCGGGCCTGGTACTTAAATTTTATTGGAGTATCTAGTTTCCCCATAGGTTTTAGTCCGAGGACCACGCAAGACCTTGGTTCTGTCTAGTACTTTCTTTTTGTAGTGGTTCTTTAAGTAGTTGGTTTCCCAATAGGTTTGAGTCCGAGGACCATACAATACCCTCGTTCTGTCCAAAACTTAGATTTTCTTTAAATAGTTGGTTTCCCCATAGGTTTGAGTCCGAGGACCATGCAATATCCTGGTTCTGTAAAAAACTTAGATTTTCTTTAAGTAGTTGGTTTTCCATATGTTTGAGTCCGAGGACCATGCAATACCCTGATTCTGTCCAAAACTTAGATTTTCTTTAAGTAGTTGGTTTCTCCATAGGTTTGAGTCCGAGGACCATTTAATACTTTAGTTCTGTCCAAAACTTAGATTTTCTTTAAGTAGTTGGTTTTCCATATGTTTGAGTCCGAGGACCATGCAATACCCTTAGTTTGTCCAAAACTTAAATTTTCTTTAAGTAGTTTCGAGGATTAGCCCCTCAACCAAGGTGTGGGGCGTTGACTTGATGTTGGAAGCCCCTAGAACTGCCCAAGCCACTGGCACTTCATAGTGTAGCCCCCAGTGGGAGCTGCGTTAAGGCAACCATCGTGCGCTGCTGGACCTAGTAGAGGGGCTTTCACAGATCTTTGTTTGACAGGAGCTTTATCCTACCACCGCCTGTGCCAACGCATAAGCTTTCCCACAGACGGCGCCAATTGTAAGGACTCAATTTGTAACGACCCCAAATTGGTTTATTGGGTTCGAACGTAAAGGCCCAAACAATAAATTTGTAGAAAGTAGGCTAAAAGGCTAGGCCTTGGTCACCAGATAGTGGTTCATCGTGGTGTTCATAGTGGACGCACAGAGGTGAACTAAGTTTGTCCATGGACTTTGCCCTCTGAGCTTCATGTTCTTATTATTCCTCCTCCTCTGCTTTTGGCGCATAAGCCTTTATATTATATAGTCCTTCTCAGTTGATCATGACCTTCCATCTGTTGATCAAGCAGGTAACTACTCAAGTGCCTATCCCATCAACCGCCTCCCCCCACTTTTTGTGAGTTGCAATAACCAAAACCACACTATTCAGGGGTCTTTTCCCATCAATGTGGCTAGGACGTTTGTTGGTGCATTGAATGCGGAGATGACGACTTTTCCTTAAACCATTCCCACACTGCACCCCCAGGCGAGTCCCATTCCACTTCCCTTTTCTTCTGGGAGCGCTTTGGAGGCTGCCTTTGATGATGTGTCGTTATTCCTTTTTAGTCCTCGGGATACCGAGGACAGGGTCATCCTCGGCTGCATCTCTAGGCCATTTGGACTTTCGCTACTTGTCCTCGGCAACTACTCTCCTCAGCGCAGGCCTTGGGCCCTAATGGAAAGTGGGCCGGGACCACAAATTCTCTGGCCCCACAATATTTTTAATAGAAAATACATATCTAGTTTTATGATGCAAGAAAGAATGAGTTTTATAAAAATAATTTTAGATCTGTTTTTGAGATAGAAAATAAAAAAATGAATTTTATGAAAAGAATTTTAGATATGTTTTTTGGGACAGAAAAAAAAAGAATGAATTTTATAAAAAGAATTTCATATCAATTTTTGAGATAGAAATTAAAAGAATGAGTTTATAAAAAAATTTCATATTTTTTTTTGAGATAGAAAACAAAAGAATGAATTTATAAAAGGAATTTCAGATTGTTTTCAAGTGAAAAATAAAAACAAAAACAGTTTGTCCTGCAATGATCCAGGTGATAATTAAGACTGGTTTGAAAAAAGGAAAGGGAAAAAAAATGACAATATGTAATCAACATCTAAATTAACAAACACTTACAATGTGCATTCTTACAATAAAAATTAATGCAATCAAACATTTGGATACAATGCATAGACATTACAATTAATCCTAAATTAAGACGCTGATTGCAAAATTTTGTAGATGAAGATATATATTACAAAATAGCTATACTTTAGGTGTCTATCTTTTTCATTCATTAGACAATCATTAAGTTTATGAGTTATGTACATGATGAATTAGATAATAGGAGGTATAGTGACTAGCCTTTTATCTTTTCATTTTCAGTTATAATAAACCAAAAGTAAAGTTTTAGAAAACACAAATATTCATCAATCTAAGGTAGAAATAAAAAAATCCAACAAAAAATGAAACAAATGAGAGAGAGAGAGAGAGAGAGAGAGAGAGAGAGAGAGTACCTTTTTAGATGGAAAAACTATGCATAGAATGGAAAAGAGTGACAAAGTTACAGTAAGAGTTTGGGAATAAGAAGAGCCAAAATGAATGAAGATAAATTGGCAAAAAATTATATGTAAAGTTAAACCACCCAAGATGAATATGTATAGACAATACTTTTGTTTTGAATTATTTATTTATAACATCAAAATTAAAGTTCTTGAATATGTAAAGTTAAAACAGTCTAAGATGAATTTGTAAAGACAATATATTTCTACATTTAATATTGTAAAAAAATTAAAAGTAAAAAATAAATGTGAAAAAGAATAATGATATGGTGGATGAGGTGGCTTAACAATAGCGTAACAATAATAAATACTATGCTTCAGCTTTTAGATATATAAAGATTTGGAGTTAGTCAAAGATTTAAATTGTTTGTTTTGAAGGATATTGTGATTTTGGTTTCATAGGTCTCCTGATGATGTTGTGAAAATCTTCTGGGAACTACTCATAAATTATTGAGGTTTTGATGTAAGAGATAATATCTTGAATGATTCATGAGTATAATGGAAGTCTATGCCTTGTAAAGTCATTGGTTAAGTAACTTTGGAAGTGGAAAATATTATTTGTGAGGCTAAATACTAGGCTTCTCTAATTTAGTGCTTATTTGGTAATTCCTAATTTGTAGGTAGATACAATTTCAAGTTTTATGCTTATTGTGATAGGTTTGCTTGATATTGTTTAGGTTCTAGCTAATCTCATTTGGAACTTGGAGAGTTAAGTTTTTTGCGGGTTGCAGGGTAAGTAGCTTTTTAATGAAAATTTTGAAAAATAACTATGTTTCATAAACATTATTTTTGAGTCGAACATATTTTGGAAAATTATATATGAATATATGTTTTCTTAAAAGTGTTGTGTTGTGACCCTATTATATATTATTATATATGAAAAATGCATCATATTTGGTAATGCGAATGGGAAAATGCATGATTTGTTAACTTGGAAATGATAAGCATCTTTTATAGAATTCTTAGGAATGGAATTTATGGATTTATTGCATTATTTGAAAATTCTAAAGATGTTTTTATATTGACTTGTGATATTTGAGAAATTGATAAAAAATATTTTTGACAAGAAACAATTTTGGAAAATTTGAGAACCTTGTGACCATATTGGGTACCGTGTTTTGATTTCTTATAAACTGTGAACTCTTTATGTTTTTACCCTTGGGCTGTGACATGTGATTACCCAGCTAGATACTATAGTCTGTATGACATTGGTATCTTAGCACCCATCTTTGTGATGGTTATTAGTTCTGGCTTTGTGTCGGCAAATGAATTCTGGTTTTGTGTCAACGATTGAGTTTTGGCTTTGTGTCGGCGACTGTCATGTGGCCTTAGGTTGGATTTTTTAGTTTTGGAATGGTGTTATTATTGCTCACAGTATATCTTATCGTTTCACATTGAGATATTTCAAAAAAGTTTTGTGCTATATTGTTTTAATCATTCTTTTCATATTATAATTGAAAATGCTCTTGTAATATTCAGTTAGAAATTTCCCAAATCAAAATATGCTTTGTAAACTGTTTGTCATCATGAAACTTGCATTTCCCCATGCCCCATTAATTATGCTACTTACTGGGTTTTGTCTCATCTCATTATTTTACAAACTTTTCAGAGTAGGCAACAATCGTTTTGAGATAGCTTTTTGGAGGCTAGTAGTAGTAAGACTAACTACTGATGGAGGATGAACTTTTGTAATGGAGCTATTTAGATGATGTACATCATAGAGTAGATGTCACGACCCAAATCCATGGAACACAAATTTAGATGCATGACTAACTTGCTGAACTTATATAACTAAAAAAAACATAATTGATCCAAAATAAATTAAAACTCCAAGAGACAAGTACTCTTAAAAACCTCTTACAAAAATCTAAACTCCACAAATTGAAAATAATCTCCACTATATAAAACATGAATTACAAAATAAAGATAACTGAAATTCTATAAGTTTTCAAGTAATACTGAAGTCGTCTATAACTTCCACACTCTACCTTGCACCTTACAAAGTGATCCAAAGGTTCTATTTTCCCAACTACACTTTAATCTGAAAATAGTAATTGATGGGATGAACCACACATCTAGTAAGTAATTATACAAAATACATAACAGAATAGAGTCAAGAAAAGCACGAGTATTTTGATTTTTCACAAACTCATTCAATGATATCAAAAATAATTATTCCAAAACATATAATGAATCACTTAATACATATGTAATCACATCTCAAAATCATTAAAAAAAACACATACATATAATTGATCAGAACACAGTGTTACATATACACATCACATTTTTCTCACATACAATCCTATGAGTGGATACTAACATCTAACCCCTGCTGATGAGGGATCAACACATATTTCTCACATACAATCCTGTGAGCAGATTTACACACAAATCTGATCAATTCTAAAAACACTTATTTTGGGTCACATATCACAAAAGCAAAGTTTATACAAAATATAATAATTTACTTGATATTAACAATTATTCCAAATATAGAGGCATATCAAAGATCACAATATCAATTAGAACATAAATCAAAGGATGCTTGACTCTCTTAGGGAAAGAATAAAAACGGAGGAGTTTATATATATAAAATACAATTCTTGAGTAAATCTGAAAATTCAATTTGCAAAAAGAAATATTTTAAATACCATTTGGAGGATAGGAATATGACTTCGAAATCACTTGGTGTTAACAAATTTAAAGAACAAGAACCTTTTTAGAAAACTTACATTGGAACTCAATTATTTACGAAAAATAGTTTAGTTTAGAAATCATCTTTTAAGTGAGATTTGGGCATTCAAAACGTTATTTAAAATTCGAAGTATCTCTTTAAAACATTATTTAATAGTCAAAATTTCTCTTTCAATGATGCAAAAATACTTTTGACAAACTTTAGAAAATATAAGTTTAAAATACAAAACTTTTGAAAACTTTTAACTTCTAAGAACCTAATGGACAAAACTTGTGCATATTATGCATAATTACTTGTAGCACTTGAATCCCTCTCATAGTCCAACCGAAACAACCTCCAAAAAGCCTCAAAATACTCTTAAATAAGACCTATATTCAATCATATAAATTACTTAGTATCCTCTGCAAAATATAAAACTTATTGAATTGTATAAAATATAAAAATACTGTGCTGAACTGATAACACTTTAACACTAAATTAAGGTTTCTCTAACCAATAATAATCCCTTGCATTAATCAAAACTCATATTGCCATGAGGAAGGCAGTAGGCAAAATATCATTGACCTAGGATTTAATATAAAACCCCAATGAAAAAGTAAGAGCCATATACCTGAATAGAGATTCGTAATGCATGACTTGTTCTAGAGACACACAGTGGGCAACCTAGGATTTAATTATATAACTCCGTTGAAAACGTGAAGGTCATATACATGAATAATATTTTGATCCATGACTATTTTCATGGATACACACGGTGGCCCAAAACTAGGATTATAATTATATATATATATATATATATATATGTATCCCAACGAAACAACGTTAAAGCCATCCTCTTTTGTTTTTCCAAATTGCAACTATCTCTAAAGATTCAGCAACTTTTGGATTAACCTTATTGAGGTCTTTAAAGCCATCCTCTAATGTAGTGATGGATACTGCTATGGTACAAACCTTTGAACGGTATCGGTAAACATCTCCAGTTCTTCCAAAGTGGCATAAACATCGTAGACATCATCAATTATGGTTATTAGTGAAGTCAATTTTGTTAGCCCCTTACGGCAATTACTAAATTGAGGCTCAAAGACCATTCCAACCGTCCAAAAGAAGCATTCCATTAATCTGTCTCTGGCGAAGCTCAATTTGTTTCCAAGCCCCATTTCCTCCAACCATCTAAGTAATACAATAGAAGCTAGCAGATGTTACGACATCAACAGATGCAAATTTATTATAGCATTAACACTGAATAAATATTTAAAAATTATAGGAATAATTTTTTTGATTCATTTTCTGAAGAAAAATTGGTCTCTGGATATGGACAAAATGCAATATATATTTAGGTAAAATAAACTTTGTATGGACAATATGCAATATTATAGGGACATGTTGTGAATTGTACCGTGACATGTCTTTCAGGTCTCTCTGGTGTGGTCAATAGCTTCGTATCTTTGTTAAGATAATATACCTGACTGTTTTGTTCTTATTACAGAATCTGAATCTAAATTCCCAAATTTTTAAATGTTTACATAAATTTATGATCTTTTTCTCTCATTTTTATTGTGTCCATGCTTTCATTTAAAAGATATTGCATTAAACGACGTCGTTGGGTTATTTTGGCATTTTAAAAGGTGTAGGAGTGGGGGAGAAAGTAGAAGTAGAGGTGAAGATAAAGGAATATAAGTATGAGAAATTAGTTAAAGCCCTTGAAAACTTTGAAAATAGGTATTATATCTTTCTATTCTTTTTGTTTGTTTATCTAATTCTTTGACTGGATTGAAAAGAATTAGATTCCTATAGGTGTATAAAATTTGTTAACCCTGACAAACTTTAGTAGTTTTGGAAATCCTTAAACATTTTTGGCAGTTATAAATAAACAGTTAAGTTCTTTCTCAATCTAACATTTTAATCTATTTAGATTTTTATAATTTTGGGTGTGTTATTCATGGTTGATATACGTGCCAATTTGTTTGTTCTGTTATTCGCTCATCCTGTAACTCCCTTGATATCCTTGCTCCAGGAGGTATAAAACAATGCAAGAAAGCTTGGCAAGCTAAAACTTTTAGAGTTACTTCCTTTCCAATTGAGTCTAAAATCTTAACAATTTATGTTAGGTTTGTTGATTCTACTCCCAACAATCTCCCTCTATGTTCTTGATATTTAGTTCTTCATTTTGTGAATTTTAATTATTTTTATTTTGCTTCATTCATCTCTCTTCAAATAATATGATTATTTGTTGGTGATATTTCTGCATTATGGTGTTTTTAAAATAAGGCTGCTTTTGAATCAATTTGTATCTATGCTAATGGTGTATATATTGAGAATTTTAATAATAAAGGCATGCAAGATTTTGATAAAATCATGAATCTTAACTTTTGTTGAGGGCTGCAAAAGTAGGAAATGAAAATTCTGGAATTCTGCTTTTGTCTGCACAGTTTTGCAAGGCAGGAAGCTTATGATGGGGGAGCTTTAGTTGTAGAGCACAGAGAAGAATGAAGCAATCCAAGAGAGACTCTTTGTGATACTGTGTAGAGTCAACAACAATATGCTTACACCTGTTTTCTCATATTTAATATGATAACTTAAACAAGTCTTATGAAGAAAATAATTTTTATTGATAAAATATAGTTAGTGAAGATGCCCCTAGCAATTTAATAAGATTTTGTTGTTGATCTACAAAACTCTTTGAATATTATGATCATTTGTTATTTGTTATTAGCACATGTCATATATTTTACTTTTTGTTAGTGTTTCTTTTAAATGTGATATGTAATCTTTTGATTTGAAATTTTACCCTTTTTTGTTGTGAAGGCAATAACCAGTGATAGAACATCATATTATTTTTCATCCACTCAAATTGTAAATCACAACAACAAAAAGTATGTAAGCTTCTGCCTAGAATGAACATTGTAAATTGCTTCAAATGAGCAATAATTTGCTTTGTTGGCAGATTAAGAAATATTTGACAAGGTCACTCTCTCTCTCTCTCTCTCTCTCTCTCTCTCTCTATATATATATATATATATTTATATATATATAAAAAGACACACGCACACCTACCTTGGTTGACCAGCTCAAATCCTAATGAAATTTGTATATTCCTTTTTGTGTGAGTTATTCCTTAAAATCCAAAGCGAAAAGGTTCATTTAAGTTGACTCAATTTCTCTCAACCCGACAAAAAATGCACTTAATTTGATTAAAAAAATATTTAGCATTTTTAAGAACTTTCTCGTGCACCGCACGGGTTAGCGACTAGTATATAAATAAATTGGAGAGGTATCCAAACTGAAAAAGGTGCTAGAATATTTATGGACACAAATCCTTTGTATCATATTTTGTGTTCCACTTTATGTTCTAGCAATCATAATTTGTCACATGTTTATTTTTTTCCATTTTAAACTTTGGCTATTTTATAAGGAAGATTAAATAAATATATGACAAGTTGTGATTAGTGGAACATAAAAAATGGTATTGAGGATTTGTATTCAAAGTGCTTTAATGTATAGGAAACTCACTCAAGACGCACCAATAAAATTTTGTACCTTTTACTTTTTTTGCAATTTGTGGCGCACACCCACACGGGTGCACACACAAACACACATGCGCATGCATGCACCCATGATTGCATGCACACGCATACATGCATGTGTGTGTGAACACACAAGACTTACTCCACCTTAAATCTCGATTAAAATCCATATATCCTCAAGCACATTTTTAAAAATTATATAATTTCTATAAAAAAAATTATAAGGTTATTTATATTTAGGCTGAAATGAAAATTGTACATTTTAAGTTTGACAGGAATTTATTTCAAGCTTTTAACTTTATTTTTATTCAATTGAGTCCTTTCAATTTTTTGTGTATACTCAACACCAGAAAATGTTTTCTAGCTCATTTTCAAGGCACCATACACGAGAAATGAGATGGTTTTCTAGAAAATTCTTTTTGAAAAATTACTCATTTTTCAAAAAACATTTACGTTGAACCCAGCTGCATTGGGTAAGACCTCATTTTTATGAAGTATAGGGGTACTGTCGCTTCATTAGCGGAAAAAGGCCCAAGATCTAAGGCCTGAAATGTTTAATAAATGAAAAATCTTAAAGTCACAAAATTATTTTACAAATTAATATTTTTTATAATATAATTATATATTGGTTCCTTCGAAATAATCAATAGAAAATTATTTATTCAAGATATTTTTATTTGGCCCGGCTCGGCCGCTGGACAAAGATTTGGTAAGTACATGCTGGGATGGAAGCAAAGAAAACTGACGGAGACCTGTCCGCCACAAGTCTACTACTAAGTAGACTTGGTAGGTTGCCTTCTTGTGATTTTGTTTTCTTATGATGGCTAGACTTCGTTCCCATTCTCACTTCTGGGCAGGGGTGTGTGAGTAGGATTGGGAGTTTTTTCAACATAACCCATTATATTAGGTTTAAAAAAAATCTAATTTAACTTAACCTATTATAGGGGTCCAACCTAACCCACGTGGATTAGATTGGACTTATGGGTTAGACAATTTTTTTAATTACTATTATTATTATTATTAATGCTTCGTTTGTTTTGATGGAAAACATTATGCAAAAATAGTTTTTTGTATTTTTCAGTATTTGGCAGCATCAGAAAAAATGAATCAAAAGAAAACTATTTTTGATCAATTGAAAAAGTATGACTCATTTTTAGATTTTTTTTTTTTTCCCACTAAATTTTAGGGTTGCTACCAATCTAAATACTTTTCAACTTATTTAAGGTTGCTACCAAACATAGGAAAATGAGAGCTTTATAGAAAATACTTTTTGAAAAACAACTTCTTTTCTAGAAAACATTATCACTGAAACAAATAAAGCGTTAAATTGAGCATTAGAACAATACTATCACAAATAAGAACAAATTTATAACCAAATAATCTTGAGCATAACAATAAACTAACACAAACTATATGAGGACAACATTGGTTTTAGGTTTTATTTAGGAAGAGGGAAAAAAAGTAAATAACAAAATTGTATAATATATTTTTAAATATATTTTTTAAATTTTAAATATATATTAATAATAGGTGGGTTGAGTTGGGTAGGCGGATTTGTGAATTTTATGATCTGAACCCAGCCAAACCCACTAAAAAAAAAAAAAAAAAATCTTACAACCCAACCCAATCCACCAACTCCCAAAAATCGACCAAATTCGACAAGTTTAGTTGGATCAGGTCGGTTTTAGCAGGTTGACTGCACACCTCTTCATTTTGATAGAGACAATTTTATTTAAAGCAAGACAAAAGCTTATGTCGTCACTAATGATGCTGGCAATGTTTCTTTGAGAGAGTGAAAGAGACCACATACATGGAAAGTGAGATTGCGAGGTACGAATCGATTGAGAGTGTTAGGCATCTAATTAATTTATTTTAGTAAGTATTTGGTAAATAATGATAGAAATATGTTTAATATAATAAAAAATTAATTTGGATTAAGATGAGTTAGATTAGTTTTGGATGAGGATGAGGATTAGTTTTATTTTTATTTTTTGATGGGCAAGATTAGTTTTATTGATAGATTTTAGGGAATATTATTATTATTTTTTTCATTTTTTATTTGGAAGTCTCCATTATATAAATTTTGATATTGACAATGAATAAAAAAGGGTCATGAGTTTTTAAGTTATAAATTATTTATCAATTCGGAAGACTTGGTTTCCTAGAATCATTCAAATAAATAATTAGGTGTAATAAAAAGAGTATTTTTTAGCACAAAAACTAAGAACTAAACAATTGTGATAATTTTCATTGTACTATTTTTTTTTTAAAATTATGCGTTTTTTTTAATAAGTAACAATATTGAATTGCATTTTATCAAGGAAAAAGTTTACTTATAAAATTGGTTGTAAGCTACAATCTTACTCAATAAAATAAACATTATTACATATTTTAAAAATCTAACCGTTGAATTGCATGTTCTTTACGCTTTTTATACATATTTCAAATTTTGTGTTAATTGGATATTATTTACTATATGATCTATAAGTTTATATTTTTTGCATAATTTTAAATTATGAAAACTTGCAATTTAAATAATTTATTGATGACATAATTATTGATCTTTAATTTTTTAGAAATTTTGCAAGCATGGAGGATATAAGAATAAGATGTAGTCTAATGGTGAATTTGTTAAAATTCACCTCCAATAAAAAGATATTTGGTAAGATTGTAGTTTTAGGTTACAACTAATTTTGTAGCTAAATTTTGTCTTTTTACCAAACACATTTTGGTGTTAAAAAGAAGAAATTATTTTATTTTTTCTTGTTTTTATTAACCCATTTTTGAAAATTGATATCCACCCTAGTAATAGAGTTAGGCCTTCAGTTTAGAGGTCAAATTTTATAACAGAGATACATATGTTACCATGCATATGCAGACATACGCAATTTATCTATTACACTGCCTTTATTTATTTATTTATTATTATTAAACCATATATATATATATATATATATATTTTTATAATCAAACTTTTAAGTATAATTCTCATCTAATGGATTTTAGTAGCTGAAAAACTTTAATTACAATTTACGTGACTCTTTTTTATATTTAAAATAATTAAATTGTAATTAATTTTAAAATTATGTTGTAAACATTAATAATCTAAAATTTTAGATTTTAACTTAAAAACAATACCAAAATTTGAAATTTACTATATAATTGTTTCTAAATCTTATTGCTTATAAATTAAATTTAGTGAAGAATAATAGTTTTTTATATAAAGAACTTTAGCTCCTACTATAATAATTTAATAATTTTTAAAAAGTTAATATATATATATATATATTCATTCAATTATGATTCTTACTTCTTTATTTTCCTATTTTTGTTTTTCCTTTTGTAGAAGACATTGATATATAAAAAATATTTATTGAAATTTCCGTTATAAAAGAGGTAATAATCATTAACTATAACATAAAACAAACACATAATCAAGTATAAAATGAAATAAAAAGGATAAATTTTGATTTCTTTGAGTCCCCTTTTCAGTTTAAATTAAGAAAATTTATTTATTTTCTCTAAAAAAAAATATCATATTTAATATGAATCATGCATGAAATAGATATATATTCAATTGAAAATTATGAAAGGAATACATTTCAGACAATTTTCGTTTCTTCTCATTCTTCTCATCCACGTGAAAGTCCATGCGTTCCATGTTTTTTTTTTGTGCTGTCAGTATCTTCCCATGACGCTTCTTGCAATGTCGCAACCATGTCCACGTGTATAGGGTAAAACATATATGATATTTGTCTTCTTTTAAGCAGATTAATCGTATACGCCAGTTGCTTCTCAAAAAAAAAAAAAAAAAATCGTATACGCCAGTTGTCCAGTGACTCACTTTTCAACATTTTTTTAATGTGATTGTGAACACAGAAAGTGACCTCACCTGCTGCGTCTCAGTGTCCAAAGAACTAGAATAAAGGTGAGTTTGGTTCAGCTTTTTATAAAAGTACATAATAAAAAAGTGAAATTTTGTTAAAAGTGTATAATGAAAAAGTGGAGTTTCAAAAAATTGAGTGTTTGGTAAAAGCTGTTAAAAAGTGCATAATGAAAAAACTGAGTGTTTGGTAAAAACTGTTAAAAAGTGCATAATGAAAAAGTTGAGAGATAAATTACCAAAAAAGACAATGTATATATAAGGGAATTTATTTCATACTTTTTTTTTTTTTTTTTTTGTTTGATGTGAGTTTATTTCATCTATTTCATATACTTACTAAAAGATGATAATAATAATAATATATTATTAGTATTATTTTAACAGACTCAATAGCAAAGGTTGATGTCTTTCTGATTTTCTATTTTCCCTAGTGCAATTAAGGGGTTCCTAAATTGTGAATACTGTATCTTTTCAGCCAATAAAAAAAAATTAAAAAAAAAACTATAAATCAAACAAAAAATGAGCCAAGCTAATTAGATGTAGCACAAAAGGAAAATGAAAATCCATAAAGAATGTCACCCCAATCTAATGTACTATAAGGAAAAAACTTCATAAACAAACAAGGCCAAGAACTGTTCTGGTCAATCTCAAATGTCATTTCCTCATGCAGGTAAGAATTAAACGCAGCACATTTCATTTAGGGCCAATAATACCAACGGAATAGTAGATGATCATGGGTCCAACCCTGGATCCAAACAAGAAATCAAGTTGCTATTAAGAAAATGGAAATGCTCTCTATGTTAGAATGAGAAAATTAAACATGTAAGTGAAGATTAAAAAACTTAAATATCACATATTATTAAAAACATGTACAGATTATCAATGTAAAATTTGAAGCCACCCTCCGGTCACTTCTCAGCCTGTTTGTGCACAAGAATAGCGTTCACAAGGATAAAGCTTTGAGACTGCACATGAATCAGATATTCCAGCTACTAGGTCCACCAAAACTTTCTCAGAAGATGTAGCTACCTATTTCCTGCAAAACTAGCAATGTTAGAGATTGATTGATTCCAAAAGATTTATTTATGTTTTTATTTTTTAAACATGATACTCATATATGAAGTCAATGAAGAAGCAAAATAGACTCTGAAAATAGCTGCACCTTGCAAGAAATTAGAAATGATCCCTATATCAGTGACTAATTTTCTCGGCTCCCAATCCCAACTCAAAACAAAGCCCGTCACTTTTCCTTAACATTCAAATACTGAAAACCTATCATTAAGCCATAAATTGGGCATGTAATTGCCACATCAATCATGATATGAATCCAACTAAATCCAGCTGAAAAGGATAGCTTGTTTAAATTTCCTTTCTCCCAAACAATTAATTTAAACAAACTTTAGTACTGTTCTTATTCAACCGAACAGCTTATCGGCTCATCAGTCAAACTTATCATGCCTTACACAAAGTTTATGTAAAGCCACCAATTCCTAAATTTATGATAAGCCATCAATCATTAGAGCTATAGTTGCTAATCAAATTAGCATATTGACTAGTCAGCTTAATCTAATTCAGTGAACATGTTCACCATTATCTCGCAAAAACCACCGAATTTGACCAAGTCAATATCAAACAAATCCAAATTACTCAAATTCTAGTATCACATAGTCCGCTATTTCAGACTCACAAACTATACTCATTAAACACTTCATTATATATTAAAATAGCACACTCGGTAAAAAAAAAAAAAAAATTCAGATCAGTGTTAAACACTTCATTATATATTTTTACTAACTAAATACTTCATTATATATTCCAATCAGCAAAAACAAATAACACAACAAGTAAAGGAACAATACCCATTCATAGCAAGATCCGAAATTTTTTTTCCCACACTCGGTAAAAAAAAAAAAAAAAAAATTTCAGATCAGTGTTGGTACCTGGTGGTTTTTGGTAGCAGATCAGTGTTTTTGATACCTGAGAAATCAACCAAAGAACAGAGAAATCAAAACCCAGAACCATAAGAAATCAACCAAAGAACAGAGAAATCAAAACCAACTCAGACCCATGAGAATCAACCTAGGTTCGGTCCAAATCAAAACAACCCATACCCATGAGAAATCAACCCAAAGAACACACAGAAAAATCATTACTCATAAAACAAACCACAATCCAAAACTACAGAAAGACAGAAAGACTTACGGAGAGGAAGAATAAGAAAGAAAGAAAGAAAGAAGAAGAAGAGGAAGACGAAGCAGAAAAAGAAAAGGAAGACAAAGAAAAAAGACAGAGAGTAGAGAGACTTACGGAGAGGGCAGAGCAAGGCAGAGAGAAGAGATGGAGGCGTCGTGCAAACTGCGAAGGGAGAGCAGAGATGAGAGATGAGGGGCGTGAGAGAAAGTGCTGGGTATTTCGGTATTTTTCGGGTTTGCAACGGTAATATACAAAACGCGCATAGCGCGTTTTCATTTATGGACCCCTGAGGGTCCATAATCCCTTCCGTGTTTGTCCTCAATTTTTTCTCAATGCTCAAAACGCATTTTTTGGTTGAGCTTTTTTCAAAACGCCCTTTTTGGGCTCAAAAAGTGGAAACAAACGAGGTCTAAGTCTAGGGCAACATATTGGCACAATAAATACCACAATTTGCCTATATGATGTGTTGTGGTTAGTGGAGGTATGATAGTGGATCCATGTGAAGACACTGCTTTTAAGAGAAATGACCGCACCATTTCATACAACTTTAGCCGTAACTTGTCACATGGTGAGTTGTGAGTGATAGAGGTATGATCTCATATGGACCCACCACCACACATCTAATACTCACAACTTGCCATGTGGCTAGTTGTGGCCAAAATTGTGTGAAATGGTTTGTAACAAATTATGGCAAAAAATTGTGTGAAATGGTGTGGTCTTAGTCCTGCCTTTAAAAAGCATTTTTTATTCTATAATTCTCTGCGGAGGGAATTAGCAGAGCCAGCCCAAGGATTTTAACTAAACAATATTTTTTTACTAATGTAAAATTCTGTGAGTTGTTCGTCTATAATTTTTTATACCTTTTTTTTTAAAAAAAAAAATTCTTATTTGTTCGTGAGATTTTTACCTTTTCAAAAAATTATATTGGAGCAAAAGTTTCAAAAAAGAAAAAAAAAAGTTTTTCCAACAAAATAAATATTACAAAATTAATGCTTATGTATACATGTATCATTGTATCTCACTATTTCTCATTTATTAGGGAATATGTTTGGTAAACTATAATAGGTAATGTAATATGTAGTAATAGTTATTTATATTATTTAGCTATTTTATAGTTTGGTTATGTTTTTATGACACAAGATAATCATTTTTTTATGAATAAATATTCTTTAAAATGAGGAATAACTATTCTTCTCTAAAATAGTTGTAATGATTATTTCTTAGTAAGTGTAATAATTTCTAAAATTAATATATTTTCAAATAAACAAACTTTTCATATGCATATAACAACTACGAAATTAGAAAAACATAAAATAACTAATCTCTCTCTCAAATTAAAAAAAAATTATATTTTCTAAGAAATATAATTGTATGAGTAAGATATTTTCTAAAATAGATCTTAAGTTTATTCTAATGTTTCAACTCACAACTAAACTTATGATTATGTTTAGTTATTTCATTATGATATATTTTATTCTCAGTAATAAAGATTGTAATTCTTGTTGTAAATTGTAACCCCATGCATTCAATGTACTAAACCTACCAATTACAAATAATATTAATGACTTAATTAACAAGATAATGGATAAATTAATGTGATATAAAAATTTTGTGACTACTATTTGTCTTAATGTGCTATATTAAATGTTTCATAATATATTTTATAACAAAAAAATTATTACTATAATTTTTATATATTTTTAATTAAATTACACCAACATGCATGGCAACATGTATTATTATTATTTATTTTTGACAAGAACACCAACGTATTATGTTATGTAGAGTAGTAACAAAATATATGGAGTAAGATAGGAAGTTTAGGGCTTTTTTGGTTAGTTTTTTTTTTATCACTCAATTTTTGTCACTCAGTTTTCGTCACTCGTCACTCATCACTCGTCACTTAAAATACCCCAACTCACACACCCCATCCGTTTGGCACCATCACTCAACTTGTCATCACTCAAATTTTTCAACTGTTTGTGGGCCTCATATTTGTAACTTGGTGCAGCTTTTACTTTTTTTTTTTTTTTTTTCCTTCAACCCCCAATACCCAAACTCACTGAACCCACAAAAAAAAAAAAAAAAAAAAAAAAAGAAAAAAAAAGCCAAGAACCCAAACCCAATGGAAGAAGAAGAAGAAGAAGAACCCGCCTAGTGTGAAAGGAAAAAGAAAAAAAAGAAGATGAAGAAACCAAACTCACCAAACCTAGTGAAGAAAAAAAAGGGTCAAAAATTGCGGCTGACTTTGACCGTGGGACCCAATATGTAGTTTTAATTACTGAAATGCCATTGAAAATAGAGTTATGGAAACTGAAAACACATTCCATAACTCAACACTCAAAAATTAAAGAATTGAGTGATGGAAACAATCATCCATCTGTGAGACCCACTTGTTTTGGATGATAGATCATGAAAACTGAGTGATATCACTCAGTTTTCATGCTATCCAAACAAGCTCTTAGTCTCTTTAATTCATATTTTTCACAAAGAAATTTTTGTTTTTTTGAAACTCACAAATAAATAATTTTAACGTGTGTGTTCCTATATATAAGGACTATTCTTCAAATAACTCATCACTCAAAAATTAAAGAATTGAGTAATGGAAACAATCATCCAAAACCAAGCCAAACAATCATTCATCTGTGGGACCCACTTGTTTTGGATGATGGATCATGAAAACTGAGTGATATCACTCAGTTTTCATGCTATTCAAACAAGCTCTTAATCTCTTTGATTCATATTTTTCACAAAGATTTTTTTTTTTTTTTGAAACTCACAAATAAATAATTTTAACGTGTGTGTTCCTATATATAAGGACTATTCTTCAAATTTGACTGTTTGCGGCCCCCACAGCCTCGGCCCCTCTCCATGCGTTCCACGTTTTGCGAAGTATTGAAGTTCTATATATGGCTTTCATGTGTCAGTGTAGAAATCATGAACATATAAGTTAGCTAGCTATAAGTGGAATTCATCATTAAAAGAAAGAAGCTATAAGTGGAATGGCAATATAAGGACTATTCTTCAAATTTGACTGTTTTCGGCCCCCACAGCCTCGGCCCCTCTCCATGCGTTCCACGTTTTGCGAAGTATTGAAGTTCTATATATGGCTTTCATGTGTCAGTGTAGAAATCATGAACATATAAGTTAGCTAGCTATAAGTGGAATTCATCAAAAAAAAGAAAGAAGCTATAAGTGGAATGGCACTAATCCATCACTTCCCTTTGTCCCATTTGTGCTCCTTCACACATGACTTACCAAAATATGCCATGAAAAAATCTCTTCTTATGCACCACCACCACCACCACCACCAATTCCGATGCTTGGCAAGTGCACCAACTTCACATGACCAAGATGGAAGACAATCCGCCAATTACCAGCCGAGCATTTGGAGTTACGACTTTGTGCAGTCCTTAAAGAGTGATTTTGTGGTAACTACATCTCTTTAACTCCTGTGTGTCACCTCTCCCCCCCTTCATTTCTCTTCTTTGAAAAGCAAAGAAAGTTTGTTAACTATGATTAATAATAAGAAGTTTGCTAACTGCTAATTAATAACGTACTAGACAAACCATATTTAACAGTTCAATTAAATATTTATTCACACTTGTACACACAATATCCACAAATGTACACGCAATATGCACATTTTAAAATATCAAAAAGGTGATACCCGTGTTTAAATGTGGAAAGGGCTCAAACAAGAATGAAAATGTGAAATGAGTTGTGTGGGAGAATCATTATCCTTAATTAACAGTTGTATATCTTTTTCTTTTTTTTTTTCCTTACAATAAGTGAAGTGGGGAATAAAGGGTTGGAACCCAAATTCACCATGGGAGATATTGGGTAGTGTCTTTGAGCCACAAGGTTGTTGGCATTTTTGTCATATTTTGCTATAACTCATGAGGTAGACAATAAGTGTACAGTGTTACACTATATTTCTCCTATAATCATGTTGTGACCATACAGGATGAACCATACGAAGATAGGGTAAAGAAAGTGGAAGAAGATGTGAAGAGTATGATTAATGATGAAAATGCGGACTTAGTGGAAACACTTGAACTAATTGATGATGTTCAACGATTAGGTTTGGGGCACCGCTTTGAGAAGGACATAGCAAGAGCCCTTGTAAAGTTTGCATCTTCCAAAGGTTGTAACGAGAGAGTAGAGAAGAGTCTGCACGCTACTGCTCTCAGCTTTAGGCTCCTCAGACAACATGGCTATGAGGTTTCTCAAGGTATAATTAAATATCTACCTTCTGGGACATCATGGGTTCTTTTCAATATATGGTCCTCATGATTTCTAGATTTTGTGATATTAAGGTAATACAAATTTTACTGCATAATTTTTTTTTTTTTTTTTACAAAGTAATGCAATCACCAGTCATAGAAAATGTAATTGGGACATACATATATTATATTATTAAAATTTGCCCATTATATTTATTTTCATATCAATTTATAATTTTTACTACATTTTATAAAGTAAAAGTTTTTCAAAGTAATACAATCATGAATCATAAAAAAAAAAAATTGGGACATATATTTATTATATTGTTAAAATTCACAAATCGTATTTATTATCATATTAATTTGTTATTTTTATTATGGTAAAATTTGTAATGTCTATAGCATTTTTCGTCTCGTGTCAACCTCATAACCTCATAATCTTATTGGAAAATGTTTGTATGGAGTCCAGATGTATTCAACAGATTCAAGGACGACAGTGGCAATTTCGAGGAATTCCTTGGAAAGGATGTTAAAGGAATGCTTAGTCTATATGAAGCCTCGTATCTTGCTTTTGAAGGAGAAAATCTCTTGGATGAGGCCCTGGCATTTACAAGAATGCATCTCAAGGACCTCAAAAGGGATGTATGTAAAAGCATCGCAGAACAAATAAGTCACGCATTGGAGGTTCCATTGCACCATAGAATGCAAAGGCTGGAAGCTCGATGGTATATTGAGGCATATGGTAAGAGGGAGGATGCCAATGGTGTTCTACTTGAACTTGCCAAGTTGGATTTTAACATTGTGCAATCAGTACATCAAACTGAACTTCAAGAAATGTCGAGGTAAGATAATTCTCAATGTATTTATATGTGATCAATTAGATGGGCTTTTGCTAAATAACGTTACCAAAGAAAAAAGAAAGATTGCATGTTAAGTGGGAACTAATTAATTTTGCTTCCCACATGCATTTAGGTGGTGGAAGGGTATGGGTCTAGCAAACAAGTTGAGCTTCAGTAGAGATAGACTGATGGAATGCTTCTTTTGGACCGTTGGAATGGCCTACGAACCTCAATTCAGTCATCTTCGTAAAGGGTTAACGAAAGTGACTTCTCTTATAACCGCCATTGATGATGTCTATGATGTTTACGGTAACCTGGATGAACTGGAGCTATTTACTGATGCCGTTGAAAGGTTTATACCAACCAACTCTTCAACCTTCCAATTTTTATAATAGCAAGTCATAGCTTTAATTTGAATTCTTAATGAATTTTTCAGATGGGATATCAGTGTGGTGAAAAATCTTCCCAACTGTATGAAATTGAGCTTCCTAGCTCTCTATAACACAGTTAATGAGATGGCATATGACAATCTTAAGGAGAATGAAGAAGACAGCCTTCCATACCTAACAAAAGCGGTAGATATATGTAGCCATTTAATCGTTTCTTTTAATGAATAAATAGCATGTAGGTTTTCTTTTATAGTTAATGGGTGTTCTAGTTTATTTGATAACAAAGCCGTTAATGCAATATGATGCAATCCTACTACAACCTTGTAGTAATTTTTTTAAAATGATAGGATCATAAAAAAATTTACAATTTTTGCCACAATTCTCAATTTTTTTTGTGGTCTTAGAGCATCTACAACAGATGTGCCAAATGTGCCACAATTCTCAACATTTGGCATACCAAACACCAAAAAACTGCTTTTATAAGATGTTCCAAATCTCATAATTTTTGCCACATGTGAATAGTATTGTTCCATTTTAGAACGGTACGGACAAGAATGCTAAAAAAGAAGAAGAGTTTTTTATTCATTTCTCTCTCATCATTTTTTACTTTCTCTCTTCTCTCTCTTTCTTAGTGTTTGGTGGGAGGAGTTAATATATTATTTTAATATGTAGTAAATATTATTTTAATGTATGTAATTGAATGATAAAATATCTTATAAATGAAATATTGTAAAATGATGTGGTAAAATAATAAAGTAGACTTTTAATGTGTTAAAATGACATTTTTTATAGAACATCTGCTGTAGATGCTTTATGCTTTTATAATACATACATGCACTTGCCAATACATTTTCTCGATTTCATAAAAGAAAGGTATATTAATATATATATATATATATATATATATTGAAACCTCAATAGTTGCAGGGACACATGTTAATAATTGCTTTCTGTTAACACATAAATAGCAAGTGGAGAAATCTAATGCATGTATCTTGTATGTTTTACTTTAGTGGGCTGATATGTTAAAAGCTTTCCTACAAGAAGCAAAGTGGAGTTACAACAAAGATGTGCCAGCATTCAGGGACTATCTTGACAATGCATGGGTATCAGTATCTGGGGTTGTCATACTAGTTCATACTTATTTTTTATTGAACCAAACTGTCACAAAGCAACCACTTGGGGGCTTAGAAAAATACCACGATCTCTTACGTTGGCCATCCATGATTTTTCGACTCTCCAATGATTTGAGTACTTTCGCGGTATTAATTCTATTTTTCTTTTTCCACCCCCATGTTGTTCTTTTTTGTGCTAAACTGGATTTTAAAATCTATATCATAGTTGGTAAGATTACTTTACATTAATATATTTTGTCGTTTGTTTGAAAAACAGGCAGAGTTAGAGACAGGTAAAACTGCAAATGCAATCCATTGCTACATGCGTGAAACTAGTCTTTCAGAGAAACGTGCTTGCAAAGACATCAGAAATATGGTTGAGAGAACTTGGAAAAAGATAAATGAAGAGCGAGTAGCTGATTCTTCATTTGGAGAACCGTTTGTGGAAATAGCAATCAACCTTGCTCGGATTGCCCAATGCACATACCAGTACGGAGATGGGCATGGGGCCCCAGATGAGAGAGCGAAGAACAAAGTATTATCATTGATGATAGAACCTGTTTCACTAATTTAGAGATAAAATATGTGTGGCCTATGTCTGAGCTTAAGATAAAAATTGTAATCTTATCGATCGGCCCAAGTCAATAGTGGCTACGAAATGGGTGCTAGAGGGTGCGGTGGATGGAGTGTGGGGTCTAATATTTGTTCTTTGTGTTGAGAAGTTGAATAAATAAGGACAAGAGTATCTGGGGTTCATACTTCAAATTGATTAAGTTTGATTATTGCCAAGTGCTAAGCAATGTGGCCTACGCAACAAATGGAAAAGACATTTAAACTACTAGATTGATGAATGTGGCCTAGATTGATGAATGCTAAGGATTTAGTTTCCATTTAGTCTCACATAATTTAAAATCTCATGCTGGGATAATGGTATTAATTTGTAATTTAATAATAAAAAATCCTGAATGATGGGATAATGGTATCTAGCTCTTTGTATCTAAATTTTTTTTTTCCTAGTAGGTATTTATACTTGAAATGAAAATTCTAGAAACTAAGAACTAAATAAAATAAAAAAAATCCTGTACAGGATATTTTTTATGTACAGGATACCTATGTACGCACAGGATTTTTCTTTTTTATGTTCAGGAATTTTTTTAGCTTCTAGAATTTTCGTTTCAAGTATAAATACCTATTAGTGTAAAGCCTTTATGTATAACAGAAATTCAGTCTTCTCTGCGGCAAAAGAAACTGAACTCAATCCATTGTGTTGTAACCAGCCCTTAAAAAAAAAAAACAGATTTTTTATGGAGCCACACGTGACCCTCACCTATCCCCTTAATTCCTCACCAATCCTTTTCACTCAAAATATCTCACTCCCTCCCACTTGGGCCCTTGGCCGGCCATCTCACTTCTCTTTTCTTTTCTGTTTTGTTTCTCGCTCAAATACTCTTCTTACTCCCTCGTACACTCCCACCGGTGCCACTCCATACAACCATTTTCACCATCATTTTTTCAGCAAGATCACAGAAAAATCTTTAAGAATCTCTAAACACCTTCACATATTTTATTTGAGATAAAAGTTTTTAATATTTTTGGTGGGTTTTACACTTTTGCTTTAGCTTATTTTAATCTAAGTCTTGATAATGATATTCATGCGATTTATGAGCTTTGGAAGTGATATTTATGTGTTTATATGTATAAGTTTTGTATTGGTGGAATTATTTAATGAGTGGTTTTATAGTTTTTACAATGGTGGATATCTATGCGGTGAAGATTTGAGAGTTTTGGCTTTTTAATGTAAAATAATGGTGAATATAATTTTTATTGATTACTAGTCGCTAACTCGGAGGCTGCGGGTGATAATATTTTTAAGGTGGTTTCATTAAATTTATTTTTTTACAATTTGGCCTCATTTAATAAATAGTAATGCATTTCATAATTATATTTTCGTTTATTATGGGGACCATCACAAATGTAATATATATAATTTATGTTGTATCAAAATAAAAACAATACAATATTTTTAAGAATTCAAATGGAAATTTAGCAAAAATATTAATTTTTTAATAAAAAGTATTCATAACATTTTGTGTATCATTAAAAAATATATAAAATTTTAAAATTATTCTTTCAGTTTTAAACAAACTTTTTCAAACCCAATTTTTTCTACCATACAATAAAAAACATACCGAAACGTATCCAGAAAATTAATAAAAATTAGGGAAAGGATACTGTACAAAGATCATTTTTGTCAATATATAGTCTAGACCATATCCTGTTATTTTCCAAATAAACTAAAACCTGACAACAACTCAAAATATGACATATTATAATATGATTTTCTCCAAATTATATCAACAACAAAAATATTCATTAAAAGTATTTAGTGTTGTAAATAAAATGATAAAAAAATATTTGCATCAAGGAACACTTATATATTGACTAATGACATGCAACAAATTATGAAATGCAATATGTTGTGTTAGTTTTCCTAGATCTATGAATAAATGTCATTCAAAAATCCTAGACCTACACCTTGCTCCATGCAAAAAAAAGAAAAACGTTTTATTTATTTTTTTATGAGAATACCATGACTTCATGATAGAAAATCCCAGATCTAATTTTATGATGAAAAACTGTGAATTATATTTTTAATAGAAAATACAGATCTAGTTTTATGATGCAAGAAAGAATGAGTTTTATAAAAATAATTTTAGATCTGTTTTTGAGATAGAAAATAAAAGAATGAATTTTATGAAAAGAATTTCAGATATGTTTTTTGGGACAGAAAACAAAAGAATGAATTTTATAAAAAGAATTTCATATCTATTTTTGAGATAGAAATTAAAAGAATGAGTTTATAAAAAAATTTCATATTTGTTTTTGAGATAGAAAACAAAAGAATGAATTTATAAAAAGAATTTCAGATTGGTTTCAAGTGAAAAATAAAAACAAAAACAGTTTGTCCTGCAATGATCCAGGTGATAATTAAGACTGGTTTGAAAAAAGGAAAGGGAAAAAAAATGACAATATGTAATCAGCATCTAAATTAACAAACACTTACAATGTGCATTCTTACTATAAAAATTAATGCAATCAAACATTTGGATACATTGCATAGACATTACAATTAATCCTAAATTAAGACGTTGATTGCAAAATTTTGTAGTTGAAGATATATATTACAAAATATCTATAGTTTAGGTGTCTATCTTTTTCATTCATTAGACAATCATCAAGTTTATGAGTTATGTACATGATGAATTAGATAATAGGAGGTATAGTGACTAGCCTTTTATCTTTTCATTTTCAGTTATAATAAACCAAAAGTAAAGTTTTAGAAAACACAAATATTCATCAATCTAAGGTAGAAATAAAAAAATCCAACAAAAAATGAAACAAATGAGAGAGAGAGAGAGAGAGAGAGAGAGAGAGAGAGAGAGAGAGAGAGAGAGTACCTTTTTTGATGGAAAAACTATGCATAGAATGGAAAAGAGTGACAAAGTTACAACAAGAGTTTAGGAATAAGAAGAGCCAAAATGAAGGAAGATAAATTGGCAAAAAATTATATGTAAAGTTAAACCACCCAAGATGAATATGTATAGACAATACTTTTGTTTTGAATTATTTATTTATAACATCAAAATTAAAGTCCTTGAATATGTAAAGTTAAAACAGTCTAAGATGATTTTGTAAAGACAATATATTTATATATTTAATTTTGTAAAAAAATTAAAAGTAAAAAATAAATATGAAAAAGAATAATGACATGGTGGATGAGATGGCTCAACAATAGCGTAACAATAATAAATACTATGCTTTAGTTTTTAGATATATAAAGATTTGGAGTTAGTTAAAGATTTAAATTGTTTGTTTTGAAGCATATTGTGATTTTGGTTTCATAGGTCTCCTGATGATGTTGTGAAAATCTTGTGGGAACTACTCATAAATTATTGAGGTTTTGATGTAAGAGATAATACCTTGAGTGATTCATGAGTATAATGGAAGTCTATGCCTTGTAAAGTCATTGGTTAAGAAACTTTGGAAGTGGAAAATATTATTTGTGAGGCTAAATACTAGGCTTCCCTAATTTAGTGCTTATTTGGCAATTCCTAATTTGTAGCTAGATACAATTTCAAGTTTTATGCTTATTGTGATAGGTTTGCTTGATATTGTTTAGGTTTTAGCTAATCTCATTTGGAACTTGGAGAGTTAAGTTTTTTGCGGGTTGCAGGGTAAGTAGCTTTTTAATGAAATTTTTGAAAAATAACTATGTTTCATAAACATTATTTTTGGGTCAAACATATTTTGGAAAATTATATATGAATATATGTTTTCTTAAAAGTGTTGTGTTGTGACCCTATTATATATTATTATATATGAAAAATGCATCATATTTGGTAATGCGAATGGGAAAATGCATGATTTGTTAACTTGGAAATGATAAGCATCTTTTATAGAATTCTTAGGAATGGAATTTATGGATTTATTGCATTATTTGAAAATTCTAAAGATGTTTTTATATTGACTTGTGATATTTGAGAAATTGATAAAAAAATATTATTGACAAGAAACAATTTTGGAAAATTTGAGAACCTTGTGAATATATTGGGTACCATGTTTTGATTTCATATAAACTGTGAACTCTTCATGTTTTTACCCTTGGGCTGTGACATGTGATTACTCGGTGATTACCCAGTTAGATACTATAGTCTGTGTGACATTGGTATCTTAGCACCCATCTTTGTGATGGTTATTAGTTCTGGCTTTGTGTCGGCAGATGAATTCTAGTTTTGTGTCGAGATTGAGTTCTGGCTTAATTTGTGTCGGGGACTGTCATGTGGCCTTGGGTTGGATTTTTTAGTTTTGGAATGGTGTTATTATTGCTCACAGTATATCTTATGCAGTTTCACATTAAGATATTTCAAAAAAGTTTTGTACTATACTGTTTTAATCATTCTTTTCATATTATAATTGAAAATGCTCTTGCAATTAATATTCAGTTAGAAATTTCCCAAATCAAAACATGCTTTGTAAACTGTTTGTCATCATGAAACTTGCATTTTCCCCATGCCCCATTAATTATGCTACTTACTGGGCTCTGTCTCATCTCATTATTTTACAAACTTTTCAGAGTAGGCAACAATCATTTTGAGATAGCTTTTTGGAGGCTAGTAGTAGTTAGACTAACTACTAATGGAGGATGAACTTTTGTAATGAAGATATTTAGATGATGTACATCATAGAGTAGATGTCACGACCCAAATCCATGGAACATGAATTTAGATGCATGACTAACTTGTTGAACTTATATAACTAAAAAAAACATAATTGATCCAGAACAAATTAAAACTCCAAGAGACAAGTACTCTTAAAAACCTCTTACAAAAATCTAAACTCCACAAATTGAAAATAATCTCCACTATATAAAACATGAATTACAAAATAAAGATAACTGAAACTCTATAAGTCTTCAAGTAATACTGAAGTCGTCTACAACTTCCACACTCTACCTTGCACCTTACAAAGCGATCCAAAGGTTCTATATTCCCAACTATACTTTAATCTGAAAATAGTAATTGATGGGATGAGCCACACATCTAGTAAGTAATTATAGAGAATACATAACAGAATAGAGTCAAGAAAAGCACAAGTATTTTGATTTTTCACAAACTCATTCAATGATATCAAAAATAATTATTCCAAAACATATAATGAATCACTTAATACATATGTAATCACATCTCAAAATCATTAAAAAAAACACATACATATAATTGATTAGAGCACAGTGTTACATATACACATTACATTTTTCTCACATACAATCCTATGAGTGGATACCAACATCTAACCCCTGCTGATGAGGGATCAACACATATTTCTCACATACAATCCTGTGAGCAGATTTACACACATATCTGATCAATTCTAAAAACACTTATTTTGAGTCACATATTACAAAAGCAAAGTTTATACAAAATATAATAATTTACTTGATATTAACAATTATTCCAAATACATAGGCATATCAAAGATCACAATATCAAATAGAACATAAATCAAAGGATGCTTGACTCTCTTAGGGAATGAATAAAAACCGAGGAGTTTATATAAATAAATTACAATTCTTGAGTAAATATGAAAATTCAATTTGCAAAAAGAAACATTTTAAATACCATTTGGAGGATAGGAATATGACTTCGAAATCACTTGGTGTTAACAAATTTAAAGAACAAGAACCTTTTTAGAAAACTTACATTGGAACTCAATTATTTACGAAAAATAGTTTAGTTTAGAAATCATCTTTTAAGTGAGATTTGGGCATTCAAAATGTTATTTAAAATTTGAAGTATCTCTTTAAAACATTATTTAATAGTCGAAATTTCTCTTTCAATGATGCAAAAATACTTTTGACAAACTTTAGAAAATATAAGTTTGAAATACAAAACTTTTGAAATCTTTTAACTTCTATGAACCTAATGGACAAAACTTGTGCATATTATGCATAATTACTTGCAGCACTTGAATCCCTCTGATAGTCCAACCGAAACAACCTCCAAAAAGCCTCAAAATACTCTTAAATAAGACCTATATTCAATCATATAAATTAATTAGTATCCTCCACAAAATATAAAACTTATTGAATTGTACAAACTGACTCACTAGGAAAAATACTTTGCTGAACTGACAACACTTAAACACTAAATTAAAGTTTCTCTAGCCAACAATAATCCCTTGCATTAATTGAAACTCATATTGCCATGAGGAAGGCAGCAGGCAAAATATCACTGACCTAGGATTTAATATAAAACCCCAATGAAAAAGTAAGAGCCATATACCTGAATAGAGATTCGTAATCCATGGCTTGTTCTAGAGACACACAGTGGGCAACCTAGGATTTAATTATATAACTCCGTTGAAAACGTGAAGGCCATATACATGAATAATATTTTGATCCATGACTATTTTCATGGATACACACGGTGGCCCAAAACTAGGATTATATATATATATATATATATATATATATATATATCCCAACGAAACAAAGTTAAAGCCATCCTCTTTTGTTTTTCAAAATTGCAACTATCTCTAAAGATTCAGCAACTTTTGGATTAACCTTATTGAGGTCTTTAAAGCCATCCTCTAATATATATATATATATATATAACCCAAGAAAAACGATAAAGCTACCTAATATATATAACCCCAAGCGTTAAAGCCATATTCATAATTAAGATTTGAAATTCCATGATTTTGTTTTAAAAATACTAACCGTAGGCAACCTAGTGAAATCGTGCACTGACTACTATCAAATTAATCTTATATATATATATATATATATATATATATCATCTCTTGTTAAACCCAAATTCCTCAAATTCAATGGGCAACCAATATAAATTACAACACCACCATAAACATAAGAGTATAACCGTCAGATCTTTATTTGAATAACACTAATATATAAACATCTTTCCACTGTAATCGAATTAACATGACTTAATCTTACCACGTTGCCAAAACCATAAATATATCTCAAGGTTTATAAACAATATGGTAATATTAAGATGGAGTTTTCACCTTGATTTTATAACCAAACCTTGTGCCCTTAAACAATTTTGCCTCCTTCTGTCATGCCACCTCTCTCTCCCCCTCTCAAATTTTCTTTGGCGTCCACTTTTACTAAGAAACCCTTCTAATGAAAACCCTAATTTATCTTTTCCTCTACCTTATATTTTAATGCATCAAAGATGTGGGTTTGGTGGGAGAGTGGGCTGGAGTTTAAAACCCACTTGAACTTATCTCTTTAGTCTCCAAGAAGCCCGTAAAACATCTTCATTTTTTATTTCTTTATTATTTTAATTGCCGCACTAAATTGTATGCACTAAAACTTTAATTTTCTTACCTATTTTTAGCACCACAAAATTGTCTACTCCCATTTTACTATGCATACACATATAATACCTCAACTCTATATTAAAAATGACAAGGTACGATGATAATCATAAAAACAAAATTGGGATATTACAGTAGACTTGACTCTTTTTTTGTATATATAGTGGTTATGATTTTATTTTCACTGATGGGACAAGTTATTGATATGTAATTATATTTATTCAGACCTCCATTCTTTTGTGGCCAATGGTCCTTATAATTATTGCATAGATGTGGGTTTGGTGGGAGAGTGGGCTGGAGTTTAAAACCCACTTGAACTTATCTCTTTAGTCTCCAAGAAGCCCGTAAAACATCTTCATTTTTTATTTATTTATTATTTTAATTGCCGCACTAAATTGTATGCACTAAAATTTTAATTTTCTTACCTATTTTTAGCACCACAAAATTGTCTACTCCCATTTTACTATGCATACACATATAATACCTCAACTCTATATTAAAAATGACAAGGTACGATGATAATCATAAAAACAAAATTGGGGTATTACAGTAGACTTGACTCTTTTTTTGTATATATAGTGGTTATGATTTTATTTTCACTGATGGGACAAGTTATTGATATGTAATTGTATTTATTCAGACCTCCATTCTTTTGTGGCCAATGGTCCTTATAATTATTGCATAGAGCTCTGACTTATTTTGGGAGTATTGTTAATGAAATTATTATGATAATTCTTGATGTTGGTACTTGATATGAATCATTTGGATTGAATTGTCAAAAAAAAAAAAAAAAAAAAAATCTACCAATACCTTCGAGATGTGTTTTCTCATGCTTTGAACCCTTTTGGGTTTAGGGCGTGACTTGTGTTCTAAATTTTTCCTTGCATTCCCATCTTGCTTCCTTCAATTAGCCAACATAGAATTGATCACATTCACAAATAATTGGCATTAGAACTTTAGTTGTCTAAACATTAATAAAACGAAAAAAAAAAAAAATCTATTTTGGCATATATACCTATCACAAAAACTGTTGAAAAGAATCCCAAACCAGATATGTGTCTTCTGCAGCAACAAGCTTTTAAGCAGGAAACTAGCACCCAGTATCAGGGGAAGCTGCAGGTCTGTGTAGCTAAGCGTGCATTGAAGCATTAGGGTGCAATCAAGCATGCACCACAGGAGTAGGGAAGGTTGCGATTGAATGTAGGACACAATGCATCATAGTATCAAAGGAAGAATAGAGGTGTAATGTTGAGCAATGAAAACTTAGAAGACTTAATAGAATCAATCCCTTATCATGATTAGATTATGCATTCTATACAAGGAATGATGCCAAGTGACTGGTAGATACAGGTTGATGTACACGTGTCATAGCTAGGTAGTTTTAGTTGTAACAATTTTCTCCTTGAAATCAGGGGAGTTAGTTATTGTGTTTTCTCTGTACATGATTGTTTATAAAAAGATAGGCATAGTTAATTAGTTGCTCAGTTGGATTGTAATCTTTTTCAATCAATAAAATCAGTTTCTATTTAGAGAGAGAGAGAGAGTCTAGAATTTTACATGGTATCAGAGCAAAGATATTTTCTCTTCTAGAATCTTCTTTTTCTTTCAATTTTCTCTCTCTCTGCTTCAAGGTCCTTCAATGGCGTCCTTAGAGATTGATGCTCACTCTGATTCTCACAACACACAATCCACACATGCAAACACAAATTCCAATAGTGAATCCAATGCTTCTAATCCGTATTTTCTCAATTCCAATGGGAATCCAGGAAATACTCTTGTCACTCAGCCAATGCTAGGGATGAGAAACTATCATTCTTGGTCCAGAGCAATGGTGCTTGCTCTCATTGCCAAGAAGAAAATTGGCTTCGTGAATGGAAAGCTTCCAACGCCAGATGTTGATTCACCTCTATATGAGGATTGGCAAAGTTGCAATACCATGGTTTTGTCATGGTTGATTAATTCAATGCCTGCTAATGTCTTTAGCAGCATCATGTATTGCGAAACAACAAGAGAGATGTGGCTTGAGTTGAAGCATTTGTTTTCACAAGGAAATGGACCAAAGATCTACAACTTGTAGAGGGAAATTTCTCACATTTCTCAAAATCAAATGTCTGTCACTGAGTATTATACTAAATTCAAGCGATTGTGGGATCAATTGCTGAATTTTGAGCCTTTTCCTGAATGTTCTTATGGAGCAATGAAGATTTTGAGTGCTTCACATGACAAGGCTTATGTTATGAGGTTCTTGATGGGATTGAATGAGAATTATGAGACTTCGAGAAGTCAAATTCTCATGTTAGATCTATTTCCCTCAATGAGCAAAGTCTATTCCTTGGTACTTCAAGAAGAATCTCACAAGAACATTGGTCATGGAGTTGTTGGATCTTCCCAATCAAATGCTATGGCTATGTTCACCAATTCCAAAGGAAATTCCAATTCCAATTGGAACAAAGGGAATGGTAAGAAAGAGAGACCTTTTTGCACTCATTGAACATGCAAGGGCATACAATTGAGAAGTGCTATAAGTTGCATGGGTACCCTCTTGGTTACAAGCCTAAAGGGAAGCCTAATGCAAATGCTAATGGAAATCAAGCATCTTGCAATTCAATCAATGGAGCAGACAAAGCCTTGGTCACAACAAGTCAATGTCCCATTTCTAAGACATAATATAAGCAACTTCTGGCTTTTCTCAACTCAGGAAGTACCAATTTAGGAGTTGTTCTTGGAGATGCACCTCATGCTGTAAGTGTAAGCTCTTCTTGTACTTTTGTTGGTGTGGAAGGAATGTCTAATATGACTTCTGATATGGTGGGGACTTTTGCACAAATCAATCCACAATTCAATGTTGATCTAATGTCAGGTACACATTCTAATGTGCCTTTTACTCCCAATTTAGAACATTCCATCTTTTCAGCCAAAATATAGAAAAGCTTTTAGTGCTTCTGATTGGGTGATTGATACAGGAGCAACAAATCACATGGTACATCCTATATCATGTTTCACTACTATTATTGCTACCCTAAACACTCTTACAAATGTTTTGTGTGTTCCCTCATTCAGTTTTAATCTCCTTTTTATTAGTTAATTGGCTAAAACCATTTTTTGTTCTACAGCTAGATTTGTAAATAGTGCTATAAATAATGTTATCAAGCTAGAAATTTGGCATTCTAGATTGGGGCATTTGTCAAATGCCAAGTTGGCTTTGATGAAAGATAATAATGTACCCCTTTTCAATGATAATAAAGAGTTTCATTGTGAAATTTGTCCATTAGCCAAGCAGAAAAGATTGCCTTTTAATTCAAGTACTCATGTTTCAAATCAATGTTTTGATTTGATTCATTGTGATTTGTGAGGTCCTTTTAATGTTTCTACTATTAATGGATGTAGGTTTTTTTAACCATTGTGGATGATTGCTTAAGATGTACTTTGGTTTATTTGCTCAAGCGCAAGTCTCATACTCAATCTACTTTAGAGCAATTTTGCATTATGGTTGAAACACAATTTTCAAAAAAGGTTAAAACCATTAGAACTGACAATGGAACTGAATTCATCATGTCCTATTTCTTTTCCATCAACATCTTCCACTCATGATTCTTTAGCTTCTAATTCAACCACGCTATCAGATTATGTCCCTACTGTTGTTACTAACCCTTTTGCAGATCCTCCACCAATAAGAAGGTCGACTAGAGTTCACAAAACAGCAATGTATTTACAAGACTATGCTGGCACTGTAGCCACTACATTACCAAGTCCAGTTACAGGTTTTCATGCTTTAGGATCACCTTATGATATCTCAGCTTGTTTAACATATTCTCATTTGGATCCTAAGTACATGTCATATGTCATGACTGTTAGTGAAGGCCATTCAACACCTCAATTTTTCTCTCAAGTAGTTCAGGATCCATTATGGAGAGAGGCAATGGATAAGGAGATTCAAGCTTTGGAAGCAACCAAAACTTGGGTGCTTACTCCTCTACCACCTAGAAAAAGACCAATTAGATGCAAGTGGGTGTATAGGGTGTATAGGGTGAAACTTAACCCTGATGGCAGTGTAGAAAGGTACAAGGCAAGGTTGGTGGCTAAGGGTTATACTCAAAGAGAGGGTCTTGATTTTTTAGAGACCTTCTCACCTGTTGCCAAAACTATCTCAGTGAGAGTGCTCATTGCCCTTGCTTCAACCAAAGGTTGGCCCTTACACCAACTTGACATCAATACTGCTTTTCTTCATGGTGATCTTGATGAAGAAGTATATATGGCTTTACCTCCTAATTATCACAGTAAGGGGGAGTCTAATTCTACCACTACTGCCACTCTTATGGTGTGTAAGTTAGTCAAATCTCTCTATGGTCTTTAGCAAGCTTCTAGGCAGTGGAATGCCAAGCTTTTTGCCACTATTTTAGGTCTTGGTTTCATACAATCACAAGCTGACCACTCCTTGTTTGTTCATTCTAGTGACTCTCACTTCATTGCCTTGCTAATCTATGTGGATGACATGATCATCACAAGCAATGATTCAGCTTGTGTTGCAAGATTGAAAAGGATATTAGACCAGAAATTTGGGATTAAAGACCTTGGTTCCCTTAAAAATTTCCTAGGGCTTGAAATTGCTAGAAGTCCTAAAGGAATTAGTATCAATCAAAGAAAGTATGCACTTGATATACTCAAGGAAGCTGGTATGACTAATTGTAAGCATGCTAAAACACCAATGGAGCAGCAACTAAAGTCGTCCAAAGGTGATGGATAGTTGCTCAAAGATGCTAGTCAGTTTAGAAGGCTGATTCACTAAGTAGACCAGACATAACCTATGCAGTGCATAGGCTCAGTCAATTTTTGGCACAACCAAGGGTACCACACATGAGAGCAACTACTAGAATTTTACAATACATTAAAGGTACACCTGGTCAGGGGGTGTTTTTCCTTGTTGAATCAGATTTACAACTTAAAACCTTCTATGATGCAAATTGGGCAGGTTGCCCTGACACTAGGAAGTCTTTAACTGGATATTGTGTATTTTTAGGTGATGCCTTGATCTCATGCAAGTCAAAAAAGCAGGATGTGATTTCAAGATCTTCTACTGAAGCAGAGTATAGATCTATGGCCACCACTACATGTGAAGTAACTTGGCTATTGTATCTATTGAGGGATTTACACATTCCACATGAGAAGCTAGTATTGATGTACTGTGACAACCAGGCAGCATTGGACATCTCAACTAATCCAGCCTTCCTTGAAAGATCCAAACACACATAGAAGCAGATTGCCACATAGTGAGGAATAAAATCTTGGATGGTACACTTGAGACTTTTTATGTATCTTCAAGAAATCAATTGGTAGATATCTTTACCAAGGCACTTGGAGTTGAAAACTTTTTGAGGTTATTAGCAAAATTGGGAGTGATTATATTTTTAGTCACAAAATCCAATTTCCAGATTATACAAGTTTTATCAAACCTCCAAGCTATTATCTCAATGTAAAACTGAGCAATTGCAATACTATTCAACATAAGCAGCTTACAACGAGATTTATTCCTTTATATTCGGCTACATGGCCGTACATGGCTGTGGCTGGCTAACAGGATTAACTAACTATCAAACATGTGCCTAATTTGCCAAAGTATAACACACTAAGCATAGGCAGCTTAACTAACAATATACAGGTTTTATATGTCTAAAGGTGGATCTGGCTGTGGAAGTTTGTACTAGGGTCATAACATGGTATGGGTTCTATTATCAATGATAAAACACAGTCCTTTGATCTTGAATCTGGGGCACCATGCCCATCTCCATGCTGGTATGTGCAATGGGATATCCGAGCAAGGTTAATTGCTGTTTCTAGAAATGGTTCTTCAAATGGAGAATCGCTGAACCGATCTTTGTTCATTTTCTTCCAAGTTTTATCAATCAAATTACTTATATGTTCTCGAGCAAAATCTTCAGAAAGACTTGTTTCACACATGTAGCACAGGATTGAATTTGCTGTTTCACCTCTCTCTAACTCCGCCTGTACGTATCACAAATTTTTTTTTTTTAATAGCTTGTCAACGTAGATAAATCACTGCCACTCTTAATGAGTTCTTAGAATTTTGATTCAATGCCAAAAAAGAAAGAGCCTACCATTGAAGTACCCAAATCATTGCAAAGTCAAAAGATGATTGAAGGCCAACGTAAGAGATTATGGTAATCTTCTAAGCCCTCTAGTGCCTTGTTTGTGATACTTGGACTCATTAAAAAATAGGTGTGAACTAGTATTAGAGCCCCTGATACAGACATCCGTGCATTGTCTAAATAGTCCTCAGATGATGGTGTGCGTTTATAGTAACGCCACTTTGTTTCTTGTAGGAACGCCTTGCATAAATCCCCCCACTGAAATAAAAGGAGAAATTGCAAGTTACATTTAATTTCTCCGTACTAAAATTATCAATTTAAAGTAATTTTGAACAAATATTAACATTGGAAATTAAATTGCTATATATATAATACATACCGCTTTTGTTAGGTATGGAAGAATATCCACTCCTTGCTCTTTTAAAGTGTCATAAACCATCTCGTTAACAGTGTTATAGAGAGCTAGAAAACATAACTTCATATACTCAGGGAGATCTTTCACGGCCTTGACATCCCATCTGCTTGAAAATACAAAATTAGAATCCAAGAAAAACTTAACTATAATATAGTGATGAATACTACTATAGTACAAACCTTTGAACAATATCGGTAAACATCTCCAGTTCTTCCAAAGTGGCATAAACATCGTAGACATCATCAATGATGGTTATTAGTGAAGTCACTTTTGTTAGCCCCTTACGGCAGTTACTAAATTGAGGCTCAAAGACCATTCCAACCGTCCAAAAGAAGCATTCCATTAATCTGTCTCTGGCGAAGCTCAATTTGTTTCCAAGGCCCATTTCCTTCCACCATCTAAGTAATAGAAGCTAGCAGATGTTACGACATCACCAGATGCAAATTTATTATAGCATTAACACTGAATAGATATTTAAAAAGTATAGGAATAATTTTTTTGATTCATTTTCTGAAGTAAAATTGGTCACTGGATATGGACAAAATGCAATATATATTTGGGTAAAATAAACTTTGTATGGACAATATGCAATATTATAGGGACATGTTGTGAATTGTACCGTGACATGTCTTTCAGGTCTCTCTGGTGTACTGATTGCACAATGTTGAAATCTAGCTTGGCAAGTTCAAGTAGCTTGCGATCATGAGCTTCCTTCATATTGTATGCATCTATATACCACCGTTGTTCTAGCCTACGCATTCTGTGGTGCAATGGCATCTCCAAAGAGTGTCTCACTTCTTCTTTTAGTGTTCTGCTTACATCTCCCTTAAGGTCCTTGAGATGCATGGTTGTGAATTCCCTGGCCTCATCTAAGAGGTTCTCTCCTTCAAAACCTAGATATGAAGCCTCATGTAGACTCAGCAATCCTTTGATGTCCTTGCTAAGGCACTCCTTGAAATTTCCCTTTTGGTCCTTGAAACAATTAAACATATCTGTGTTTTTTAAGGAAACAATCACACACTTAAGTTCCTTCCAATAAACGACAAAACCAAATTACATACAGTTAAAAGAGTGTGGGTACCTTGAGAGACACCAAACCCATGTTGTCTAAGGAGCCTGAAGCTGAGGGCAGTGTCATGGATACTACCATTTGTAAACTCTTCACATCCTTTCAAAGTGACAAATCTGTCAAGGGCTCTCATTATTTCTTCCTTGAACCGGTATCCCAAACCGAGCCGTTCAATGTCATCAATTAATTCAAGTGTGGTCAATAACTTCGTATCTTTGTTATTGATCATTCTCCTCACTTCGTCCTCCAGCTTCTTTGCCCTATCTTCATACAGGTCAGCCTGCATGATCATGATATTTGACAATAATTGAGCATATATAGGTAGTGGCGGCTCTAGAAATTTTTTCTAGGAGGGTCAACAAGAAGATGTATTTTGGGTAAGAGATGAATTTTGCGCTTTACAAAGATTTCTTATTACAAATTTGCCCATAGTATGCACGAGTAAAAGAATAAAAAATAAACTATAAGTTCATTTAGCACATTATTTCTCAATATAATAAACATATTAATTATTTTTATTAAGTGAACTTTAGTTATTACTATTTAAAATACTTTTATCTATTAGTTTAGGACAATGATATGTTAATATTGTACTATTAATGTAAGATTTAAATTGTAGACTAAACAAATGTGTGCAATATTATACAAATTTGCAAAAAATGTACAATACACATTTGTTTAGAGACAATGTAAATCTTATATATACAATGTAAACTAAGAATTTTCTATTAGTTTATTTCAAATTTGTTAAAATCTAAATAGGCTTTTTTTTTAAGGTTTAAGACGAAATTTTTATTATTTTTGTTGTTGGGCTTTTTTTGTATGTTTAAAAAGACCAAATATTGTTAAGAAGATCATATTTAAGTTTATTTCAATTGTACTAAAAAAAATTAGGGTCAGGGTATTCAAATTTTCATTTTAAGAGGGACAAATCAAAAATTAAAATTAAAATTAAAAATATTATATTATAAATAAAAAAAAATGCCAGCTCATGGGGTTCACTTGAACCCCTGTACTCTACATAACGTTGCCCCAATATAGGATTTGCTGTCTTACATATATAGAACTAAACATGCATATATATACTATGATTGTTGAAGATATGTTATGTTCCAGGTTGTACATATGCACATTCCAAACTTCCAAGGAAAAATAGAAAGAAAGAATGTTTAAATTAATAAATGATAGTATAAGAAAAGCAATCCCACCTCATAACCATTCTTCAATGACTGTATATATTCGTAACTCCAGAGGTTCGGCTGGTAATTGGCCGACTGCCTTTTAGTTGCTGTATTGGAAAGCACTTGTTTGCTCGCCATGCACCGCATATGCCTAGGCCTCAGTGTTCCATGAGGTGTTAAGGAGCTCCAATGGGGCAAGAAGAAGAGATAGACTTGGAGTGCTGCCATAACTGGATAATGCTACGAAGTTTTTGTGACAGGTATATATGCCAAAATGTAGATTTTTATTATTATTAATGTTTAGATAGCTGAAGTTCTAATGCCAATTATTTGTGAATGTGATCAATTCTATGTTGGCTAATTGAAGGAAGCAAGATGGGAATGCAAGGAAAAATTTAGAACACAGAGGATTGAAAACTAGTTTCTGTTTCTTTTGCTGCAGAGAAGACTGACTTTCTGTTATACATAAAGGCTTTACACTAATAGGTATTTATACTTGAAATGAAAATTCTAGAAGCTAAGAACTTAAAAAAAAAAAAAAAAAAAAACCTAAAACCCTGTACAGGATTTTTTTTTTAATTTTTTAATTTTTATTTAGTTCTTAGCTTCTAGAAACTAGAATTTTCATTTCAAGTATAAATACCTACTTAAAAAAAAAAAAAAAAAAAAAAAAAAAAAAAAAAAAAAAAAAAAAAAAAAAAATTCTAGATACAAAGAGCTGGCCCTTGGAAAGACCAACAGCCTATCATATTGGAAATACCATTATCCCATCATTCATGATTTTTTTTTTTTTTTATTAAATTACAAATTAATAACCGGTATTCATGTTATTTGCTTTTGTTATGTATGATAGAATATAGAAATTTCAAGAAGGTTGATTTTGCTCATGGTTCTTAGGGCTTATGACTAAAATATAGTATTCATGCTCTTGCTATGACTAAAATTTATGATGCAAAACTAAAAAATAAGGACCATAAAATTAGTTAGAATATATATTTTCATTTGAAATTAATCTATTTTATAGTTTTTGAGCGATTGATTTTGGTCTTAGTAGTGAAATAAGTTATAGAAAGCGATAAAGTATTGCACTAGGTCAAGTGCACTTTCCCCCAAAATGTAGGCCACAATAAAGGCATCATGGATCTTCTCACATTCCAAAATCTAGACCTTATCTCATTTCAAGTACATTATTATCTTATGTGTGGAACTATAAATGAGCTTATTGTTAAAGATTTAGAGACTTGTTCATTTAATTTTATTGCGAACACAAGTCGAGCTCGAGCTCATCGTCAAACATAATTATATATTCAAGTTTCGTTCATTTTATTGTCGGTTAAGTTCAAACTTGTTCACAAGTTACTTAATTTACTTATTACCTTCATAAATCAATTAATTTTTACTACGAATTAATTGATTATATTATCAAATAACTACAATAATAACTTGATATTATATAAACCTACTTACAAAATTACATGAACCATTCTCATGTCTATATATATATATATATATATATATATATAAGGGTATATTTTTAGACAAATATACATATAAAAGTATAATACTATGTACAGTTAAATTGAGCCTCGTTCACAAGTTTATTATGTTTGGTCTTGGCTTGTTTACTAAACAAATGAACATAAACAAACATTTTCATAGACCAAGCTTGGACTATTCCTAGATAGTTTGGTTTATCAACAACTATAATCTTACGGAGTTATTACATGCAATCATCCTTATAATATGTGAGTTTCATGTGTTTGTAAGACCCAGATTAAGAGAGTTAGCCACCAACTTTTTTGAAATATTTTTTTTAATTTGTTTACTAATATATAAATTTTTAGGTACATTATTTTACATTAACCGAAATTTAATAAAAACATACTAACAAAAAATCAAGGAAAAAGCTTACCTCCAAACTAGTTTTGAAGAAAATTTTCTCCTACCCACTATGTGACACTTAAAAATATCATTTTTATGTATAGTTTTGGTCACGTGATTTTTATATTGAAAAACAAAGTTTAACTCTAACCCACACTATGTGACGATTTGTAAGACTGACATGTGTGTTATTTAAACAAACCATGTCACTCATTAAAAAGTTATGTGACTAAAATTACACATTAATAGTTTATTTATTCGCCACATACTAGATTGGAGGAAGATAACTCTAAATTGTTTTAGAGAGCTAAACTTTTTTCTTTAATAAATTATGTGACTTGCATAAATAACACAATAGTCTTATAAGTCCCTTTGTATTAGTAATTAGTTTGAAAGTAAACTTTTTTTTTTTTTTTTAATTAACGGTGCCATGCAGATTTTGTCAATTTGGGGTGATCTGTCCGCCAATTTGGAGTGACAGATAAAAGATTATTGTACCATGACCATCCAGGCCACATATTTGTATCTGGAGGAAAATGGTTCGGCATTATTTGGAGTTACAGATTATAGTACCATCCACACCACATATTTGTGTGTTTCATATTTTCCCCAAATATTTGTGTGTTTTATATTTTCTTTGTTTTCGTTTTTTTATGAGTTATGTGTCTCATTTGTTTGTTTGACATTGGCCAAGCTAGTCGGACAAGATTGTTTCCTCGTAAGTCGTACCACCTAAGCAAAACCAGAATTTTTATTTTTCCTGAATAAGAGCACTAGCATTGAAAAATGCTATCCTATACTATTATACCATCCCAAAAAGTCACTTTATTACTTATACCATCCCATTTTACAATACCTCTCACATCCTAAAACTCTATTCTTATTAAAATATTATTCTTTAATCTTTTTTTTATTATTTCTTTTTAACCAATTTTTTTTTTTTCAGTTCTACTTTCCTACTTTCCTAGGCTTTCCAACCGTTTCTTTTTTTTTTCCTCAGCCTCCCTCAACCTCTAGCACCAGCTCCTCTCACAAAACCACACAGACCCATCACCGATCAACCCACCACCGATCAACCCACAACCCAACCACTACCCAAACACGACCCAAACCCCGGACCCAACCACCACCCACAACCCCTTTAAGCACCGGTCATAACCAGAAAAAAAAAAAAAAAAAAAAAAAAAAAAAAAAAAAAAAAAAAAAAAAACCAGCATCACAACAGAACCATCACGCACAAACACAACCATCAAACCTTAAACAGAGCAACAAACACACATAATCCAAATATCCGCCGGCGATTCGATTAACTGATTCCGGCGACATGTTCAAATGAGTTTCTCTAAAATCCCACCGGAACAAAAATCCCAATTAAAAAAAAAAAAAAAAAAAAAAAAAAACCAGCATCACAACAGAACCCGATCTCCAATCTCCGATCTCCGCGACCCACGCCGTGACCAATTAGCCATACCCACAACCCACTTCAGCCCACTCCGATCTCCGACTCCGCGACCCATGCCGTGACCCGCACCGTGACCCGCTTCAGCCACTCCGATCTCCGATCTCCGTGACCCACGCCATGACCCACTCCGATCTCCGTGACCCACAACTTACCTCAGCCATACCCACCACTTCCTTTAAGCACCGGTCACAGCCAAAAAATGTTTGGGTTTGAAACCCACCACTTCCTTTAAGCACCGGTCACAGCCCAACATCACAAAGCAGATGAGAAAGAGATGATGATGTTTGGGTTTGAAAGAGGAAAGAGCAGAGAGATTGAAGAGAGCGGAGAGAGCAGATGATGTTTGGGTTTGGAAGAGGAAAGAGCAGAGAGAATGTGAAGAGAGCGGAGAGAGCAAATGAGAAAGAGAGACTGAAGAGAGAGACTGAAGAAAGAGAAATGGCGTGGATTAAAATATATATATTTTTTATACCATTGTGCTACAGTACAATTCTAAAGATAGAATTGTACTGTAGCACTATTGTAAAACATTTTACAATAGTTGTGTTTAGCATCCTTTGATGCAGCACATTTTAAGCCATAAAATGCTAAAAAAGGCTTAGATATAGCATTAGCATTTTTCAATGCTAATGCTCTAAGAAGATCCGGCTTTTCGTATGTCAGTGTGATTGCGTCATTGGGCTTACTCCTAATATTTGAAGGGAATCACTTAAAAAAAAAAAAAAAAAAAAACCATCACACACTTGGTCCAATGCTTGCTAGTAAGCTCATGGGTTGGGGAAAACAACTATGGCGAAAAGAAAAGGTACCACCAAATTTTTTACTGTTTTTTTTTTTTTTTTCTTTTTTGGGTACCATGGCAAAATGTGATTGGTGAAAAAAATAATAAGCTCATGTATAAATGATAATTAACCACTTACAATCTTCTACATCAGAGTTAAGGCAAAAAAATTGTGAAATAATTTGTGGTTATAAATTTACTTAGGTGTAAAACATCTTTAGCTCACTATTCCTTTGCTTACATATCCAAATCAAGTGGACAAGATACTACTAACTTAACACTCAAGTAAGAAAGTTACTGCTCTTCAATTATTTTATTTATTAAAAAAATAATGTATATGATGCTTCAAAATATTTATTTTTTGCAATGTTGTTATTATTATTATTATTATTATCTATATATATATATAAAACCGAAGCTTTTGAAGCTTCCACAATTTTCCACGTCACCATTATTTTCTTTTTCTTTTTCTTTTTATTTTAAATTCTTTTCTTTTTATTTTAGGTTATATTTTAAACTATAAAATTCGGTCTTCTTCACTTTGCGTTTGCGTAGAACAACACAATCCCAAAGCAAAGACTCAGAGTCACAGTGAGAGAGAGAGAATCCGAAACACTAAAAATGGCAGATGATGCGGCGGTGGAGGTCTCCGTACCCGAACGCACCACCATTCCCTCCGACGACGACTCGGTCTGGGCTGATGTGTCGCCTCTTCTTGAATCCTCATGCAAAGGTTCTTTCCTTCTTGCCCTAACTCACTTTCTCTCTCTCGCTTTCCATCTCTGTTTGTTTCCTGAGAAATTAGATTTTTTTCCATCCCCTAAACCTAAAACTCACCCTTTCCTTCCCCCAAAATCAAAACCCAAAACTCAGATTCTCCCACCGTCGCCACCGCCGCCCTTTTATGCAAACAGAGGAATTTTTTTAGATTTGGAAATATGATTTAGGTTTTGGTATTGTGGTCTGATTGGTTTTGATTTAGGAAGAACAGATGCTTAACTTTGATTTGTAAAGCCTTTGCTTTTTTTAATTAGGGTTATTTTAGGCAGGGTACCAATGGTCGTTTTTCTTTGATTTTTTAAATTCCTCAGTTTAAATTATTTAACAAATTTACCATCTTTGGCTTCATGTTGACCTTTGGTTCTTTGCAGTTCAATTCTCTACAGGTCCACCAAGTTTAGGTGAATACCAGTTGCTTATTTTGGATTCTCAATTGTTATTAAGGTTCTTTGCATTAGAATCAGTAGGTAGAGGTATTTCTTTGGTGTGTTTCTAAACTTATAATGTAAGCCTACTGTAGGAATTTGATTGGGCTTCTGATTTTGTTGGGTTCATTTGATTGATAATATTGGTGGATATATGCCAATATTTTGCATCATATTTCTGCTTTTTAGTGGGAAAGATACTATCTTTAGGTGCTTTCAAGCTTTATATTATGTTGGTTGCTGTATTAAGTTGGTCTGATTTTTGATAATAAACCATATTGACAGTGGTAGTTACATGTGTTTTATGCAGTTTAGCTTCTTGAAAGCATGTTTTTGGAGTTGCAATTTCAATAGAATTATTAATTTTCTGTTCCAATTTTGTTTCGGGCCCTTTTGGTGCCCTCTAATACTGATGAATACAGATGAAGCATGGAGTTGAATATTACGTATATGAGATTGTTCTGGTATTGGACACATGATGCTCCCCATAAGTAGATGTTATTGGTGACAATTATTTAGGTATTCGAAGGTTCTGATTCTACTTCAAATGTACAGATGCTTTGCTGAGGTTACCATCAAGACTGACCCACAAAATTTCAACTATATTGTTGAGTCTGGTGCTACCAAAAATTTTGAACCCGTGTGAATAGGATGAGGTAAAATAAAATAAATATAAATAAAAGTCTTGCAATCTTTTGTACATATAACATGGTTTTTGACTAAATATTTTGATTATTCTTTTAATTCATTAGGCAGCAGAGACAATAACCATAAAAGAGAAGTTGGAGAGATGGAAGATGCAATGAAATCTTTTGAGAACAAAAACCTTGGATTTGAAAAGAAAAATGGACATCATTACTACATTGGATGGGATGAAATCTATGAAGGTATTATTTGCTTTACCAATTCTATTTTTATTTATTAGGGTAGACTATCATCTCACAGTGCCACAAATGGAATCTTAAAGTCTCAAATAGCCTCTGTAAATTTTAAGATTACATGATGATAGATCAAAGTAGAAGGCCATGAAGGTTGTCTCTAGCCTTTCAGGTATAGTTTTTTATTTTTTGTGATGCTCTTCAAAGCATATACTTGGTTATGTGATGGCAATGTTTCTTTTAAATTTTCCTTCAAATTCACTCACTTTCTTAAAGTAATTTTTATTTTCTTTAGTTTATAATATTTGGGTCTTTATTTTTCGTTCAACTTTTATGGGTTCAGTTCTTTTTCTTTTATTTCATGGACTTAATTGGCAAACAAGGTACCCCTACATGGTACTGCTATTTCTTATAAATTTTCAGCTTCAATCTTCTTGGGTTTAATCCTTATTCAAATATGTTAAAACTTTTAAGGTTTTTGTTTTAATTGGTGGTAGTTGAGACTTGAGTGAGGATCTTGCAAAATATGTAGAAGTGTTAGTAGTAGGGGCTGATGGATTGGGCTGTGAGCTACTAAAAGACTTGGCTCAGTCAGGTTTCCAAAATCTCAAGGTTATAGACATAGATAGGATTGAGGTAATCAATCTTAGGAAAAAAAAATATCAAGTTTCGGTTTTTTTAAAAAAAAATCATCACACCCATGTCATAGGTAATTTAGAAGATGTTACCATATAATAATAATAGAAAATTAAAAAAAAAAAAAAAGGTTATTTGGAAGATGTTCAAGCACTTGGGCAAAGTAGGTAAATGAGATCTATCAAGTATTTATCTTCCTATTTAATGATTAATTGTAAGCATATAAAACAGGCAGTTATGAAGGTTTCAGTTGCAATAGTGAAACTTGGGGTAGTATTTAACATTTTATGGCTTTTACAGAAATTATGAACTTGTAGCAGAGGAATGAATTTTGTTGCCAAGTTGTGATGTGTGTGAATCCTCATCCCTCAAGTTTTAGCAAAGACAACATTCCTAGTGGCTGTGATGTCAAAGTTTACTTCATGCTTTTTCATTTCATTTTTTACAATTTTTTGGAAAGAGTAATGGAATTGAAGTTGAATAAGACGAAAGAGAATCTTTTTTATGGTATGGCAATGGTATCTTCTGCATCGTCACAATTTGGCATTCCAACTTCTATGATTGGTGAGAGCATGTATTGGTAACTATTTCTTCACTGTGTTGGCGTGCTTGACACAACAATACGTGATGGAAATGTATGGTGCTGAGGACATAGATATAGTTGTTTCTTCAAGTAATTTCTATTTGAAACCGAGGTAAACTACATATAGTTTTGATAATGTTTTATATAAAGAGAATGATTGAAACTTTACTTTTAGTTTTAATATAGAGCTACATTCCATTTGCAATGAGATGTTGACTCCAATTCCATTGATGATTTACGGAAGTCCCCTCTCTATATACCTGTTATCATTAAGTAATTAATGAAATGTTTTCCACATTGTCATTTGACCCTTTGACAATAGATTAATAGTTTTGTACATGAGCTATGATGCCACTTAGGTTGATTACTTTATGAACAAATTCGTCTCTTAATGATTTTTTTTTTTTTTTTGCCATGTGGTTGATTAATTTTCTTTTTATTTAACTAGCCCGTGCATCGCACGGGTTAGCGACTAGTATATATATAAAACCGAAACCTCTGCTGACACCACAATTTTCCATGTCAACACAATATTTAAAAAATAAAAAATAAAAACAAAAATATTATAACTCCTCAAAACCCTAGCAACCTTACCACTCTCTCAAGTTAAGAAATATAAAGCCACGGTTTTTGCAAATTCTCTCTCTCCAAACGTAAATATCAAATTCAACCCCTTTAATTTCTCTTTATATTTTTGAGGCTTCTATAGAGTTATAGTGAGTTATGTTGATTTTGTTTTTTGTGTGTGTGTATAGATGGTCATAATAATCCGGTATTCCAAGAGAAGTTTGTGTTTTCGTTAATTGAAGGCCTTAGAGAGATAAGTGTTGTAGTTTGGAACAGCAATATAGAAGACGATTTCATTGGCAGCGGAAAGTAGTTACTTTGTCTCATATTTTTGTTTTTGAATTGATTTTGTGTGCTTTTTAGACCCTTTTGGATCAAGAATTAAACCAAAATTCTAACTGCGCTATCATAAAATATTATTATTAGTATGAATTTTATGGAGTTACAGTGTTCATGAATTAAACCAAAATTCTTTTAAATTATTTATAATATTTTGTCCTCCGAAAATTTTCTCTCTTTAATTTTCGTATATTGTGTTTCTTAAACTATAGAGAGATTTTCTTTGTTTCTTATTTTCAATAATAAATCATTTTATTGCAATACCGGTAATTGTTTGAGAAATCCAATATGTTCATATCTCTATAGAATAAAGAATAGTAGAAGCCAATTTTATTACAACTACTTAAATTGAGTTGACTTAATTCCGTACAATTACAAATTATAGCATGAAAGATAATGGAATTAATTGTTGTAATTTTTATTTTCTTTCCATGTTTTGAATTTCCTCTATATTATTATTACAACTGAGCAAAAATTGAGAAAGTAACATTACTACTCTAATTTGAAGTTTAATGCGTCATTCTCAAGTCATGGTCTTTATTTATATATTTGCAGTTTATATTTCTAACCGTTGATGAGAAATTAAGGCTTAATTGCACAATATGTGTAAATTCTTCAGAATGCTACTTTAAATAGTAAGTCAATGTGTCTCTTACATTTGGGTATTAGTTAGAATTATTTTCAAATGATTGTACCAATAAAAGTGAATGTGTATAAATTTTGTTTAACTATCCCGTGCATCGCACAGGTTAGCGACTAGTTATTATTATTTTGGATCCATTATTGAAATCATTTATGTCATTTCCACGGTTATGAAATATTTTACAAAAATTTTAGTGGTTTTATACTAATTATTATTATTATTGTTATTATTGGATGATCAAATACTACATATTCAGCACCAGAAAAAATATCAGGATTGAGAGGCAAATGGTTAGCCCATCAATCAGTGTTATAGATTATTGGCTATTTGGCATGTACCGCAAAAATAAAAATTTGTTGAACCAGAACCAGTTGATAGTTACTATCAGTTGGTGGTTGCTGTTTTGACAGTTAGTTAGTTGCTGAATTTTAGGGAAGCAGTTTGTTAGGATTAGCTAGCTGTTAGGCAGTTGGTGCAGGGCAGTGATTGTAGTTGATTGTAATGCATATATTGAGGGATATAGAGATTGAATGATTCATTCAGAAAAGCAATAAGACAATTTTCATTCTTGGATTTTACTTTCGATAGCTTCCAATACAAATTAAATTGTTTAGATTTTTACTATCATTTTTTCTTTGAATTAATGAGCATATGGTTTATACTGTTTCTATTTAGATATTTTATATGTGAAGATATTGAACATAATAAACTATAATTGAGCTGAATGATCTCCTACACCTATCCTCATTCAATTTATGAGATACTACTTGACAAATTTATTATTTTATACTGTTTGATCAATTTATTATTTTATTTTGCGTTATATTTAGTAGAATTTCACAAACAATAATTGTAATTGATATTGTATATGTAATATTCAATAATGATTTTAAAAATTATATATGTAATAGTAATGTAATGAGAAACTTGGCATAACTAATATTATGAAAATTGTAAAAAAAATTATTTTAGTATCTCCAAATATCCTGGTCGAACTCTGTTTTATATGTTTAATAATTCAAACTAACATTAATAGCATCACTACAACTCATTATTCCTGTGCATAAGCACGAGTTACATACTAGTACATATTAATAGGCAAAAATTTAGAGAAAATCCAATTAGATTCTACAATTAGATTCCAATTTTGCACCTTATTTTCTAAATTATTTATTTTTAGAGAGATCTTTATTTCTTAATTTTGAAGTCAAATGTGGGACTATATCATAAATATTCATCAAAGTGAGTTATTGCATACAAAAACCAAAAAGTTTAGAATTAATGAACATAAAAAAAAAAAAGTTAAAAAAATGGATAGTTTACATTTTCTACCTAATAATATTCTTACAAGACTTTTTAAAGAGTTAAAAATATATATAAGAATGACTATCAATAATATTTAAATTATATATGTAAAAATTATACTATACATCTTAATGTATATCTTTTAAGAATATCTATGCATATGCATGCAGTTACAAGTTAGTTTCATAGAATTACATACCGTGAAATGTGAATATATAGTTATGTACCTAGGAAAGGAAAATCCCTTTTGAGGGTGATTTTGGGAATTATGAGCCACATTACTATTGTATAATCTTTAATGGTCAGTTTGGATTGTGAGGGAAGGAGGGGGAATAGAGTAGAATTGGCACAAAATGAGTTTATTTTCAGTCAACTCTATTCTACTCCCCTCTACACTCCCTTAATCCAAACGGGCCCCAAAATTCTTGTCACACGCATAAGAGTATGAAATAGAATAGGATCATAGAAGGACTAGAACATCGAAGTCCCACAACAACCATGGACTGATGGAATTATTTGGAATTCTTCGATTAGCAGGTTCAACCCCCTTTTTTTATTTTTGGGATAATTCGATAGTGGCATCGGAGAAAGGTTGAGGACTTAAACCTTGAACAAACACCTCTGTTAAAAACAATATAAAATGCCCACCAGTTGGATTTGAATTACAAAGCTATAGACCCCTCGTATAAAATGTTCATGTGTCTGTTCCAGGCCATGAGTGATCACTATTCACTAACTAATTTAACTTTCCAAGGTCTTGGCCCGTTCAAAGGCAATAGCCCATGGTTTCTATATTAGCCCATAGTTGGAATAGTCTTATTCTCTCTTCAATTTGTCTTGATCTTGGGGCCTTCAATTTGTAATATTATTGTAATATCCGGAAAAAACAGTTTATTAAATTGGTTTAAAATTTTAATTAGCAACTTAGTTGGGTTTAAGGAGTAAATTATAATTTTGTAGAAATCCAAATACGAGGTTATTTATCTGTTGAGATCAAGATCAACCTCTCTCTCTCTCTCTCTCTAAAAACCCTTCCTTAGGTATTACACAACAACAACAAAAAGTAAATAATAATTATAAAGAACTTTTGAAAGGTGGAGCGATGAGGAGAGAAAAACTAGGGTTTAGAAGGGCATAAGGCTCCTCTGGTCCTCTACTCTTAACTCTTAAGTTGTTTTTCTACAAATCAAGTGGCAAAGAGAAACGCGATTCTTCAACTATTTAAAGCATGGTAAAATAAAAATTTCTTCTTTCTATTAATTTTAGTTTCTAAAGAGAAGGTATATGTAGGATTTTGTAGAAATTTTTTTTTGTTATTTCTATAATATTATTTGATAACAAGCCATTGATGAATTTGAGTTCTAGAGTAATTACGTAAGGGTTTCGGTTAGGGGATAAAACAAATTAACTATTGGTCTATTAGAAAAATAAATGGAGTTTTTCTGCAATTTGGTTATAGTATTATTTGGTTTACTGTATCATGTAATTGAGATTTTGGCATCAGATTTCTAGGTTGGAGTTATCATTTTAGAGTGAACATGTATAATAGGAAAAATTATTTGACCTTGACCTCTTTAAGTTGGAGTTATGTGTTTGTTTGATATTAACTTCAACTTTTAACTTTTAAGTTTTAGTTTTTATGTATAATTTTTTAAAATCTCACTTTTTCAAAAATTTTCAAGACACGAGTATACTTTATTTTTAGTAAAAAATTTTAAGTAGAAAGTTAGATAAATTATTTCCAAACGAATATTATGTAATGTCTAGTTTATAAAGTTATGAATGATAAGCCGTAATTCCAATTTATATATGGAAGTGAAGAAAAAAAAGTAAAAATAATAATAATAATTTGAATAAGCATATCCCACAATTTCATTTGACTCAACATCAACATGTGCGCAACTGGAAAGAAATGATCAAACTTGAAAGAAGACATTAGCGTACAAAAGAGGATGCTAATCCAAATGAAGTTTTTTTTTAAAGTTTATTTTGATATATATGAATGACTTTTGAGTTTGGACTTGATTTTTAAGGGCAATTCGCTGGAACCAAGAACGTAAATGAAATGCTGCAATCTTTTTTCTTAGACGTCACTCGACCTCCATTCCCAATTCCCAAGGTCTGAACTGAATATATATCATTTGATCCAAAATAATATTACTCTTTTTATTCATGGAGATATTAAATTATTAATAGAAAAACATCCTGCATTAATCAATGTGTTTTTTAGCTGCTGCTTCTACAATCGCTGGAATTAAAGCCACGTACTCTCTTATCAAAAAATAAACAAATAATTAAATCACCAACTCTAAGAACTTTCGGTGGAATCAAAAATTTTGACCATGGAATGTGTGTGCTTTTATTTATTGGTCTACTAATTTAGGAGGGAAAAAAAATACTTGGGCCATTAAATATTTAAAAAATAAATGAAAAAGGAAACTAGTTTAGAGGAAAAACAATGTGTAAGGATGAAAGACGAATTGTTTTTTTTTTTTAAATGGATGAAAGAGGAATTGATATCTAGGTATTGAATCATATGTAATTGCTTTCAATCTCAATTATTAAATAAATAATATTAAAAGAAATAAAAAAAAGTTAAGAGTTAAAAAGGGAAATGGTAAAAAGAAAAATTGTAAAATTGAAAAGGAGTAATTGCATCTTGCACAATACCCTAGGTACAAGGTATTATATTGGATATTGATCTCCAAAAGAATTTATAGTTCCTACTTACATGAGTTTTAAAAACATAATTATAAGGAGGAAAAAGTTAATCGATGCTCTAAGGACATTAACTTATTACATTTTTAGAAACTCTTTGCAAAAATAATTAAAAAAAAAAATTTACAATTTTTCATATATCCTATAAAAGTAGTATCAAAATTATTTTTTTTACGTTTTCTGGGATTCAACCCACCAACACAAAAATTTGGCTAGACACTCACCCATCACTTGACGCGCACTGCCTAATAGAAATAAGTATTGTAAATGTGGTTTGAATTAAATTCTTTTTTTAGAAGTAAATTGGGATTGAATAAATTAACTTTGATGAAACTAATAACATTATTTTTACTTAATTTTTTTTATTTGAGATGGATTCAACTTATTTCTGTATAATTTTACAAGAGATAATAATTATAAAAAAAAAAAAAAAAAAAAAAAAAAAAAAAAAAAAACTTACCTTGTGAAATAAAGACCACGGGTCACGAGGCCTATTACGTGAAGAAAAGTGGTTGTGTACTTGTGTTCCACGAGAAACCTGTTGTTTGTAGAAATTAAAAATAAAATAAACGCCCCTCTTTCGATAAAAATTTATGATTGTTACCTCTAGATGGCACTTGACCATACTTACGAGCTCTTTTTTCAAAAATAAAAAAGACAAAGTTACGAGATTGCAAAAATGAGACAAATAATTGCATTTCTCACTCACCTATAGTGACATATTACCTTAGACAATATTTTTTCTATTTTTTTTAAATTATTAATATAGTATGTTGTGATTTGAAAAACCATTTTCATAACACTTTTATTATCTCTAAAATTAATGGTGAAAAAATGTTTAAACATATATTGGCCCCCCACAAAGCGTGGGCTGTACATGGGCCATGGCACCGGCTTCTTTTGTGACATAGTCGGTGCGAATATTCGTTTAAAGAAGTGATACATTTAGAAAACATAATGTGAATGCCATGTTTCAGAGGAAATGAGGAATTCGAGGTACACCAAATGCATTAATTGTCAGGTTTCCATGATTAAAGGTCACACTTATATAATTCTTAATGCTTGCTTCCTGTGGGGTTAAGGGGTACATGGGGTGTTAGATGGTCATGGTGAACATTTGCGTATATTAAGGTCAAGAGTTGCCCTACTTTGTGGTGCTTCTGTACATTGGCCTTACTATTGCAGGTCATTTTGTTACTCAAAGTGGAGCAAGGCAAAACAAGTGGAAGGGAAGTAGGGCTGTTCTGTTTCTTTCTAATTCCTCCAACTATATTTACACTTTTTTTTATAAAAAATAAATAAATAAATAAAAATTTACAGATGTATTAAGTTATTGGTTTAGAAAATATTTATAAAAACTTTTTATGGTAAAAGAAAAAAATAATTGATTTTTTTGACAATTTTTTATATTTTTATAAAAAATGATATTAAAATTTTTCTAAAATAGTCCATTAACAAATGTCCTAAAGAAAATTGTTATCTGGACCTTATTTTTTAATACATAACTTATTATTTCTGGGACAACCTTATAATTCACCTAATCAATGAATTTTCTTTGATGTATAGCTGGATTTTGTTGTTTGATTGGTAGCAATATGCTAGAATTCATTGGTTCATAAAGGGAATAAGAATCAGTATAATTGTTGATCTCGGTTTGTAGGCTATATTCAGGAGTGGTTGGAGATCCCCAGCATGATGTTTGCTACTTAATTGCTCTTCAATTTTTTTTTTTCCAGGACAAGTCAACTGCTACATTGACCACATTATCAAATTGCCATTTTTAATTTTTGTTTTGATCTATTAGTTGACTGATTGTTGAAAACCTATGACAAATCAACTTAGCATTAACACGCCAGAGCCAGGTGGTTGATATCTTCTAGTGTTCCAAACTGAGTTATTCAGTTTTCACATCTCTCAGCCCCAACTATCAATATATCAAAAACTTAGCATAAACACAAAGTTGAAATAGAAGTAAAAAAAATGTTATTCTAAGAACACTTTTTAATGAAGCAAATTCACTGATTGATGCTAGTAAATAGGCAAAGGGGATCATTTCTACAATTAATTAAGCGTGGGTAGTTTACTCATGAATTTTCTTTTTGATAGTGTTTTATCATAAATTTGATTACCATAAAGATGCATAGCTTTCGAATTATTCCATGTGCTATTCATGCAGACCATTTGACAACTTGCACTACAGACTATACTTGCCTCCATATCCGTGTCACATGGAAAAGGACTTAACAACAAAGACCACCTCAAAATTACAATGAAAAGGACTTCACCTTGAAATCTCTCTCACAACATTACAGAGAATTATAATATAACATTCATGAAAAAATTCACTATTCTTTCTTTTCTGTGACTGTACAACATGATCTCAATCTCTGTAAAAGAAACTACTCTCCCCAAATTTAGCTTTGTAGAAAAGAAAGAAAAAGTGTTAAAACACCCCCAAAAGAAAAAACATTCCCCTTGCTATACAAATATAAATTACATCAGAAATACAAATAATATGCAAAAGTTGCATCATGAACAAAGCCTGGGCAAGGATCTTGAATGACCATGGCTTGATACTCTTGATTTCATGATCTTTGCCATCTGCGTTTGCATTTTTCTACAAACTTTTTCCAATTCCATTACCCTCCATTGCATTCCTTGCAAATGTGCTTTGAGTTTCTCATTATCGGATATAACATCAAGTTTCCCAGCATAAAGCACAACTTGTTCACTGGTTTCATCTTTCTTTCCCTTGCTTCTAATTTCAATCGAAGTACAGGACAAATCAGTGTCCTGTTGAGAAATGTTTGTTCCTTGGAGTAAGCTTTTGAGTTTGTACTGCTGAGAAACAACACCTTGGACAGTAGCTTTTGATGGAAATTTTGTGTTCTGAGAAAGGTGTATGTAAATTTCAGCTGAGAGCTTCTCATAATTCAATGCACAACATATCTTTAACTTTTCTTCATCTGGCAATCCTGCATGTACCTATGAAAAAATAGATTTAATCCAAACACACCCGATAAGAAAGGGTTGAATTTGAAAAAAAAAAAAAAAAAAAAAATCAAGTTTATAAGCTATTGGATCCAACTTGAATTCAATGGTTGTATATATGTTCCTATGTCAAATTAACACTTATAAAAACATGCACGAGAAAATTATTAAACTCACTATCTAATATTATGATAGTACTTAAAGAATGATACGCTATAAAAAGCTACATAATTTACAACCCTAAGAAGTTTTTGAGATCAAGTACTACCTCTAGATACATGTCCATAGCTCGGTAAAGTTCGTCACAAGAGTCCCTAGCTGAATCAGGCAGGGCCATGGCTATAGCCTGGAACTTTGAAGGTTTTAAACAAGGATCTGGGGCTACTTCTGCCATATACAAATCCATCAGGCTTGCAACTTTCCTCAATCGTATAGCAGATAATTGACTGCTTCTTCCATTTAGAAATGCTTTCAGAAATCTCAGGACAAGATTCACATCGTATAAGTAATTAATCCCATAGGGAGAAGGAACAAGCAGATTATCTAATGTTGCTTGATCCAACTGTGAACCAATCATACTCTCCAATTTATTCTTGCAGCTTTTGTTTATGTTCAAACTCATAGAAACTCGAAGAATCCCAAATAAACTCTTGTAAGAAACAGAGCTCCAATCAAGAGTATAAAGCATATCAATCACAGTTTCTACAATTTTTCGCTTCTCATCAGATGTGGCAGTATAAAACTTTGACTTATGATAATAAAAGAGGAACCTACTAATGATAACATGGTTAAATTTTCGTTCGACCATTGATTTTACCAACATTTCAACCAGATTAGGACTCAGAATCAAAAGATCTTCATACCACCAAGTTGCTCGAGAGGAGCTGGTCTTTACACTTTCAGTGCTTTTAGTGTCGCAAGAAAACCGAAACCCAGAGCTGTCCGGGGAAGAAGTAGATGGACATGGACTTGCTTCATTAGTCAAAGCCAGCCTGCCAACAAGAGAATCCAAGCATTTCTGAAGTATGACTGAAGAATTCACATCTGGAAGAAGATCCTGACATTGCTTCAAAGCAATCAAATGCTCAGACCATGTCCAATAGTTGATCTCTTTAAGTGATTTATCTGTTTGTTCTAATAAATTATGGGTTCCAGAGATGGAATTGTTCATTTCCATGAATTGGGCAGCACAATGCAGGAGGCATATATTGTAAGGACTTATTTGAGTCTTGCCATTGTTGTAACAGAACCTAGACATGAGCTCAAAACTCTCTGCTCCTCCAGGAAAGTCATGGAAAATCACTTTAAGATTTCTCGTGGTACCTTTTGTCTTACCAAATAATTTGCTCAATCTACCCGAATAAGAAGTAATAATTTTCTGCAAAGGCCATCAGGGAATAGAGTTAAATCAGAAATATCAACATGTAAGAAAAATTAATACAATTCTTGAATAAAAGAACTAGCCAACACCAATGCCCTCCCATAAAAGATACAGAATATTTATCACTGAAAAAAAAAACTAAAAGAAATTAAAACAAAGTATAGCAGGTTCAAACTGACTAACATGTACCTTAAGAGATATAATAAGGACAACCATCAATCATTTAACAACGAAACCTTTCACAATACTTTAAGTAAACCAACCAAAAGAGTGGACTCATTGAATGATTTTAAAACAAAAAAAGTGAGATTAAAAGGAAGATTCTACATCAAACACCTGCAAAAGAGCTCGGAGAGGTCGTTAGAGATAATAAATTTTTAAGGACAACAGGTAAAAGATGCCTTCTAATTGCCCCAGCAAAAGAAGGGATAAAAAGAAGTAATAAATGCTAGGAAAGCAACCCTTTGTCTTCTTAAAAGGAGTGAATAAAACAAATAAAGGTGCGAACATTTCAGACCCATAACAAAAGCATTAAATGAGAAAACAAGCAATACAGAATACCCTGTCGTTAACTTGATAACAAGCAGCCATAATACATGAAGAAAAGCTTTGAACCTATGCCCCACATCACTGCTTTATTAGGTGCAAATTTAATGGTGGACGGAAGAGACATTTATAATCATTTAAGGCATTGAGGAGGACACCGTGAAGGATAAGGGAAAAAAAAACAACAACAAAAAAAAAACAAATTGCAAGGGAACGTATGAATCAGGGAACTGTAAACCTCATGACCCAAAAAAAAAAGGCATAAATTCTGCCTTTGACACACGCATAATAATCAACAAAAGGAAAAAAAAAATGATATAATTGGCTATAATTCTACAGTTAAAACAAAATCAGAACATGTTACCACAAAAACAAGAAAAAACTCAGATCAGCACATATGTGAATAGCGTTGGGAATTACATGTAGAAGAAGCAATTACACAGATGAAACTCAGTTGAAGCATAGCTAACCAAACTAAATAGAACAAAAGTTGGGACTTGGGAGTCATCAGTAAACATGACATTTTACAGTGATAATTAGCAGAAAAAAAATAAATATTTTGAAAACAAAGAAATGGAGAAGTAGAGCATGAGAAGTACCTTGTCCACCATGAAAGTCTCTTCCCCATTGACATCCACTTCAAGATCACAGCAAATTTCCATTATAATATAAGAAAAGCCCAACTCAAATCAAGATTCCTTTTTTGGAAGTTGCATCCGAAAGAAAAGAAAAGAAAAGAAAAAAAAAAACTTTAACAACCCAATAGAGACAGAGACGTGAGGTGGCCAAATGGGAAGTGAGGAGGTGCAGACAGAGACATATTCTGAGATGAGAAAGAAGACAAACACAAAGAGATAAACTGACTTTGCTGCTGCAAAGAGGTGGGTACTATGGTATTAGTGTATTACTCAAATTGGTGCATGAGAGCAATGTGGTTCTCAACTGGGATACAGAGACAAAGACTCAGAAAGAGTGTAAAAAATAAAAAAGCAACAAGGTGGATAATAAGACAGAGAAGCAAGATATATAATATAAGGCTTGTTGAATTAATATATCAGAAAAGAAAAAAACAGTTGGAGTGTGTGTGTGTGTGAGAGACTAGTGACCACTAAGCTCTATCTGACATTCCCATAAAAATATACATATATCTTACTTAGAGAAAAATAAGCAATAGTTTATTGTGTATATTTGTGATTTTCTTTGAAGCTTAAGAATCAAGCTTTCTTTCTTCCTGGCTTCCCTCCTCTTATTCCATGTTCATCGCTGCAAGTCTCTTTAGTTGTGCACCCACTATCCCATTATTTCTCTCTCTCTCTCTCTCTCTAAAAAGTTAAGCATAATGACTGAAATGCCCATATGGCTTTTTTTAAGAGTGGTTTTTGGACCAACTATTTCCGTGGGTGCTGGTCCCATTGATGGATCCATCTCTTTGCCCAACAATGGATCATGTTGGAAGAGGAACCTGTTTATTCCCAACTCATTGGAATGTTGTCAAATAATTATGTTTTCGTCAGAGCGAAACCAGCGGGTCGATATGTCCGAGTGGTTAAGGAGACAGACTCGAAATCTGTTGGGCTTTGCCTGCGCAGGTTCGAATCCTGCTGTTGACGTCCCGTTGTTAGTCTTTCTTGAGTTTTTCTCTCCTTGTTTTTGGTATTAAATTATGATGAGGCTTTTCGCCTTCGGGGACTAAGGGCCTGTTTGGGTAAGCCTTTTTCGTCACTCAATTTCCATCATTCATCACTTATCACTCAATTTTTCACATTCATTTGCCTTCATCACTCAGTTTCCATCACTCACTATTTTTCACACTATTTGGAGGGCCCACGCCTGTCACAATGCAGCTTTTTTTTTTTTTTTTTTTTCACTAAGTTTGGTGAGTCTAGGTACTAAAGAAAAAAAAAAAAAGAATAGAACAGAACAGACGAACCGGTAAAAAAAAAAACAAAAAGAAAGAAGAGGAACGAACAGCCAACGCCAACCTAGAAAAAAAAAAAAGGAATGAACAGCCAACGCCAACCTAGAAAAAAAAAAAAAGGAATGAACAGCCAACGCCAACCCAGAAAAAAAAAAAAAGGTGGTCAAAAGTTACGGCTGTAGGTTCCTCATGTGTGTTTATTTACAGAAATGTCATTGAGTTATGAGTTATGGAAACTGAAAACAGCCTTTTGTTGTTTTCAGTTTCCATAACTCATAACTCAAAAATCAGAGAATTGAGTGATGGAAACAGAGTTATGGAAACAGAGTTATCGTTTGGCCAAACAACCTTTTTGCTATGGGTCTCACCATTTTTGAGTTATGAGTTATGGAAACTGAGAATTGAGTTACGGAAACACTTAAACCAAACAGGCTCTAAACCTCTTTTTTTTTTTTCTTTTTTCTTTTTTTCGATAGTTTGAGAAAAAAATAAAGGAAGAAAATCTTAAAATAAAAAGGAAAAAAAAAAAAAAAAAAAAAAAACTACAATCTAGATCTTATATTTCTTGATTCAAAATTTTGATTTGGAAAAACTAAAAACTTACTCTAAATTTGTTTGTTCTAGTAATGAAAGGTCACTCATTCATTCTCTTTTTAAAAATTTTGTTAAAAAAAAAATCTAACTTATAAATTATATCTTTTTTAGTTAGGGTTATAAATGAATTGTGCTGTTCCTAAACAACTTTGGTTTGGTTCAAGAAAAAAAAAATGTTTACATTTGCTTATTTAGCAAAGAGTAAAGCTCACGCTCATTTTTAAACTCAACTATTAAAATAGATAAGTTTAAATATAATAATGTGTTTATAAACAAGCTTGTGACTTGTGAGTATGAGGTTTGATTTAAGTATATTTCATATTATATTTTTATATGTAAATATAGGTTTATATATAACTTGAGATTGAATTTCTACGTTTGCAAATAAGTTTTTATGACATCATATTATTATTTTTAATTTATTGATAATAAAAATAATTCATTTTTTAGTAAATATTGTCTAAAATTTTTAAGAATTCAATATGGATGAATCTAATTTTTATAATTTTATAAATGAAAATTATTATATCTAATAAATTCAAATTATATAATTTTAACTATAATTTAATTATTAATTATTAGAATAGATTTGCAAGGGGTAAAAATGACTAAATAATTTTAACAATATTTTAGTTATTGATTTTTTTTTAGAAAATATTTTTTTAATTATTAGTATAGATGTGGAATGAATAAAATATTTTAGTCATAATGTTGTTTTTAATTTTTTTCATTTAGTTAAAATTAATAAATTAATTTTTTTAAATTTAGACTCTAATGTGGCAATTTTTTAATGTCAAAATAGATTTTTTAATTATTATTTTACTGTGCCGTCAGCCACGTCAGCATTTTCTGTTAGTTAAGTGACGGTAAGGACTTAAATGTCACGCTTTAATTGGTTTATGGACTAAAAGTGGTAAAAATAAAATGTAGGGACTAAAATAAAAATTAGGTCAAAACGTAGGGACTAAAAGTATATTTACGTCAAAAACAAAATTAGAAACTTTAACGGCAAGCACTTAACAGAATTAGACAAAACTTTAATTGAACATATTTGAAATTTAAAGAACTTAGTTGAATAAAAGAAAAGTTAAAGAACTAAAATGAATTCATATGAAATTTAAAAGGTGAGTTTTGCATTTTTGCCTTAAATAAAATTAAAAGTCCATCATCAAAATTTTCTAAACTTAAATCCCACACCTCACTTTTTTTTCCCAAGATGCAACTTATGTTTATATTTTAATTCAATAAATTCATCTTACTTACTGTTTTTTGCTTCTAAAATTTGCATGCAATTAGGGTATAAATTAAGAATAGCTCAAATAGGAATGATCAAACTCATACCACCTTCTATTCCCCATCCACCTCCATTTACCTACCCCTCTCAGCTAATGTAAATGTGTAATTAGTATTAATTTAATAGGATTTAAATGATGAGAATATAAAACCCCATGAATTTATTATTTGTGTAAGTAGAAATTTCTTCATCCAAACACAACATTGATTCATTCATTTTATGTCTTTTAAAATTTAAAGGGTTGTATACAAGAAGAGATAAGTATCTCGTACATCAATGTTGAGCATTGATATAGTCTAAACAATTATCAAATGCTTTCCTATTACTTCCTTAACAGCCTTGTTCTTCTTATAAAGGACACCAAATAATACTACTGAATTATAAGGCTCTTGACAATTTATTAGGCATTTATGTACATAATTTCTCAATAATATGTTCCTTCAATAATTTGAAAGAGAAGACTATTGAATTACACCCACTAATTACAATCCTCAGTAAAATAGTGAAGGAAAAAAAAAATTCCCTCCCTTTAGGATGGAAAGAATGTATTTGGAAAATATTATTTTCATTTGTTTGCTTATTAGAAAAAAATTGGTAAAAATATAATTATATTTGAAAAAGGTAAGATTTAAAAAAATTAGCAATAAAATAAACTATCATTTTAAATTAAAACAAACAGCACTAATTTTATGCCACAATTTTAATTTATTTTTATATAAAAACTATACCATTAAAAAAAGTTGTAAGATTTATTTTATGATAATTATTTTTTATTATTAGGTCAAGAGATCAACGACTTGTTTTTAGCCACTCCTTTATTCAAGGATAAGAGACATTACTTATTGATCTAACTACAATGAACCCACACTATATTTACCAATAAAACATTTAAGTTATATGGCTTATAGGTAATCTGAAAATTGAAAATTTAAAGGAAAATGCTAGTTATTACATATTGAGCAAGGTTTTTATGCAACCTAAATTGCAAAAAAATTTATGCAAACCACTGCGTGGTGGTTAAAAAACCTATCTATATGTATTATTTAAGTAAGTCATATGACTTATTAAAAATGACATGTGATTATAAGTACACATGGATGATTTTTTTTTTTTTTTAATCACCATGTGTTGGGTTGCATAAACATTTCTGTAACCCAAATTGCATTAAAAAAAATTCCTAAAATTACTACAGAAAATACTTATAAACTGACATACTAAGAATATGAATGATGTCACTCTTTTTTAGAGGATAGTAAATAAGATTAGTGCCATTTAAATAATATAACAAATAAATATTTAAATTATTTGTTAAATTAGTGACTCGTACATCAGTTTATAATTTTTTTTTTTTTGGGAGATAATATAGACTACATCAGTTTATAATTAAGCTTTGCATATTAATATTTGTATCAGATTAGATGTAGCATTACATTTTTTTTTTTTTTTTTTTAATTTTTGAGAATCAGTATTACTGGAATTTCAATTTAATTGCTGGAGGCACTGCACAACTTTTTCGTTTATGCGAAAAAGCCAAAAGAAACGGGCGTTACGTGATTCACAATATTCAAAGGCTGCTTTACCCCATATGCAAAAGTTTATACGTCTAATTTACTCTTCTCAGAAGTACCATTGGAGGAATTTCCAAGTGTCCCATCCTTTATTTTTTTGAGAACTAAAGTAGACCCTTTGGAAAAACCTAAATACCCACACACACACACACACAAAAACTAACATCCAAAAGGACAAGGTGGGGTACTTTTGATATTCTTGTTAAATAATTTGGGCAATAATCTCTCCATATTCATCTTCTCTAGACCGGGCCGATGCATCATTGATATGATCATGAGAATCATTGCCCAATCATCTACCCGCCCGGTCAAGCGAGGAAGCAATTCTACAATTTTTTTTTTTAGCGAGAAAGCAATTCTACATTAATTGTTATGTGACCGAGCACCTTATCTATTATTTTTCTCGCAACTTACCAAAATGATCAACTATAAATCATTGACCATTTATTTCACATGAATGTACCAACGTGTTTTTATCTATTAGTCATAGTCGGTTATATTGGAGTCGTGGCAAAGTTGTAACATTAGACTTTTTGATAATACATATCTAACAAATTTTATAATTGTTTGAGCCTTTGAGGTGGCACATTATGATTTGTGTCATCGATAATCACAACTTACTGCTTTAGCAATTTTTTATGTTTTTAACTCAATTCATCCAATTACTAGAGGGATATTCAGCAAAAATAAATAAATAAATAAATAAAAATTATTACTAGGGGGATGAATCCAATCCGGAATATGAACCACTTGGTTGAATCACTAGAATTCTAAAAAAAAAAAAAAAAATCTAGCCCAAGTCTGACCGACAACATGTTCCACCTACTAATTCATATGTCAATTTAAAATTGTTAAAACAAATTTTACCAAATTACCTATCTAAGCAATTCACTTGTACCCCCAGTCATCGCCTTTGTTTACATTGCATATCATATCATGATTCAAGGATCCAAGAATTCGTTCTAAGACTAATCATGCAAACATGTCTATGTGGGTTCTAGTTAGCACAATTAGTAAAGTCTCTAATAATTTAATAAGATATCTAAGGGCGCCATAGATTAAAACTCTCTAAAAAATTAAAAGTAAGCATGTATATTAATGATGTCAAAATCGTCAGTCATTGAGATTGTCTAGATGGCTCCGATGTAACTTGCAAGATGATAAGAAAGTGAAAGTAGATAAGTCACCGATGTGGTGCCAACCATTGAATTTCCAATGGCAAAGTTAGAATGAGAGAGGGAGATAACTGAGTAATCGTATTGATAAAGGTGTTTTTCTAATGATGCTTTACCTTTGGTTGGATGTGCTTTATATAAGCCTCTGCTCTCCTAGCCGTCGGAAGGCCATTAATGGCAATTTAATTCCTTGTCTGGGTAACGTCTTTGACAGTCAATGCTAAGATACGAAGACCTTTGGGTTAATTCTCTCTTTACTTCGTCCAATCGTAATAGTTTAATCAATAAAGGCTTCATTTATGGTTTGTTCCTCATCCATTGCCATCTTTGGACAAGCAATACTTCCTAACTCATCAATTACCCCCCATTCTTTGTCATCAGATCCCTTGACGATCTAAGGAATATGAAGGGTCGCCCTACATCAGGCGTGGCCTTTTGGGTTCCATTTTCATCACATTTATGGCGACGTGACAGCGTCGCACGCTCGGTGGCCACGTGTCATGTTTTGATTGGCTAGACATGGGCACGTTCCTCAATGAGGTGTTTGGTTTTCCTGTGTCTCGGTTTTTGGGGAAGCCTTTAAATGCCTTTTTCTTTCTTCTCTTTCCTTCATTTTTGTTTTCTTCCTCATTTCTGTGTTTTCTTCATTTTTGTGCTTCCTCCTTTCTCCGAGCTCAAGCCACCTTACTTTTTCCTCCTCAGGTACGAGCTTTTCTTTTTCTTTTCCTACTTGATTTTTCTTTGTTTTGCTTCAATTAGGGACCTCCATTTTTCTTTTCCTTTTTGATGTGTGATTATTCTGAGGTTAGGCGTCACTACCCTTCTATTTCTTTCCTTTTCGCTCGTTTAGGGGCGTTTCTTGGGTCCACCGATGGTTGCCCAGAGGTTAGGTCTTTCACCCCTAGGGATAGTGTCTTAGGGTTAGTCTTAGTTGATCTTCCCCCTTCATTGCATCAATCCTTAGATTGGTTTAGGTTTATTTGAGAGATGTCAGTAGAGGTGAGATCTAGTGAGCTGGACACGTGTTTATCGTCCAGTGACAAGGCCGTTGAGGTTGATACCGTAGTCTCAGCATCTCCGTCTTTAAACCTTTCATCTTCTTCACACACCGTGTTAAGAGCTTTTCACGCCTTTAAGGAAGTGTGCTCTTTGGACATGGACACTCTTTTCAAGTTTAGGGATAGGTTTCAACTCCCTGATGAGACCAGGATTTGTCTACCTCATCCAAATGAAAAGGCTTGTGCTTTCAATCCTGGGGAGGTATGTTTTTACGAGGCTGCCTTTCTGAGTGGCCTCAGATTCCCCGTCCATCCCTTTGTAATGGAGCTTCTCCATCACCTGGGCATAGTGCCTAGGCAACTTATGCCGAACTCTTGGAGGATCATTATCAGTTGCATGGAGATCTGGATGATAGTAAATGAGGGTGATATGATTTGTCCAGACGAACTTCTGTACCATCGTTTAAAAGAGTCAAAAGAGTTTGGGTATTACAAACTGGTGCCTTAGGATAGGAAGGCCCGTCTTATTGCTAATCTCCCATCGTCATTCCGTTGTTGGAAATCCAGATACTTCTTCGTATCTGGAGAAGGTTGGGAGACGCTCTTGGACGATCTTTGGGGATACATCCCTGGATTGCTACGTAGGTGAGGGACACCTAAGCTTGGTACATCTTCTTCCTTTTTTTTTTCTTTTTTTTTTTGGAAAGGGCTCCTATTTGTCTCTTCCAGTCTTGACGCATATTTTTCTTTTTCTTTCTTCACAGCCAAGGCTCGTCCAAAGTTGAAGAGCAAGTATAAAGGTCACATCAAGGACATTTAGGACTACACGAAGACCATTGACGATTTTGACAAACTAATCGACCCCCAAACTTTGGCTCGTCATTTTCTAGGTCCTGATCCTTGTCCATACGTCTTGCGAGCAATAGCCAGAGAAGAAAAAAGTAAGTTTTTGGTGTTGGCATACCTGTTTCTAGGTGAGTTTGGTGCTAATATCTCATTTATGGCGTTCCTTGCAAAGATGACGACTAAATTTAACCAAGAAATGTATGCCAAGCTGAGAGCTAGGAAGAACGAGCCTCTGTCCAGCATCGGTCAAAAGCAAACCAGGGCGGCGAAGGAGGTCGTTGAGACTACTGCATCCATTCCCATTGCTTCTGACCTTAAGGCAGCCTCCCCTGCTGTTACTATCGAGGGGATTACTCCTCGTCCAAAGAGAGCTCATGGCAGCGATAAGGGAAAGAGTAAGATTGACTCCAACGTCTGGGATAATGCTGCCACTTCCATGGGGAGAACCCACAATGTCGTCACTCCTAATGAATTGAAAAGTTTAAGTGTTGTTCCTTCCCATAAGCTAGTGAATCGTCATGTTCACAAGCTCGTCCAAGTGCTCTTCTGCCCGAACTTGTTCTGGTTCCAATCTTCTTGGATTTTTGAAACAATTCTTACCTTGTTCATTCTTTACTAGGTTCTGGGAGATGCACTCCATCTTACCACTGAGTATCTTACCAACGAGGAGAGGGTCGTCATGGCAAACTCTAAGGTGGATGCTTTGGAAGCTGAAAATTCCACGCTGAGGAAGGAACTTATAGCAGTAATGGACAGTAGGAACTGAATGAGGAAGCAGATTAAAGTTTTGATTGACGATCTTAAGGTGGAGAGGTTGCTGACGGAACAAAAGGACTAGAAACTCCAAGCGGCCAAGTGTGAGGCTTTTGTGGCTAGAGATGACGCAGTGCAAGCTTTCCAGCTTACTGACAAGTACAACGGCGTCCTTCTTAGCTAGTACTTCAAGGGTTTTGAGTTACTGAATGGATCTGGAAAATCTGGACTTGGAAGCTGTGGACAAGGAAATGGAACCGACGAAGCCAATGTTGCTAGAGATGCTACCCCAGAAGGTGACGCGGACGAGGGAACTGGTGATGGTTAGGATGACCTTGTTGCTTAAATTTCCTGCCAAACTTGTTTACTATTTTTTTTTTTTTTGGGTGCCTTATCTGTTTTAGGGCTTTATGTATTTGTTTTTGAACAATTTATGCTTTGGGTCCCCTATTTGTTTTGGGGCTTTTTGCTTCTGAACACTATCTTTATACATGCTTCTTATTTTCAACATTGCCTTTTATTTGTTCAGGTAACTAAGCAATGACACATTTTGTTTCTTTTCAGCTTGTAGAGATTTCGTCTTACCTCTCAATCTTGCTAACCTTTTTCCTTTGAAAAGAGGATTTTAACGCTTGAGAGGCTGTTAGACTTGTAGTCCATTGTGCTATTTGTATACTCGTCTAGAGTTTGCAATATGTTTTTGCTTTGCACTCGTCATCACATCCCTTATTGATGGGTTTATATCTTTGGTCTTGTTAAGTGATTTATATCCTTTGAAGGATTCATATCACCGACCTCATCATGTGATTTATATCCTTTGAAGGATTTATATCACCAGACTCGTCATGTGATTTATATCCTTTGAAGGATTCATATCACCGGCCTCGTCATGTGACTTATATCCTTTGGAGGATTTATATCACTAGCATCGTTAGATGTTAATGCTTTTGTGGAAGCTTATGACTTAATTATATTCCTACTGATGATACCTATTAAGGTGTTCAACATTACATGGATAAGGTAATTTGCTGTCATCCATGGATTCCAAGTGGTAGCTTTCTTGTCTTAAGTAGTGATTGACTTTGTAGAGGCCTTCCCAAGTTGGCCCAAATTTTCCATTAGTTGGGTCCCTTGTCGCGAATATAACCTTTCATAAGATGAGCTCTCCTATGTCAAATCTCCTGAGTTTTACTCTCTGGTCATAGTATCCAGCCATCTTTTGTTGGTACTTTGCCATTCTCTTGGATGCTTCATCTCTGGTCTCGTCGAGGCAGTCTAGATTCATCTTCAGTTAATCATCGTTGGTCTCTTTGTCGAAAAACTCCCTCCTTATGCTGGTGACTCCAACCTCGACAGGAATTACTGCTTCCATACCATAGGTAAGAATAAATGGCGTCTCTCCTATTGGGGTCCTGGTCGTGGTTCTGTAAGCCCAAAGAACACTTGGTAATTCTTCAGGCCATGTACCATTTGCCCCCTCCAGTCGAACTTTGATGGCTTTAAGCAAGGTTCGATTGGTTACTTCCATTTGTCCGTTAGCCGGGGGGTGCTTAGGTGACGAGAACTGGTTTCTTATTCCGAGTCCTGAGCAGAAGGAATGGAATGCCTGACTGTCAAACAGCCTGCCATTGTAGGATATGATCGCCCTTGGTATGCCGAACCTACAAACAATGTTCTTCCACACAAGGTTTTGTATCTTTGCCTCTGTGATTGTTGCCAGAGCCTCTGCTTCTACCCATTTTGTAAAGTAATCAATTGCAACAAGTAAAAATTTTACCTATTTTTTACCTTGGGGCAAGGGGCCCACTATGTCAATCCCCTATTGTGCAAATGGCTATGGGGAGATTATGATTGTCATCTTCTTTCCTGGTGTTCTCTGGATGTTCCTGTATTTTTGGCATTTGTCACACTTCTTAACGAAGTCCTTCACTTCTTTTTGCATTGTTGGCCAGAAATAGCCTGCTTTAGTGATCTTCGATATCAAGGACCTTGGCCTCGAGTGATCTCCGCAAACGCCTTCGTGAACTTCTTCAAAGATATATCTCTTTTCGTCCTGTTCGGCACACCTTAAGTAAAGGAGAGAAAATCCCCTTTTGTAAAGCACGTCATTTAGGTGTGTGAATCTGGTAGCCTGATTTTTTATCCTTCTTGCTTCGTCTGGGTCTAATGGCAGCTGACTATCCTTTAGGTAAGACGTGATGGGTGTCATCCAGCCCATGTTACCTTGTATCGCAAACGTATGGAATTCCTCGATGCTAGGGAATTTTTGTACTTCCAGTCTTATCCCCAACGGCTTATCTTTGGCATCTGACGATGCTTGTCTTGCCACTTCATCTGCTTCTGCGTTCAAACTCCGTGGGACTTGTGCAAACTCTACCTGTTCTATGTCCCTAGCAAGTTGGTTCGTCAGCTTCAAGTATTTTTGCATTCTCTGTTCCTTCGCTTTATAATCCCCTTTGATTTGCCTAATTACTAACTTAGAGTCACTCTTCAAGAGTATGTTTTTAGCTTCCATAGATTTAGCTATCCTGAGCCCTGTCAGTATGGCTTCATACTCTGCCTCGTTGTTGGTGGCTGGGAATTGGAGTTGGACCCCATACTTCAAGATGTCTCCTTCTGGCGAGATTATGATAACTCCAACTCCGCTCCTTCCCTTTGTCGATGATCCATCTGTTTGTACCGTCCATAACTCCGATTTGCTCGTCAGGCTCTCTTCGGGCATAATGAATTCGATAATGAAGTTCACTAACACCTGGGCTTTCATTATTGTTCAAGGTCTTTACTCGATGTCGAATTGGCTCAGCTTGACTGCCCATTGTATCATTCGGCCTGTTGCTTCTAGTTTGTTCATCGCTTTCTTGATTAGTTGGTCCGTCATGACAAGGATTAGATTTGCTTGAAAGTAAGGATTAAGCTTTCTGGAAGCGACGATCAGAGCGAAAGTGATCTTCTCGATGCATGGATATTTCGCCTCTACTCCCTAAAAATCTTGACTGAAGTAGTATACAGGGCGCTGGATCCTTGATTCCTCTCGAATCAAGTCTACACTTACTGCCTTGGCAGAGACAGCCAGATACAGGAATAGGTCTTCGCCTTCCTTAGACAGGCTCAATAGTGGTGGGTTACTCAGATAACGTTTCAACTCCTAAAATGCTGTCTCGCATTTGTCAGTCCATGTGAAGGCCTGTTTGAGAGTTTTGAAGAAGGGGAGGCATTTGTCTGTCGCCCTTGAGATGAAGCAATTAAAAGCTGCCACTATTCCTGTCAACTTCTACACCTCCTTAAAATTCCTCGATTAGGTCATTTCCAGTATGGATTTCACTTTCTTCGAATTGGCTTCTATTCCTCGCTATGACACCATAAAGTTGAGGAATTTCCCTGAAGAGACTCTAAACGCACACTTTGCTAGGTTCAACCTCATTTGGTACCATCTTAAAGTCTCGAAGGTTTCCTTGAGGTCGTCCAAATGACTTTCCACCTCTTTACTCTTGACGAGCATATCGTCCATGTACACCTCCATGTTTCTTTCGATTTGCTTACTGAACATTTAAGTCACTAACCTTCGATAAGTAGCTTCCACATTCTTCATTTCAAATGGCATGACCCTATAACAGTAGAGTCCTTGGTTAATGATGAAGGTCGTCTTCTCTTGATCTCTTCTAACATTTGGATCTGGTTGTACCCTGAGAACGTGTCCATAAATGTTAGGAGCTTGTGTCCTGTCGTAGAATCAATGAGCTAGTCAATTCATGGTAAGGGGAAGCTATCATTTGGGCATGCCTAGTTTAGATCCATGAAATCCATACACATCCTCCATTTCCCGTTTGCTTTCTTTACCATGACGACATTAGCTAGCCACTCCGGGTAGTATACCTCCCGGATGAATTTGGTAACCAAGAGCTTATTGACTTCATTCATGATGGCTTTGTTCCTCTTAAGCGCGAAGACTCTTCTTCTTTGATGGACAGGCTTTTTCTCTAGATCCACATTTAGCCAGTGTTGAATGACGTCCTCTGAAATGCCAGGCATGTCTTCATGGCTCCACGCGAAGACATCTAGATTTCTTTTCAAGAACTCCACTATCCCTTTTTTTCATAACAAGGTCATGGTTTGCTCCTATGTTTATTACCTTCGTTGGCTCCCCTTCCACTAGTTCAATTGTCTTCAATGTTTCCACTGTCTCTGGGCTCTTCTCCTCAATCAGCCACATGTGGTTCTCCTTTAATGCTAATACTGCTTGATAACATTCATGAGCCAGAACTTGGTCCCTTTTGATCACCCCTACCCTATTTTCCGTAGAGAATTTTACCTTTAAGCAGTATGTTGAGGTTATAGCTTTCCAAATGGTTGGTTGTCCAATGATTACATTGTATGACAATGGACAATCTACTACCAGGAAATTGAGTTGCCTTGTTATCTGCTAGGGGTACACGCTAGCTGTAACTGTTAAGGTCACTATTCCCTTTGGATAAACCCCATCTCCACTGAAATTGACGAGGGGAGACTCAAATGGACAAAGCCTATTCGAGTCTACTTTCAACTGTTGAAAGGTGGAGAGGTAAATGATATCAGTGGAGCTTCCATTGTCTGCTAGGATCCTTCTATCATGAGCATGATAACTAGGGAGTCGTCATGTGGTTGCTTCACCCCTCTAGCGTTCTCTTCTGAAAAAACCATGTTTGTTGCTTCCCTTTTCCTGTGTTTTGTTGGTGGTATTATGTGGACACTATTGACCTGTCTTTACTGTGACTTCTTGAGGGATTTGAAAAAGCCCCACGTTGTTGGATCACCATTGATCATCCTTATCTCTCTTATGGCGCTTTTTGGTCATTCTTGTGGCTTATCATCATATTTGGGCTTATCTTTCGTTCAAGTTCAATTTTCCTGCTAGGGCCGTCCATATGTGTCTTTCTTGACGAACTTCTGCAATTTTCCCTTCTAGATCAGCTCTTCTATCTATTCCTTGAGATCCCTACACTCGTCCGTGTAATGCTCGTGATCTCAGTGGAAACGACAATACTTTTTCTTGTTTCAAGCATTGGTTGAACCACTCAAAGGTTTCAGCCACCTAAGTTGATGGTCATCCTTAATCTGCATCAAGATTTGGTCAATGGGCATTACTAAGGGTGTGAAATATACCATTTTTCTAGTCTTGTTGTCCCTTCGCTTGCTCCTGCCATGGGTGGACGGGTGATCTTTTCTTTCTCTCTTTTGTCCTTTTAGGTTGTCTGGAGAACCCGCCTTGGATGCCTAAGGTCCATTCTCCTCTATCGCTGTAAGAGCATCCTCTGCGTTTATGTACTTCTGAGCTTTTATAAGCAGGTCTGTCATTGACGTTGGTGGGCTTTTGACGAGTGCTACTACAAATTCTTTAGATCTTAGCCTAACTTTGAATGTTGTTAATTGTACCTTATTTCCGGCCTTGTCAACCTCTAGTACCTCTCTATTAAATTGCTTCACATATGATCTCAATGATTCCCCTTCTCCTTGTTTGATCATCAATAAGTGATCATCAGGCCTTTTCTTTCGTTGTTCTCCTACAAAATGATGCACGAACAAGCTGTTGAGCTGGTCAAATTTGTTGATGGAGGATTACGCCAGCTTACTAAACCATACTCGGGCAGCTCCTTTGAGGGTGGTTGGAAAGGATCGACACATTATTTCATCCGAGGTTTGTTGCAAGCTCAAGGTCATCTTAAAGGTAGTGATGTGATCTAGTGGGTCCTTCAATCTGTCGTATGACTCTAGCTGCGGAAGCCAGAATTTTGGTTGGAGGGGACATTCAAGGACTTTCTGTGTGAACGGGGAATCAGTTCATCTCACCATCCCATCCAAATTCTTTGCCATTTTCCCTTTCATTGCATTCTTGAGCTCGTCCATCTCTTTCATCATGCTTCTCAGGAGGTTGTTGCTTGCCTCATTAGATCACTCTGTTCTCCTTGATCTGTCCCTCCCTTGGCTACCTTCCGGGTCTTGCGCTTCTTCATTCCTGTTGTTTTCGATTCCTCTTGGTGAACGGTTTTCCTGCTATTGCAACCACTGTCTCATCTCCTGGTTCTGTCTCATGAGTTCCTCTACACTGGCCGTGAGGGCTTGGATTTATAGTGCCAAAGCAGCTGCCTCTGGTTGTGCACTAGATTCCATCTGGATGACAACAAAGGTAGGGCAACGTATCTGTCCTTTGGAAAGAAGGCATTTCCCACAGACGATGCCAAACTAATGATGCCAAAATTGTTAGTCGTTGAGATCGTTTAGATGGCTTCGGTGTAACCTGCAAGACAATAAGAAAGTGAAAGCAGACAGGTCATCGACGTGTTGCCAACTGACAAACCTCCAATGGCAAAGCTAGAATGAGAGAGGGAGATAACTGAATAATCGTATTGATAAAGGTGTTTTTTTTTATGATGCTTTACCTTTGGTTGGATGTGCTTTATATAAGCCTCTGCTCTCCTAGCCGTTGGAAGGCCATTAAGGGCAATTTAATTCCTTGTCTGGGTAACATTTCTAACAGTCAATGCTGAGATATGGAGATCTTTGGGTTAATGCTCTCTTTACTTTGTCCAATCGTAATGGCTCAGTCAATCAAGACTTCATTTATGGTTCGTTCCTCATCCATTACCATGTCTAAACGAGCAGTACTTCCTAACTTATCATATATATCTCTCCTATTAGCAGTTTTTCTTAATTTCCTCAAATTTAAGCTTTTTTTTTTTTTTTTTTTTATACTGAAAAAGGGAGATTACAAAAGAGCTGGGTTCAACCAGCAGTGTTTAATAGGCACCTGTACTACCTTTTTAGCAACGTTACATAAAGTTTTAAGCAGCATATGAGGAACAAGGATCATGTGGCAGAGGAGACCATTTTGTACAAGAAAATTTAAATCAGCAAGCCTATAGTTAGTTTGCCAATCAGAAGCCTTCCTGGTATTGAAGAGCTTGACCAATCCTCTGCTATCACTTAGGAACAAAATACTATGAAACCCATGATATTTTGCTGTAAGGCAGGCATCCACCACAGCTTCAAGCAAAAATTCCTCTGCTGCTCCAACTAGGCTACTATTCACAGCAAGGAAGACACTTTCTCCCTGTATGTTGACAGCTTCAAAACCAAAAGCACTTCTATTTCTCTTCTTGTCTCTGAACCCAGTAACTTTGATAATTAATTGCCAGGATCCAGCTGCGGATTGGACTGGAGTTGTTGATATTCTTGGGGACTGGTTTGAGTTGAGCTGTTCTGAGAGTGCATCCTTATACCTGCAAGATAGAGATTGCGCCATGAGAATTACATTCATAGGATTAGGAGAAATACCCTCATGAACAACTTTGTTCCTGTGATTCCAAATAGACCACAAGGTTGTGAATAATGCTTGCAAATAGTTCATAACATTAGGGTCCTTGTTGTTGTGCTTGGTGATAACCCCAGTTAGCCACTGTTGCACAGACAAGTTATTGAAGTCAGAAGAGTGTATGGCCAAAGTGGTGCCATGCCAGCAAGCTCTCGAAAAGGAACATAAAAGAAATAAATGAGTGCTGGTCTCCTCATGCTCATTGCAGAAAGGACAATTAGAGTCAGTTGAGATTCCTCTACTCCTAAGATTGGAAGTTTGAGGAAAGATGGATTCAGTGGATAATGGAATGTGTGACTTCTGTTAGCTATACATTGCTTGTTAATGGGAATCTAACATCCTCTTTTAAGCCTTCCCAAGGACTACGACAGGGAGATCCTCTCTCTCCCTATTTATTCCTGTTTTGTGCCAATATCCTTTCTATTGCCTTATTGCAAGCTGAAAATCAGAAACAATTAAAAGGTGTGAAGATTGGTAGGAATGGTCTCTCATTCACTCATCTCCTTTTTGCGGATGACTCTCTTTTCTTTTTGAAAAAGGATGATATGTCAGTTACAAATTTGATTGCCATCTTGGACTGGTATTGTTCTATCTCTGGACAGAAAATTAATTTGGCAAAATTGGATCTCTATTGCTCTCCTAACATGGCTGCTGTGGACAAAGAATCTCTTGCTTCTACACTTCATGTCAATCTGGTTCAGAATCCAACTAAGTACCTTGGAATGACTTTTAAGATGAGGGGAAATAGATGCGCAGACTTTCATTTTCTGGTAGATAAGCTCCATTCTAGACTTCAAGGTTGGAAGGCTAAACTCTTATCACAAGCTGGTAGAACTACACTCATCTCTTCTGTTATCCAATCTCTTCCCCTCTATGCTTTTTCCTGTTTCAAGGTACCTGATACCATTTGCAACAAAATGGATGCCGTTGTAAGAGCCTTTTGGTGGGGGCATGAGACTGGAGAAAGGAAATTACACCTAATCAAATGGGATAGAGTTTGTCAACCTAGGAGGCTAGGGGGGCTTGGTCTGAAAAAATTCAAAACAATGAATCAAGCCATGATCACCAAACAGTTCTGGCGTATTCATCATAATCCCCATTCTCTTCTAGCTAGGACCTTCAAAGCAAAGTATTTCCCTAGAGGACCAATTCAGGATTGTTGCCCCAAACCACACCATTCATGGTTTTGGAAAAACATCATTAAACAGGACTGTCCAACTTTGAGGGAAGGAAGATGGTGGATTGGGGATGGTTATAATATCCCTCTCAAGCATAAAGACTGGGTTCAATGGTCTCCTCTTAATCTTCAAGACCATAGACTTCCTACTGGAACTGTGGGAGACTTAATTAACCACACATCTGCCTCTTGGAACTGTAATCTAGTTAGAGATCTCTACGCCCCTTCTTTGGCTAGAAAAATCTTTCAAATTCCCATCTCTAAAACAAACTCTGTTCAGGACAAATTGGTTTGGAAACACTCTTCTGATGGGGTGTACAATGTTAAGAAGGCCTATGAGATTCTTAACTTAGAGCAATTACAACCTTCTAGTCTTAATCCTTTTAATCAGGTGGTGTGGACCAAACTCTGGAAAGTGAAAACCCCTCTGAAAATAAACACTTTTGTGTGGAAGTTGCTTCTGGACACTTGATCTTTCCAAATGAGGTCATCTCCAAATTTTTTAATTAATTGATTGCATATGTATATTACTTTTTGTGGATCTTAATGTTACCTTTAACGAAGACAAAACCAATCCAAAGGATTTTTTATGGGTGCAAAGACAACAAAAGAAGTTTTCTTTTTTTCTTTTTTCTTTTTTTTTTTTTAGAATTGTTTTGATTGGCCTTTCTTTCGTGTGGATTGAGGCCATGGAGTTTCAAAATTTAAACTTTTAGAAATTCAAAGTTCAAAACATGAGGGCTTAGAAAATTATCTAGAATCTTGAAAGAGATAAGAAAATGCCAACGTTGTCACTACATAGTTAATTTGGACAAATTAGCTCTAACTTTTACCTAAAAAGAAACAAATATAACTAAGATGAGTGACTACTGCATGATTTTCATATCATCATATGACATATGTCTTTTCAATGCTAAACGAATGGAGTCAAGCTATGTATTAAGGGGCTATTTGGTATGGGATTGTAATGAATGGTAAGTTTATCAGGTTGTAAAAGAATCAAGTCGAATTAAATATTAAAAAGTACAAAATTATTCATTTAATTTTATTTCAAACAAGATTCAAGTTTGAACTCATTACCAAACTAAATTGTATTTTCAATCTTAGCTTATTGGATTAGCATGTACTGTCATATTTTTTTATTTCCTATATATTGTATTTTTTTTTTATAAGACTATATGTTGTATTGGCATAGGACAAAGTTGTCAATTTTCTTGTGTAAGAATTTGTTGGGTTACACGTGTGAATGAAGTCCCACATTAAATAAAGATAAGAAAAATGAGTGGTTAATATAACATAATTGAGCACATATCCATTGGACTTAGGCCTTTTGGGTTAAAGTGTGTCTCTATATATTATATTAATTATTCAAGGAAAGCTTCCCAAGGTGTTTATCTTCCCAACAGAATTAAAGTAATACACATGCTAGATACTAGAATACAAACAATCAATAAATCAATGAGAGTTTAGACTTTAGATACATACCTTTAGACACCATTAACAAACCTTATTAGTATTAGTGGCTGTAATGAAATCACATGCGCCCACTCAACAAATGGCCCAGGATACGCCTCCTTTCAAGGTGACTCTCAACGGGGCAAGCCACCCTAATCTCTAAAAGAATGAGATCTAGGCTGCTGTTCAGAGTGGAGAGAGAACCTAGTCCTATATATGTGGTGAACATCTACCTATCATGGATCAGGCTTAAAATCCTATACTTCACCTCAACATCAAACTAGGGCATAAGCCTAATAGAAACAAGACTTACCAAGGTCTAACACTAAATATGACCACAACAAGTTAATGAGTATTCAGTGTATATTAACTGAGCCACATCCAATTCGTTTTCAAAAACTAAAAATCCTGTTAATGGAAGTCTAGTTTTAACATCTTGTTTCCTCTTATTTATCTTCAAATTAAGCATCTATTAGTAAGAGGAGGTAATAGTTTCTCAAAGACTATAAGTTTATATTATAAAAGAAAATAAAATGAATTTTGGCAGTAAGTCTTAGGCTTAAATCTAGTTTAAGAAAAAAAATCCTACTAAATACAATTAAAAGATCATTGAACAATTGCCAAGTAGTGTCATATCATTATAATAAAGTAAAAGGTAAATTCTACCAACATATCCTAAGATTTGGGTTAATAATGACAATCAAATCCAAAACTTTTTAAAAATAGCCAATTTAGGTTGCATTTGGTATTGGCTTTAAAAGCCATCTTTTTTATTAATTAGCTTATTTTTGGTATGTCTCATTACACTTTTTGATATTATTCAACAATTCTATTGTACTGTTTCAGTTACTTTTTAGCTTTATCTACAGTATTTTCAACAACAAAAAATTTTCAGTTTCAGCTAAATAAACTGTTCCCAAACGGACTCTTAGTCCTTAAAACCAACTTAATCTCTAAACAATTAGTTATTTTTCTCAATTGTTTTAGGGAGTAAGCTGGCTTTGGGAACTAAATTGGTCTGTTTTGAAGAGTCTTTGACCTGATTAGTCTTAAGTATTAACCCAAATTTCAATCCTCATAAAATGTTAATGGAATTTACCCTAAAGTAAATAACTACTAGGGAGATGGGAGGTTCGTGGTTTTCATTTTTATAGTTGACAGTATCAAAAGCCTAATGCTATCCAACTGCTTCGTAGCAACGCTCCTTTATGATTAGTTGTTTACTTTTGCTTTATAATGGTGGTCTGCTAAAAGATTAAGCTTCTATTATATTTTAAGAGAAAATGATACAAAAACCGACCTTAGCTCAGTTGGTAGAGCGGAGGACTGTAGTGGGAAAACTCCTGTCTGATATCCTTAGGTCGCTGGTTCGAATCCGGCAGGTCGGATTACTTTTTTATTTTTGGTTGTGGCTTTCCGTCGGTATATGTGATTGGTTTAAGAAATTTGATTTTTTTTTTTTTTTTTTTTTTTTTTTTTTTTTTTTTTTTTTTTTTTTTTTAAATTAAAGGCATCTACTGTGTAGCTGGACAAATGGCCAATTTTATTTGCATCAACCACTACAACATGGAATTTTTTATTGATTCAAAATATTTTTTCAGATCACTTCTTTAGTGTATGAGAGCAGATCCTATCTCAATTAAGAATTAACCAAAAAAAAAAAATTCAAAATCTATTCTTAGTGCCATTCACGTTTTCTTTAATTAGTAGTGTGGGTGGCACGTGCTACCTCTTGTGTAAGAAAATTAAGATAAAATTATTATTTGAAGAAGTATGAAACTATATACATAAAAAATGTATGCCATACAAAACTAATCTCATTCATATAAAAATTCTGATACTTATTTGCTAAAGGCAATATCCACTCATTAAAAACTTTTAAGAATGATAACGAATATCATTATCTTCCAACAATAAGCAACTAAGTTTTGCTAAAACTTTGTCACAATATTTAAATTTTTGCAATGAATGATATCATATGCTACAATTAAAACTCATCATCAAATACCTTCAACCATACACAATGAAAAAAAATTTCATTCATACTTTCTTCTTTATTATTTTACATGAGTTTAGGTGTAATCTTTAGCTTAATTAGGTTTTATGAACATGCATTTTAGGCAAGAAAAAAAATATAACAAAAGACATGTGTCATCAAATTTTTCATTAGATAAATTATAAGTTTTGAAAATTTAAATTTAAAAAATCAATATTCTCTAGGTAACAAATAAAACACCTTATATTACCATTCCAACTTTCTAAGCATTACTACCATCTAAAACTCAAAATAAGTGAAGAAAATTTTTGGGATGTTAAAATTTAGTGGGAGTATTTTAGCCACTACACAATGGAATATTTTAAGAATAATAAGCTTTTACTAGGGTTTTATTGAAATATGACATGTTTGTTCTTTTCCAAAATATTAATGAGGAAATTGCTTGATTTTAAAGTTTAAGGAGGAATTGTAAATTTTCCCAAACATAAAGGACGAAAAATGTTTTAATCCTAATTTTATGTGTTTTTACTTAAAATGGTGCATAAAGAAAAAAGAAATATAAAATAAAATATAAAAATTCAACCCAAGAAACTGTACGTGAAACAGTAAATTTTGGCTCAATAAAAATTGACTAATAAAAAAATAATTTTAGAAACACAAAGAATGGCACAACATTTTCATAATACTTTTACAACTTTGTTATATTTTACTTTGACTTGTAAAAAACTGACACCTCAGTAGTTGTGAGAATATTGTAATGGCAACAAAATGTCTTAATATTTTCACAAGAGAAATACTATGTTTGCAATATTTTCATTATAAAAAGTGATGATATTGGTAAGTTTAAATTAGAATAATAATTTACCACTAAAGATTTGTTATGAAATTGTTGTGGATGTAGTACTTTTTTTTTCTTCATAATATCTTTGTTAGGGACATATTTTATGTAATTGACTAATCCTTTGACAAAATGTACTTTACTTGTAATTTGGTAGATCTGGGATGGGTTTAAGACTTCAAGAAACATGTTGTTCAAGTCAAGTGTTAAAGCCATGAAGATCTGACCAAGAAACAAGTAAAAAAGAGCTGTTCATTAAAGTTCAACAGCAATCTCGACAAAAAGACTTCTATCGAGATTTAAAGTCGAAACTCGACAGAAGTTGAATCTATCAAGATCTATGAAATCAGAATTTTCAGATTTGATTTTTGGCTCTAGCTGACATGTATGTGTAGGGTTTCTTTTCTCACAACCCTAGATACATATAAGGCTTATCTTAAAAGCAGTTATACATGGATAACACATACAGAAAGTGCCCTAGTTCATTATTCTCTCTAAAGAACCTACTGCGTCTTTACGCCAAGGGTTTTGTGACCAAGGAGCTTCCTGATCTTCATTGTTGATGAATTGAAGAACTTTGCAGCCAACAACCTCTTTAAGTTGTTGGAGTTAGTCACATACTGGGATCCATGCACATTGGTTAGTTACGTACTGGAATTCACACATCAAGGGAAAGATTGTCGCTACAATAAAAGTCCAATTGGGTATTGGGGTAAGGGTTCAACTACAGGTTAGTATTTCGGGATAGGCCAAAGGGTTTGGTAAGATTCCTTATACTTGTAACCGCTTGTGATTGATAATAGTGGATTCTTAGGAGTGGTGAACTTAAAATCACCCGATGGGGTTTTGCCTCGATGGTTTTCCCTATTCATAAACAAATCATCCGTGTCAAATTTATTTTCCACTGCATATAGATAATTTGGTGATCTGTTTGTCCTGCCACGCTATTGCATGTAATTGAACTTAATTAATTAACTTGGGTTATTAATTAATTAATAAGGGGTCAATTTGTTTTAACCCAACAACCTTTATTTTTAGTTGTGGTTGGTTCCACTTTCCAGTATAATATTTTATTATTTTATAGGAATTAACACCTCAACAATTGTGAAAAATATTGTGGTAATTTGTTGTGTTAATGTTTTATTATTATATAAGCAAGTTCAACGAAGGCAAGCATAACAGTGGAAATTGAAACAACCAAAGTACTATAGAGTAAGTACCGTAAAAAAAATTGAACAAACCAAAGTACTGTAGTATTGCACACTGTAAGAGCATTTCCATTAGGTGTTCTATAAATTTGTCATTTTGATATATCAAAAAGCCTACTTTATTATTTTAACACACAATTTTACAATTCACCATATATCACATTTTCTAATTTTCAATTATATACATAATATAATATATAAAAATATTTAAAAAAAAACCTTGAATATAAAAAAAATACAAAATAAAAACCCACCACCATACACAAACACAAGCACAAAACTGTAACAAACCCACCATCATACACAAGCACAGTCTGCCACCACCAACCACAGGTACAACTCGCCACCACCAGCCGCCTCCACCACCCAATACTACTTTTAAAAAAATCCTCAAAATCAACACAAAACTCTCCAAAAAAAAAAAAAATGAAGAGATGAATCAACTCCATTTATACAACCCAAATCACATGGAATCAACCTAACTCCACCACCAACCACAATCACATGTAATCCACACAAAAAAAAAAAAAAAAAAAAAAAAAAAAAAACCCTGCCTAAACTTACATGCGATCTCCACTAGTCGACCTCATCGGTGAGGTCGAACTCCACGGCGACAACCGTTCTCAATGGCAATGGCCGATCTCAATGGCAACGGTCTAGGCGGAGAAAGAAGGAGAGAGAGAGGCGCAGAGAGAGTGATAGAAAAAAGAAAAAGGGAAAGGTGAAGATTCTAGAGAAGAAAGAAGAAGAAAAAAGAAAGAGAGTGACAAAAGTTGAAGGGAGAGGTAGAGAAGAAAGAAGAAAAAAGAAAGAGAGAAGAAAGAAAGTCATAAAAGAAGAGAGAGAAAATGAATATATATATATATATATATATTTTAGCATTTTCATCCGTACCGTTCATCGTTCCAAAGATGGAATGGTACTGTTCATGTATGTTAAATATTATAGCATTTAGAACATCTCATGCGAGAAGTTTTTTGGTATTTGGTGTGCCACACCTTATGGGAATGCTCTAACAATAACTTATTGGCTCTTTTTATATATAGATGAGTTTTAGATGAAGGAATTGAGATTTGAAAGGAGAACTCAAATAATAGGATTGTAAATTCCATTGATCATTTAAAAACAATTATAAAATTTATTGTTCGGAAAGAGGAGGGAATTTGTGAACTTTTAGTCATCCACACCTTAATAAATAACAAGTTCTTGAGTCATGGGTTAATTGTGTTTGCATAAATAAATAAATAAAAGATCTTCATCAAAGATTGAAAATTGAACAGGAGAACATAATCACTGTGGAGTTGGTGGGCCAGTGGCAGGGAAACGATTAGGAAAGCAATCAAATAGTTAATTCATCCTTATCCAGTGCATGACCGAATCCAATTGGAACATATCCAAAGCCAACAACAGATTGTGGAATTCTACAACCTACAATTTTTCTAACTTAGCTAAAACTAGAAATTGTTGGTTGTAGAATTCCAAATGTAGAACTTAACCCAAATCCCGGTTCTAAATACCACACCCAAACTCACGGTACAACTTGCTTAGTTTAGAAACTTTGCTTGAATGGAAAGAGATGATAAAGGTAAAAAAGAGGAGAGGGGATGGGATAACCAAATTTGCCATGTATTGCTATTGTATTCCAACCACCTCTTCCATTCTCTGCACACTCCCATGCAAATATAAGAGGTGCTTTCCTTCAGAAATTTTGTTTTCTCATCTAAATCTTTTTTCAAAGTATTATGAACTAATTAAAATTAAAAATCATTATGGATCTTCTTCTATGTTTTCACCCCTAATCAAATTGTAATAAGCCTAGAACACTAACGGTTAGGTTCTAAAAGTTTAGAACAATTAGCAAATCGTGAGCATAAATTTGTCTAGATATAAATCTTAGAGTCTATAAGATATATTAGACAATGTTCAAGGTGCTACAAGTCAGAATACAAAAACAAGGAAACTGTAGGTTTAGGAATTCGAAACATGTCAAGCTCGATCGATCGAGAAGATGGTTCGATCATTCAAAAGACAATTCTGCAGAATTTTTAATTAAAGCCCAACAGCCCATTAAGCCCATCAAGTGATTAGGGTTTCAAATCTAATTCACATAGTATTTAAAGAAAACCTTAAGGCACGTTTTAAAGAGACTTTGGAACTTCTCTTTTGAGATCTAAAAAGTTTTGTGCCTTCTCCTTTCAAAGTTACTACTGGAAATTAATCTACATACCATTAAAACTGATCTACATAACATTAGAACTGGTAGATCTGAAGTTGCTGCATCACTAGTCATCAAAGGTGCTAGAGATTTAAACCTTCAAAGGTGGTCTTAGAGTCATAGACAGGAGGTCTATGTGGGAGATCTAAAGCATGAACAGGTGGTTCATGTGAGAACAAGATCTAGATCAAGAAAGTCTGTGGATTCAGAGCTCAATTTGGTAACTATATTAGATTTACTACGAATTAGAATTCTTGAATTGTAAATCTCAACTTGATATAGTGGATAGTTCTCTTGAGATTGTTTCCCCCCAGGTTTTTGACCTTGAAACAAGTTGTTTCATTGGTTTTCCTAAGTCATTACATCTTGTGTTATTTACTTTTCTACTGTATTTATTTTCATATGATGATTATTTAGCCCAGATTTGAATAATTAATCTAATAACAACTTGACTATTATATTATAGTAAATGAACTATGTTTTCTAGGGGCCTAAAACTTAACACTAACAACAATCTTCAAGCAAATATGTTCACTTGTTGAACCACTTCAATCTTTAGATTGATGAGAGAGAGAGAGAGAGAGAGAGAGAATTTTCTGATCTATCGAGGTTGGTGGAGAGAGAGAAAGATATGGCAAGTGCATTCCACCAAAATGAATAGGTTAAAGGTTTAAGTCCGAGAATTAGTCTTTCCAAAAATATATTGAGGGTAAGGTTTTCTACCAATTGTCTCTCCCAGGCTCCACAAAAATGGAAGTTTCATGTACACTAAATACAACATTTTAAATGGAAAAGGAGACAAGGAATGAAAGGTATTTACATGGATCTCGTCTCTTGAAGAGATGAGATCCAAGAGGACTGAATTTTTTTTAAATGGTTGTATCAACTTAACCAGCACGCGCATCTTGTCTCTTGAACAAGTTCTATTTTAATAGAAGAGGTCACTAAAAAAAGGCTATTTCCCTGTATAGTTTTTAAAAACATTTATTTACCAAATAATTTTAAAATGTATTGCTAAGCAAAAGTCACCGGTTATATAAGGAATTAATCACTATAAGGCGAAGTAAAAATTGCAAAAAATCATTAACTCTTTTTGTTGTCGATTCAATTTGAAAGGATAAACATTAGTTTAAAAAGAAATAGTCCTTAGTAAATTATAGAATGGCAACTAAAATGTGAATTTTGTAAGCAAAATACCCCCCGATTACAGTCACATCAGCCAAAGAAGTAGATTTCATTAGGGTAATAAAACTTTTTCTTTTTTAAGTACCACACTTAATTGATCACACATAGAGATTGGGATATTGAACTTACCTTCAGTTTGTCAAGATCAAAGTCAGATGACTCAGATCACATTCTTTTCTCCATTAATCTCGAAGAAATAAAATAAACATTTTTACTTGACCCCAATCACTGGTAAAACAAAAATTATCACTCTAGAACCAAGGGAAAGAGCCAGATAAATCAACTAATCAAGCAATTCTTCAAGATTAAGAGCACATTTGGTGTGTACATGAGCTGTAATAGATTTGTAATAGAATAGTTAGGAATAGATATATTTATTTCTAAAATGACTGTAATAGTTATTTTTTAATACATGTAACAAAATTTTAAATTAATGTATTTTAAAAAATATAAATTTTCGATTTGCATCATTTGTTACAAACTTTTCATGCGTAAAACCAAACTTACAAATACAAATAATTATTCTATTATAACATCTTTTTTATTCCTAATAATAATAATTATCATTTCTAACATTTTACACTCTTACTTAATATATATTCAGGGTATCAAACATGCCCTAAAAGTTTCAGGCAACACCCATTTTTTCCTCACCTAGCTTATTCCTATTCTACTGCAATATGGATACTACTATATAGATACACATTGTGATTTCCATTCTTCTCACCATTGTGTATCGATAGGATTTAATCTCAAAGGGATTTCACAATGTTGTGATTTCATGCCAGTGGTTTCGTGTTTGTCTCCGGTCTAATTAAGCTCGTTGATGGGTATGGATCGGTTGCGATTAGGTGTGAACTGGTATCAAATTAGGACTTGGAAGTGTTCATATGATCGTTTGAGGGTCACGTACAAAGCACGCAACTATTAAACTTAATATCTAGATAGATGCTGGAGTGTAATTTACGAGGTTTATTATAATTGGCATGGCGGTTATAAATTTTCATATTTGGGGTGAAAGTATAAGCTATAGTATGGTTCATGGTAGATTTTTGCATTGACCCATTTTTTTGAACATATCAAAATTCAAATTAACTTACCCCTATCAAGAGTCAGTTTTAGCATCACTTGGTCTCAGTGATCTCATTGTTAAAATTATCTGGCCAAAATTCTCCACCTATCTGAAAATTTTGGATCCTATTTCCATTTTTTTATGCCATATCCACAATTTGCATGCTAGAAATCTATAGCCAGACTCGAGCATTGGTGTTATTCTATTTCTAGGTTTTTGTTGATGGGTATGGATCGGTTGTGATTGGGTGTGAACTTGTATCAAATTCGGATTTTTGGACATGTCTGAAAATTTTGGATCCTATTTCCATTTTTTTATGCCATATCTACGATTTGCATACTAGAAATCTATTGCCAGGATTGAGCATCGGTGTTATTCCATTTCTAGGTTTTTCATTATGAGTTAAAGTCGACTCATTTATAAATTTTTATGTAAAACTAGGTTGTTGAAAATAACTGGTTATTTATGGACCGATAGCCTATGTGATTATGAAGGGTCAGTGAGTTACTTTCATTCTTCCTTGAAAAAAGAACATGCATACATGGGGAAGAAAAGTGATAAAGATTTTGTCTCATACAAAGACAATTATGTAAAATTTATCTCTTTGCCCTTCATGTGAGCTTTACTAGAGCTCCAGTACAAAGTAGGCATAGAAGTTATTTTCAAAATGCTGCCGATTTTCAATTTTTGTCTTGTGCCCATTTGCAGCCTTTTGACAAAGAGAAAAAAGCGACGTGTTTTGTCAGTGCCTCTTCATCATCTGGACCACTGAAGAAAACCTCAATCTCCATCTCAATGTAGGTCCAATTAAGCGACTTATGTAGCATTTTTTTTAGGACACTTCAGTCCACACCCGCTTAATCCTCCAACCCATTTGGGATCCAAGTCGTGGCAAAGACTGAGTTGTGACCCTTCCATGTGAGGACCAACATATCTTCTTCCTTCTTCATGCCCCATCCACTGGCATGTTCATCAAGCAAGTCCTTCACTTCCTTCACAGTCTCTTCGCAGAACGGAATGCTTACCCAACCGGAGTTGGTCATTCTTTGGCACAATTTAATGCCAGACTCTAACCTCTCTATTCTTTGAAACCCTTCAAAACTAATAATGTTTTCAATTTTATGACCAATATCGGATTCACATTCCATCCTTTGGCAACTTTCTTTGGGCAAGAAAGTTTCCAAGGCATCAAAGGGTATCCATAGGTAATTAAAGCAAGTGGTAATTCTTGATGTGAGACTTGAAGCACTAAGATCAGAATCTTCATCAACTACCACTATAATTTGAGGGTTAAGTCCCTTAATTATATCTAGGAAAGTGTCTCTCAATGAAGCACCGTGAGGACTCCCATTTTGCTCATCAGACAAATAACGTAGCCAATGTTGGCAATTTATTACCAAAGCTTCATCATCCCTAAGGTTTAGAGTGGAAGGATTCAAGTGGGCCAATAAAGATTCAAAGTGAAAACTAGGTGACTCTTTGCACTTAACTACTTCACCTAATGTAGATGGAGATGATGAATTATCAAAGACACGAAATTCAAAAGGAACATCCCTAAACTTAGCAAAATTTCCCAAACGAAGGCCAACTTCTTCAGTTGATACATTAAGTAAAGGAGGGACTGGTGGCCTACTAGAGGGCACTGTGATTCGAAGTGAAGGAGGACCTTCCGGCCTTTTAGCCAGCGTGTCGATGAGAGTAGGCCATTGCATACAATGAGTGATGCTAAAATCTAAGATATGAACTCTTGGAAACCCTTGAATTGCATTCAAAATGGCACTATTTGATGCACAAAAGCCAAACCGATGCCAAGGGATTAGATCAACATACCCGGCTAGCTCGGTCACCGACATCAACCTCCTTTGAATGGTGCTGCTTCCATTAAAGTTCATCGCTGTTGGGCAAACCCTAGAGGCCCTTGAGATTAGTGCCCTCAAAAACCAAGAAGCAAGCCTTTGGTTAGGGTCACCAACAGAAGAAGCAACGTTGTTTAGCACCCACATAACTTGTTGAGCCAAAGTAACATCGTTGGTCTCTAGAGCACTCGCACAGTGAAGTAAAAGCTTTTCTAAACAAGCTCCATCAAGGCTTCCGAGACACCCATTAAGGGCACCTGAAAGAGGACTGTGAAGGGTGTTGTTGAAGAGAGTAGGGTTTTGTAGAGAAACAGACGCGTTTCCTCTCTGTTCAGCTTTCATGGCTGCTATGTTTGGTAAATAATTGATGAAGAAAAAGTAGGAAAGAGTTAGGCTTCTGTTGATTGGACTTGCATGGTGGCCTTGGAAGTTCAGGGAAGAGAGGGAGGAACTATGTGTTGTTTGTTTGACACGCGTCAGTGGATATTGGTGGGTGGGATATATTGAAAAGCTAGGGTTTTATCTAATTGTAGATTTGAATTCGCAGTTTCAAGAAAGATGAGGTCTTGGGAGTTGGAAGTCTATATGTACATGGCTTTTGTGTTAAACATTTATGTTCTTGAGAGAGAGAGTGTGTGAGAAAGTTAAACTCCTAGTTTTTTCTGGTAGCTACTTGAACCATATATATACTGGAGAAATGTCTCTGTTGAGTGATTATCAAGATGGTATGAAGCCAAAAATTATAGTTAATTGAACCTTGAGTCCGTACTAACTTGACAACTGTAGCTGGAGTTAGCAATAGTAAGCAAGTTTTCTCTTTTCAGGAATATTTCATCTTTCTTTTTTTTCTCTTTTTTTTTATTAATTTAAGGATATGATATTTTATGTATTTAGGAAATACTATCATTTCTCTTACCATATATAGATTCTGGCACATACCCTGCATATTGTGATAGATATTACAATTATGCTGGATACATTTTACTCTGTTTGTCTTTAAGTTGAATTGACCAGGGTTGTCTCATTGTTTTTGCAAAAGTTACCATGCCATTGGGTTGTTTTTGCAAAAGTTACAATTATGTTGTACTATTATAGGCTAATAATCTCTAATTTAACTGGCACATTATCTTTTAATAAATGTTAATTTTGGATTAGATCACGGATACAAGTCATTGGGTACGCGTGTAACTTATCAGTAAAAAAAGAAAAAGAAAAAAATTATACCCAAGTTCGACTGTTCAAGTCGCAAATTGACAAAAGCTCCATTGAATGAGTTGAAGCAGCAAGGATACCGAGTCAACCCACGCCCTGTAATACAAATATGCCTCTTGTTTGTTTGCTTTGCTTTTATTAATTTTTTTTTTCCTTGATGTATATATCCCTCATGCATTTTTGTTATTTAGCATTACTCAAAATTATCATTACTAAGTATCCATCGCTGCTTAGTTGGGCGTACGTGGATAGAGATTTTCTAAACAAATGTGACACGTTGCTAATTACTTCTGATAAGCTTCATTTTAAATAAACTAACTGATTATGGCAACTCTACAGAACAGAGGGTATTGAGTAGGTTAAGATAGCTGTCTTAGCCGGCCACTCTTTTGTCGAATTTGTGCTCATAAATTGCGATTTGAGACAAAACAAATATCTTTTTTTATTGGTGGGCGGGCAAGAAACAAAACCAATATTTCATTAATTAGTTTAATTAATTAATCTAGTTTTTTTACAAGGAGTTTATTGATGATTGATAGCTACCCTTCATTCCCATCCTTCCACAAAAGAGATATAATATGAGAGATCAACTTGGTTGCTTGTGCCATGTGATGCCACAATATAAGACAAAATACACCTCCTCTTCCACAAGGACGAATTAATTAGGTTATTTCACCAAAATGTCACTCCACGTAATGAATAAAGACCATAGAATTTTTTCTACATATTTTACATGTCGTCTCCTTTCATCAATATCTCTTCCCACTCATTCATCAAAAAAAAATCTCTTCCCACTCAAACATTGTTTGGCGAACGTGGAATGGAATTATGAGATGTTGTACTAAGATTGGGGGGAGGAAACAACGTTTATTTATTATACTTGGAATTTGAAAATTTATGTTCTTTTTCATGTAAGAGCAAATTGTAAAAGGAGATTTAGGTACAGTTTATATATTTAGCTTTTTGTTAATAAATTTTTGCTAAAAGTATTTTAAAATATAAGTGTACTTAAAAAAAAAAAAAAAAAAAAAAAAAAAAAAAAAAACTAATTTATAAGCTAGCCTCAAACACCTAATTGTTACTTTTCACTTATGTTTCACTGGACTTACTAGGAATTCTAGTCGGTGTAAAGAGATTACTCTTTCTTTTTGAAAAATATTGAACATATTACAAATTTTATTACATAATATTTAAAAAATTATTTGAAAATAAATATTATATATTGATGAATTTCAAAATCATTAAAAAAGAATAATAGATTTTTTTTTGGATTGATGTGTCACATTAATATATAAAGGTCATGAAATAAAGGTTGCGTTTGGGATAGTTTATATTGGACAGCTTATTTTACTATTTAACTTATTTTTTATACTTTTTATGGGTCTCATTATATTTTTTGATACTATTCATGGTCTCACTGTACTATTTCTACTAACTTTTAACTTTATTTATAGTATTTTTGGCAAAAAGTTTTCAGTTTCAACTAATTAATAAATTGTTCAACCTGAAATATGTAGTATCCTTAACATTATTTTTTCCTAATTTTTCAAGCTAAAAAGGATCAATTTCATTTATGCAGTTCGCAATTCTACCTGAAAATTTATTTCAGGATTTCCAATTTGAAGCTATATATCAATGCAAAGTTACGTGTTACAATTTGTTTAATTAAAGTGATGGTTTTGCAAACTTGGTCAACACATCAAGAAGGGGAAACAGAAAGAAAGAAATTGATGGCAAATATATACTAGAAAAAAACTTTACCCAAAGAAAAAGAATACAGGAAGAAAGAAGGGAGGCTTTTGAATCCTGATTTGAACCATCACTTGTTTAGTAACATTTCTTTTGAATCATTTGTTACTGCAAAGCTGTAGGTTTTGCTGCACATAAGACCTGTCTCAGTCACTTTACCATGACAATCCAACGAAAATCTTGTGATTTAGATTGTACATTCCCTTGGAGGTAAAAAGAAATTTTTTCTATGTTCGTGCTAGTGCCTTGTCTCCATGATTCGTACAATCATACAGAGTTTATGCAAGTTTATATATGCAACTTCAACATCTTCACTAATCCATTAGAGGATTATGTCTCTTGATCATGTCTAAGATTGAAGATAACGCACAATACAAAATGAAATAAGCGCCAAAAGTTTTTGTCTTCCATGCTGATATTTGCAGGCCCAATTGGCTAATCGCCTAATCTAGTACGTAGATCTAGTAGTAACTCTCTAGCTGGCGTGAAGTTTTGTTTGTTTAAGTAAGAATCTTTTTTCTTTTTTTTCTTTTTTTTTGCTGAAGTTTAAGTAAGAATCACTACACGTGACCACAGATTCCTTTATCGCAGTAAGTAGTCAGAATTCTTGGGTTAATCATTCAATTTATTAAAATAATAACCTTAATACAAAATAGCAGTTCAACACTTCAACCAATCAAAAGAAAAATGAATTGTCCGCATTTATGCTTTATTCCAAACAGATCAAAAGCATGAAAAGAACAAGACCCAAAAACCTTGAATGCTTTTTTGTTTTCTTGTGGGGTTAAGTAAAGCAGATATTACTGAATAATTGGGGTGTCGTCTATAATTGCATTATAAGATAATTCAGTCAGATAAAGACAGCACCTAGTCCACGTAAAGCCGTGAGGGATTTTCTTTTTTTTTACTCGTTTAATTTGAGTCATGATATTAAGATATTAACTAAGCAGAGTGATTTTCACCCAACTTTGGATCCAAAATCATAAGAATATTTATCCCATTGTCATTGATGATATAATTGGACAGGAAAAAAACAAGTCGTTCTTGCACCACTTCTATCATATATATGCCTGCGTCGCCACGCTATGGTTAATTTTGAAGTTTAAATAATTGCTATGGACAGAAGCTGCCGAATTCATTTCAAGTTTAAAGGGATATTAAGTATGCTTATGTACTTCTTAAAAAAAAAAATATATATATATATATATATATATGCTTATTTACACTTCCGGAAGTTTTAAGAGGGGGTTTAGTTTCATGTTTTGGTACTATTTCCTCATCCAGAGTGTCCTTTTCGATTTTCCTAAATTCCTTAAAGCTTCATATCTAATAAGCAAAGGGCTTTAGATTGTTTCCATTGTTAGAGATATATCAACCCAAATAATCAAGGCCCAAACTCAATCAACCTAGGTGTGCAAGCAAAGACATACTTATACGGTAAGTCAATTAATTGTGATTAGTCTAGGGTTAAGCCTATCATAAATAAATTATATTAGGTTCATTGTAATACAAGAATATTCTCAAGTTTATCCAAACTCAATGTTCCATCAATCTTCCACTTTGAGTTTGAAGGGGGTGTTAGAGAGATAAATATATATATATATCAACCCAAGTAATCAAGGTCTTAGCCCAATCATGCTTGGTGTGCAAGCCAAGACACATACTTGTATTGCAAATCTATTAATTGTGTTTAGTCTAGGGTTAAACCTATTATAAATAAGTCGTATTAGGTTCATTGTAACATATTATTTGTACTTCACTCATATATCAAAGATGTAGTGTTTAGGGGTTTCTTCCATAAATATAATCGTTAAACCAAATTATGTAATTCTTTTTGTTCTTGTATTACTCTATTTTGCATATTACTCTATTTTACGCTTTCACTCACTACAATATTTCTCTATCTCCCACAATTATTTTAACACACATTATCTGTAAAACGTATCATGTGAAACATTTCACATCCAAGAATGTGAAACTATAATTAGCCATAAAAATAAAAATAAAAAACTTTGAGTGAGAGAATTTGTGATTCTAAATTTTTATTCATGGTTACTTTTCATACAAAAATAAATAAACAAAGTCCAATAATATTTCATGCCTCCATGACAGTTTTGAGCGAAACAAATTCACTTTCATCCATATATTTTATAAGATATATTAATGGGTTAATTACATTGTCCTCCTTAACTATTGGGTCATTCACAATGTTCCTCCTATACTATTAAATTGAGTAATATCCTCTCTCAACTATTGAAAATTTGCAAATAGCACATTATCACCCGCTTTGCTGTTAATTAAGACCCAACAAAATCTTTTGATTCCCTTTATATTCCATAGCAATCTCCCTCTTGTTGCGAGGGGAACTACAAACGACATAGCCCATACTTAAGGGGGGAGAAAAGTATATTTAATGCTTTATTTTAAACAAATAAAATAACAACTATCTTTTTAAATCAATCCAAAACACGCCTAACAGACACCTATCGTAGGTGACGGCCAAATGGGATTTTACATCTTTCAAGCAAAATGCCCATTTTTTGAAACTATTTAAAGATATGCCCCTGTTTTGAAACTAGATTTTTAGAAAATCGAGTTTCAAATGTAAAACTTGATTTTTGGACAATCAAGCTATAGCGAAATTGAACTTAAAAAAAATAAAAATCTAGAACTTGAGTTCCATTCAAAGAATTCGAGTTCATGGAACTTGAGTTCCACTTGAATATTTTCAAGGAACTCGAGTTCCACAAATTTTTTTTTTTTTTTTTTAATTTTCAGTTCGCTATAACTCGATTGTTCAAAAATAGAGTTTTAAATTAAAACTCTATTTTTAGAAAATCAAGTTTTAAAACAGGAACATTTCCCTAAATAGTTTTAAATAGAGGACATTTTGCTGAAAATTTTTGGCAAAAGGGGCAAATGCCCATTTTGACTTGTAGATGACCATCACAAACTTGATCAAAATGAAATTGAATTGGATTAGCACATAAGCTGACTCAATCAAGATGAAAACGAGAAGCGTGGCATCATCTTAGGGTTGATGGCTTGACCCATTTGTTTTGGTTGATTGATTTTGGGATTTCAAATTTAGATTTTTCATAACTAGTTAGTTATGTTTGTGAAAATGTCACTAAGTCTCAGTAGTATAATGGTACATTCTCAGAAAATTGATTGAGTCATTGTAGTATAATGTTGCATAATGATTTGATTTGTAGGTGTAAAAATGTCATATTCAAGGAATAGTGGTTTAAATGACTCAATAGTTAAGGAGAGATAAGTGTAATTAACCCTATTATCATTTTATTCGGTTGTGATGAAGTCATGATTTGATTTGGTTAAGGAGGCCAAATTTATATGAATATATATACACACGTATGTTGAGTGATATATTAATGTAAGGAAACTCACAAAAAAAAAAAAAAATGATATTCTTTCTATTTTGTTTATATGTTAAAAGTTTTCTTTTTCCTGGACATGAATAAGCCCTTTTAAAGATTTTTTTTTCAAAGTTAAAATTTCACTTATGAATAAAATATTTTTGATAGTTAGACAGACATTAAATACAATTTATGCAAATTCATATTATTATGTAATTATCTCCAAATTTATTACTTACACAAAAAATTATAAAAAAAATTATAAATTATTATATAAAGTATTTGAGATTCTATATGAATTTGAGATCACCTTACAATAAAGTTCTTCCCCCTTCTCCCTAGCTTCTTTATTTTCATCTTGTTTTTGTATCTACCTTCATTTTCCTTTTATAGATTTTGAAATTTAAAAGATATTTTCCTTTTGTATCAATCTAAACAAAATTTCTTTCAATTTTTATAATGAATCTTAACATGTAAAAGAGATAATAGTATATTGTTTATAATTATGATATAAAAGAAGTATATTACCCAAAAATACATTTAAAAAAATCTACCAAAAAATAAGGGGAAAAATAGAGTTGGGTGGGGGCCATTTTTGTCCCTTTTGATATGAATGATATGAACTTTATATGAATGATAGAGCTTTAAAGAAGTACCGGAATTTACAAATGTATGTGTCACCATCCTACAAGTATAAGAAAGTCATTTTGGATATACACAACTGTAAGTTTTTTTAAAAGACATTTTCCCCTCTCCACGTTTGTGTGTTAAAAATACTTAGTATTCTCAAAAAAAAAAAAAAAAAAAAAATCCTACAAGCATAAGATTGCCACTGCGAGAAATTGGCTATATACCAAATAAATAAACGTTGGGTTATAGTAAATTCTACAAAAATTCCATTTAGAAACTTAATAGTCCAGTTGGCTGTTTAGGTCTAGGTCTTGCTGAAGTAGTCCGGTTGTTTAACCCATTTCAACTTCTCTATCACCTGTCAGATAAGATAATACTTAATAGCCTCCTTGTTATATCTCTAGGATATGTTTTTGGGAAAATGAGGTGGGGTTTGGGGAGTTAAAAAAGTATTAAAAATGCTTTTTGAAGGTTCAAGTGATAGCTCAATAATGATGACATCCTTTTAGTGTCTCATGTCTATGGTTCGAGTCTATCCCCCTTTCTACTAGTTACATCTTTAAAAATAATAATAATAAAAAAGGAAAAAAAAAATTAGTTTTTCATGGTGGGCTGAGAGCAAGGATGAAGCTGTTCACTGACTAGGAGGGGCAGTGGCCCCCCCCTAGATTAAAAAAAAAAAAACATAATAGTATATATATTCTGAATTTTTTTAACATTTAGGTTCAAGATAATTACTCTTGGCCCCCCTCTCCCCCCAACAATTTATAAATTGGCCCTTAGATCCCAACCAAAAAAAAAAGCCCGTCACTTTAGTTGATGGCCTCTCCATATAGACAAAACAAACAAAATCCCCAAGAACAAGTAACAAATCCTTGAACTATGAGATATAAAAAATAAAAAATCTCTTTGGCATCTCGTTCTGTGTTGTTCTTGAGGAATGAGGAGGCAACTCAAAAAAATTTACCAATCTGGAAAGTCAGCCACTCTACGCTGTTTAGAAATTTTATTTGAGAGAGCTGAAGGATTTGTAGTTAGACTACTCTCACTCACTCTTAGCTCTTTTCTATGTGTGGCCATAAGCTATTGAGTGTGTTACTAAGAGGACTACATGTGTGGCTATTAATTTTTAAGGGAATACAATTGTTTGACTTGCTAAGTTAGTAGGCTACGTGTGTGGCTATTAAATTTTAAAGAAATACTTCTAATATTTAACTTGTTAAATTGATTTAACTTGAAAGTTGAAACGTTTGTGGTTTTTTTTTTTTTTTTTTTTTTTTTTGGGAAAACGCTTGAGGTATGGGCTTTTCTTATCTTCTCTTTGTTTACATATTTTTTTTTAATTCTCAATCAGTAGAGCTATAAGGTTTGAAATTGATGAAAATTTTGAAAATTAGTTAAATAAATAACAAAAAGAACTAATGGAAACATTAATTTTTATAAGATAGTCTTATTTAGAGACAAGTCAAGAAATTTTTTTAACGTATGTTTTGCCCCCACTAAGTCTAAAGTCTGCCTCCGTCCTTGGTTGAGAGGCAATTGCCACTCCTCGACCTCTCTAACTCTGCTTACAATTTTGGTCTTTATGTTTTCATACGTTTAATTTTAGGCGAAAAACCCATTTTCGTCCCTACATTTTCACGCGATTCCCACTTTGGTCCCTAAGTTTTTTTTTTACCGCTTTTAGTCCCTATTTAGAAAAACGCCCTCTATTTTAGTCCTTTCCGTCAGTGCCGTTAGGGCAAAATCCTAGGTGGCAGACGGAAAACCCTATTAGCTAACGTGGCACCGATGTGGCGTTGATGTGGCGATTAAGTGACATTTTTATATGCCACATCAGCATTTTAAAATAAAATAAAATTTTAGTTATTATTTAATTATTTAAATAATAATTAATAATTAACATTTTTTTTTTCTTTTCATTATTTTGTTGGAAGATCATCTTTGTGTTCTTCGTTTTCTCACCGTTCATATTCTTCATGTTTTTAGTAAATTAATTCCTAGTTCTTGTCTTTTCTTTTCTTTGCCTTTCCAGTACGTTCTTTGCCTTTCCAGTACGTTCTTTGTAACCAAACAAATCGAAATTCAGAACTTAGATCAAACAATAATCAACATACACCAACCAAAATCCAGAAATCAACATACATCCACCAAAATTGAAAACCCAGAAATCAGCATACACCAACAATCAAACCCAGAAACAGATCTGCACATTCAAAAATTTTAACCCAACATACACCCATTAAAATCAAAAGACTTGCATCCTCTTTGTTCACAAAATCAACACCAATCTCCAAGTTGGAAACCCACCAATCCATCGAAACACAAAATCAAATCCAACTTGAAAACCCACTGATCTCCACCATCCTCCAAATCCCACCATTCTCTCAAACCCAACCTTTGAATCATAACCCACAAATTTGCCACAGATCAGTGTACCAATCCGCCAAAAACCCACAAACCCAGATCAACAAATCTCACAAACCCACGAACCCAAAAATCCGCCACAGATCAGTGCACCAATCTGCCACAAATCCACAAACCCAGATCAGCAAAACTCACAAACCCACAACAACCCAGGCCAAGAAAATCAACCCACAACAACCTAGGCAAAAGAACTCGAGAGGATCTTGTTTCTCCAACCTGAGCCTTAGATCGACTTTGGCTTGGCTAATCTCTTACACTTCGTCCCACGCCACTTTGCACTCGTCCGATCTCCCGTACTCGCCGCACACCTCCTTCGCTTCTATCACCTTCTTCTCTATCATCTCCGCCAGCTGCTACTCTTTCCTCTGCGTCCCTATGAATTTCGGCGCCACCGCCATCGCCTTCACCGTCAAACCCTTCTTAGCCTCACCCATCCATACCAGTACTGATACCTTCGAAAACAACAAAGCCTCCGATCTGGGCGACAACGACGAGCCTCCTCCTCGTACTGTGAGAGGACAACAACCAACGACCCCTGTCCTCTGCGTCCCTATGAATCTCTTCCACTTCGTTTTCTTCGTGCTTTTTTTATTTTCTATTTGTTTGTTTGTTTTGTAGAATTTGTTGTGTCTCTCTGATCTCTGACCAGGGTTACTGTTTTGTTTGGTGAGCTTATTAAAGTGATTAGTGGGTTTGTGGCTGTGGGTTGATTTTCTTGGCCTGGGTTGTTGTGGGTTTTATTTTGGTAGTTGTGGGTTGGCTTTGAGATCAGAATTTCTGGCTTTGGTTAGTTTTTTTTTTATTTTTTTATTTAAATAATTTCTGGGTTTGTGTTCTTGGATCTGGGTTTGTGTTCTTGTTGTTCTTGTTCAAGGCACACTTAGATCTCAATTCATCAGATTTTTAGTTTTTAATTCTGTTTTTAATTTTTTTTATTTAGTTAAAATTAATAAATTAATTTTTTTTAATTTAGATGCTGATGTGGCACTAAAAAATATTTTTTATTATTAATTTAGGCCACGTGGACATTAGTTTATTATTATTTAATTTTGCCGTTTGCCACGTCTGCAATATCCGTTTCTGATGTAACGGCAGGGACTAAAATGGAAGCGTTTTTTCAGGAAATGGACTAAAAGCGGTAAAAAAAAAAACTTAGGGACTAAAACGGAAATCGGCTGAAAATGTAGGGACCAAAATGTGTTTTTCGCCTTAATTTTAATCATTGAGTTTTGAGGCAAAGTTTCACTTTGGTCCTTACCATAATACAGCTATCTCACTTACAAAATTTGCAAACATAGCACACTAAAACATGACATGGCAAAAAAAAAAAATTTTGACAATGAAAAACGTCGCACCAAGGTCTTGATGAAAAATAAATTCCATATTAGAAAAAACTTAATAAAAAAAAAAAAAACTTAATCCCTCAATTTATTTATTATATAAAAAAAATAAAAATAAAAAACGCTCAATACTAAACAAACTCAGCAATCAGCACACACACTTCCCCCGCTGTGCACAGTGGCCTAAGTACATAACGGCAAGCCCACAAAAACACAATCAACAGTTGAACAAAAACCAGTTTAATTACATTCGGGAGTTATTGAAGAAATTGAGTGGTTAGAGTTAGATAGCATGGATGATTCTTCCGTCAGTAATGTTATCTTCGTCAGTGGGATGTAGAGTCGTCATTCCCGTCAGTTGCCCCCCAGGTTCTGGGGTCGTCGGTGACCTGTCATGACGATCACAGAAGCTGAAAAGTTTTTCTTGTGACTCTTGGGGTTCTGTTCCGCCTTTAATGCTTAGTGGCGGCGTTACACGCAATCATGGCCACGTGGCGCTTGATGGTCTGTGGAATTAATGGCATGACCCTTGGGTTTCCCGCTGGTTTTTCAATCGTTTTTGGCCCACATTTGAAACTTCTCCTTTTCAACTTTTCGTTTACTTCTCAGAAAGCAAAAGCAAACCAGTTTTTTAGAGATACTCTGAATATTTTGTGGCTTCCTTCTTCTCCGATTTGCCTTGTGCTGCTTCTGCCGTTCCGCCATTGGAGGTATGTTCTTCTTTCCTTTTTCTTTCTTCTTTTTTCTTCTTTTACTGTATAATTTCTGATTTGCTATTCCCTTTTCACTTCTATTCTGGTGTTGGTTTTTGTTTTTCTTTTGGGGTTTCAGTTTCGTACCTTGTTTTCCTTTTGATTTCTATATTTTCCATGGTTGATAGCTTAGAGGTTAGGATAGCTTGCCCGTCGATCTCCTTCCTTTTTGCGCGTCTAGGGGGGTCTTTGGGTACTTACCCTTTTTTAGAAAATTTTGTGTACGAAGGCAATAGTCTGAGTGTCGTTTTGAGTGAGTTGTTGCCGTTGCTCCGTCAATCACTAAATTGGTTTGAGGGTTTAGGAGGGAGAAGATTAATGTCTGAGGTTAGGTCTAGTGACCTCGAGACTGGGCTATCGTCCAGTGGTGGCCCGGCTGAAGGAGATACCGCCGTCTCTGGTTCTCGAGAGGTTAGGGCTTTTTATGCCCTTAGGGAGATTTGTGGTCTGGATGACGAGACCGTGAATAGATTTAAGGATAGGTTTCAATTTCCGTCTAGGGTTCGTGTTCGTCGTCCCAGGGAAGAAGATAGGGCTTGTCACTTCTTTCCAGGCGAAATATGTTTTTATGAGTCAGCCTTCACTTGTGGGCTTAGGTTCCCCGTCCACCCGTTCCTGATGGAACTTTTAGATCATTTTGGTATAGCCCCTGGACAGCTCATGCCAAACTCGTGGAGGATCGTCATTAACTGTATGCAAATATGGTTGGCCTCCAACGGGGATATGATCAGGATAGGTGAGCTCACCTACCTGTATCGTTTGAAAGAGTCTAAAGAGTGGGGATATTACGAATTAGTCCCTTGGGAGAGAAAGATTAGGATCGTCAAGGGATTGCCTTCGTCATTCAGGTATTGGAAGTCGCGCTTTTTCTTTGTGTCTGGGGACGACTTCGAGACCCAATCTAGCAGTGATTGGGGTGATATCCCGAGGTTGCTCCGTCGGTGGGGAACCCCGACCTTAGGTGCGTCAGTATTTCTCCCCGTTGTTTCAATCTTGCCAATTTTCAAGTTCTGATCTTGCTGACTTCTTTGTTTCTTTGTTTGGTATAGTTAAGAGACGGCCTGGGCTGAAGAGACGATATAAGGAACGCATAGAGACCGCCATCGGGTACGCTGAGACGATTGAGAGCTGGGACGAGCTGGTTGACCCTCGATCTCTTGCGTTTTACAACCTCGGTCCTGACCCATCTCCTTTCGTTCTTCGTCAGCTTGGCATTGAAGGAAAAAAGAGTAAGTTTTAACTTCGTCAATGCTGATTCCTCTTATGTACACTTAAGCACCTCTTTGACACACTTTCTTCTTGCAGAGATGACGACTAAGTTTAACAAGGACATGTATGCAAAGATGAGGTCAAAGAAGGACGAACCCCTGTCCAATTTGGGGAAGAAGACCGTGCGAGTTACCGGGAAGGGTTCTGCCTCCATCCCGCTCAGCATTGTTCCTTCCATAGCCTCTGAAACGACGAGGACTGCCTCCCCGACCGTTTCAATAGAAGAGATTCCTACTCCTGGCTCTAAAAGGCCGCGCGTGGTTGGCAAAGGAAAGGAGAAGACTGATACTCGTTCGTCCACCATATGGGATGACGAGTCATTGGCTGTGGAAAGAGCTCACGAGGTCGTTACTTCAGCGGACTTGAAGGCTCTATCTGACTTGTCCTTAAACGATGTGGCTTCTCGTCACGTCCACAAACTGGTCCAGGTGCGGGTTCTTCCCTCTTCATCATTTCTTTTTTTTTTTTTTTTTTTTTTTTTTTTTTTTTTTTTTTTTTTTTTTTTTTTTTATAGACGACTTCATAATTTCCTCCAGGTGTTGGGGGAGAGTATCCATATTACCGCTGAGTACCTCACTCAAGGGGCCAAGGTGGCGTCTCTGGCAACCCGGATGGAGGCTCAGGAGAAGGAGAACTCTGACCTGAGGACGAACCTGATTACTTCTATGGACGAGGCCACGACACTGAAGGAGAAGGTCAAAGTGCTGGAGGACGACCTCAGAGTTGAGCGCGGGTTGACTCAGGAGAAGGACGAGCAACTTATGGCAGCCAAGGAGAAATTAGTGAACATCGCCGCTCGATCCGTGGAGGCTTTCCAGACCACTGATGAGTACAATACCGTGCTCTTCAGCTGGTATTTTAAGGGATTTGAGCTTCTCCGGAGGTACATGATCAAGCATCCTTCCGGAGTCAACTTGGAGAGCCTGGATTTGGAGGAGGTGGACAAGGAAATGGCCCTGGAGGAGGCGGCTTCGTCTTCTGCCCCCGGTGATGATGTTCCTGAACCCGTTGCTGACGTGCCGGCCAGTGAAGGCACAGCTGATGCTTGAACCTACTTTACTTAGAAAAAATTTTATTGTGGGTGCCCGTCTTGTTTTGGGCTTTTCTTTTTTGTAAATCTAATTTCAAAACAATTTACTTTATTTTGAAAACAATGATATCGACCCAGTGTTTATGGGCTGGAATGAAGCGTACTTACTTTTCTTCTGGTTGGTTTACACCCGTCCGTACTTTTTGTGCTTTGCTAATTAGTTGTTGATTTAATGCACTGTGCTCTTCTGTGAACTGACTCCTGCCATTCGACTTACGTCCGTCTAGGCGGACTCTTGTCCCTTGTTCTTTTAACGTCAGTAATTTACATCCGTCAAGGCGGAATTTTATTACTTAGTATCTTAACCATAGCATTATGGTCGTCAGTAATTTACATCCGTCAAGGCGGAATCTTATTACTTTAGTCTTTTAACCATAGTATTATGGCCGTCGGTAACTTACATCCGTCAAGGCGGAATCTTGTTACTTAGTCTTTTAACCGTAGTATTATGGTCGTCGGTAACTTACATCCGTCAAGGCGGAATCTTGTTACTTAAGTCTTTTAACCATAGTATTATGGTCGTCAGTAATTTACATCCGTCAAGGCGGAATCTTATTACTTAGTCTTTTAACCATAGTATTATGGTCGTCGGTAACTTACATCCGTCAAGGCGGAATCTTGTTACTTAAGTCTTTTAACCATAGTATTATGGTCGTCGGTAACTTACATCCGTCAAGGCGGAATCTTGTTACTTAATGATTTATAGGCCTCATGGTTGACCTGTACTGCATTTACTCATGGTATTTCTTTAAATGCTTAATGTTCCAAGGACGAGGGAGTTTTCGTCCGTCCATAGTTTCCAGATGGTAACTCCCTTGCCTAGAGTAATGAATGACGCGATATGGCCCTTCCTATGTAGGGCCCAGCTTCCCTTGAGTCTGGTCTTTAGTAGCTATAGTGACTTTGCGAAGGACGAGGTCCCCTATGGCCAGACGCCTGAGTTTGACCCTCTTATTGTAATACTCGGCCATTTTCTTTTGATACTTTGTCATTCGACTGGACGCGTTGTCTCTTATTTCATCCAAGCAATCCAGGTTGAACCGCAGCCCCTCGTCATTGAGTCCTTCTCTGAAAGCTCCTCGCCTGATGCTTGTTACTCCAACTTCTACTGGGATCACTGCTTCTGAGCCGTAGGTAAGCCTGAAGGGTGTCTCTCCTGTCGGGGTTCTGGCTGTAGTCCTGTATGCCCACAAGACATTAGGCAATTCTTCGGGCCAGGCACCTTTTGCTTCGTCCAGCTTGGTTTTGATTATCTTGAGCAACGTCCTGTTTGTTACTTCCGTCTGTCCATTTGCCTGGGGGTGTCCCGGGGATGAGAATTGATTCTTGATCCCGAGGTTCGAGCAGAACTCTCTGAAGCCTTGGCTATCGAACTGCTTCCCATTATCGGATATGATCGTCAAAGGGATCCCGAACCTGCAGATAATGTTTTTCCACACGAAGCTCCGGATCCGAGCCTCAGTGATGGTTGCTAGAGCCTCTGCTTCAACCCATTTTGTGAAATAGTCAATAGCAACTAGAAGGAACTTTACCTGACCTTTACCTTGGGGCAGAGGACCGACGATGTCGATTCCCCATTGCGCGAATGGCCATGGGGAGGATATGGTCGTCATCTTCTCTGCTGGAAGCCGTTGTACATTCCCGTACCGCTGGCATCTGTTGCATCTTCTGACGAGGTTAGCAGCATCCCCCTGCATGGTTGGCCAAAAGTACCCCGCTCTTATCACCTTGTTTACTAGGGATCTGGGGCCGGCATGGTCGCCACAGACTCCTCCGTGTACCTCTTCTAGGATGTATTTGGCCTCGTCCTCGTTGACGCACTTCAGGTAGGGCATAGAGAAGCCTCTCTTGTACAAGACGTCATTTAGGATCGTGAACCTAGCCGCTCTCTTTCTGACCTTTCTGGCTTCATCAGTATTCTGAGGTAAGTGTCCGTCTCGGAGGAAGGATATCAAGGGCGTCATCCAGGTGTTTGTGCTCTGGGTGGTGAGCACTGCCACCTCCTCAATACTTGGGCATTTCTGAATTTCTATTGCCACGTCTGCGCTTGTCATTCCTACTTCTGACGACGCTAGTTTCGACACTTCGTCAGCTTCAATATTCTGGTTTCTTGGTATCTGGACGAAATCCACTGTGTCGAACTCCTGAGTTAAAATCCTCGTCAGTTTAAGGTATTTCTGCATCCTTTCCTCCTTTGCCTCGTACTCTCCACTGATCTGCCCGATCACCAGCTTTGAATCACTCTGGACCAGCAAATTTTTGGCACCAAGAGCTTTTCCAAGCCTCAAGGCCGTCAATATTCCTTCATATTCGGCTTCATTATTGGTGGCTGGGAATTCCAGTTGAACTCCATACTTCATCACTTCTCCGTCGGGGGTAGTTATGACGACCCCTACTCCCCCCCTCTTTTGGGCCGACGAACCATCTGTCTGTATTGTCCATTTATCAACTTCGTCAGTAGTTCCTTCTTCGTCTGGAAGAGTGAATTCGGCGATGAAGTCAGCCAGAGCTTGTGCCTTGATGGCTACTCTTGGATGGTACTCGATGTCAAATTGGCTGAGTTCGATTGCCCATTGGACCATTCTCCCTGCTGCTTCCGGTTTGTTCATTGATTTCTTGATTGGCTGGTCCGTCATTACAAGGATAGGATTTGACTGGAAATACGGTCTGAGCTTGCGCGAGGCTACTATAAGCGCGAACGCAATCTTTTCAATTCTTGGGTACCTGAACTCAGCTCCTTGAAAGGCCTGGCTGACGTAGTACACCGGGAGTTGCTTCTTGCCTTCTTCTCTAATCAAGGCTACGCTGACTGCCGAAGCTGATACTGCCAGGTACAAATATAGGTTCTCCCCTCCTTTGGACGGGCTCAGGAGAGGTGGACTGCTCAGATATCGCTTCAACTCTTGGAACGCTGCTTCGCACTCGTCAGTCCAAGCAAATGCCTGCTTGAGAGTTTTGAAAAAGGGCAAGCATTTGTCTGTGGCCCTAGAGACGAACCTGTTTAAAGCTGCTATCCTTCCCGTAAGTTTTTGTACATCCTTGACGGTCTTGGGTGGAGCCATGTCAATGATAGCTTGTACTTTTTCTGGATTGGCTTCTATTCCTCTCTGGGACACCATGAATCCCAGGAATTTTCCCGAGGCTACCCCAAAAACACATTTGCTAGGATTCAGCTTCATCCGGTGTTTTCTCAGGGTTGCAAAAGTCTCCTTCAGATCGTCCAGATGAGCGAGCTCTTCCTTACTTTTGACGAGCATATCGTCTACATATACCTCCATGTTTCTGCCAATTTGTTGGTTGAACATTTTGTTTACCAACCTCTGATATGTAGCTCCAGCATTTTTCAACCCAAAAGGCATCACCTTATAACAATAGAGTCCCTGGCTGGTGATGAAGGCGGTCTTCTCTTGGTCTTCTTCAGCCATCTTTATCTGGTTGTACCCTGAGAAGGCGTCCATGAACGTCAACAACTTGTGTCCAGCGGTAGAGTCCACGAGTTGGTCTATCCTTGGTAGAGGGAAGCTGTCCTTTGGGCATGCTTTATTCAAGTCAGTGAAGTCTACACACATTCTCCACTTTCCATTTGGTTTCTTCACCAGGACGACGTTGGCGAGCCATTCTGGGTAGTATACCTCCCGGATGAATCCAGCCGTCAAGAGTTTGGTTACCTCTTCTGCTACTGCCTGATCCCGCTCTGGAGCGAAAGTTCTTCGTCGTTGCTGAACGGGCTTCCTGTTGGCGTCCACATTCAGTCTATGCTGGATGATCTCTGGAGATATGCCTGGCATGTCCTCGTGACTCCATGCAAAGACATCAAGATTCCCTTTAAGGAATTTTATGAGTCTCGTTCTCATCTCAGGGCTTAGCGTCGTCCCTATCCTGGTTGTCCTGTCCGCATTTCCTTCTACCAACTCCACTGCTTCCAGGGTCTCCACTCCGTCTTCCTCTTTTTCTTCTATCGTCCACGTGTGGTTCTCCTTTCTTGCCAGTACGGCCTGGTAGCACTCCCTTGCCAGGACCTGATCACCCTTCACTTCACCTACACCATCGTCTGTTGGGAATTTCACCTTCAAACAGTATGTGGACGTTGCTGCCTTCCACTTGTTTAGGGTAGGCCTCCCAATGATGACATTGTAGGACGAGGGGCAATCTACAACCAGGAAATCTACTTGTTTGGTCAACTGCAACGGGTAGGTCCCTGCTGTCACCGTCAGAGTCACTATACCCCTGGGGTAGACCCTGTCTCCACTGAAACTGACCAGCGGAGAGTCAAAAGGGCGGAGCCTTTTTGGATCTAACTTCAACTGCTGGAAGGCTGGGAGGTAGATGACATCCGCTGAGCTTCCGTTGTCAACAAGGATCCTTCTGGTATTGAACCCTTCTATATTCAGCACTATGACCAGGGGATCGTTGTGAGGCTGCTTCACTCCCCTGGCGTCTCCTTCATTAAAGGACATATCTTGGTATGTTCGTTGGTACTTGGACGGAGGAATGGCGTGGACGCTGTTTACCTGTCTGTAGCATGCTTTTCTAAGCGATCTGAATGACCCTCCTGAGAATGGTCCTCCCGTGATCGTGTTTATCTCCCCGATCACTTTGCGTGGATGTTGGGATGTATGGTCATCATCCCGATTGAAGGATTCCTTTTGAGTCCTGTTGTCGTCTCTGAACTTGCTATATTCTCCTTTCTTTACAAATTTCTGCAACTTTCCTTTCCGTATTAACTCCTCTATTTGTTCCTTCAGGTCTCTGCAATCTTCGGTGTTGTGGCCGTGGTCTCTGTGGAACCGGCAATACTTGTTCTTGTCACGTACGTTGGGGGACGAGTGTAATGGCCTGGGCCATTTGAGATAATGCTCGTCCTTGATCTGCGTGAAAATCTTGTCAACAGGCATAACCAAAGGAGTAAATTTTACCTGACGAGGATTTTTGTCATCTCTCCTTCTATTCCCGTCACTGTTCCGACGTTCTGGTCTGTCTCTCTTTTGCCCTCTGCGGTCGTCTTCCCTCTTGGACTTTTCTCCTAGCCTCTCGGTATCTTTTATGGCAGCTAGAGCGTCTTCCGCGTTCATGTATTTTTGGGCCTTCAGGAGCATCTCTGCCATTGTCTTCGGGGGGTTTTTGGCAAGAGAGGCTACAAGGTCTCTGGATTTCAACCCTGCCTTGAAGGTCGTCAGTTGCACCTTGTCATCAGCTTCGTCCACCTCCAGAGTTTCCCGGGTGAATCGCTTGACATATGACCTCAAAGTCTCCTTCTCTCCCTGTCTTATGGTGAGTAAGTAATCTACTGGTCTCCTTGGGCGTTGTCCCCCTATGAAGTGACGCAGGAAAGCACTACTTAGCTGATCGAAGTTGTCTATGGACGAGTTTGGCAACTTAGTAAACCACTCTCTTGCAGCTCCTTTGAGAGTCGTAGGGAAGGAGCGGCATAATATCTCGTCAGGTGGTTGTTGAAGGCCCAGAGTCGTCTTAAAGGTATTAAGATGATCCTGAGGGTCCTTGAGTCCGTCGAATGGTTCTAATTGAGGCAGGCGAAATTTTGACGGCACAGGGCAATCAAGTACCGCTGCAGTGAAGGGCGAATCTGTAGCCCTTACCATCTTGTCTACACTTCGGTCTGTCTTTTCCTTGATAGCACTCCTTAATTCGTCCATCTCTTTCCTCATTTCCCGAAGAAGATCTGAGTTCTGTTCGTCCGGAGTAGTTGGTCTCCGGGGGGTTTCCCTCTGTTGGCTATCCCCCTCTCCCTCCATGTTACCCTTGGACCGGTTTTCTTCCTGTTGAGCTTGTTGAACCTGCTGGAGCCGCAGCTTCATTTCCTGGTTCTGCCTGGTGAGTTCCTCAATGGTGGCTGCCAGGGCTTGAACTTGCTGAGCCAAGGCCGTTGAATCTGGGTTGGATTCCATCTGGATATGGTGAATTGATGGAAACTACGTTTTCGAATGTAAATCTGAAAACTCGTCCCCACAGACGGCGCCAAACTGATGGAACACAAATCCGTCAGTGAATGTGCAGATGGAATCACCCGTGAGACGTGAAGGTTTGCTCGTCCAGAGACACCGGTGTGGCGCCTGCCACAAAGTCTCCGATGCCAAAGTTAGGATCACAGTTAAACACAATAAAGAAATAATAGATAGTTTCAGAGTATTTTTGCATATCTCCTCCTCTGTTGGTTATGTGAGAGTTTTATACCTGAACCCATAAGGGCTAGCCGTTGAGGCTGTTAATGCTTTCTTCTGTAACGCACCTGGCCAGTAATGAGACTTTTAATAGGTCTTCCAACGGTCTTCTTGGTTGATTTGGTAACTGCTCGAATCATTGATTGATCGCATTGAATAACTCTCTGCCTCGTCAGTGATGATGGCTTCCTTCGACCTTTCTGATCACTTCGTCATGGATGATTCTTCCGTCAGTAATGTTATCTTCGTCAGTGGGATGTAGAGTCGTCATTCCCGTCAACATATAATAATAATAACAATAATAGTAATAAATATATAATTAGCCTAGATGTTAGGATTCATATTTAGTATTATGATTTAGTCTGGAGGGTCTTGGTGACAAAAAAAAAAAAGGAAGCTAGCCCGCAATAAATTTTGACTATTTAGTTTACGGACTGAGGTAAATGGGATTTTTACACACTTCCTCCTATGTGCTATCCATAATTGTTAATGAACCACTTAAAGTTGGATGTTCAATTTTCATATTCCACGTTAGACTAGCTTGCGAATAGGGTGAAATCAATTGAGCTACAATACTAATCCATGTAGCATTTTTTTTTTTTTTTTTAATTCCATTATATCCCTTGCCCTTCCTCTCTCTCTCTCTCTCTCTCTCTCATCTCAAGATTGGGATAGAAATTAATCTAAGCGATGAGAGCACCTTCGTCCATAGTCCAAACCTCCTCTGTTGAAGGGACGTCGGGAATCATCCACTACAGTTGTGTTCTATGGAGTATGGAGTCGACTAGGGACTTGGATTTCGACTTATATTAATAAAGCCATTCACAGAGCTAAGGCCGAAACCAAGGCTGAGAACGATCAGTCCCATCATAAATTGAGTATGAATTTGATGTCTTCAAAACAATCACAACTGACAACACCTTCATTTTTCACGTGGACACTAGCGTGAGGTTGTGGCATGGACAACGTGTGGCATTTTGTTCTGGTGTGCACGTCCTAATGGGAAATACAAATCTTCTGTATTATTATTTATGTTCCACTTTATGTTTCACCAATCATTTCTTGTCGTGTACTTTCTCTGTCTCACTTTTTTTGTTCTCCATTCCATTTTGAGATATCTCAAAATATTATTCTGTTTCTAAAAATAAAAGTCATTAATTTACTAATTCAATTTTTTGATAATTTTTTTTAAGGGTAGTTTTGGAAACTTATACATTTTTAAAAGATAGACAAGACAATAAATGATATTCCCTTAAAAAGTTTGACTTTTCAAACAGAACAAAAAAAGTGGGACAGAGGGAGTATTTGTTTAATTTTCCTTATAAAATAGTTAAAGTTTAAAATGTAAAAAAATAAACACATGACATGTTGCGATTGGTGGAATACAAAATGAGGAGAGAGAAAATGAGAAAGGAAAAAAAGATTAAAGATAACAATTTTTTTTTAATAGGTTGCATTGCACTTCTTAAAATTTTAGAAATAAAAGCATATCTCAAATTCTATGCATATTTCATATTTGCATGTCTCACTAGCTACTTTAATCCCATGGATTGCTAAAACTTGAAATCCTATCTTTATTGGAAAGTCCAGCATTAACCTCATTATAAAATCTCATGTTTTTTAGTATGCTCCAAATCCAAAAAATGGTATTATAATGAACCTATGTAAAAATAATTTTTTTCAAAATTACAAAACTGGCTAGATTAAAAGAACCAATCCAAGTTGCAAAAAACCGTTGAAATTCACCAATTCAATTGCATAAGTGGTCTAAGTATGACTGGGCCGATTTAGGTACTGGTTCACCGAACTATTGGTCCAACTAGCCAACCTGGATGCGTACTAATTTGAAAATGAGTAATTAAAATACAAAAGGTAGCGTTTGAAATTTACATTTGCCTAGGTCCACGAACTGGGCTTAATGAACCGTAAATAACTCAATACGTCTACAGTGCCATTTGGTAAGGGCTCCTAGGATTTGAATCGGATACAAAATCGAACTACATTGTAAAAAGCCCACTGAGGTTCTTTTGATTTTCTAGACGCACAGAAGCGTATCCAATTAACAAAGTTCTAAGCTGCCCCATATGGGCTTTCAGCCCAAATAAAATTTATTACAAAGCATATTCTCCTTGAGGTTAAAACTTAACACTTAAGACAAATATGCGATCAACGCATATTTTATGACCGGCCCAAGGGAAAAAGAAGTAATAAATTGCATAATTTATGTGATATTGAATCCGGTTAGTATATACTATATAACAATGAAATTTCCCTATCATTTCAATGTAATCATTATATTGCTTCTATTTTTTAAGAGAAATATTATGTCCATAATATTTTGACAACAAATTTTAAAAAACTAATTTAATTTCTAAAAAATTAGTTTTGTTAATTTTTAAAAAAAAAATAATAAAAAACTAAAACAAAATGTAAAAAGCAAAAAGTTATTTAACTTTCCCAAGATTCGAGCTCCTTTTATATAGAACTTTGTAGTTGTTTTGGTGTTGTATTGATGTTGTAGTTATAATGGTGTTCTACTGATGAGTTGTGTTCTAAACCATTTTATACACTTATTGCATTTGAAAGGAATTTACTCACTTATGTTAAAAATAAATAAAATTTGGACTTAAGGATTCATTTATGGTGTTAGATTTTTACAATTGTTGCAAACTTTCTTATAGTATTTCTCATTAACATACAAAGTAATCTCCCAACCTTTATTATTTATTTGCAAATTATAAAGAAAACCAAAGTTTCTTAACAAAACACTCACTAAGGGATCACTTCGCCAAGACAAGGATTCTTGTAATTTATTGTGACAAATAGTTAAAAGAGACAAAGGGAGCAACACTTGAGAGGAAAAAAAAAAAAATATATATATATATATATATATCATTATTATAAAAAGTGATTACTTACAATAATATTACCATCACTATCGATCGGTCAATTAGATTTCTCTAAAATAATATTACAATCATTTATTTATGTTCTAAAAAGTTCTATTTTTTCATCAATAATGTAAAAGTGTTCACTTTTTCTTAAAATCACAAAAGATCTTGGACAAGTAAATACATTCAGCTACTGTATTGATAAGTCTGTAATAGTGCTTGATCTTTTAGGCTTGTTTTGCAAAATCCAATTCAAATTATATACGTTCCACTCAAAAAATATCAATTGGAAATTTTTTAAGAATATAAAGTTAGTACATAAGAGCATTAGCATTGGTGGTGCTAAAAAGCTATATTACTATTTTTAGCACCACCAATCACAAAATTGGGGCTACAATGGTGTAGGTATAACTAAAAAATTTAGTTTCTCAGCTACAGTGCACAGCCATTTGACTGTGCATTGTAGCTCAAAAGTAAACCCATATATTAATATTTTATTTTCCTCCCAATGTTTTAATTAAAAACCATGTTTTCTCTCTCTCACTTTTTTCTCTTTCATCACCTCACCATGTCCTTCTTCCTCTCCTCACTTTTTTCTTTTTCTTCTCTTTCTTCACCTCACCGTGTCTTCTCTCTCACGTTTGGTTGATCTAGCAAAACCCATAAAGCTCTATACCACCAAAAAAAAAAAAAAAAACCTATTTTTGAGTTTTGACCCAGAAGACAAAGATATAGAAGATTAATTGGTGGCAGTGAGTGAGATTTTGGAGCTGTTCTATTTGGTTTGATTTGATTGTGGCGGCAGTGTGTGAGATTTTGGTGTTTGTAGCAGCAATGGTGGGTTGCTTGGTTTTGTGCCTATTTGTGGTGGTTTTTGAGGTGGGTTTGTGGTGATGGTGATATATATATATATATATATGTGTGTGTGTGTGTGTGTGTGTTTTAATCAGAGTTTTAGTGGTTTGGTTGTGGTTATGGCAGTGGGTGGTTGTGGCTGGGTTGGGTTAGTGGTTGTGATGTGGGGGTTGTGGGTTTATGGTTTGGTTTTGGTCGAAAGTTCCAATATGTGGGGGTTATGGGTGGCAATGGTGGTTATAGGCTTGGCGGTGGCTGGTGGTGGCTATTGGTTTGCTGGGTTTGTTCATGGTTGTTCTTCCTTCAAAGAAAGAAAGAGATGAAAGAAAAGAGAAAGAATAAAAAAATAACAAAGAAATAATATTTAAATGAAGAGGTTAAAAAAAAAAAATAGAAGCACTGATGTTTGATGTTTTGTAAAGTGAGAAGGTAAAATAAATAAAGTAGCTTTTTGTGATGCTAAATAACTAAAAAAAATAGCTCCACCAATGTGGATGTCCTAAGTTGCACTTGGCAGTAGTCAAATAATTCCAAAGACAACAAATGTACTTCTCAAAATAAAAGCAAAAAACAAAAGAAGCTTTTTGTCATTGTAATTTTCACTTGGCTTGAAGTCAAAACAATTTAGGTTGGTCTTGTGAACTTCCTAAGGTTCTTGGCAACATGACATCTTCCCACTTGGCAATTTTGCATTGAACTTTTCAAAGTGCCTTTAAAAATCTATTGTTTCGTACACCTTTTGATTTCATACAAGGGGGATTTAACGCTAACACATCATTTAGTAAACCAAGCATTTCATCAAAGATATTACGTTGCACAACTTCATTTTCTTTCAAATTCGCATTTGAACCCAACTTTAACTTTGATAACCCTCTTTAACGCTAAAACAAAAAATCTCCAATAATTTGAATTTCTTATAAGAACAATAAATGCTGCTATTGAGATTATCAAAACGAACAATATATACCAGTTCACTATTTTATTCTTTCACCTCAAAGACATCAACTATATCTTGGCAATCAACCTACTTTCACATTATTGCAAGACTATTAAGGAATTCATTTTCAAATAATTTGAATATCTTACAAGTGTAAACTCAAGTTGTATGACACAAAATATTACTTCTTTTAATTGATCTTCGTGGGTCACCTTGCTTGCATTTGAAATCTTCTTTGAAATCCAAGGAATGCATACCTAAAAATACATTTTCATATTTAATTATAAAGTTAGTAAGACTTTTTTGTTTTATTTGCTATATTAGTCAAAACATGGTTTGTGCTTTCACTCCTTAAGGAAGCTCTAAATTCAACTATGAAAATATCCTTAGTGAATACAATTCTCCATTTATGTCAAATTTTGTATATCATATTGAGCTTGTGATGATCTCTATGATTAAACTTATGTATTTGGTGCTTGTTCAACGAGAATTGGAATTTCATATTAGCTTTTAGCTCTCTTAAGTAAGAATGTGCATTTTTTGAAATATGCCATGAACATAGTCAATAACGTATTTCTCAATAGCATTTAACATGGCTTGATATTGGTTAGTGAAAATTATTACTGGAGATTGGTTTCCCATTGAGTCTAAGAATGACTTAGACAACCATTTGAAAGAAGTAGTGGTTTCATTCAAAAGGAATGCACATCGAAACATCACATTTTGCCAACAGTGATTAACAAGTCAAATACCACATCTCCAAAACAATCATAATCAAACCTTGATCTCCTATCTCACTAAATAAGATTTTTCAAGCAATCTTCTTGATCTACTTAAACAGTGTAAAAAAACCATGGGACCTTCTGTCTACCTTAAAATGATTCAATAAGCTTTGAGCATCTCCAACACTAATCGTTGACATCTTTTTCATGTTCACATAATTATAGCAATCTTTTGCAGTAAAGCCACAATTTCACTCTCTCCAACTTCTTCTGTTAGATATGAATAAGCATTATTTGTACTTGTATCAACATTCATGATAAAATTGATTACACCTGTTTTAAGCTTTGAAATATGAAAACCACATCTTAACAAATGTCTCTCCAAAGATAGTGCAAGTTTTATGATTGTGCTTTGGATTAAATGCAAGGCGTAAATGCCCCTATATTTTGACTTTTTTCCATTTTGGTCCCTACATTTTAATTTTACAACTTTTAATCCCTAAACCAATTAGCGCGTGTCATACCAGTCCTTGCCATCAGCCAATTAACAGAAAAAGCTGACGTGGCTAACGGCACTATTAAAATAATAATAAAAAATTTTATTTTGGCATTATAAATGCCACATTAGCATCTAAATTTAAAAAAAATAATAATAATTTATTAATTTTAACTAATTAAAAAATTTTCATTATTTTCGGAAGAACAATGGGTAACATGTTCTTCATGTTCTTCGGGTTGCCTAGAAAATTAAAATAATCTAAGATTTTATTTTCTTTTCTTGTATTTTCTTATCAAATAAACATGCAAAAATTCATACAAAATCCATATCCTCCACCGAAACCTCCAACATGAAAAAATCATCAAATCCACGTTAAGAAACCAACCCAGAAAAATCATCAAACCTCCAACCCAAAAAAATCATCAAACCCACCATAACCAACGAATCCAAACCAATCAACAACCACCACTGCCTGGGGTTCACAACGCCACAGCCACTAATCTTAGAGAAAACCCACTATCATCAACCTAAGCCAAAATCATCAACGGACCCAACCAACCAAAGGAAGACCAAAAACAAACAAACCCATCGACTCACACCAACAACAAACCCAATACAACCAATGAAACCAAACCAATCCACAACCACCACCGCTTGGAGTTCACAACACCACAGCCACTAACCACCGATCTGTTTTTCACAACACCCACCACCAAGACTCCAAATTTTTCCCATTATTTTCTCCAAATCAAGACCCCATGGTCTCCATAATCAAAACCTCGAAGATCAGCCCCTGATTTGCTCATCGTTGGTTGAGATTGGGTGTAAGGTTTTGAGCGGAGATGAGATTTTTAGACTACAGAAAGCTTAGGTCAAATCAACAGTGCGTGGTGGAGAAGAAGGCCAACCTTGTGAGCTTCGACCATGGAGCTACAGTGGAGAGAATTTTGAGATCAAAGGGAGATTCCATCCATGGAGGCCGAAGAGAGAAAGGGAGAGGGAGAAAGAGAGAATTAGAGATAGATAAAGTTGGTTAGGGTTTTTTTAAAAATCTGATGACTGACACGTTAAAGAAAAAAAAAAAGAATAAGAATTAAAAAGATAATGATTTTTGTTATTTAAGAAATAATTTTAATTAAATTGTATTTTAGGTTTTTTATTTTTATTTTAATAGTGCCATCAGTCACGTTAGCTTTTTCTGTTAGTTGGTTGACGACAAGGACTGATATGACACGCACTAATTAGTTTAGGGACTAAAAGTGGTCAAATGAAAATGTAGGGACCAAAATGGAAAAAAGTTAAAATGTAGGGATTAAAAGTGTATTTAAGCCTAAATGCAATAACCCCCCAAACATCATTTTCTAATTTGAAATGAATAAATGTTTTACAATTGGTTTTAGTCTCTTGTTTCTTCCAATTTTTCTCTTCACAAGGATCTTTATTTATTTTAAAACCCTCCTTAAAACATAGAAATTCATGTTACCTTATGTTCTTTGTCCCATCAAAATATCTAGACTTTCCTTTTCATATGCTAAAACTTGTTCATAAATGTATAATCATTATATAAAGTTAGAGATGTCAATTCGGGTTAGAATGCCATGTTGAGGTAGGGGTATTCAACTAAATAGCTCAACCCAAACCCAACCCATTTAATAACCGTGTTATGATCCTTCAACCCTAACCCAACTTGTTAATGAGGTAGGTTGACCTGACCTAACCCAATTGACATGCTTAATAAACAAGTTGTGTTAGGTTGACACAATCCATTTCAACCTGCTTGATATTAAATATAACATCCATATAGATTTTTTTTTTTTTTTTTTTTTTTTACATCCCAAAAGTAGCGAATACACTTCAAGTCTTTAACCCACATTCAAAATAATATAATTTAACAAAAATATAACATCCATCTAGAATAAATTCTTTATACTCCAAAAGAATTGTATACACTTCAACCCAAATTCAAAATAACATAGTTCAACAAAAATATAACATCCCTAGAACTCGTCAAATGCCAAGTATCAATATTAAAGGAATTAGAGCAAATAGTAGATTGGTCATCCATATATTCTTTGTTAATATCCAAATTCATTACATCTTAACAAGCTCATCAAATTTCATTTATGCAAGTTTTATGCCAAAAATATATATAAGTATTAGTTGTTACAAAATATGATCATGCCTCTTTAGTTTTACAAGAACTAAATAATAATAATGTAAGAGTAATAATAACTAATGAAACAAATAAAATTATATTTCTCTCCATACAACCAATCTCTAGTGCAAACCAATACCTCAACAGTGTTCTACCTCAATGAACTCCTAAATTGATCAATTACTCTCCCACCAATAATAAAAGTAGACTCTGAGGCGCAAAAATATAAATAGGAACAATAAAAATATCACGAACCATTTTAATTTAAGGAATCAAAACTGATTTGCTTTCTAAAATGAGAGAATATCTAAGTTTGCATTCGTATCTACTCTCATAAAATAGTATCCAAACAAAACTTTAAACATTAGACATAGCATTCAAACAAAGCTTTAAGCATATAAACATATAGATCTAAACACAAAAACATGACAAAGAGCACCTAAGCTTGGCAAAAAACAGAAACAAGAAAAATAGACACATCCTATCCCAAGATGGCTAGGCAACAATATCAAAGCAATAAAACATGTGAGAAAGTAAATAAATATGCTAGGAAAGTTATAAAATATGTTAGAAAGTAAGATAAAGAAAAAAAAAAAAACACTATGAAATTAAATGGGTGTATATAGTAGCTAAAAAACTATATCTACACCCCTAAACCTCAAATCAATTACAAATTGCTCCATATTCCAAGGGAGTCCAGCAATATGGTGCAAGACCTATGTGTAAAAGGTTTTGTTATCAAAGAACAAAGTGTATGGGTTACTGGGTACTCCAAGTTAACATTAGTAAACTTTTGAATCATTTTAAGCAAGAAACAAAATTTTTGAATTGCTTAAGTAGGTAACAATAATTTTTATGAAATTGTAGGGTCTACCTTTGATAAATGGTGGACATTTTAATGAGATTTTACACGCTCTAACAATTTTGACCCTAAAAGGATGCTAATTTCTTGGAGAAATGCCAAATTGGTTGCTAAAAACTAAATTTGGAATAGAGGTTAGCGGTTTGTACTTTGAGTAAAATGGTTTCATTTGCTTCTCAAGAAATATAACACCACGTTTATGGTGCTTTGTTAAATTAACCACACAACAGTGGATAGAAAACTTATTCATGACCCATGACTGCATGGTGGACATACTCGATTATGAAGATCTTGCCAAACATTTTCACAAGGAATTGAAAAACGTTAGTTATGACAAAATTATGTTTATTGCTCTGTACCAAGGGATGTCTTGTGATCAGGAGGGGAGTTCTTTTCCTACCAACTATTAAGGAAATTATTAGTTTTTATTTTATAAATTATTCCCTAAATTATTTCCTATATGTAGCTTTTGATTTCCCAATTGACATTTATCTGTCAATCTCACATTATCTACTTAAGTCACTTATGAAAATACTATGGGCTTGAACTTTTTAATAAGTTTATATTTTTCTTTTCTAATGGAAACTTAGAGATGGAGAGAATGCCAAGAGGTTGGAATAACATGAGTGAAAGTTCAATATTGTCTTTTTAGACTACAATAGAAATTTAATTTTTAATTTTTATCATTATTATTATCTATCCTGTCACGGATTTAGTTGTATATATTTTAACGTCTTGCTCCTCGAAAGTTGTGGGCTAGGTTTCAAACTTCAAAGCCCACTGGATCATTAATTAACTATTTGACCATACCTTTATGGTTTGTCTTAAGATATTTTGAACTTAATGTTGGGATATTTTGAATCTAAAATATATAAGTATTAGTTGTTACAAAATATGATCATGCCTCATTAGTTTTATAAGAACTAAATAGTAATAATGTAAAAGTAATAATAACTAATGAAACAAATAAGATTACATTTCTCTTTATCCAACCAATCTCTAGTGCAAACCAATGCTTCAACAGTGTTCAGCCTCAATGAACTTCTAAATTGATCAATCACTCTCCCACCAACACTAAAAGTAGACTTTGAGGCAACAGTAGATATAAGAATACTTAAAACATCACGAGCCATGGAAGCTAATTTAAGGAATCGGAATTGACTTGCTTTCCAAAGTGAGAGAATTTCTAAGTTTGCATTCCTATCCACTCTTACAAAATAGCATCCAAACAAAGCTTCAAGCATATAAATATGTAGATCTAAACACATAAACATGACAAAAAACACCTAAGCATGGCAAAGAGAACAACCAAGAAAAATAGACACATCCTAACCCAAGAAAGTTAGGCCAATAACATCAAAGCAATAAAACATATGAGAAAGAAAATAGACATGCTAGGAAAGCTATAAAACATGTTTGAAAGCAAGATAAAGCAAAAAAAATAAAATAAAATAAAAAAGATTATGAAATTAAATGGGTGTATATAGTAGCTAAAAAGCTAAATTTACACTCCTAAACCTCAAATCAATTGCAAATTGCTCCATGTTCCAAGGGAGTCTGGCAATATGGTGCAAGACCTATGTGCAAAAGGTTTTATTATCAAAGAACAAAGTGTATGGTGCTCCAACTTAACATTAGTAAACTTTTGAATCATTTTAAGCAAGAAAAAATTTTTTTGAATTACTTAAGTAGGTAACAGTAATTTTTATGAAATTGTAGGGTCTGCCTTTGATGAATGCTAGACATTTTAATGAGATTTTACATGCTTTGACAATTTTGGTCCCAAAAGGATGCTACCTTCTTGGAGAAATACCAAATTGGTTGCCAAAAACTAAATTTGGTACAGAGGTTAGCGATTTGTACTTTGAGTAAAATGGTTTCATTTGCTTCTCAAGAAATATAATACCACGTTTATGGTGCTTTGTTCAGTTAATCACATAGCAGTGGATAACAACTTATTCGTGACCCATGGTTGCGTGGTGAACATAATCGATTATGAAGATCTTACCAAACATTTTTACAAGGAATTGAAAAACGTTAGTTATGAAAAAATTATGTTTATTACTTTGTACCAAGGGATGTCTGGTGATCAGGAGGAGTTCTTTTCCTACCAACTATTAAGGAAATGGTTAGTTTTCATTTCGTGATTTATTCCCTAAATTATTTCCTATATGTAGCTTTTGATTTTCTGTTGACATTTATCTATAAATCTCACTTTATCTACTTAAGTCACTTATGAAAATACTATGGACTTCAACTTTTTAATAAGTTTACGTTTTTCTTTTCAGATGGAAACTTGAAGATGGAGAGAATATCAAAAGGTTGGAAGATATGGATGTTCAATTAAGCTGATCTTGGTGTCCATAGAAAGGTGTGGATATCTAGTTTCTAGAACAATTGACAAAATGAAAATCCAACAGTCGGATCAAAATTATGGCCTCAAAAAGTGAGTTGACGCGCCCAGCATAATTTTCAAGATATCTCAACCATTTTAATTCTAATTTCTACCCATGAATAGTCCTTGAAAAGGGAATTCAATGATCTTTGCAATGACATCATTCCCAACCCATTTAGATAGTCGAGTCAAAATTAGGTTTTTTGGCGCCTCGGGAGTCAACCTTGGGTCAAATTTGATCAAAGTTGGCAAAAATCTCCACATAGCTTGGGTTTAAAGTTAGAACATGAAAAATGTAGTTTTGGGGTGATTTTGACCAATTTTGACTTTTGGTCAATCCATGGTTGACTAGGGGCGTTTTGGTCAACTTGACCTAAAAAGGCACTTTGAGTGCTCTGATGCTCGAACGGGTTGTGCCACATCAATTTAGATGTTCCCATGGCCCCATGGTGAAAAGTTAATATTTTTTTAATTTTAGGAGTCCGGCATGCAAATCGAGGGCAAACAAAATACGGTACCTACAATGTGGATTGTGCGAACTTTGCCTAAGCTTAAACATTGGGAAGTGCTCTTATTTGTGGCTATGTAGGTAGAGTGAAGACCGCATTAAGTAAAAGACTACCTGTCCCTTTGGGACCCCTTGAAACTGAAGTTAAAGCCATAGAGGAGGGTATTTTGTTTGCATGGGATGTGGGAATTTGTGATGTGGTTGTGGAGTGTAACTCTGATTTTTTTTTTATCTCTGCCTTGATGAGATCTAGTGACCAGTTGTTATTGCCACCATCATTGAGGGAATTCACCAAAAACTGCAAGCCTTCAAACAGGTACAAATATCTTTTGAATGGGTAGAATCTTCATCAATTTCAAATTAATCAAATTCTTAAATAAACAACATCAATAAATTAGGCTCTTACAAAATAGCAAATAACTTATTAAATTATAATAAAAAATAGCAATATCAAATAACTTATTAAATTAAAAGAATTTTTTACTTGCATAATTTATCTTGTCTCTTTGCTAAAAGATTGAATTGGACTCACATGAACAACTTTTCTACCACGTCTTCTAGTAGTTGCTAATGTTGTAGGAGCATTACTTGCATGTTCCAAGAAAAGAGCAAATGATTTCTCACTCACATTCAAATATGCAAGGGAACCACTATATCCATAAAGCATCCTATAGCAAAAACCCACAAACTAAAGTTTATGATGAGGATCCAAAGAAACTACCATAACTAGTAGTACATTGAAGTATGACCAATACTTCTCAAACTTGGCAAGCATTTGGACTGCCATTCTTCTCATGTACTCATCTTCATTCTCCTTTTGTTGCCTCAAGGTTAAATAAATCATAAACACTGATGGAAAGTACAAATTGGTAGCAGGATATTTGGTTCCAGAAAATGCACAAGTAGCATCATAAAAAACAGCCAAGAATTTGTCAATATTTTCTACCTTACTCCACTCATCAATAGTAGGAAAATTCTTATAATTAGAGTCAGTCAATTCTAAGTGACAAAAAACACGCTGGTAGTAAAGACTAAAGAGCATTCCCAAATCATAAGAAAGGTAGAATTCCACCTAGTGGGAACATCTTGTCTTAAGCCTCTCTTACCATTCAAAGACATTTGATTCACTTACTCTAAAAACTTTTGCTTCCTCACTTGTGAACCTTTCAAATACTTAACACTTTTTTGGATAACAATATCAATCTCCTTTAAGCCATCTTGTACTATTAAATTATGAATATGAGCACAACAATGAAGATGAAAAAATCCACCATAAAAAATAAGTGCTTTCCTAATACTCAACTGATTTCTCAAGATACCAACAAAAACATCATTGGAGGAGGCATTATCTAATGTCACAGAGAATAGCTTATTCTCAATTTCCCACTCACAAAGCAAATTATACATTTTCTCAAACAAAGAATCTCCATTGTGTGGTGGAGGCATAAAACAAAAGTTCAACACCCTTTTTTGTAGAATACAATTTCTATCAATGAAATTGTGCAGTAATGCACATATATCCATCCGTGATTATAGAATTTAAACTAAGTCCATAAGTTAAATGTTAAACTAATTCTACTTGGAGCATTCTTTAACATGAATTTAATCTTTTCTTTCTCCCTTCCATGCATCTTAATCAAATTAGCCCTAGTAGTATTTTTAGTAATGATGGTAGCTTCAAGCCATAAATAAGCAAATATAGCTCTTATGGCAGCATACTCAGCAAAACGAAATCTTAAGTCATGCGTAACAATAGAAGCAACTAGCAACTCCCTAAATTTATCAAGTTCAAATTTAGATGCACACCCACCACTTTTACTTAAAAGTAATTGGCCCACATCTCGTGTGTTTCTTCTCATTCAATTTTCAAAATGACACTTTAGGTTTTCAATTCCATAATTACTTGTAGCCAAGTAGACAAGTCCACATCTCTTACATTTGTATCTTCAATTCTTGTCTGGTCTAGGAGAAACCATTTCAAAATGGAGCCAAACTGGTGAAGTTTTCCTATGCCCTTTTTTTTTAACCCTCTATTAGAATTGTCACATCTTCCAAGTCATCATTTTCTTCCTCAATTATAATCTCCACGTTATTGGTTTCCTCCTCCATCTTTACCTACATAGTTCACAAAATATGAATAAACAACACATTACAACAAAAATATAAGAAATCACTAAACACATCACCGAGGGAGAGAGAGGGAGAGGGAGATAAAGAGATAGCAATAACCAGTTTGGGTTTGAGAATTAAGTGTGAGACTGTAAGATAGTAGAGTAAGTAGTACGGCTGAAATTAAAAAAAAAAAAAAAAGAAAAAAAGAAAAAAAGATATTTATAAGAAGGTTTAGAGATTTAGGGTTTAGAGATCTAGGGTTTGTAAAGTTTCAATTTCCAATTATATCACTTGTAAGTTTTTGTAATTAATCACTTTTCTTTTTAAGTTTAAAATATAGACTAGATATAAAAGGTATTTTACAAATCTAAAATAAAATGAATATTTATTTGTTATACAAGTTAAATAGGTTGTGTTAAATGGGTCATTTCGGGTTGACACAAATAAATTGACGTATTAAACGTGTCTATTACAGGTCATGCAGGTCGACCCGCTTATCACAAGTTTCTTATTATGTCGCCTTAAGGTCAACCTGTTTATAACTCAAACTTACTAAGGCCTAATCTTAACCCGCAAAAACCTATGTCGTGTTCGTGGGTTGGGTCAAACATTGACACCCCTACATAAAAAGTATGCTTCATATTCATTATATGCTAACTTCTATTTCTATTAACTATATTAAAAAAGTGAAGAGCTCCATCTACAACAACATTTGGTTTGGTCAATTTGGTTACCAAATCTCACTATTTCACGTGCTTTGTTTGGGTTCGCAATTAAGTTTAAAAGAAAAAAAAAAGAAAAAAACCCACAACATTTGTCTCCTCGTTACTTAACTCTTCCTCACAATCAAACTCAACCGCTTATCATTTGGTTTCCCAAACTCATCAATACTAACAAGATATGATTTTGTTCCTCAAAACATTTGTTGTGGGAAAGAAAAGCTTAAGTAAAAGTGTAAAACTCAAGTTAGACACATAAGGAAAAGAGCAAGAAATTTCTCGTTCTTCTAGTAGATTCGAGAGATAGATAGAGAAAGTGAGTTATTAAGGTGAGTATATGTTTTGTGCTAATGTAATTGGTATAGGTTTGATGAGATAAGGCTCGGAGACAAAGGGAGGGAGGGTTATAGGTTTGTAGGGAGAGAAAATTGGTTGAAAGGATGGGAAGAGACGGCTCTTTGACTTACTTTGGTGGAAATTGTGGGTGGGTGCGAGTTTATTGGAAGTTAAGAGAGAGAAATAGAGGTCTAGACAACAAAGGGTGCTGGTTTGTGGTTTGGCGTTCTCCAACTCATCACGTTAGAGGTATTTCTTTCTCTATGAGTTGATTGATTTCCTTTTTTTAAGACTTATCTCTCATTCTTTTTTGTTTCTTTGCTTCAATTTTTAACTACTAAATATTTGATGAATGTGTTTGTATTTGTTTCCTTGTGGATTCTTAACTTTACATGCTTGGTGTGGTGTTGTGCATGCATGGCATTCTACTTTCTAAGGTGAGAAGAGATTGAAAGAGGGAGAGATAAACAATTCATAAAGAAAGGGGGGGGGGGGTTTGGTTCAATTTTTGGTTTTTTGGCTAACACACAACATGTAATCTCTTTCTCTCTCTCTAAAATTTACACTTTGAAGTTTTATTGATCATAATTTGGTTTGATTTTTTTGTTCTTTTTAACCTAATCCCATTTCATTCTCCATATTTTTGCGAATATAATTCATTTCTCTCTTTTTTGTTTGTTTTAAATAATTTTTTTTTTTTTTTGAAATGCTAATTAGTTATATTGATTTGTAGCCACCAAGCTAAGTTGTGTGATTTAAAAGCTAGGACTAATTTTTTGGAATGTTAATTGGTTTGTTTTAAGCAATATTTGGGGTGAAATATATAGTAGGAAACACGTATGCCTTTCACTTAGTTCAATATTTTGAAAATACTTTGAAAATTATGATATGAAAAATGAAAATGAACAAAAACATAAATATACACATGTATGGATATATTGCAAATTAGAACAAAAAATTAACGACTAAAAATGACCATATATGTGATTTCTTTTATTACATTTTAATTTAGCAACATACTTTTGGTTTCGAATTTGAGCAAAAAGTTCATTCTATCTTACACTATTGGGCTTTTGGCAGGCAATCTAACTCCATGGTTCTAGGGCCCAATGGAGAGCTCTTCAACCCCACCAAGGTCTTGATTATTTTTTTTAACATTTTTGAGAATCTTTTTTTTTTTTATTTTTTTGTTTTTGAGAAAGACCTTTTTGAGAATCTAAGGCCTTGAATTTAATAAGACTTGGAACACAATATTTTTTATTATTTATAATTGAATGGAGACATAGTGTTTTGCAATTGGTGAATAATAAAAGTGGTGTCAATGTGAATGTAATATTCTCCAATCAGAGCATTCACAGTGATGGTGCTTAAAAATATAGCTTTTAACACCTAAAAAAGCTATTTTATCTATTTTAACTCACCATTTCACAACTCACCCAACATCATTGCTCTTATTTTTCACAACAAAGCTAAACACTTTTTTTTTCCCTCTCTCTTCTTCTTCTCTGTCTCTTCTCCCTATCTTCAACCCACAGCCACCTAATGCACAATCCAGAGTCAATCACCACCACAGCCACCAACAGATCGAAACCCATAAACCCATTAATCAGAAACCTACAAAACCCAACAACACAAACCACCACTACACCACCACCACAGCCACCAACAGATCGGAACTCATAAACCTACTGATTGGAAACCCACAAAACCCAACAACCCAAACTAGCATTGCACCACCACTGCACACTCAGTTCTTAACCACCACCTCATAGGCATGTCGTTGGTTGCTGATCTCTCTCTAAGCTTTTATTTTTAGAGAGTTTAAGTCAAGTAAGAAGAGAGAGAGAGAGAGAGAAGAAAGAAGAGAGAAATAATATTTTTTTTAAGAAAAAAAGAGAGAGAACGAAATAAAAATGTATTTTTTTATAACTTTAGAGCTACAGTAAGCTGTCATTTTTGACAGTTTATTGTAGCTTTGATGCTAAAAGTTTTAGTTTTAGCACCATCAATGGAGCTTACATTTTATTGTTTTTGGTGCTAAACAAAACTTTTTAGCAATATAACAGCATCATAGTGAATGCTCTCACAACTTGCCACTTAGCAAATTTTGGAAAAAATTGTATGCTTATTATTGACCCTTTAAATTAGCCGGCATCAATGGTAGGTTTTCTTAATTACAACCTAAAGAGGGCCTAACACTAGTGAATGGCACTGCAGTTGGGCTTGGCCAGGCTTCCATGATTCTTTTTGAGGCCAACGTACAAGCTATTCTCTCCGAAGTTTATCAGAAATTTTTGCCCAAAGTCATGCAAGGAAAAGAAAATCCAAATTTATAAACCATTGACACATTAATTGAAGTACCACGCAGGCCGAATAAGAACAACAGCTAATGGAACATATTTTAGATTGAAGTGCTTATAATGGAACTTCCAAGGGTCCCCAATTGATGTTTTTATAAATAACACACACCAATCCAATACCATTACTTCAATTGACAAAGTAATGTTTGCTCATTTTTCAAATCCTGTCAATGACTTTTACAACAATGGGTTACCTTCAAATCTCTCAGGTTCTCAGCAAGCCGAATTCCAAAGGGTTCAAACTTCAAACTTTGCTAAATTGCAAGGACCTCTATTTCCTAGCCCAATCCAATCACCAACCATGTTCCAAAAGTGTTGGGCTCAAAACCCAATCCACTTTTTCTCCGAATCTATTCACTTTTTTGGTCAGACAAGTTATTCAACATTGTAACTAGTTATTACTATCAGACTATCAGTATTAGTATATTATATTAAACATTTGAAAATTTCCAAGAATTTCGGGCTTCAGTGATCTTAGCAGATCCTGGCCCATCATAAAAAAATCAGCACCTCCCTTGGGATGGGAGCCCACCATTTTCATTTTTTCAACCCCTCCTAAAATATTTCGCTCAACTTGTTGAGCGCCAAATCAAATTCCACTTTACCAAATTCTCTCTTTCCTTCCTATATTTTTTAACTGCACAAGCAACTGTAAATGGACAACAATGCCCCTCTATCTTTTTTGATATCAAAAATTTTTATTAAGCAGGAGATTCCACTCCAATAGCACCAAGTAAAGTAATATATCGAGACTTGCTCCAATTGCAGTAGCAGCACACGAACTCCATAATACTCATAGGCTGTTGCATTCACATAAGGGTCATCTAGTCAACTCAATATTTTATCAACTATCGACCTTTTTTTGTCCTTAAGAATTGGATCAACTATTTATTTTTATATTATATATTCTATTCATCATTGTTTTTGTTGCAAGGTCGGGGCTAATGTGATTCAATTCATAATTGCTTTTTGGTACAATCCAAGCCCTAATTAAGTACTTAGATTTGTTTTATCTTTTACTAGATCAATTCACTTTCTTTTGTAATAAATTAAATATCAAATTTTCTTTAAAATTATTCCATTTGATACCAACACTATGTAATTTCAATAAACCAATCATGTGTCTTTATTTTCTATGCATTCATTTTTTATTTATTTTTTTTTATAATCTCTTTATAATGAATTTTCAACTATATTTATTAATTCCAACCATAAAAAAGAAAAGTAGAATTGTTGCTGAGAGTTTGTAATTCAAATTATCTTTTTTAATGAAAATGTTTAAGACTCAAATTCTCACTCTTCCAACAATAAAAAATTAATTAATTAATTAAATTAAATTAAATCTTATTTTTAATGTATAATAAAAATTTATAGCTTTGCTTTCCTTATTAGCTTCAAGATTTTTTTTTTAAAGAGAATTTCAACCTATGACACATGCTCTTGATGATAACTCTTTATTATTGACAAAGATACTAATCGAATTTTGGTGTAAGCGAGAATTGAACTTCATATCTTTTATTAGCTCCAAAAAAATTAAATTTGTAAGAAATTTACTTTTTTTTTTTTTATTGTAGTTTGAAAAATAAATTTATGGGTAAAACTTGGGTTTACTTTCTAGCTATACATAAAGCTCTCAATGGCAAGGTCTCAAGAATTCTAGCCGAGTCATAAACCCGAGTCAACGGTAATCCGCCTTTGTGGAAGTAGAAGGGAGCTAAGATAGGGCCCGCCAAACGCCAAGCTACCCTAACCGTATTCTCAACTATATTAAACTTCCACATACACCCTCCATATACGTACATCACATAAGGCACCTCCAGTGGCATTTACGTCATTTTCTATATCCACAACTCTACCACTACATCCACAAATACGTGAGGGTCAAAATCGAAAAAACAAACAAAATATAAGGACTTTATTAGAGAGAAAGAAAAAAAAAAATGAAAAAAAAATAACACGAAGGTTTCGTCTTTCAGACCAAGAACACACCGAGAGCGAGCGAAACACAAAGATATTGCACAGCGAGACAAAGAAAGAGAGAGAGAGAGAGAGATAGAAATAGAAAGGAAGGAAGAGAGAGACAGAGAGAGACAGAGAGAGAGAGAGATTTTTCTCAGGAAGATTGTAAATTCGAACTACAATTTTCTCGGAATTTCTCGATCTGTGTTGTTTTTACACGCTGTTCGATTCAGAGCTACCAAGGAATTTTTTTCCGATCTGAGTTTTCAGCTCCAAAATTGTCTCGGTAAAATTTCTCTCCTTTTTAATTCTCAATTCGCTTTTTCTGTTTTTGAACAATCCAAACCCTAGGGTTTTGTAACGAAGGCGTATTTGATTTAAGGTTTTTGTGGTTGTTTGAGTTTATTCGCGTGTTTATCTTTTTCAATGAAACCCTACATTTGTTTGATTTTTGTTTTGTGGAATTTAGGGTTCTGAAATTGGAGCGAGGAATCGACAAACATCGAAGCGAATTGCAGTATGAGCATCAATAGCCCCGGGATAGGGGAGAATTAGGGTTTTCGAGGTTGAAGAGGAAGTTTGTTGATTTCCATGGGCGATGGAGGCGTCGCATGCATGCCTTTGCAGCAGCAACAACATCATATGGAGAGGTTTCCTATTTCGGAGAAGACAATTTATAGCAGCGGAGGCAAGAATGGCAACAATAATAGCAGCAACAACAACAATGGCTTCAATTCCAAGTCGATTAAGTACTCTGACAATGACCGAAAGAAGAAGATGGTGAAGGTCAAGAAGGAGCAATTAGCTAAAAACAATAACAACAACAACAACAGCAACAGCAACGGAGAGTTCGAAAAGATTGAGTCTGTATTGGATAGAGGTAGGAAGAGTAGTAGGGAAGTTGAAAATGGTGAAATTTGTGCTGAGAAGTTGCAGCAGAAGGATGAAGTGGAAGAAGGTGAATTGGGTACTTTGAATGGAGAGTATGTGCCGCGAAGAAGCGAGATTGAGAAGGGAGAAATTGTTAGTGGTAGTGAGAAGTGGAGAAGAAGTGAGGTGGTGGAGAAGGGAGAGATTGGTTATGGGAAATGGAGGAAGGAGGAGTTTGAGAAGGGTGAGATAGTGCGGCGAGGAGAAGCTGAGAGAGGCGAATTTGGGTTGTGGAGGGGCGGGAAAGATGACATTGAAAAGGGTGAGTTCATTCCAGATAGATGGCATAAAGGGGAAGGAGCAAGGGACGACTATAATTATGGTAAGCCACGCAGATACGAGACGGGTAAGGATAAAGGGTGGAAATTTGAACTCGAGCGTACCCCACCTTCTGGGAAGTATTCAGGTGATGATGTTATCCGCAGGAAAGAGCTTAACAGAAGTGGGAGTCAGCTTACCAAAAGTAATCCCAGGTGGGAGAGTGGCCCAGAGAGGACTATGAGGATCAGTTCTAAAATTGTTGACGAGGAAGGTTTGTATAGGAATGAATACAGCAATGGGAAGAATCATGGGAGAGATTACTCTTCTGGTAACAGGTTGAAGCGTTTTGGCACTGATTCAGATAGTGGAGAGCGCAAATATTATGGAGATTATGGGGATTATGCAGGTTCGAAAAGCCGGAGGCTTGGTGATGACAGCAACCGTGCTGCCCATTCAGAGCATTATGCACGTCGCTCTATGGAGAGGTCTTACAGGAATCCAGTTTCATCGTCGAAAATGCCTCCATCAGATAAGTACGCCTCCAGGCATTATGAGTCATCTTTGTCTTCCAGAGTAGTTTATGACAGACATGGGCGTAGCCCTGGTCATGCTGAGCGGTCCCCACGTGACAGGGCCCGGTATTATGATCACCGTGACAGGAGTCCTCTCCGTCGTGAGAGATCACCACATGGTCGTGAGAGATCCCCATTTGCTCGTGAGAGATCTCCATATGGTCGTGAGAGGTCCCCATATGATCGGAATCGGCACTATGATCATAGAAATCGAAGTCCTGCTTATGCAGAGCGGTCCCCACAAGATCGAGCTCGAAACCATGACCGCAGGGATAGGACTCCTAACTATCTGGAGCGGTCCCCACTTGATCGGAGTAGGCCCAGTAGCTACAGGGAAACTAGTCGTAAAGTTGGAACAAGTGAAAAGCGCAACTCTCAGATTGCTAGTAAAGGGCAAGAAGATAAGCTCACTGAGAGGGATGCTAATGGAAGAGAGTCACAGTATTCAGCTAAAGAGTCTCAAGATAAAAGCAGTGTTCATGATGTTAATGGTCCTGTTGAGAAAAATGTCGACAGTGAGCCTCACAAAGAAGAGCAGTCTGAGACTCCAAGCATAAATACCAAAGAAGCTCCTCAAGAAGATGTGGTTCTTCCTGAAGAGCTGCCATCTATGGAAGAAGATATGGATATATGCGACACACCACCACATGTCCCTTTGTTGGCTGATTCACCCACAGGGAAATGGTTTTACCTTGATTATTATGGCATGGAATGTGGGCCTTCTAAATTGGGTGATCTTAAAGCACTTGTGGAAGAAGGGGCTCTAATGTCAGATCACTTGATCAAGCACTTAGATAGTGATAGGTGGGTAACTGTTGAAAATGCAACTTCACCATTGGTGACTGTGAATTTCCCATCCATTGTGTCAGACACCATAACTCAGTTGGTAAGCCCTCCAGAAGCTCCTGGGAATCTCTTGGCTGATATTGGAGAAACTGGGCAATCTGGTCTCCAGAGTGGCGAGGACCTGTCTGGCACTCTGTCAGAGCCAGTGCATTGCACAGATGAAAGTGCAGCTATTTCTGAGCCTTCAGAAGATCTTCACATTGATGAAAGAGTTGGAGCTCTGTTAGAGGGCTTTCCTGTTGTTCCTGGGAAGGAACTTGAGACTGTTGCAGGTATTAGTTTGTTTATTAATCACTTTTACAATTATGTAGTTTTCATAATAATAAGGCTAAAATCCAAATTAGACCGTTTATGTTTGAGTGAATTGTCTTTTTTGTCCTCAAAAGGGTTTTTTTTTTTTAAATAAATTTTTTTTTTTTTAATGATTGTTAAGTTGGTCTTTACATCCATTGCCGTCTACAAAATCTATTGTCACTCTTCACATAAGTGAAATGACATATACAGTGGTTTTATAGACGGTAATGGATGGAAGGACCAACTTGACAAAAATGATGAAGTTTAAGGACTAAAATGACAAAAAATAAGTTTTAGGGATGAAAATGACAATTCAACCAAACTTTAAAGGGTGTTATTTGGATTTTGGCCTAATAATAAAGTGACTTAATTTTACGCTAACTGTCAAATATCCTGATTCTCCTTTTCCGGGGTGTTAGCAAAATATTTAACACTGAGTACTATCAAGTATTTGGTTGTTTCTTTTTTCTCCTTTTTCTTTTATTGAAATTCTTACTCCCTTGTTTGTGGATTTTTTTGATCTTGCAGAAGTTCTGCAAGTAAGGTTTGAACATGTACAACAGGAGATTTGGGGAATTTCTGAAGGTACACTATCTCTGGCAGCTTATATTTATTCATGTTCGGATGAAATCCTCAGCATATATAGTTATTTTGTGGTGACATTCCTTTAGGAAGTGCTTTATTTGGCCTTTCTTTCTCTATATAAAGGCTTCCATGGGACCCATTATAATTAATATCCTAAGCACTGATTGTGCTTCCATTCATTTTTATCTTTTATTTTTTCTTTTGTATACTCACTGTGTACCAGGGTGGTATTGCACTCTTTTTAATGAAATACGGTTACTTATAACTGTACAAGTAAAAATGGTGTACACACACACACAAGTAAAAAGAGGAGGGGTATGTCTACCCTGGAACCATAGTTTATCACCTTATTTTCTTTTTTCATTTGATATTTTCTAGTAATTAATGGCATACATGTGAAGGTCAGTAGAGGAGGGATATGTTTGCCATACAGTAAAGATAGAAGCACCTAGGCAGTCTCTATAGATAATACGTATTATTTTTTGATAAGTAGATAAGACGTATTATTCTAGATGATGCAATTCAACGTGTGGATGCAGTTCTTCATGTTGTTGTCAACTGATTATATTCTGTGACTTTTTGGAATTTCAATTTTTTTTTTTTTGCTTAAAAAATGCCTGTAAAATTGGTCATCTGAATTCTATTTATTTTATTTTCATACAATTGTTGATAGTCAGGATGTGTCTAGTTGCCCTGGGCGTGCATGCAAATATTTTTCTTTTTTTCTTTTTTAATCAGTTGACAGGTTTATATTGTGTCTCCCCGTCAGTCCTTTTCTTAAGGTTCTTGATATCTTGGCAGTCTTGATTTTTCTTGAAAGCTGCATTAAATGCTTATATACATGCCTATATCGGCACTTCAAGTCATGCATCTCATTCCTAAGATCATTATATGAGTGGATGGCAACCACAGGACAGTATTACTTCTCTAATTTATTTGAGTTTGATCTTGGTAATCTCCTTTAGTAAGTGTTGGCGAATGCCTTGTATACTTCCTGTGTACTTGGGCTCTTTTATTATTATTATTATTATATTTTGCTGAGTTTTTGCTCTCTTAATGAATATATATATATATATATTCAAGTTTTTCATCTCATGAAAAAATTTCATTCCTGGCATGTCACAGGTTTCACTTGGAATCAAACTTACAATGACCATTATGATCAGAAAACTGATGAATTATCTGTAATTCCTGAACTCAAATCAAAAGAAGCTACAGAATCCAGGTTAATTGAAACTTCTGACAAGGATCATGTTTTTGCCTGTGGAGAATCTTGTGACTGGTTTTTTGGCCCATGGTCATGCAAGGGTGGTGACTGGAAGAGGAATGAAGAAGCTTCCCAGGATAGATCTTTCAGAAAGAAGCTTGTTCTCAATGACGGTTTCCCACTATGCCATATGCCAAAATCTGGGTATGAGGACCCTCGGTGGCATCGAAAAGATGACCTGTACTATCCATCTCATAGCAAAAGGCTTGATCTCCCTCTTTGGGCTTTTTCTTTATCAGACCCTGCTGTCGCAAGGGGAGTGAAAGGAACTATGCTTCCAGTTGTCAGGATAAATGCATGTGTGGTTAAGGACCAAGGCTCATTTGTTTCTGATTCTCGCATGAAAGTCCGAGGAAAGGAGAGACATTCTTCAAGGTCTTCTCGGCCACATTCTTCAAGTAGTGATGGGAAGAGATCGTCAGCAGAGCGTGATTCTCAATCAAAAAGTGTTGACGATCAAGGTTCACAAGGCTCCTGGAAGTCCATTGCTTCTATTAACACTCCCAAAGACCGTCTTTGCACAGTCAATGATTTGCAATTACATTTGGGTGATTGGTACTACCTTGATGGTGCTGGGCATGAACAAGGGCCTTCATCATTTTCACAGCTACAGGTCTCAGTGGATCAAGGTACTATTCAAAAACATAGCAGTGTTTTCAGGAAATTTGATAGAATTTGGGTTCCAGTTACCTCTGCTACAGAGACCTCTGAAGCCACTGTTAAGAGTGAACAGGAGATTAATTCTGCAACTGGTGATTCTTCAAGACCTTTTGTTTCAGAATATCATGGGACTGCTCCAGTTGAATCTAAAACAAAATCAAGTTCATTTCACAACGTGCATCCTCAATTCATTGGTTATACTCGTGGAAAGTTACACGAATTGGTAATGAAATCATATAAGAGCCGTGAGTTTGCTGCAGCCATAAATGAAGTCTTGGATCCATGGATCAATGCTAAACAGCCAAAGAAGGAGATTGAGAATCACATCTACCGTAAATCAGGTATGAATAATCTTTTAAATTTCCACTGGCAACCTGGATTTTGTTTAGCAATAAGAAGTCATTAATTCCAGGATGAGGTTGAGGTATGAGGGAACTTTCTTTTATTTTCATTTCATAGCAGTTTCAAGGAATGGACCTGCCATTCCATCTTTGGCCAGATATGTCCTCAGTCAAAGTTCTTCCCCCCTCTTCTCTCTCTCTCTCTCTCATTTTCTAGCAGCAACTTTACCAAGCCTTTCCTGACATGTATTGTGGTTTTCTCAGGTTCATACTCATTCAGCTCTATGTCAATATTAATAGATCCTGCACCAAAACACATAGCTAGCCCCTTTGTGATATTTTCTTGTTTTGTTTTTTGTGCGTGTTTATGGGTAGCATCCTCTTCATTGCAGTTATACTTGAACATCTCTCCTCCCATTTTAATTGATCTATTATATGTTTTTGGGGGGTGTTAGTGTGGCTTGGTTGTAATACCTGGTTGTCACTTTGCCAATATTAATAGGTCCTGCACCAAAACACAGAGCTAGCCCCTTTGTGATAATTTCTTGTTTTGTTTGTTGTGCGTGTGTATGGGTAGCATCCTCTTCAGTTCAGTTATATTTGAACATCTCTCCTCCCATTTTAATTGATCTATTATATGTTTTCGGTGTGTGTGTATTTCCTAATTTCATAGTAGTTATGGGTAGCACCCCCCTGTCCTTTTCCATTATGTCTTTCTAGCTTTAATGCATTTATGGGTAGCACCTTCCTGTCCTTTTTTTATTGATCTATTATATATTTTCCTGGGTGGGTGGGGACTGATTAAATACAGAAGGTGATGCACGTGCTTCCAAGAGAGCCCGCTTGCTGGTTGATGAGATTGATGAAGATTTTGAAATAGAAGAGGGCATGCAGACAATTCCAAGGGACGAATCCACATTTGATGATTTATGTGGTGCTGCTACGTTTTACAAAGAGGAGAGTCCAAATTCTGAAACTGAGATGGGAAGCTGGGGTTTATTGGATGGTTGTGTGCTGGCACGAGTTTTTCATTTTCTGAGATCAGACATCAAATCCCTTCCCTTAGTTTCCTTGACTTGTAAACATTGGAGAGCTGCAGTCAGTTTCTACAAGGACATTTCTAGACAGATTGACCTGTCATCTCTGGGTCCTATTTGTACTGATGCGATACTCTTGAGCATCGTGGTATGTTTTACTTTTGTTTGGCGTTCTAAGATATCACAATTTTGTTTTTCTCTTTTTACTGAGTCTAATGTAATTGTTTGCTTGCAGAATGGTTATTGCAAAGAAAAGATAAGTTCTATCGTTCTAAAGGGTTGCACAAACATTACCTCCAGCACGCTTGAAGAGATTCTTCATTCATTTCCTTGTCTATCTTTTATAGATATCAGAGGTTGCAGCCAGTTTGGCGAGTTGGCTCTCAAATTTGCGAATGTGAACTGGGTCAAGAGCCGACTCTCACGCGATACTAAGTTCTTTGATGAATCATATTCTAAAATAAGGAGTCTTAAACAGATTACTGAGAAAGGTTCATCAGCTTTGAAAAAGGGTCTGGGTAGTGATGCGGATGATTTTGGTGAACTAAAGGACTATTTTGATAGTGTGGATAAAAGAGACTCAGCAAATCAGTTATTCCGCCGAAGCCTATACAAACGATCAAAACTATTTGATGCCAGAAAGTCGTCATCCATTCTATCTAGGGATGCCCGTATGAGGCGGTGGGCCATCAAGAAATCTGAAAATGGTTATAAGAGAATGGAGGAATTCCTTCTTTCTGGTCTTAGAGACATCATGGTGGAGAATACATTTGAGTTTTTTGTGCCCAAGGTAGAGCTAGTAATTTGTTTTGCATGTCTCCATATTAAAAATATTCTGTAATATATGTTTGTAATTCCTTGTTTCTTGTTGTCTCTTTGTTAATCAGGTTGAAGAAATTGAATATAGAATTAAAAAGGGTTATTACATTGGCCATGGATTGAGCTCTGTTAAGGAGGATATTAGTCGAATGTGCAGAGACGCAATAAAGTAAGTTTTTCCAGGACCTTTAAATATAAAAGACCATATTCATTAACAGCTCTTTAGGTTAAATGGATAGGGTTAGCCTCTTTTTTTGGTGGATAATTAAAATTGTTATTGAAAACGGAAAGGCGAAAGACACGAATAAACATGAGCAGTCCCTTTTCAAAGAATACAAAGTACAAGTCTGATGGGGTTAAGTTATATCTCGCTTAGCAGTGGGATTCTTTATTTTGGCCCTCCCCCTTGGTACCTTGTGACTGAAGTTCTTTTAAGGTTGACTTCACTTGTGTTTTTTTTTTTTTTTTTTTTTTTTTTTTTTGGGCTTGATTTTGAATGCTGTTATTAGTGTAGTTTGCTTCTTCATGTAAGTTAGGAAACATAAAATTCCCAAAATCCATGTTAATATTGTATCTAATTAATTCATGCACTTGTTGTTATGTATTTTTTTCTTTCTACTCTCTTGTATCTTTGTGGTGATTAGGCCTTTATATGTGGGTGAGTCATGCAACAATGTTCCCTGTTTCTTTTTTGGCTTACTTGTATACATATTCTGCTTACGCAGAGCAAAGAATCGGGGTGATGCTGGAGACATGAATCACATTATTACATTATTTATTCAACTTGCCACACGTTTGGAAGAGAGTTCAAAGTCATCTTATGAAAGAGATGAAATGATGAAGTCATGGGAAGATGATTCAACAGGTGTCTCTAAGTATAAGAAGAAGGTCACTAAATCTTTGACTGAAAGGAAGTACATGAATAGGAGTAATGGCACTTCCTTTGCAAATGGTGGTTTGGATCATGGAGAGTATGCATCTGATCGAGAAATCCGAAGGCGTTTATCCAAATTGAATAAAAAATCTATGGACTCAGAGAGTGAAACTTCTGATGAAGGGTCTTCTGAAGATGGCAAGAGTGATAGCGAGAGTACAGCCTCAGATACAGAAAGTGACTCGGATTTGCGATCAGAAGCTCGAACTACTGAGTCAAGGGGAGATGGATACTTTACCCCAGATGGTGCTTTGGATTCAATGACTGATGATCGTGAGTGGGGGGCTCGCATGACAAAAGCAAGCCTGGTTCCTCCTGTTACCAGAAAATATGAAGTCATTGATCAATATGTTATTGTTGCGGATGAGGAGGATGTGCAACGAAAGATGCGAGTATCTTTACCAGAGGACTATGCTGAGAAGCTCCATGCCCAGAAAAGTGGCACTGAGGAGTCAGATATGGAACTTCCTGAAGTCAAGGACTATAAACCTAGAAAACAGCTTGGAGATGAGGTCATAGAGCAAGAGGTTTATGGAATTGACCCCTATACTCACAATCTTTTGCTTGATTCCATGCCAGATGAGTTAAATTGGACTCTCCTGGAGAAGCATTTGTTTATTGAAGATGTGCTCCTTCGTACTTTGAATAAGCAAGTTAGGAACTTCACTGGGAGTGGAAACACTCCTATGATGTTTCCATTGCAGCCTGTTATTGAAGATATTGAAAAAGCTGCTGAGGAGGACCATGATAAACGAACTGTGAAAATGTGTCAAGGTATTCTGAAGGCTGTAGATAGTCGTCCTGATGACAAATATGTTGCTTACAGAAAGGTATACACATCATTATTTTACTGCATGAGCATGTACTATATTTTTGCCTCTCTTTTGGACGTGTTTCTTTCCTTGACTTGTTCCATACTTTTCCGATGCTGATTTACCTCATTTTTATATTGTCTATTGGGTTGCGTTCTTCAGGGGCTTGGTGTTGTTTGCAACAAAGAAGGTGGTTTTGGAGAAGAAGATTTTGTCGTGGAGTTTTTGGGAGAGGTATGGCTACCAACTGTTCATGGGATCCAATTTCTAGATTTAGTAGAGTTCATTGGAAGGTTTATATGATGCTGAAACTCTTTACTCCCCCCACCCCACCCCCCTTTTAAAAAAATGTAGGTTTATCCTGTTTGGAAATGGTTCGAAAAGCAAGATGGGATTCGATCTTTGCAGAAAAACAGTAAAGATCCAGCTCCAGAATTTTACAACATCTATCTAGAAAGGCCAAAGGTTTGGTTCACTTCAAGAATCATTGTGCTGTAGTCTTGTTATGCCTTTTCCATTTTCCCTGGTTTACTGAATATTTTTGATCTGATCATGCATTATTTCCTGGCAGGGTGATGCTGATGGGTATGATTTGGTTGTTGTTGATGCTATGCATAAGGCAAACTATGCAAGTCGAATATGTCACTCATGCCGTCCTAATTGTGAAGCAAAGTGAGTTCTGTTGTCATACTCTTTTTGCTGTTTATAACCTACCTGCAGACCTTCCCTTATGTACAATTGACAAGTTTATTGAGTATTATGGGAAATAACAAAAATGAAGTGATCCTCGTATTTTTTTTTGGGGCTGGAAATATTTGGCATTTTAATTAATAAGCGGAACTCAAATTTCTCATGGCCGCTATATAATAATGTCAAAGTAGTGAATCTGTTACTTTCATCACTTGTGTTTCTTCACTCTGAGCCTTTGTCATTATTATGTGAAGACCAGATCATCTAATCGCATTTAAATGCTATATAAGCAAATTTTCTCCTTAAGATTCTACTCTAGATTCCAGATTGTTTATTAATTCTATAAGCTTTTTATGGCTTGGATCATGCCATGGATAATCATACTTTCTTTGTTTTATCTCACAGATTTTGAATTACCATTTACTCATCTTATATATGATTTTACTTTTTTAGTTATATAATTGTGAGCGAACCTAGCATTTGATCATCCTATAATTTATCTGTGAATGCAGAGTTACTGCTGTAGATGGTCATTACCAGATTGGAATCTATTCTGTACGTAAAATTCAATATGGCGAGGAGATCACATTTGATTATAACTCTGTTACAGAGGTGTGTCTCTTTTGTGTTTTGGTCTTCTGTACTCTCTGGAGAATATTATACATATTATCTAATAGTTGTTCTCTGTTCATTTTGCTAGAGTAAGGAAGAATATGAAGCGTCGGTTTGTTTGTGTGGCAGTCAAGTTTGCCGGGGCAGCTACTTGAATCTAACAGGCGAAGGGGCTTTTCAAAAGGTACAGGTTACAGGTTTTAAGGCAATTTTCCTGACTGTTTATTCCAAAAAAATAAAAGAGAAAAAAAATTCGTGAACAAGTTTGATCAGGTTTTCTGGCGTGATAAGTGGCTTTGACTGAATGTCCTTATCATTTTGGATTAGCACTGTGAAAAGGGTGCTTTCTGATTGGTGTAGAAGGCGCACGCCTGATCAGGATTCTGATTTCATAAGTTATAAAATAAGTCTTATTTTTGTCTTGTTGAGGTTGTTGCAGCCAGTTGAATCTTATTGGTCTTTTTCTACCCTTAGTTTCAACGTTGCCTTAAATTCTGTTAATTAGTTTATATTGTCCATGCATCAGGTTCTGGAGGAATGGCATGGAATTCTGGACCGTCATCAGTTAATGCTTGAAGCTTGCGAACTAAATTCAGTATCTGAAGAGGATTATCTTGACTTGGGGAGGGCTGGTTTAGGCAGTTGCTTGCTTGGCGGGTTGCCTGATTGGGTGGTAGCCTATTCAGCTCGCCTGGTGTGCACCTTTTCTGCCTCCTGATATTTGTTCTTGGATCTGCCTTTTTTGCTAATAATTTATTTGTGCTTTTGTTTTTCCTGACTTTTCCATTTTGGTTGAAGGTGAGGTTTATAAATTTTGAAAGAACAAAGCTGCCTGCGGAGATTCTAAAGCATAATTTGGAGGAAAAAAGGAAATATTTTTCAGATATATGTCTTGAAGTTGAGAAGAGTGATGCTGAGGTTCAGGTGTGTTGTTGACTGCCCTTCTCTCATTGCTTTTGTTTGTATGGGCATGCTTGATATTACCTGGTGAGTACTCATACCTTTTTCTATGAGACAGGCTGAGGGTGTCTACAATCAAAGGCTTCAGAATTTGGCTGTGACTCTTGACAAGGTGATTACCTTTTTTAATTTTGTTACGCTAAGGAGTGGGGTTCGAGTGATGGTCTAGTGGTAATGATATCCTTTGTGATGTCCTATATCTGTGGTTTGAATCCCTCCTCCCCCTCCCCCTCCCCTACTATAATACCCATAAAAAAAAAAAATTGTCTAGTCCTTGTTTCCAGCTTATGTCCTTTTAAACTGTGCAAGTACATATGAGACATATTTTGGTGTGATACACCATGCTTGTGCTGATTCTCTAACCCAAAAAATTGTACGAGAAGGTGACTTTGATCAGCTTAGGGTCTATAACCTATAATTCTAGTTTAAAGTGTTCTTTTGATAATTTGATAGTGAGGGAGAGGGGATTTGAACCCTAGTGTAAAGTGTTGAAGTTGAGCTTTTGTGTTTTTTCATGCTTGTCTTTGTTAGGGATCTTTAGTCTTGATCATTTAATTTGTGTCAATGATACCATGTACCTAGTGATGCCTCAGTGTCTTTAGTCTAGATCACTGCCATAAATAGAGAAGTCAATTATATTCTGATTTTCTGGTCTTTTGAAGATGTTAATCTGTTTGAATTCTGTTTACAGGTGAGATATGTTATGAGATGCATTTTTGGTGACCCGAAGGAAGCACCACCCCCTCTGGAGAAGCTGAGCCCTGAAGAAATTGTTTCCTTACTCTGGAAAGGAGAGGGATCGTTTGTTGAGGACCTTCTTCAGTGCATTGCTCCTCATGTGGAAGACGGCATATTAAATGACCTCAAGTCCAAGATTCGTGCTCATGATCCACCAGGTTCCAATGACATTCAGAAAGAACTTCAGAAATCTTTATTATGGTGAGCAGCATGCTTTTGTGTTTTGTTTTAGTATGTATGAACTTATGATGCTAAAAATTTTAATTCTTGCAATCTTATGGCGGTTTTCTTTATTTTAAAGGTTAAGGGATGAGGTCCGAAATCTTCCATGTACCTACAAGTCTCGGCATGATGCTGCAGCTGACTTGATCCATATTTATGCTTACACAAAATGCTTCTTCAGATTACGGGTATGTCTAACAACTACAGAACTTCTATAATCTGTCTGCTAACATTCATGTGTCCTTCCTTTGATCTAAAACAAATTTCATTATACATGCAGGAGTATAAAGCTGCAACTTCTCCGCCAGTTTACATCAGTCCACTTGATTTGGGCCCCAAGTACACTGATAAATTAGGGGCAGGTTTCCAGGAGTATTGCAAGACCTATGGTGAGAATTATTGTTTAGGGCAGCTGATTTCTTGGTATAACCAGACTAATGCGGAGCCAGATTGTAGCCTTGTTAAATCGAGTAGGGGTTGCTTGTCATTGCCCGAAATTGGTTCCTTCTATGCCAAGGTTCAGAAACCATCACGGCATCGTGTTTATGGCCCAAGGACTGTGAGATTTATGCTGGCAAGAATGGTGAGTTTACAAGTCTATTACATCATCCTACCTTGGTTGACTTAACATTTATTTCAAATTAACACTGATTATATTCTATACGTCTATTGGTTGAGTTCAAGTTTTAAGTTGAATCATCAAAGTTACCCAGACAGAAACCTAATTTTTTCATAATCTGGTTGAGAAGTGACCATTGCCAAACCATTGCTTTTGCAGATAATCAATAAATTAATGTTCAGAAAAAAGATACTACTTATAATAAGAAACTGTAATTACTTTAATTTCATTTGGGCCTGTGGCGGTACTAAATTTGCCCTTTGATCAAATTATACTCAGATTTTCCAATTAATGAAGTTGAAGGGACCTCCAAGTTTGAGGTGGACTAACTAATGCCACGTTTGGAAACTACAATTCATGTTACTGGATTTTGAATGTCATTTTCCTGTCTGAATTTCTCTTCCTTCAGCTTGACTTTATTTGCTTTTGGTTGCATATCTCATGCAATTTTAATGTTGTCCAGGAGAAGCAGCCCCAGAGACCATGGCCTAAGGACCGAATATGGTCCTTTAAGAGCTCTCAAAAAGTTTTTGGCAGCCCAATGTTTGATGCTGTTTTAACTAATACTCCACTAGATAGGGAGATGGTGCAATGGCTGAAGCACAGACCTGCCATATTTCAGGCCATGTGGGATCGCTGAACTATTGCAAGGGATTGGGGAAGCAGCAAGCATCGTTAGCCAACTCTTTGTAAATTGTTTTGGAATGATTTGTCAATTTTAGTTCACAGCTGCCCCTTTAATGTGGGAGTTGGAAATCATTCCAAAGCATCATTTGTTTTGTACTGCTTTTCCAGTTTTCCTCATTCTTGTGTACAGTTTTTCTTCACCTTTATGATTTGTAATTCATTATCTGGTAGCAAATAGCATTGATTTTCTCTTTAATTTATGAAAAAGAAAATGAAAAGTGAAAAGAAAAAGTAGAAGGCATTAGCTGTTTCTCTGTCTCTTAACAGTTTCCAAATCAGTTTGTGCAATCCTTTCCCATCATAGAGTAAGGCGCTTGTAATTGATCGGCAACGTTTTAGAGATTGTCGTGCCAATTTTATATATGATGATAGGTAATTTGAAAATTTAACCTATTTATTTCCTCTTTATGCCTTACATATGGATTGTATTGCAGGCTTGAAAGAATCACAGAACAAGATGAATGATCTTTGAAGAGAAGTGGCACCCATCTGCTGCGTCTTCATTCCCATGTCTTGTGCTGCACAGGTTAGGAACATATCTGGACATGGGCCCCCTTGCTTCTAAGCTTGTACATCTCTGTCATACGTACTAGACATGAGCAAAGATGGAAAGAGCCTATTGCCTTCTTGGGTTGTGTTCAACTAGAAGTTATCTTTGTAGATCCCAAAGTAAATATTTTTAACAAAACCTTGAATAGATTTGCTAAATCTGTAAAATTTATGCAGTTAAATCTGTAATGGGAAGAGGTAGTAGATTTTGTTTATTAATGTTTTGGTCCCATGTTTGTGATACGAAATTAGTCCCAAAATTCTTACGAGGTGGGCAATGTAATGTCAGCATAAGGGATGCTCTTCACTGAGATGAAAACATTGAGATGAAAACATTGGTTATCTGTTATTCATAGGCCTTGATGAATGGCATTTGTAGCAATTGTTAAATTGAATTTCTTCTTCTTCTTCTTCTTCTTTTTTTTTTTTTTTTGGAGTATAATTTCTAGAAAAGTGCTACATTCACGATTACAATAAATCATTAAGATTTGTTGTGAACATGAAATTTCTCATAATTTTTATGGTTAAAGCTTCACTTAAATTTTCTTCTAAAATTGCTATTCCCTCCGTCCCATTTTGTTTGTCCTCTATTTCATTTTTGGATGTCCTAAAATATTGTACTGTTTCTAAAAATAAGAGTTATTAATTTACTAATGTTCCTGTTATACCCCTATTTACTAATGTTCCTATTAATAATTTAATTTTTTGATAAATTTATTTAAGGATAGTTTTGGAAACTTATACATTTTTAAAAGGGGTCAGTCCACCATACCTCCTCTATTTTTTGGGGGGTATGGTACCCACCTAAATCTAAACCGTTAAAAGAATAAAAATTTGATCCGGACCATTCATTTAATTTGGAGTAATTTAGAGTAAGTATTGGCTACCGGTCAAACAAGTTATATATATAAGTAAAAAATCTAAAACAACCCAGTATTCACTGTACGCTTCTCCTTCTCATAAACAAATTCTCTCTGCTACGCTTCGGACTCTGTCACGCTTCGGTCTCTATCACACTTCCAATTCTGTTTATCTAAAGAACCCAGAATTCGGCTTCTTCTTCTCTTACTAATCAACCACAAGTGTGCGCTTCTCCTTCTCAGAAACAAATTTCTCTCTGTCTCGCTTCGGACTCTATCACGCTTCGGACTCTATCACGCTTCCGATTCTATTTATCTAAAGAACCCAGAATTCGGCTTCTTCTTCTCTTACTAATCAACCGCAAGAACCCAGGGCAGCTAAACAAAACCCAAAGAAGAAACAGTATCGGTCAAAACCCAAAGAAGAAACAGTATCGGTCGGCGACGATATTTGAAATAGGTTTGTCTTTCTCTTTCTGTTTCTCTCAGACGAAGTTGATTTTACTACTAATATACAGATTATTAAAGTTTCTTTGACTATCAACGCATGATTTGTCTTTAGTTTTATTCATTGTATGTAATCCCTAATGCTACTAATTGATTTGGGTTTTTAATTTTATTATTTTGATAGGAGATTTGGGTGTTGTTTGTTAAAAGTTGATTTGGAATTTCCTCCTATTTGAGAAACAAAATTTCAATACCATGATTACTATTTTCTTTCAACAGTTTAGGTCCCCAAGTAAAATTTCAAATACAGTATTGCTATTAATTAGATCTTTTCTCTTCATGTTCCCAATATTAATTTCCCTGTTATGCTCACTTTCTTGGTACTGGTCCTTATATAAGTGAGTCTTGGAATTTAGCACACGGGTCCAGAAGTTCCATTGTACGATGAATTTATATATGTAGACATTGTTTTGGAAAAAAATTGGCATTGAAGGTGAAGGTAAGGCTCCGCCTCAATTCTTCTAAATGAATCTACATTTTTCTACCTGAACTCCCATTTCATATTTTTTCTTCGTATAAATTTTGGAATGGTCATTGTTTGCAAAATAAATTTGCTGCACAAATGAATTCAAAAGCTTTCTCACGACTTTATTCTATGGAAGCAGTTTTTTTAGAACCCAAGGAAAATTACGCTTCCGAGATCAAATAGATGTTGATGTAATATGATTTTTCCCTTTTAAGAATTGTACTCAATCTCAACTGATTAACAAGTACATGAAAAAAAAAGCTTCGTTTTGTTTTGTCCAACCAATGAATTTTCCATTGATTAGACTATTTACTCCTTGGTGGTTGGTAAAAGTGTCATGTATGCTTTGTAGATTTGGTGATGAAGAGTTTATTTTTAGAAGTCAATTACACAATTTGCCTTAATGTTTTCTTCACTCAAAATATTTTCAAAAAATCTCTTAAGATAATCACGTTAAAAATGTTTAGTTGAAGTTTATCTTAATTTCTCAACAGATTTCCTTAGTGTATGTAATTATTTATTTATCTTATAAATTGATGCTTAATGTCATGGCTCAGTTCATCCAATTGAAACAGTGCTAGCACTTACAGTGCATAAGGCTAGAATATGGCTTAGCTCACTAAATGTTTTTTTGGTTAATGAGTTCTTAGACTTCATTTTCTGTAATAGGAAATTTTAGACTTTTGTCATAGTTATTGAATCTTTCTTAGCAGATTGCCTTAGTGTATGTAATTATTTATTTATCTCTTAAAATGATGCCTAATGTCATGGCTCAGTTCATCCAAGTGAAACAGAGTTGGCACTTACAGTGCATCAAGCTAGAGTAAGGCTTTGCTCACTAAATGTTTTTTTGATTAATGAGTTCTTAGACTTTATTTTTTGGCTATGATGATAGAGTTGGGGGTGGTGAATGTCATTGCAGTTCTGGCAACATGGTGTGAAAGAGATTTAGGGTGGTATATCATAATAGGTTGTTGCATCTTCATCATAATCACAAGGTGAACATTTGTTTATCCAAATCAATAGCTAATGTGTTTTTGTCATTATCACAAGATGAAGATAGCCTTAGTGTGGTATATTTATCTTAGTTTTAAAATTGATTCCATTATAACATTTGTATATGCCTTCTAATTTTTTATGATATAAGTTTTATGTTAAGTTGTGCGGTAGTCACTTCATAAGTATAAGTATTTGTGGAGTGTGGGGGATAAGGGATAGGGTTTAAGTTTCCAAGAGGAAACTTAACACACACATGCACTTAGATTAGGCTATAATAGAATTTTTATATTGTATAAAAAAATTAAAAAATTAAAAACATTGATCATCTATGTTGTCCAGGACAAAGTTTGCAAGGAAAAAGTTTGCAATTCCCACAGCTTTCAATTGTGATTTTTTTTTTTTTCAAATGTATGTTATTGCTTACCTTGTTTTTATTTCATGTTATATTGAGATAGGAGTATGGGGATAGTGGAAAAGATTGAAGAGCAGGGTGCTGTCCAAGTTCCCCCCCCCCCCCCCCCCCCCCGAAAAGACCAGTTGGACCATTTTTAATTTATTAGTAAGATTCATTTTCATTATATATCCATTTATAATATATTTCCTATTGTTATATTTAAAATAATTTAAATTTGGATTTTCAGTAAAAAGCAAATAGAATTGATGAAAGCTAAGGGCATTGTCGCTAAGATAAGCACAACAGTAAGTTGAATAATACTTATAGTTTTTATGTTATTGTTATTGTTTAGTTGACATGACATATTCATGGAGATCTTAATTGAATATGAATATCTATTACAGGTTAAGACGGAGATTAGAGAAAAGTGGATGAATCTTGATGAAGATTCTAAATTAGAGTACAAGAAGGAAGCACGTGAGAATTCTGAAAAATATGCTAATTTGTCACATAATATTCCTCGCAAATCACGTAAAGTAAGTATTTACCTATGAAACTTTTAGCATTCAGGACTATGTATTAAATTTCATAATGAAACCCTTTTTATTCATTATATAATGCAGGTTTCATTATATACTCGATGTGCCCCTAATCGTGTTCATTTGATGGCTTTAAATTTAAATGAAAGACAAAGATTTGTTATTCGAGAAATGGGATTTGGTAGTATGTTGGATTTAAGGTCTATACAATTGGATAGAGATTTTTGCAAATGGTTAGTTGATCATTTTGACCACAATTCTTGTACATTGGATATTTGTGGAAGGAGGTTACCAATATCCACTAAAGATGTAGAATTTATTCTAGGAATAAAATCAAGTGGGGTAGATGTGTCTATTGTTGCAAGCGCTGAAGAGATAAATCATATATGCCAACAACATGGATTAAATGTGGTAGGGGGTATACCAATTTACCTCTTAGAGGGCAAGCTGAAGGAGATGAAAACATCAGGAAAATAATTTGTTGGTTGTTTTTTGCTGTTTCTATTGGGTACTTTATTATGTCCCACTCCAAAACCTTATATCAAATGGTCCTTTATCTCAATTCTCCTTAATATTGATGAGTTCAAAAACTTGAATTGGGCGAAGTTGGTGTTGGATTTTCTTATTCGAGGTGTGCGCAAATATAAAGAAAAGAATCGTGTTGGCGTTAATGGTTGCTTGCTATTTTTAATGGTAAGTTGTAGAAAATAGTTACTTTCAAGAATATGATTTTGTTTATCAAATTTCTATGACTCTTTTGACTAAATTTCTATGACCCAGATGAGAGAGAGAGAGAAATAGTGAGACGAGGAGAATGCCATAGCGGCAAGCATCACCGGTTGTGGTGAGGGATTTGGTGGCTGCTAGCTATAGCCATGGAGATTCAGCCATAGACAAAGGTTTGGTGGAAGATAGAAATATTTTGAATTTTTTTTGGATCTGATGAGAAGCTTAGGCAGGAAGCAGTGAGGAGACAGCAAATTGAATTGGCAAAGAGCTGAGCACATGGATTGCCACCCTGGTATGATGAGGTGTCAAGTAAATGAGTCTTTAGATTAAATGGATGGCTGAGATTTGCGGGGTATTGCAATACCTATGGGATGTGAATCCATTTTTTATTATAGGAAAGCGCGGCACGGTGGTACTACTCAATGGAAAGATAGTACCATTAAATGTGAGAGAAAATAAGACAAGTAAGGAATGTCATAAAAGTGCAGTGACATGTGATGTAGGTGCTACATAATGTGAAGATAATACCATTAAATGTAAGAAAAAAATAAGGAAATTATTGAATGTGACAAAAGTATAGTTACATGTGATGTTAGTACTGTTCAATGTGAGGATGGTACCATAAAATGTGAGAAAAAAAAAAATGAACCATCAAATGTGTCAAAAGTACAGTCATATGTAATGTTGGTACTGCACAATGTGAGGCTGGTATCATAAAATGTGAGAAAAAATAAGAGAACCACCGAATGTGACAAAAGTACAATCACATATGATGTTGATATTGCGCAATGTGAGAATGATACCATAAAATATGAGAAAAAAATACAGAAATTACCGAATGTGACAAAAGTACAATCATATGTGATATTGGTACTACGTAATGTAAGGATGGTACCATAAAATGTGAGAAAAAAATATGGGAACCATCGAATGTGACAAAAGTACAGTCACATGTGATGTTGATACTGCACAATGTGAGGATAGTATCATCAAATGTGAGAAAAAAAATAAAGGAACTACCGAATGTGACAAAAATACAGTCATATATGATCTTCGTACTACGTAATGTGAGGATGATACCATAAAATGTGAAAAAAAAATAAGGGAACTATCGAATGTGACTAAAGTACAGTCACATGTGATGTTGGTACTGTGCAATGTAAGGATAGTACCATCAAATGTGAGAAAAAAATAAAGGAACCACTAAATGTGACAAAAATACAGTCATATGTGATGTTGGTACTGCACAATGTGAGGATTGTACTATCAAATGTGAAAAAAAATAAAAGAACCACCGAATGTGACAAAAATACAGTCACATGTGATGTTAGTACTGCGCAATGTAAGGATGGTACCATCAAATGTGAGGAAAAAAATAAGGAAACCGCCGAATGTGACAAAAATACAGTCACATTTGATGTTGGTACTGCACAATGTGAGGATGGTACCATCAAATGTGAGAAAAAATAAATGAACCACTGAATGTGACAAAAGTACAGTCACATGTGATGTTGGTACTGCGCAATGTGAGGATGATACCATCAAATGTAAGAAAAAAATAAGGGAACCACCGAATGTGACAAAAGTACAATCACATATGATGTTGGTACTGCACAATGTGAGGATAGTACCATCAAATGTGAGAAAAAATAAGGGAACTACCGAATGTGACAAAAATACAGTTATATGTGATATTAGTACTACACAATGTGATGATGGTACCATTAAATGTGATGTTTTGGTAACTTGGTATAGCAGGTTGCCTGCCAGTGGGTATCGTACCCCCAAAAAAAAAGGGGGGGTACGCTAGAATTACCCTTTTAAAAGATAGACAAGATAATAAATGATGTTCCCTTAAAAAGTTTGACTTTTCAAACAGGACAAACAAAGTGAGATGGAGGGAGTATTTATATTATTAACACCATCCACCTTTCCATCACCGCACCAGTATCACTAACGATTTTATTGCTGCCACCATGATAACCACAACCATTCTTGTTGTGGCCATCACCACCATTAATATTGCAATGTTGCTGCCGTGTTATCACAAATAAATTAACGTTTGCAATTCCTCAACTAGGACCGCTTACGGTACGAGTCAAATTTTTTGGGTTTTTGCTCAGTCTTAGCTGCAACCTATTGTTACCATCACGATTCTATCCATCACCAACTTATAGTGTTGTCATCATTACCAAAATTGTTATACTTATTTTAATACTCTAAAATCTAAGTTTTTAGGCCTATTCATTCAAATAATGAAAATTCATACTGATCGTATTAAAATTTCTATCAATTTAATTCCCTTTTAAGATAATTCAGATCTAAACATGGTTTTAAAAACCGAACCGGTCAAAGAACCGTTTTTTTTTTTTTAATTTCCGGTTCAACCCCGGTTTTTGGCCGGTTTTCCGGTTATTGACCGGTTTTTGACCGGTTATTGACCTTTTTAACCGGACCGGATTGACCTCCGGTTCCCGGTTGAACCGGTCGGACCGGCCGGTCCGGTCCGGTTTTTAAAACAGTGGATCTAAACACAACATATAGTTGCCAACTTGTTCACGTAAACGAAATGTACACTCTTTTGGTACCATCAGAAAATGTGGGTCAAAAAGGAAAACTAAAATTGGTAAATGAAAAAGTCTAATTAAAATTAGGCTTATTTTTAAGAGGTTGTTTTCCACTTTTTATTTATTTATTTATTTATATATATATATATTTATTTTATATATATTTTTTATTTTTTATTTATTTTTTTAATATCATTCTTACCGTTGTACACTCACGCTCAGCTTCACTAATAAGCTAGCTCTCTCTCTCTCTCTCATCCTCTTACTTTCCCCTTTTCTCTCTCTTAGAAGCCTAAGTAATCCTTGTATAATTAATTTGTTCTCTATATTTGTTAAAGATAATCTATTCTCCCTAAATATTAAACAATTTTTAAAATAATTTTTCATCTTTCTATCTCTACCAATATATCATTTTATTATTTTTGGTGTGTTTGATTGATATTATTCCTTTATGAGGTGGTTCATATTTTTTGAAATTATGTTATAGTGTGTTATGTTTTTCTATTTTTTTTTTTTGGCACAATTAGAATTTTTTGGTTTAAAATAAATTATTCAAATTTCTCATTCTCTTAAAGGTGATTATCATGTTAATCAAAACTCATAACAAAATTATTTTATAATATTACTCAAATAATTGATAGGCACATTCAAATGCATAGCGAAGATTGTGTTTTGCTATAAGTTCATATTCTTACTTCCAAAATAACTAAGTATTATCTTAGAGCATTATTATTGGTGGTGCTAAAAAGCCATATTACTATTTTTAGCACCACCAACTACAAAACTGAGGCTCAATTGGTGGAGCCAAAGCCAAAAATTATGCTACAATGCACAACCATCTTTGGATGGCTGTGCACTATAGCTTAAAGGTAAAAATAATAATAATAATTGTTTATTATTTCCCTTTCTTATGGCCTGTTTGGAAGTTAAAAAAACGGAGGGAGAGTAGAGTATAGGGAGGAAGAGTAATTCAATTACCTTGTTTGGAAGTTTTTTAAGGAAGGAGGGGGAGGAGTTTAGAGGGGTTTGGAGGAGTTTCAACCACCTCTAACCCCTCATTTTTAATTCCCTCAAATTGGAGAGATTTGGAAGGAGAGTAGAGTAGATAAATTATTAACTAGATAAATTTCTCAATTTACCATTTCTAAATTAATAATAGACCAATGTTGTAAGTTTATTTTCAAATAGGGGTAAATTTGTATTTTTTAATTATGTCCTCTCCTCTTCATCCTAATTTTTAAAACATCCAAACAAGGGGAAGGGTTAATTACTCCCTTCCCCCTTACTAATTTTAAAAACATCCAAACAAGGTGGAGGGGAACCATTCCCCTCTACTCTCCTCCCCACTACTCTCCTCTACTCTCCTCCCTCTCTAAACTTCCAAACAGGCCATTACTTTCCACTCTTTCTCTTTCTTCTCCCGCTTTTTCTTTTTTCTTTCTTTCTCTGAACGTCTCCTTCCTATCTTCACCCCTTTTCTTTTTGTTGTCTTCTTTATTGCTTTGCCTCCCTTTCTTCACCGTTCATCCCTTTTCTCTTCACTTCTCCACTCTTTGCCTCTTCCCTCAAACCTCGCCACCATGGATGGACCCACCATCACCAACCCACCATGGCCAGACTCATTGCTCTCTCCTCTAACCAATTACTCATGTAGCCATGGATAGCTCCATTTTTAGATTTAGGTTTGGTGGGTTTGTGTTGGTTTTATGGGTTTATGGTTTGATTTGTGTTTATGGGTTTGGTTTGATCTAATTCTTGTTGATATGGGTTTACGGGTTTGATCTGATTTTTGTTGATGTGGGTGGTCGATTTCTGTTGATGTGGGTTGCTAGTGGTGGTGTGGGTGGTGCGGTAGTGGTGGAATTCGTGGGTCGGTGTGGCCATGGTGGTGGAGGATGTGGGTGGTAGTGGGTATGGGTTTGTGGGTGTTGGTGGTGGTGGGTTGTTGATTGGACCATTGTTTGGATTTGTGGGTCTTCATTTTCTACTATTTTTTTTTTTTTTTGGTTGGTTGCTGGTTTTTTGGTTGAGCTTAAGGTTGCCGTGATGGTGGTTGTCGTTTGGTGGTGCTGTGATGATGGTTGTGATGGTGGCGGTAATTGATTTGGGGTAGTGGATTTGGTGGCTTGAAGAGAGGGAGAAAAGATATAGAAGAAGAAAGAGACAGAGAATAAGAGAGAGAAAAAATAAATAAATAAGTGAATAGTGTTTAACTTTGTTGGGAAATAAGGTCATTGATATAGAGTGAGCTATGAAATGGTAAGTTAAAATAGGTAAAGTTATTTTTGTAGTGCTAAATAGCTAAATTTTTGATTCCACTAATGTGGATGCTTTTAAACAAAATCAAACCAAAAGAGAGACTACTTGTAATAAGGAACTAAAAAATACAATACCAAAATGTATTGACTCAAAATAGAGTTATAAAAAACACAATGGTTCATCAATCTTAAAGCATTCACATCAGTGTATCTATCACAGAAAAAATTCTGAAATTTACACATTTTTGTCCCAAAACTACCCACATCAATGGGTGTATAGATGTGTATATTTACACATCTGCTACAGTAATTATGTAAATATACACAGTTACTGTAGTTGTGTAAATCAATATTTTATTTTATTTTCTCTCTCTCTCTCTCTCTCTCTCTCTCTGAAGAGCACAATAGATCAACCATCCACCCACCACAAAAACCTAGCACCACTCAAACACCACCACCACCATTACAACACGTAATAATCCAACCACAATCAATGGAATCAAACCAAAAATCAACAAAAAATCAAACTCAAAGTTGATAGAAAATCAAATAAAAAATCAATGGAAATCAATCCAAACCTATTTCTGAAAAACCCAAAATAAACCATCAACGGAGTACCATCAACCTAAACCCAAACCTAAATCATCATAGTCCCGCCTATTATGTTGCCAGAGAATATGGACTAGCCTTAGTCGCCATTGCCACATATGGAGATCGGTGATAGTGCGAGAACAAGCTCAGAGGAAATTTATGTGTGAGTGTGTGGGTTTTGGATGAAAGAAAACTAAGAGAGAGAGAGAGAGAGAGAGAGAGAGAGAGAGAGAGAGAGAGAGAGAGAGAGAGAGAGAGAGAGATGTAGAGAGTTGAGTTTGTGGGCTTGGGATGAGAGAGAGGCGGAGAGTTTTAGGTGGGTTTGTGGATTTGGGATAAGAGAGAGGCGGAGACTTTGAGGCGAGTTTGTGGGATGGGATGAGAGAGAGGCAGAGAGTTTGAGGGAGAAGAGACGTGTAAGTTGAGAGATATTTTAATAAAATAATAATAAAAAAGAATAAAAAAATTTATTTTAATAAAATAGAGTGTATAATAGATAGTTTAATGTGGGTGTTTTTGGAAAGTGACAGTGTAAAATAGAAAAAAATAGGTTCTTATGGTAAAATAGACATAAAATTTTAAATGAACTGATGCGAATGCTAGAGGAATTGAGAGAGAGAGAGAGAGAGAGAGAGAGAGAGAGAGAGAGAGAGAGAGAGAGAGAGAGAGAGAGAGAGAGAGAGAGAACAAATTTATAGAAAATAAGATACGAAGAAAAAGAGTAAAAATAAAAGACATAGTAATAAACACCAAATTATCTAAGTCATATTAGGTAATAAAATAACATTATATTCTTATATACTATTTTTATAACGTAATAGAATAATATCTATGAAATCAAAAAAAGAAAAAGAAAAGATTGTTCCTAAAAAAAAAAGAAAAGGAAAAGATTACACAACTAAACCACATCAATCCAAAGTAGAGTTCTAAAAAATACAAAAATTAATCAACCTAAAGTAGAGATGCAAGAAAAAAAATTTCACCAAAAAATGATAAAAAAATGAGAGAGAGAGAGAGCTTTTTTGTGTGTAAAAGCTATTCATAAAATGAGAGAGAATTGCAAATTATAGTAAGAAGATGAGAATAAGAAGAGTTAAATATAAAGGAAGATAAAGAGATACAAGAAGAGTGATATTGAGATAGATAGTCGTGGGAAGATGAAAAGGTAAAAATGAGGGGAAAAGTTTGAGAAAGTGTAACAATAAGTTGATAATTAATAAGAAAAAAAAGTTAAAAATGAGAGAGAGAGAGAGAGAGAGAGAGAGAGAGAGAGGTGGATGATGTGGGTGCTGATGTGGCTCATTAGAAACATAACAACGATAAATACTACACATTAACTTATATATATATATATATATATATATAAATATAGATATAAATTTGGTTAGTCAAAAATCACAATTAGTTTACTTACTGTTGTTTTGATTTCTTTTGTGAATTTGCTATTAGTTTTTATTTTATTTATTTATTTATTTAAATTAGTGAATATGTTTGTTTCAAATTTTGTGTGAATTATTCATAAATTGTTCCTTGCGTACGATTAAGAAGTGAGGGCGGCGTAGAATTAGTAGAGTTTGGGTTCTTTAGTGTCATGGGGATTTGGATTCTTTATTTATAGGAAAAATTACATTTTGCCCATTTATAGTTTATACGAAAAACACTTTGGATACATTTGGTACACTGAATGAAGATTATGACAGGAATTGTAATCTTTATTACTGGGAATAAAATGTGTTGTAATGTAATAACTAAACATATTCATTAGTTTAGTTTGAGTTATGACATTAGAATGAAACTTAACATTTATATTAGGAAATGTGTTATTACTCATACAATTATATCTTCTTAAAATTTGTTATTTTTAAATTTAAGATAGATATGTGTTATTTTTTTATGATTTTTTATTTTTATAATTGTTAGATATATATGGAAAGTTTATTTACTTGAATATATATTAAGTTTTGAAATTATTATATTTACTAAGGAATAACTAATACAACCTCTTAAAGAGGAATAATTATTCCTCATTTTGAAGAATATCTATTCATAAAGAATGATTATTTCTTGTAATAAAAATATAACCAAACTAAAGAATAATTAAATCATAGGAATAACTATTACATTACAGAGACTATTACAGTCTACCAAACATACCCTTAGTCTATCTGTGGTTTAAAAATTAGTACTTTACCTATTTAAGGTTAGCTCTGTTTGTCTCTCGTTATCCACCTTTGTTAAAAACATGAATAAATTTGTATTTTTATTACCCTTACATCTCTCTCTCATCTCAAAACATAAAAAACTAAAAAATCAAAGAAAAAGAAAATTTAAAAGTTAGGTTTAGTAAGAATTAAAACCTAAATTTTACATATTCTTTTCATATATCAACTTTTTGATCTTTTATTTTAACGTATTAAAAATTGAAACTATGCATTTCCTGTCGTAGCAGACCCAATCCTTAACGGTCACAGACTCACACCTCATTCATATTTCAGACTTTAGACACAAAAGATTAGACAACACACAAAGCAAATGGCAAAAATTAACCCATTATTATATTTTGTTAATTTGGAAACCCAGCTTGTGTTTTGCTGGTAGTTTAATTTCGGCCTCTACTCTAACTTTGGCTGATCAACTAAAATTAGCACAAAAAATATTAGTTCAAATAGAAACAAAGAAAGTTTTTTTTTTTCTTCTTTTTAAATTTGTTTTCGTCTGTTCGGTATAATCTATAGACTATAGGTTTCATAATCTGTTACACGAGTACATCGATTGTAATTCCTAGAGAAACTTCAATAATTCTGGTAGACGTTCTAGTCAAACCCCCAGAATTACATGTCAGAAAGAGAAAATTATTGGAGCCACCCAAGTGTTTGTCAGTTTTGAAAACAAGGAAGACGATAACGCAAATGGGAATGGCGATCACCACCGTTGATACTCATACTCATACGACGACGATGCTAACGTCAGAAGCGAGCGAGCGCGTGAGGGCACTGTTCTCGGTGCGCATATGGAGGAGATTGGTGATGGTGATGGCGTTGATGATACACTGATACTACTCTCGGTCCTGGTCTCGTTTCGTCAGAGGTGGAAGAATGAGGAAGGTGGGACCCAGAGCCAGAATAAAATGAAGAAAAAATCAATGGAAAGAGAAAAAAGACAAATCAATTTCCTTATTTTAAAAAAAAGATGTAAAAGTTAAGTTTTTTTTTTTTTGGTAACCTAGGAACATATTCAATTAATCAGAAATAGGAGTGTCAATTACAGGACAGAATCTGATCTGAGTCAGACCATATAAATCAGAAAGAAAAACATTCAAGATACTAGGGGGGGGGGGGGAATTGAAAAACATAATATTCAGAGATGTAGTGCAGCCTAGTCTTGCGAGGGCATCGACGCAACGATTTACTTCTCGATAACAATGGGAGACTTTAACTTGGGGAATTTGAGATAAGAGCTGCCTGCAGTCAGCCGCAATGGCTGCGAAATCAGCCTTAAAAGTTAAGTTTTAATTTTTACAAAACCTAACTTTTAGTTCTTATTTTTCATTAATTTTTTAGTTTTTTATGTTTTGAGAGGAGAGAGACATAAAATGATAACCAAAATACAAATTTACTATTGTTTTTAACAGAAGTGGGCAATAGGAGACAAACGTAGCTAATAGGTGGATCAAATACTAATTTTTAAACCACAAAGAAGTAGAGTGTTTTTTGGGCAATCCACATATGGGTAAAATATAATTTTCCCTTATTTGTATTTGAATGAGTTGGAAGTTGTGAGGTGATTGATGTGCACTCAGAATTCAGAACCATTTGGAGTATTATTACTTATATTTCAATTTACAAAGGGTTTTACTAACATATGCTCTTAAGACAAATGTTGGTAAAATCATTTTAGGAAATTAAAAAAAAGAAAAAAAGATAAAAATGACTTACTTTTTTTTTTTAGCTTTTTTAATGTTTCATAAAAAGTTTTCTAAAATGGATTATTAATATATGCTTTAAGAGCACAAAATAACTGAATCTTATGAGTAGTTTTATGATTACAAATTATTTTACAACTCTTTTGCTACAATTTTCACATAGTAAACAGTGAGTAATTAACTACCACTTATATATAAACCTACAAATTTTTTTTTTCCAATTATACCTTGTTACGTAACAGTTGTGAAAAATTGGGTAGATGAAGACTTTTCAGAGATATTTTGTAGGTTTGTATTGTCAATTTAGTTGATGAGGAAGGGTAACACTGTCTTTTCATGGCCTCAGCAGATAATAATATCCTATCTTTCCAGCCAATGAAACAGTACTCGTAACACGTGTAAGTACACGCCCATCATTTTATTGTTATCCCAATCGGAAATTATTGAATTGTGTGGGTGTCTACTCTTTATACTGAAATTCCCAAATAAACCCTCCATTCATTCTTCATAAAGCAGGCAACCCCTGACTCTTTTGATCCAATCCAAGGGGGCAAAATAGAAAATTCGAAGCCAACAACAATCAGATAACAGCAGCTTTCGTTAAAAGTTAAAAACGACCTCTCCTCCTCCCTTCCGAGCCACGAGCAAAACACGTGCTTTGAGCTCACCAATCTCAACCGTCCAAAATTAGCATCCAACGGACACTGCCACATAACCGCCAAAAAGAAAAATGGAAAAAAAGAAAAAAGAAAATTCGAAATCGAAAAAAACCGTTTCCCGGTGATGTGAAACGGCCCCAGAGAATCAGACAAATCGACAAAGTAGCTGTACAGTGTACACAAACATCCTCGACGTCCTGTACCTGCCTGCCTGTCACGTTTGTACCTGTTCGGACCCTATCATCCTCGACGTCCTAGCCGCTCCCATCCTCTGCACCAATCCCCTTCCCCCACGTGTCCCCCTCCCTCCTCTATATATATATATTTTATATTATACATTATACATTCTGATTCATCACCTCTCTCTCTCTCTCTCTCTGTCTCTGAAAGCTCTGTTTGATTGTGAGTGAAAAAAATGGATAGGAATTTGGAGAGCTCTGCCTCTGATGAGGCTAACTTCGACGCCATGTTCTCCGGAGTGAGCCTTCAGTCTTTTCTCACTCTGAATACTACTCACACAATGCCCTCATCAGCTACCACCACGTCCACGTATCCCTGCGAGGACTTTCCGGCTCTCAATCTCAACCGCTCCGCCTCCGCCTCCGCCGCCCACCTCGGAGAAAGCTCTTCTCTCAACTACGCTGGCTCGGACTCGGAGTTCAAGCTTCCCAAAACCGAACCGTTTTACTATCCATCGGAAGGGTTCCTCGAAACTGAGTCTACTCAGCCATTTAACTTCTTATCCATCCCAATCCCAAACCACTCCGTTCTCACCAACTCCACGTCATCATCTTCTTCACCGTTCCACCACTTGCCAGACCTACACTCCCTCGAACTCACCCGAGCTCAACAGGTCCAAGTCCAACTTTGTCGTCCTCTTCTTCCTGAGTTGCCATCGAAACGAGTCCGAGTTGACTCGGCGACTACTCGCAGCCAGGAAACCCTAGACTCAATCGTGCAGAGCTGCAGGGTGATGCCACAGAGCAAGCTGGCAAGGAGGCGTCGTCAGAAGCTGAGCGAGAAGACGCAGAGCTTGCAGAGGCTAATGCCATGGGACACGAAGATGGACATGGCGACTATGATGGAGGAGGCCCATAAATACATCACGTTCCTTCAGGCCCAACTCAAGGCCCTTCAGACCATGCCTCCTTCTTCCTCATCCTCATCCTCATCCTCTTCGGCCAATTACGAGTTTGGTGGGCTGGAGAGGCTGACCCGAAACCAGGTCCTCCGGGTCCTACTCAACTCGCGTGTTGCTCAGACTGTGCTCTACTCCAAAGGCTGTTGCGTTGTCTCTGCCGAGCAGTTGGATTTGCTCCAAAAGCTGATTTTCCAGCAGCGGCAACAACAGCAAATGGTGCTTGCTCCATCTTCGTCCAGGCTTTTCTTCAATCACTGACTCCTCTCCTCTGACACTCATCAAAGTATTTTCTTGGTGGCGCGTCTTTTCCACGCCCCTTTTGCGCTTTTTGGCATTTTTAGTTTTTCTAACTAAGGGAAATCATATAGGAATATGAAAAGGTTACTACTAGTCTAGTGTTTTAGCTCCGAAAAAAAAAAAGAAGAAAAGAAAACAAATTTCTGAATTTTGTGTTTTGAGGAGTATAGGGAAGTTAAACGAATGAGAAAGTCAGGCAGGGAAAAGAGAAAACAAATTTCTGAATTTTGTTTTTGTGGGAATTTGTTTGTTTGTCTGCTGTTGTTTGGCTGATGATGTTTGTACACGATGGTATTAATGGTGTGAAAGAATGACACATTCACGGACTCTCTCTGACTCACTCACCAAAACATTCTTTCTGCTATATAGACTATAGACTATATAGTTTATGAAGAATTAATATAGCGAATAGCGTGACCCCATGATTTGTGTTTGGTGCCTTTGCAGCATGGTCTATGAGGGATTGTTTTGTGCAAGTCTATGTAGACTGACTCATGAATTAAATATATTAATTAGGCACATATTCCTTCTTTATTATATGCTTGTTCTTCTGGGACTGGGACTGTTCTTTATTTTTTTCATTTTTTGGTTGTGGAGTACTTGTGTTTCCTAGTTTGGGCTTGGTCACTAATGTTAGTAAGACAGTTTGAGATAGCTTGTGTGCAGTATCTGGACTAACCAAATCAAGTAATCCAAAGAAGGAATTATTGGGGCCCAACTTTTTGATTTCAAACATGGTTGAGTTATATAAGCCAATTCATCTCCTTTGGGTTTGTCTGGGTGTACTACATACTTAATTAATAATTGCTCTTTTTTTTTTGTTTTTTTTTTTTTGGGTTTGAATGGTAGCCCTTACTTAAAGCTCAATAATTTCACTAGACGATATTTTTGCTGTGAAGGGGTAATATGGGTTGAGAATTCTTGTCAATCTAAGCATGAGTAGGGATGGTCATGGGTAGGGTATGGATCGGGTATACCCATATCCGACCCGAAAAGTTTATCCATGGATACCCGATTATTAATACCCGTTAATATCCATACCCAAATCTTACCCGAATATATTATCCATGGATATCTATACCCTACCCGAAACCCGAAACCCATTTAATTTTTTTTTTTTTAATTCAAAACATTTTAACATAAAAACTAATCGATTTGAGCCAGCGGCTGCCTAAAATTATGTTTTTATTAGTTTTATAATTTAGTTTTCATTTTCATTAAGAATCAGCATAATTAATAAAGAGAACAAGCACTATTATTAAGCTTGCAGGGAGTTGGGGAGGAAAATAGAACAAAAAAGAAAAAAGAAACAAGAAACATAAGTTGGTATTTTGGGAGAAAAGGAGAATGGAGGGCAGAGATCAGGGAGGAAGATGGAGAAATCTAAAACAACGGCTAGGATTTAGGGGAATGGGGTGCTGTAGTGCCACGTGGAGCCTGACTTCTTCAACTTTGGCCATCCTAGAAAACCATGAAGAAGTTGGATTTGGTGAGCAATGCGAATGTGAATGTTAATGATGTTCATTAGGCACCTACTACAGCTACAGGAATGAACCTAGCAATGGCACTAGTGGCTGAGCGTAATTCAATGGATGAGAATGTCAATGTGGGTCACCCTACTGCTCATCAAGTGTGCAGAAGCAAGAGCTTGGTTTTTTTTTTTTTTTTTTTTAACGGGTCGGGTTTGGATAATATCCATACCCTACTCGAACAATTCGGGTAATATCCATACCCTACCCGGTTAAGCTCTACCCATTAAGAACTGGGTATTACCCGAAACATTTGGATCGGGTAGGGTTGGATATCCATTACCCAATGGGTATGGCCATCCCTAAGCATGAGTTTGGATAATGGTGAGTGGTGTGTTTCCAGCATTTGCCTTTTTGGCTGGGTCACACGGTATTGTTTATGACCTAGCCAAAAACACAAAAATGTGCATACCAATGCATTTTTGGGTTCCACAATACTATTTACATTTTTAAAAATTATTTTGCTACAGTATTTTCAGCAATAAGTTTTCAGTTTTTAGCAAATAAGTGGTATCTAAACACACCCTAACTCATAGTTGTCAAAACGTGTATCGTATCGTGAATCGATTTTTAATTTTTTTATATCGTGTATCGTATCGTATTGTATTGTGTATCGTAAGATACACAAACACTTAATAAAATTTATAAAAAAATTATAAATATACATATATAAATGGTATATTCATTATAAGTTTTGAATATATTCAACAAATGACTAATTTATTCATCACTTATATAATAATATTTAACAAGCTAATTAAATAAATCAAACTAACATCTGTTTATAACATACACATTCAAATTTCTTAAATTCAAAAGTGATAATATATTACAAATGACCCAAAAATAATAATTTATTTCCATCATATTCATCAAATTGCTTAATCAAACCCATCTAATTAAGTCAATGCTATCATCATGCTTATAATTTTGCAAACTTATTTTTTCATTAAAATTTTCTTCATCATCATTTGTCATTAACATTTACTATCTCTTCTTGTTCTTTTTATTTTAATAATATTTTAATAATTTTTTTTTGGCATTCTAGTTTCTTGGACTTATAACAATAATGATAAAAATAAAAAATTTATATTGTCAATTAATATTTTATTCATAGTATATAAAATAAATTTGTAAATATTAAAGTGAAAGATAAGTGTGTACTATGTAGTCTAATTGTAGGAGAGAGAGCAAAAAAAAAAAAAACTTATGAACACGTTATTTTAGTAGGGTAAACTAAGTAAACTAATAATTTTTTGTTAAAAACAAGTCTAACAACTTGTTAGATTCAAATAAAAGTACAAATTTTAACAAAAAATCTTATTTTAAAGCATTTGTCCATGAATCGTACGATACGTACGATTTTACGATACGATTCATACGATACGCACATTGTATCGTATGATTCATAAGCACTTACGATACGCCGATACGATACAGAACTTTTTACACACGATACGATATGTATCGTACGATACTGACAAGTGACAACTATGCCCTAACTGTTTGTATGTATAATATTATAAAAGTCTATGAAATTCATTAAAAAATTTAGGATCACACTTTTTAGTTATCACAACTCTCGACAAGTTATAAATAGTGGATAAAAAATGGTGGATTCATGTGAGAGTGTCACATAATAAATTAGAGTTTACCATATAAGATAGTTGTAAAAAATAGTATAGTAAAATGTATAATCCTATAATAATTCAAAGGTCACATGCTATCTCTTAAACGGTGGAGTTCGAGTAAAGTGAGTAGAAATAAATTTATGTGAGAATGTATGTGTTTTTTGGGGTGATGATAAGTTGTTATTTATTTATATAAGGAATTCTTTCTTCAATAATATTTTCCTTTTTAACAAGATAGTGACTGTAAAACTTTACTCCTTTGTGGAGAGAATTTGAATTCAAATCTCCCTCTCCAATTACGGTAAGCCAGAAATTTTAATGAGATTATTGAAGAAAAGTTGAAAAATTGAGAAATTTGTATTCCGGATCATGTGACTTATCAATTGAATTTTATTTTAAGCAGTTATTTATTGAATGCCATCCTACCGTGCACAATTTTACTTTAAATAAAAAGATGCACATTCATAACAAAAGATATGTGAAGATTAAACTTTTAAAGGGAGTCTCGAGCATCATAAATATTGAGCCATGAGCCCATGATGATGATATAACGTCTCTACAGGTAAATTACACTAAACTCACTGAGAGGATTGTTTGTTTTTTTTTTTTTTTTTGGGGGGGGGGGGGGGGGGGTGGTGGGGTTGGGGGAGGACAAGATGGATTGTTTTTGGAGAAAAAGAAAATGATAAAGTTTTGATATAAAATTGATTGTAACTTTAGGTTACAACCTTACTCAATATCTTTTTATTAAAGGTGAATTTTGATAAATCCACCATTAGATTAAATATTCTTCTTATATCTTTCATGCTTACAAAATTTATAGAAAAATAAAGATTAATAATTATGTCATCAATAAATTGTTTAAATTGTAAGTTTTTATAGTTTAAAATTATACATAAAATATAAGTTTAAAGTTTATACAGTAAATAATATTTGATTGATACAAAATTTAACATGTGTATTAAGAGTGTAAAGAAGATGTAATTTAACGGTTAAATTTTCAAAATATGTAGTAATATTTATTTTATTAAGTAAGTTTGTAGTTTTAGGTTACAACTAATTTTGTATCTAAATTTTATAAAAAAATAAAAAAAAAACTATTTTCTTTCTCTTTTGAGAATCAGGAAACCCCATTTTCAAACCTATGCTTATGTGAACAGGTCTGAAAAGGCGGTACATAGTGAAGAAAACTCTGGGTTCAATGTTGTATAGACAGGGTGCACACACGTTTTGAGCTTTGTCTTTTAGGACTTTTTATATGATATTTATTACAAGCCCAAGAAGAGGACATTTTTTTCCCTTTTAACCAAGCCAGATCTGCCAATGTGCTAGACTGCTAGTGGCTTCTCACACAAATGACATTGACCCCTCATCATGCGTTACAACTTATGAGGAAACCGAAATTTTAATTGTTGAAAGATTAATCAAGGTATCAAACCCATCACAAAAGGAAAAGAAAAGAAAAGATCACTCAACAGTAATATAATTTGCTTGTATAGTTGTATGTTTCACAAAGCTCATTTAACCCACTTTGTATTGTTGGCTATTCTGACATTCTTACTATAATATGAATGCTTATGTTGAAGATCTGTCGAATTGGTTTCCCCTACTTTTTGGAGGATCAAAATAGGAACATAAAAATAACTAAAGGTGTATCTTACTAATGAACCATTGGCTTTAAGAGTATAGTCCTAAGAAGACCAAAAATTACAAGAAGATAATTTCAAAACACAAATAATGATGTCTTTTTGAGGTTTTATGAAACAAAAATTTAGTAAAGGTATATATATATATATATATATATATATAGATTTAACCACTTAGAATGACAATTCTTCCCTCCGGGAGATAGGATACTTCCTAAAGGTACTTTGACGTTTTATGAATCAATAGTTTAGTAAGGGAGGTGTTCTTTTCTTCTTTTGTTTTAAACAAAAAAATTAACTAAATGTTACCCAAACATTTTAGAACTCTATTGCCTTTTTATACTTGGATATATTCACCATGATCATGGTGTTCTTTTCTTCTTTTGTTTTAAACAAAAAAATTAACCAAATGTTACCCAAACATTTTAGAACTCTATTGGCTTTTTATACTTGGATATATTCACCATGATCATGGTGTTCTTTTCTTCTTTTGTTTTAAACAAAAAAATTCTTGGATATATTCACCATGATCATGATCATAAAATTCAAGACACAGCAGAGGGATTTTAAAATCCTAAAATTTAGGTTGGAACTGCCATGATCAAATTTAGAAAAAGAGGAATGACGGGGGAAAAACACAAATAGAAGGATAATGTGACTTTATTATCAGTGATTTGCAAATCCATATTAAAGTCAAAAGAATCAGTGACTTGCCACCGTTTGGTCATTTGTTTAGATCATAGATGCCTAGGCACGCTCCCCAATGAGCTGGGTTATACCCTACTTTCCTTCTTCCCCCATCAAAGGAATCCAAGACCGAAGAAAAAGAAGGAGAAAGAAGTCACAAAAGCAACATAAAGTGCGTAGACAAAAGAAGCTTTTACCCGCTTATCCCCAGCTAATGCCCATTCTACACACTTTTCTACTCTTTAAAACCCCTTAAAACTTTGTTCAGATGTTCCTTCTCATCTAAAACATAGTAGAGACTAGAGAGAGAATTTGTTCTTTTCAATTGCTCCATATTTTCCCCCAAAAAAATGGCCAAGATAGTAGGTGCTTTTATTTGTGTATTGATAGTGGCAATGGATGTCATGGCCGGGATCCTAGGCATTGAAGCTGAAATTGAACAAAACAAGGTATGCCATTTATTTCCTAAGCAGAAAACTTTGTATTTTTTTTTTATGTTGTAACTCAAAAATTTTCAACAGGTCAAGCACTTAAGGCTATGGATATTCGAGTGTAAAGACCCAAGTGAGCAGGCTTTCAAGCTGGGTTTTGGTGCAGCAGCACTTCTGGGTCTAGCCCATGTCATAGCCAACTTGCTTGGTGGGTGTAACTGCATTTGTTCTCAAGAAGAGCTCGAAAAGGCTTCCCCAAGTAGGCAACTCTCAGTGGCTTGCCTCATTTTCACTTGGTATGTCTTAATTAATTAAGCCTGGACTTGATTGTGTGAATGGTACTTTGGCTTGATTGTTTTTTGTTTTTGTGATTGATCAGGATTATATTTGCCGTGGGATTGTCCATGCTGGTGATAGGGACTTTGTCAAACCGCAAGTCAAGGGCTTCCTGTGGTTTCACACACCATCATTTTCTGTCCATTGGAGGGATTTTGTGTTTTGTTCATGGCCTGTTTTCTGTTTCATTTTACGTTTCTACCACTGCCAACCTTAGTTAGTAAGAAATGAAATGCATGTATGGAGGTCATAAATCATAATCATAAGCCTCTACTTTACTCGTTCTTCTCTTTACATTAGCTTTTTCTGTTTTTCAAAATGTAACCACTTTAGAATGACAATTCTGACCTCCACATGGAATGTGTGAAGCTTTAATATTGCTGGTGATAGGGACTTTGTCAAACCGCAAGTCAAGGGCTTCCTGTGGTTTCACACACCATCATTTTCTGTCCATTGGAGGGATTTTGTGTTTTGTTCATGGCCTGTTTTCTGTTTCATTTTACGTTTCTACCACTGCCAACCTTAGTTAGTAAGAAATGAAATGCATGTATGGAGGTCATAAATCATAATCATAAGCCTCTACTTTACTCGTTCTTCTCTTTACATTAGCTTTTTCTGTTTTTCAAAATGTAACCACTTTAGAATGACAATTCTGACCTCCACATGGAATGTGTGAAGCTTTAATATTGCTGGTTTCAACTCTTTACCTTTTCTATTTTTAACATATAGTGAATATGTTAAGAACTTGGTCACTACTCACTACATTGCCCACTCACAATTGTGGGCCTTTAAATTTGTTGCATTACAGCTTGGCGAAGTTTCGATTAAAAGGTTATTGAAAAGAAAAATGTGGTTTCATTGGATTATGCTTTTATAATCATTGGGAAATGGGAATATGTGGTCTTTAACCACCCCGATTAATTAATATTCTAATCTCGTTTCCATTTGGGTGCTTTTTTATATGGTCGTCTTTTGTATGGTGTGCCTTTCTTTGATAATGTTACACTGGATGGATTTTTTTTTTCCTTCTATCTTTTCCTCCATTTTAACCTTTGAGATAAAACGAAAGCATTATAGAATTTAACGTATAGTCTAAATTTTATCATAGTTAGAGTAGATTAATTTAATAAGTTTAGAGAGAGTAAAAACTTGCAATGCTTGATTCAACTCTGGAAAATTCATTTATAGTATACCCGTTGGCTGCTGCACCTTAAAGTTGAACAAATGTCCTTGTCCAAATAAATCCGCTTGTAATGGCTCAAGCATAGCATTAATCAATAATTACATCGAATCAGACTACTATTTGATTAACCCTATTTTATTGGTTTGGAGTACCACCTTACAACAATAAGTTTATTCAATAGGGAATTTTTGGCACTCTCTTTGTTCAGTTTTTTCCATGAGTAGCTGATAAATTCCTTTATGCGATGTTTTGCTTCAATTTCGGATATGCCTTCATGTACCATGTAGCACTGGATGGATTTTGCCACATCCCTTCTCTTACTCTCAGCCTTCGAATAAAAGAAAAAGGAAAAATTAGTATATACCTTAGCAGGAATGGATTTGATTTTACTACTTAATATGTTAAATTCTGCCACGGTACAAACAGGACAGGACCTATAGCAATAGGTAAATTTAACTACAGCTCCACTAGCTCAGATTGCAGATAATCATCGCTAAGTCGAGCAATGAGGGATGACCAATATATTAGCTAGCTCTGTGCCATTCTGGACACAATGAAGCGAATTTTTGGTAAAGGTGCACCCTTGCAGTATATATATGCACGGATAGATGCTGCAAAACCACCCACTGAAATACATGCATTTTCTAAGTACTCGTTCACAGTCGGAACGTATCCACTGGAAAACCACCATGCTTCTAGTAGATGTGCTTTACAAAATTTCGCCCGCTGCAACGAAAACATAAGGCAAGGCACACCAATCGGGCAATTCAGAAATATAGTTTTGTTAATTGCATTCGTAAGATATATTAGTGTGACTCTTATCTATTCCATTAGGAACCACATATTAATATTAACTAGTAAGTTGTCCGTGCGATGCACGGATAATGTTGTAATGTTTTTATGTAAATTTGATTTTGGAAAATATTATACATATATTATACCATATTTATTATAAAACTTTGTTAGTAACGAGTTCATCATAAAAAGTAACAATTATAAATTGCACACATATATCTATTATAATTATTTTGTTCAAGTAATAAGCAATAATCAACACAACTTTGGAGTAAAATTGTATAATAAAAGTTGATAAAAATATATTAGTTCATTCTATATTATTGATTTTTATTATATGATGTAATAAAAAGCTTGATTACGAAATCTTTTTTTTTCTTCAATGCTTTGTTATTGCGGTATGGTGACACTTGTTATCATCATCAGTTTCTCCATCTTCAACGTTTGAAGTTTAGTCCGTCCATATTTGTTCAATTTTGAGCTTTCATCACTTTTTCCTTTTGTTGCATAATTTGTGTTAATCACTAATGAATTGGCACCGGGAGATTCTTGATTGGATCTTACAAAGTTTGGACTTTGTCGCTAAGATTTTTTGAAGGTATTTGCATTTATATTAAATTTCAATGATGTGACAGTTTTTTGTAAATGTTTTTATTTTTTGTTAATTTTGGAATAGTGCAGCAAAAGGAATTAATATGGTATATTGGATTGTGTATATATATTTTTTCTTCCATACCTTTTAGTCTTTTGAAGGTGCATCAAAAATCTTAACAACTATGTAATTTTCAAAACCATCCTTTAGATTGAATTCATTCAAATGAAGTAGGAAAATCTATTTTTTTTCCTAATTTATTTTTTCAAATCACGTGGGATTCCTTCTCCAATACCAATAGTTTTACAATAATTTAAATAAGTTGTACCTCAGTTTATTTTTCAGCAAGATCTCTTGTAGATTTATTTAGGATTTTCTTGACACCTCGATCAAATATCACAAAATTTGTTTTGTCAGTTGCATAAAAAATTTCAATTTGAATCCTGTATCTGAAATAGTTTGCAATTGTGTATATATATATATATATATATATAGTAGTTATAGTGAGATAAATATATTATAAATATTTGGAGAGTATGTAGTTAATGTGAGTGCCTCTAACTTTGGGATAGAAATATTTGTTTTTGTTTCACATTTTGCGCACCAAAAAGATCCTGCTTGTGGTTTGACATTCTTTTCACAAAGTATGCACAAAATGTAATACTAACCCATTGTTGTATCAATGTTACTTATTGTTGCAATACCCTAGTAGTTCACATCTTGCAATGAACTTTGAAATTAATATATATTATTTTTTTAATGTAAATAATATGATGTATTATTATTTTTTTTACGTAAATGATGAGTATAATTTGAAATGATTAACAAACATATTTCATAGGATTTCATTCAATTCATTTTATCTTTACTATTGTCTTCATATTATTTAAAGATAAATCCTCCTATGAAAATTGTTTTGCATGTATTTTTGGTATTTCTCGTATAGGATCATGTTTTTTACCATTCCTATCATTGAAATTTTTTAAAGAAAATATTAAGTTAATGGCATTTTATGAGATAATATATGCTATTAATTAGACTTTTTGTTATTATAAATTTTAGAAATGTGCACTTGTCAATTATTTCAACAACCTCAAGGATCTCAAGATTTATATATATTTTTGTTGCATTGGTCGATGACAGAGAATTTGTCTACATAAATTGCATAGAACATTATTAATAGATAAAAAGAAGTTACTACGATCTATTGGATAACAGTAAAAAAATACTTAATATAAAAGGTAAAAAATGCTAAATTTATATAATAGTAAAAATAAGTTACCATGATCTATTGGGTAACAGTAAAAAAACTTAATGAAAAAAAGGTAAAAAAGACTAAATACAACATTAAAGTGCCATATGGCAAGACTTCATGCACTCTCATATGAGGTCTCTGCTTTTATATATATATATTGATAAGAAAGTTTAGACTTTAGAGTCACAAAAAATTTAGGCAAAAATACCATTTCGATCTCTACATTTTGAAGTTACAGTCAATTTGGTTCATAGTCAATTTAGTCCTTATTATTTTTAACTTGTAGTCAATTTGGTTCTTACTATTAACTTTTAACGGAAAATGCTTGCGTGACAAACAGATTACACAATTGACACATTTAATATTAAAAGATTAAATAAAATGCTAATATGTTTAAATTTTATTGGCCACGTCAGTGATTAACTGACAAAAAAATACACATTAGAAAAATAAAATAAAAAATTAAAAGGATGAATTTAAGGAATTAAATTAATTAAATAATTTTTAAATTTTCTTTTACTTTCTTCGTAACCAAAGTACAACCCAGATACACACCACCAATTCAAAAAATCAAAATAGCTTACACAAAAAACAAATCTTCATCTCTCATTCTCATGCTTCCCACCTCCACCACCTCATAAGTTTATATTGTTTTAATTGAAGTGAATGAATCATTGCTGAAAGTAATTAAGCTTCCATTTCTGGATTGGTAATGTTTAGGAAAATGATATTTGTTTTGACTTACTTAGGAAACAAACTTGTTTTTAGTATTGAATTTTCCAGAAAACATATCAAAGACTTGTTATTTAAGTGTTTTTATTTTATTTTATTTTTATTTTTAAACACAAAATGATCATTATTATTGTATTAGCGATCGGATCTTCACAAGCCTCGATTGGATCATATCCCAAAGCAAGCAACGAATCATCAATCTCTGGCTCTGACATATGCACACTACACTTACAAAAGATCAAGCTTGAAGGCATGAAGCCCATTAAGAATTTCACAGATCTTTCATGGAACTGTAGCGATCTTCTGGCAAAACCTCTTGAGCAGTCTTCACATGAGAGATCTTGTGAAATTCATTTGTTGAAACACTACAGAAAATTGCATTAATAGCTTTGCTATTGGCATTTTCCAAAGCAAGGGCAGTCTTGTCCCATTTGGCCTTAGGTGTTGTTGGTCTTACCCAACCATTCTCAACGGAGTCCCAAACGGTCTCATCAATGGCACATAGAAAAGCACGCATACATATTTTCCAAAACGCATAGTTACTCCCATCAAAGAAAAGAGGTGCGTTGAGAGATTTAGATCTATCCATCTCAAATGGGTCTAGGATCACACTAGGATAACGAAATCCAATAATTGGACTTGCTCTGATACCAATTGAAAGCTCAAATAGTGTAAAACACTATAACTTGTTTAGACCCCCCAATTTAAAAAACATGGCTTAATTGCTTTTACTCTAACTTATCTAAGTGTGGAACAAGAGTAAATGATACGCAATAACCGGAACTACTCTCTAAGCCATAACCACAAGCAAGAAACAATAAATATAAAGCTTAAAGAGTAAGGGAAGAGAGATGCAAACACAAGATAACACCAAGACGTGTTATCGAAGAGGAAATCGAAGCACTCGACGAAAAACCTCTCTGTAGCCCTCCAAGTCGAAATCGATCTACTAGTGAATAAAGTTGGAGTACACGAATATCAAAAAAACCCTTCAAGCCTAATCTACCCAATGTACTTGATGTCTTCACTAGTTATCCAGATCCTGCAATTAGCTCCAAATTGCATCCGCCAATCAATGGCTTCTTCCAATGCTTCCTATATGCACCAAAACTTCTCTCAACACTTATGTTGGATGAGGTAAGTGTATGGACTAAGAACCTTTCAAGGATGTGTAGATGGAGAGGTAGGAGTAGGGGAAAACTTTAGAAAAATGGTGTAGATGATTGTGGGTATACAATCTCTAACTCTCAAGTGTGTAGCTAGGGTTTTCTCTTTCAAAAGTTCCTTGGAAAAACTCCTTACAATTTTGTGGGTAATGAGGGCTTATATATGATTGGTAAAGGTATGAGACAAACACACTTTAAAAAGCTCTAGGTAGTGAGTTTCGTGAGTCACTCGCTACTTGGCCTGAGTTGTGAAGTGACTCGCGAAATCCAGCCTAGTATAAGACTCTTCAAATTCTAGCATGTGCTTCTCACGTGGCCTTTTGTGAGTTGGCATTCGCGAGCGAGTCATGAGCTAGTCATGAAATCTCCTTCTTCATAGATCTTCACCAAACTCTCACACACAACTCTTAATAGCCATGTACCCTTTCCTTCCTTTTGCACGACCAATGGTGTGAATTAATTCTTGCACAATGATAACATTATCCGTACCTCTCCTACTTGGAATGAATGTTGTTTGGAAGGGAGAGACAATGTTCTCCAAGTGAGGTCTAAGCCGATTAACAATGACTTTGGAAATGATCTTGTAAACCGAGTTACAAAGACTAATAGGCCTATAGTTCCCAATAGATTCCGGCCCTTGGATTTTATGAATGAGAACAATGAGAGTTTTGTTGAGGTATTCAGGCACTTTTCTATCAAGAAAAACTCTCATTACTTCCTTCTTCACTGAATCCCCCACTGTGAGCCAAAACGCTGATAAAATCCAGCATGTAACCCATCCGGACCCGGAGATTTGTAGGGTTTCATAGACCAGAGAGCTTCCTTAATTTCCTCCAGGGTAACCATCACATCTAAAGAGCAACTAGCTTCATCAGGCAGCTGCACTTTCCACTGAACAACATGACTTGGAACTCTCTCTACCTCCACAAGGGAAGTGGTATATAAGGAGACAAAACCCTTCCTAAAATGCTCCCTCACTTTAGAGAAATGGTATAGATGATTGTGGGTATACAATCTCTAACTCTCAAGTATGTAGTTAGGGTTTTCTCTTTCAAAAGTTCCTTAGAAAAACTCCTTACAATTTTGTGGGTAATGAGGGCTTATATATGATTGGTAAAGGTATGAGACAAACACATTTTAAAAAGCTCTAGGTAGTGAGTTTCGCAGGTCACTCACTACTTGGCCTGAGTTGTGAAGTAACTCGCGAAATCTAGCCTAGGATGAGACTCTTCAGATTCCAGCATGTGCTTCTCACGTGGCCTTTCGCGAGTTGTCACTCGCAAGCCAGTCGTGAGCTAGTCATGAAATCTCCTTCTTCACAGATTTCACCAAACTCTCACACCCAACTTTTACATTAAATCCCACAAAAAATACAGGGAAATAATTGAACAAAAATATAATTAAATTTGACACAGAATTAAAGCCAACATAAAAACATAGTTGTTAATCACAACTTTTACACCTAACATTATTGGTATTAGTATGTTTTTTTCCCTCTTAAATTGTAACTTATGTTTTCAAGTGATCATAACTTTAAGCAAAGTGAAAATTTAAAATTTTTGTTTAACTAATCCGTGCATCGCATGGATTAGGATTAGTGTGTGTCTATATATATATATATATATTTATTTAATCATAGGTGAGACTCTTTTTAATTGTTAATAAAGCCTACAGTATATGCCTAATGTGGGACTCAACACACTCAAAAAATATTTAATCAATCTAGGGCATCACAGTTTATGTTTCACTCCTATAATTAAGTTTGGGGCATGGCATATGATCTACATTTTTGTATGATTTTCAAATTGTTTGAGACGTAACATTTATTTAATATATTTTGTTCACAAAAATACTATTAAGCATGTTAGTAATACCTTGCCTAATAATTGAATTGAATTTGGCTAGAGCGGTGAAATTGTTCATGATCTGCAAGCCAATGCCAATGTGATAGACTATGACAGAGGTTAAAGAATCTTTAAACATTAGTTTTCCCGATCCGTCTCATAGCCTTGGAACAAGAAGTCACATAGTGCCACCTACTAAAACATTCCAATGGAAAAACTATAGCCCAAGAAGCCTACAAGAGATACACATGTTGGATCTTCATAATCAAATCATACTACAAGTTTCTTCAATAGGGATTGCTTTAACAATTAAGGAGGTTAAATGGTCTTTAATGGCTCCCGTCGATGTTCCGATTCCATCTCCATGTTGGTAGATGCACTGAGCAGTTCGGGCCATGTTTAGTGACATATTTACCATTGATCTTGGCAACGAATTTTTGGCACTCTCTTTGTTCAATTTTTTCCATGAATAGTTGATTAATTCCTTTATGCACTGTTTTGCTTGAACTTCGGTTATGCCTTCTCGTACCATGTAGCAATGGATGGATTTTGCCACATCACCTCTCTTGCTCTCAGCCTTTGGATAAAAGAAACAGAGAATTAGTACATTAATACTTATTATGGTAAAAATTAAATAGTAATATTTGGCTAGCTTAAATTGCAAATATTTGTACCAAGCATACCTCTGAAGTCCCTAAATCATCACTAAGTCGAGTAATGAGGGATGACCAATATATTATCTCTGTGCCATTCTTGAAACAATCAATAGAAGCTTTTGTCAAGGTGCGACCAAGCAGAATATAGGCATGAAACATGGCTGCAGGACCACCCACTGAAACACAAGCATTTTCCAGGTACTCGCCCACTGTAGGAACGTATTTACTGTAAAACCACTTTGCTTCTGCTAAATGTGATCTACAAAGAGTTGCCCACTGCAATAAAAAATAATGCACGCCAATCAGACATTAATTATGAGAAATGTGTTTTTTTTTTTCAATGGTAGAGTTACAAAATATGGCCAAACCGCATTGATCATACCCACACAATGGCTTTTAAGGATTAACTTAATTTTTTAACCTTTTTTTTTAGTTAGATAGAGGGGACTTCTTGTTTTACTTCATAATAAATATAGCGAGACAAAAAAATTTCTAACTTGTGTCACATCTCACAATTGTTGAGATTGAGGTATAAAAAAAGAGTTAGTAATTGACTCATGAAAGTGATATTATTCCATTCAATCTTTAAAATATGAGAAAATTTGAGATTTTAAAAAATTGTACATAAAAGTTAAAAATTTAGCTTATAAATTGATGCCAAACTCACCTAAATCTCACCAAATCTCACAACTATAAAAATCTCTCTCTAAAATCATCTCTCTTTGTTAAGAAAAAGGATGAGAAGAAGATTACCAAGAGTGTTTCAGGTTCAAGGAAGGCAAGGCTGAACAAAAACAAGAACTTGAAGAAGGATCAAAACGGCACGAAGACAGTAAGGCTGAAGTTCAAGAAGGGCCAAAAGGACATAAAAGGACTTGAAGGAAGAGTGACGTCATTTAATGAAATGGCAAAGTTTTGGATTGAACAATTACAGAAGCTGCTGGTAGTTTTGAAAGCTTGAGTGAGGCGTGTGAGTGTCACGTGAGTGTAAATGTACTCAGTTAGGATTAGGACACTTGTCATAATTTTATTGGTTGCGTATTTCATGGTTAGTCAGTTAGCTTCCCGCCTTTTTCTCTTGTAGTTAGTTACTTTGTTTTCGACTTTTCGTTGTATATAAACGCAGAGTGCGTATTTTGGTGGCAGTTGTATTCATTTTCTCAGACTGAGCAATGAAAGTATTTTTCTTTCATCTTGAATTCCCTTAGTTTCTCTAGAGTCTTCTTTCAATTTCCAGTTGTAACATGGTATCAGAGCATTCAATTCCTCTCTAATTTTCTTTTTCGCTTCAATTCTCTGATATTTTCTTTTCATTTTCTTCGAGATTCATCAATGGCGTCAACTGAGGACACACCTATGGTGAATGGTGTTTCAAACAATCATTCTTCATCTTCATCTTCTGTGAATGAAGATTTTGTGAATCCTTTCTTTCTCAGTAGTAGTGACAATAACATGGTTCAATTGGTTTCTCAGAAATTGATTGGAGGAAGGAACTATTTTCCATGGGCTAGATCGATGATCATTCCACTCACTACTAAGCACAAGATTGGATTTGTTGATGGTACAATTCCAGTGCCAAATCCAGATTCTCCACAGTTCATACTTTGACTCGTTGTAATATGACTGTTCTCAGTTGGATCATCAATTCAGTTTCTCCAGATATTGGCTCAAGCATCATGTACATTGATAATGCAAAAGCAATTTGGCTTGATTTATGCCATAGGTTTTCACAGAAAAGTGAACCAAGGATTTTTGAGCTTCAAAAGGAAGTAGCTTATCTCGTGCAAGGTCAATTTTTTGTAAAAGCATATTACACAAAGTTCAAGGCTTTGATTGATGAGTTTGCAAATTATCAATCTGTTCCAGCTTACAAATGTCCTTGTTCTTGTGGATCTTAGAGGATTTCTTCAGATCTGAATGAACGAGATTCTGTAATGAGGTTTTATATGGGATTAAATGATTCCTATTCTGTTGTTCAAGGTTAGATCCTGCTATATGAGCCATTACTTGATGTGAACAAGGTTCTTTCTTTGAATTTGCAAGAAGAGAAGCAAAGAAGCTTTAAAAATGGAGACTTTTCTGGATCTACAATGGCTCATCCTATTGAGGCCACAATATTGTACTCTAATGCCAGTTTTGGGTCTAAGAACAATCATGGTGGAAAGGGCAATTCCAAGAAAGATGGACCAATTTGTACCTACTATGGTAAAATTGGGCATATAACAGACAAATGCTATAGACTCCATGGCTTCCCACCAGGATTTAAGTTCAAGAACAAATCCTTGGCAAATCAAGTTTCTTGCAACCAGATGACATCTCTAGGGAATCAGTTTTGCATTCGAACCACTGAAGATTCATTTCCTTCATCTCCACAATGTCCAATTACCAAGTCACAGTGTGAGCAGCTTCTTGCTTTCCTCAATTCTCAGCTTGTGAATGAGCATCCTTCTTCACATATAGCTTCTCAACAAGCAGCTGCTGTGACCACTATAGGACCAAGTACATCTCAACCCTTAGCCTTGAGTGCTTCTTCATTTGACTATCTTAACAATTTTTCAGGTAAAGCCTTTTGTTCATCATCTTTCTTGATTCCAAATTCTACTATTTTCACTGCTAAAGTGGTAAATAGATCTGCCTTTGCTAACACAAATTGGATCATTGACACAGGAGCCATTGATCATATGGTTCATTCCATTTCTGTGTCCAATACCTATGTTTACTTACCTAATGGTGAAAGGGCTTTAGTGACTCATGTTGGAACTATTCATCTTACATAAAGATTGATACTCATTGATGTGTTTTATGTTCCATCCTTTACTTTTAACCTCATTTCTATTAGTCATCTTAACAAATCCTTGACTTGTTGTCTTAGTTTTCTTGGTTCATTTTGCTTTATTCAGGATCTTGCTCTTTGGAGCATGATTGGTTTGGGTAGAGAGAAAAATGGACTTTATTTGTTGGATAACAAGTTCAAGATGTCATCTTCAGTTCCAGTTACTTCTTCTTTTTGTCAATCAGTTTGTACTCAGCTTGATATATGGCATTTTCGTTTACGACATCCTTCAAGTGGTAAACTTGATCTTTTGAATAAAGTAGTCCCTTTTGTACAGTGTAATAAGACTACTCATTGTGACATTTGTCCAATTGCTAAGCAAAAAAGATTGCCTTTTACTTCTAGTAATCATGTTTCTGAATTCCCTTTTGATCTTGTTCATTGTGATCTACGGGGTCCTTTTTCCATTCCTACAGTGCATGGTTATAGATACTTTCTCGCAATAGTTGATGGTTTTTCTAGATGCACTTGGGTTTATTTTTGTTAAAAGCTAAGTCAGAAACTCAGTTGTTGTTATCTCAATTCTATGCACTAGTTGAAACACAATTCAACAAGAAAATAAAATGCATTAGAATAGATAATGGAATTGAATTCCTGATGAAAGATTTCTTTAAATCCAAGGGTATTATTCATCATTTGAGTTGTGTTGAAACACCTCAACAAAACTCTATTGTAGAAAGAAATCACCAGCATATATTGAATGTTGTAAGAGCACTTAGGTTACAATCCAGTATTCCTTTAGAGTATTGGGGAGACTATGTTCTTACAGTAGTATACCTTATCAACTGAATACCATCTTCAGTTCTTTCAAACAAAACTCCCTATGAGGTTCTCTTTGGTCATCTCCCTTCCTCTTCACATCTAAGGGTTTTTGGTTGTCTTTGCTATGTTTCTACTTTAACTCATCACAGAACTAAATTTTCTCCAAGAGCCACAAAATGTGTTTTCTTGGAATATCCTTTTGGAGTCAATCGTTACAAAGTTATGGATCTTGACACACATTCAGTATTTGTTTCTAGGGATGTTCAGCTTCATGAGTCAATATTTCCCTTTTAATCTCAAAATTCAACATTTCCTTCACCGCCCACTTAGTCCATTTTATTACCAAGCACTTTAGTTCCTTCACAAGCTACTTGTTTTCATACTTCCTTACCTGTCTTACCTATCCCTTTAGCTGATGACCACACCACCACTCTTATCACTCCTTATGTAGATCCTATAAGAAATCCTAATATACCTACTGCAAATTGTACCAATTCTGTAGACCATTCCCTCATCACACCTACTGATTCTCTAGATTCCACTCCTGAGTTACCTGTTCCCATTGCTTCCCCTTCTATTCCCTTGAGAAAATCCACAAGGGTACATAAAGTTCCTTCTTACTTGCAAGATTATACCTGTAATTTTCTTGTTTGTAAGCCTTCACCCGATGCTCCTTATGATATTAACGAGCACATTTCTTATGCTAACATTAGTACTTCACACAAAGTTTTTGTTCTTGCTGGAAGTGCTGAGATTGAGCCAGAATTTTTCCACCAAGTAGTTGCCTCTAAAGTTTGGCAACAGGCTATGGATAAGGAAATATTTGCCTTGGAGCTTAACCATACTTGGGATGTTGTACCTTTACCAAGTGGCAAGACACCTATAGGGTGCAAATGGGTTTATAGAATTAAATACAACCCAGATGGCTTAATGGAAAGATACAAGGAAAGATTGGTAGCTAAATGGTACACTCAGCAGGAGGGGTTAGATTACTCAGAAACTTTTTCCCCAATAGCAAAATCTATGTTAGTGAGAGTGCTATTATGTATTGCTGCTGTGACAGATTGGGGTTTACATCAATTAGATGTAAACAATGCTTTTTTACATGGGGACTTGGATGAGGAAGTGTACATAACTCTGCCACAAGGGTTTCACAACAAGAGGGACTATCCTAATAAATCTGCTAGACCACTTGTTTGTAGATTGAGGAAATCCCTTTATGACTTGAAGCAAGCTAGCAGACAATGGCATGCTAAGCTATCTGCCACTATCACAGCACTTGGTTTTGTTCTGTCAAAGTTAGATTATGCACTTTTTGTCCATTCCAAAGGTTCTTGTTTCACAGCCCTTTTAATATATGTTGATGACATTTTGATTAGAGGGAATAATTCTAAGTGTGTTCAAGATTTAAAGAAGCTTCTTGATAATAAATTTGGAATAAAGAATTTGGGTGCTCAAAAGTATTTTTTGGGCTTGAGGTAGCTAGAAGTGAAAAGGGCATAAGTCTAAATCAAATAAAGTATGCTCTGGAGGTGTTACAAGATTCTGGCATGCTAGGGTGCAAACCAATGAAAACTCCTATGGAGTAGCATCTAAAGCTGTCCAAGGATGAAGGTGCTTTGATTGAAGATCCTTCTTTGCATAGAAGGTTGATAGGAAGACTAATGTATCTAACATTGACCAGGCCTGACATATGTTATGTAGTTAATAGATTGAGCCAATTCTTAAGTACTCCTAGGCAACCACACATGTTAGCTGCACAAAGGGTGTTACAATACATTAAAGGAACTCCAGGTCATGGGATTTACTTTCTAGCAGAATCAGATTTTCAATTGAAGGCTTTCTATGATGCAAACTGGGCAGGTTGCCCAGACACTAGAAAATCCTTGACTGGATATTGTATTTCTTTTTGGAAATAGCTTGATTTCTTGGAGGTCAAAGAAGCAAATAGTTGTTTCAAGGTCCTTAGGAGAAGCTAAGTATCAAGCCATGGCTTCGACCTGCTATGAAATCACCTATTTATTTTACTTGCTTGAAGATTTTAAAATTGAACATACTAAGGCAGCACAATCATCTATTGTGATATCAAAGCAGCATTGCATATTGCTGCAAATCCTGTGTTTCATGAGAGGATGAAACATATTGAAGTAGATTGTCATTTGATTAGAGAGAAGATTCAAGCAGGCATGATTAAGACCTTCCATGTAAGGACTAATCTTCAGTTAGCAGATGTCTTTACTAAAGCACTTGGCTTACCTGCTTTCATGAATTTGGTGAGCAGATTGGGTTTGATAAATGTTTTCAATACAAGCATAAATTATCTTAAACCATTCCAAGACTCCATAGCTATGCCTACTTCAGAAGTAGCTCTAGTCTTGAGGGGGACTATTAAGAAAAAGGATGAGAAGAAGATTACCAAGAGTGTTTCAGGTTCAAGGAAGGCAAGGCTGAACAAAAGCAAGAACTTGAAGAATGATCGAAACGGCACGAAGACAGTAAGGCTGAAGTTCAAGAAGGGCCAAAACGACATAAAAGGACTTGAAGGAAGAGTGACATCATTGAATGAAATGGCAAAGTTTTGGATTGAACAATTACAGAAGCTGCTTGCAGTTTTGAAAGCTTGAGTGAGGCGTGTGAGTGTCACGTGAGTGTAAATGTATTCAGTTAGGATTAGAACACTTGTCATAATTTGACTGGTTGCGTATTTCACGGTCGGTTAGTTAGCTTCCCGCCTTTTTCTCTTGTAGTTAGTTACTCTGTTTTTGTTGTATATAAACGCAGAGTGTGTATTTTGGTAACAGTTGTATTCATTTTCTCAGATTGAGCAATGAGAGCATTTTTCTCTCATCTTGAATTCCCTTAGTTTCTCTAGAATCTTCTTTCAATTTCTAGTTTTAATACTTTTCAATACCCAGATTTGATTTTCTCATAATTTTGATCATATACTTCACCAACTAACAAACTTCCCTTGTTTCTTCATGGTGTCCCTCTGTCTTCAGCTATAAATGAATGAGCAACCTTTTGATAAGTATCTATTTAGACAGATGATTTTCTTGTTTTTTTTTTCCCCTACTTTCTTCTTCTTTTTCCCCCTTTGTTTTGATCAACTTATATTTCAAATTTAGTTATTTTTCCCTGCAGGAAAAGCTAATAACTAGGCCAAGAACAACATTAAAGTCATTGTTATCATCACTTCAAGTGACAAGTCTTGGGTTTTAAGTTGATCTCGTTTCTTGAAAAGATGAGTCCCATGTTTTAATATTTAATTGGAACTCGACTCTTGAAAAAACAAAGATCCAGGCAGACCAAAAATTTTAAAATGGCGGCATCAACTTCAGTTAGTTGAATGCATGCTTAAAGAACCCATCTCTTTAAGAGATGAGTAGGGACTAGTCTCTTGGAGAAAATCCACATATGTTATTTCCTTAAATAAGTGTTAAAGAGTGCTATTTTACTTATTATTATTTTTACTTGTATTATTAAGATTATTAAGAAAAACAATGTCCAAACATTTCTCTTCAATTAAAATTTCAAAGTATTGAGAAATGGGCTTTGATCATCTCACGCTCCCCTTATACACTATTTGTACCTAACATGTGTCAACATATGTTAAATGTAGACAGTCTAAACAGATGTGAATTTCTAGTGTCTAGGTGTGGAACATTATCTATCTTTTTGTGAACAATTTATTTCTTGTAACTTATCATATATATATATAAAGCAAAAATTATAAGAAAATCCAGTTAGATCTTAAATTAGATTATAATTTTATGTAATGTGTTACATCCAATTTTCTTAATTTTGATGCAACTATTTACTATGCTACAAAAATCGAGATGTCAATTTAATTTCTTAGTTTTTTTATGCTAAATGAGTTAGAGGTTCAATTTGGTCTGGTCCCGGCTTAAAAGGTGGGTTTTACAACCCCCAATGAAGAAGTGCCACATCAGCAATTTAGAGAAAACCAAATTCACCCCACCACACAAAATCATAAACCACTTAAACTCCAGAGTCCTTTCTCTCTTTCTCTCTCTGAGCTTTATTTTCCTTCCATGGCCGCCACCAATCTCTACCCCTTCTCATCCTCTCTCTCAAAACCCACCCCTCTCCCAATAACTCACCACAAACCCACATCTCTCTCCCCTCCAAAATCCTTAATGGTCTGTTTGGATTGAGGGAGAGGGAGGGAGAGTAGAGTAGAGCAGAGTAGATTTAGCACAAAATTAGCTTATTTTTAGCCAACTCTACTTTACTCCCCTTCACTCCTCCTCCTTCCCCCCTCCGTCCAAACAGGCCATAAAAGCCATTCATGCCATAGTCAAGAGGCTGTCGACACCTCCAACGCCTCTGGCGACGTTGTCAAAATCGAAGAAATCTATTGAAGCTAGCATATCATCTTCAACAAATTTCTCTTTACTCATTTTACAAATCTGATGTAAGTAGTTTCATATTCTTGCAAAACCCATTTACACCCTCCATCTTTATTGTTCAAAGAGTAGTAACAAGTACAACTTCAACAAATTCATCTCTAGCTACACTAACCGTAAACTGAAGAGTGCTTCATTCATCCAAAAAACAAAAAACCCAAAAAAGAGGAGCTTCAAGCAAATCTAAAAACAAAGTGTTGATTTGTTAAAATTGAACGGTTTTGTGAAATGGGTTTTGATAAAGGAAGAAAATTATAGGAAGAAGATGACTCCTTAAGTCTGGTAGTGTCGCCAAAAGATTCCTAGCTCAACGACATCAATGGCTTCTTGAATCGGTGGCATGTAGGGAGGAAGCCTGGGATTTTGAGAATTTGATTTTCTGAAGATAGCATTCGAAAAGAGGGTTGATTGTGTGTGGTAGTGTTAATCTATTATTTGTAAAAATCTAACGTGGCAAACTACAATTGGATGGTGTAATCTGATTTGAATTTATTCTCAATGAGTTACTATGTGAGAAAATTGTAGAATCAAAATTAATAAACCTTAATAAATTTACATTCATTGATTCATTTTTCTTATATTATTATTATTATTATTATTATAATAATAGTAATTGAACAAATTAAATTTGTTTCATGAATAACAATTTAAATGAATTTTTTTTTCATCTGTTTCAAATAAACTTATATTTATTTTATTATTTGTAATTTTATATTTCCAAATATACAAACATTATATATAAACTTGATAAAATTTTAATACTCATTTAGTTATGCTTATTTGTAAATGTAACTCATCTATATGCATGAGATTATAATCTAGTTTGTATAATATGATACAAAAAAAAAAAAAAAAAATTAAAAACTAGCTTATTTACAAAAAATTAAAAGTTAAAATATTTAAAATATAACTAAACTAAAACAAAAGGGAAAAAAACAAAAAAACAAAAAAACACACAAAAAACACAAAAAAGCTGTACTAAAACTCACCCATAATTTGTACAGTGTACATATCAAAGGAGTGTGAGAGAACGTTAAATAATATTTTTCCTTGTAGAATTAGCTTACCTCTTCAATAAGATAGGTCAGAATATTCAAGCCATGATCTTTGATTACATCACCAGCCATTTCATTAGCAAAGTTAAGAATAGCAACATAGCAAATCTTCATGTATTCGGGTAGGTCCTCCATTGCCTTCATTTCCCATCTGCGAAAAATATAATAAAAGGAAGAAAAAAAAAACACAGAAAAAAGGAGCAATGTTTATCATCAAAGTGACAGTTGGGAAATTCTGAAAAGAAAAAAGAATGTGATGATTAGGAAAAAGATAAAATAAAGTAGTATCCTTGATGATCATGTTTCTATGATACCGTTTCACTGCATCGGTGAAGCATTCAAGCTCATCTAGCAATCCATATACATCATACATGTCATCAATAACTAGTAATATGCATACAAATTTAGTGAGGCCTATCCTGCACTTGGAGAACTGGGGCTCAAAAATGATACCCACGGCCCACATATAATTCTCCATCACTCGGTCCCTTGAAAAAGTTAGCGTGTCTTTAAAACCCAAGTCTCTCCACCACCTGATGAATCAAATTTCAAACATGTTAATCTTATTGCAAGTTTCCATTAAAGCATTTATATATGGAGCAAAGTAAGCCCGACCTTTCTAACTCCTTGAGTTCTTGTTGATACACGGATTGCACTAAATTGTAATCCAACTTAGCCAGCTCAAGTAAGGTCAAGTTCTTTGTATTATCCTTTTGATAGACATCAATAAAGTTCCGAGCTTCAACTCTAGGCATCCTCCAATATAAGGGGATTTCCAGTGACTGTTTCACTTTCTTAGCTGAATTACTGTCCAATTTTTCCATTAATAAAGTCAGGTTTTTGATACTAAAATCCCTGGCTTCTTCCAATATATTTTCTCCATGCATTCTAAGGTGCGAGGCTTCATACAAACTCAAAAGTCCCTCCACATCCCTGCTTAAGCTGTCTATGAATCTCCCATCTCGGCTTCTGAATTTGTCAAACACATCTGTTTACCACCATCATGCACCCAGAAACGAATTGTTTAAAGTCCCTTCAAACAAAATCAAGATACACAAATATATTAAAGACCTTTCCTTCTTCATGATCCCCAAAGTGATGCATTTGGCACTTGGATTGTTTTGTTCATCGTTTTTGTCTTTTTTTTTTTTTGGTTGAAAAAATCAAATACAACAAACAAGAGAACAAGTACCCTTGAATTTTTAATTTAATTTCTTTAAATAAATTTAATGATTTTATTTTATTTTATCATTTTTGTCTTTCCATGTTAAATGTTTTCTTGATCAAATCACTCCAAATATATATATATATATTTTTTAACCTACTGTAGGGACACGATTTATTTAACGGCCCAAGAATGACGTTGGGCTCGTATGCAAATGGCCCCAACAATATGATTTGTAAAGAGTGGGCTTGAAAGGCATGACCTTGGGCACAGGTGGACGGTTTAATCGTGGCGTCTATGGAGGTTCTTATATGGGCGGGCTTGGCTAGACTAGCTAAGCCCTCCATTAGTACGGGTTAAGCCCTAGGACACTGTCCGAGGAGCCTTATATCCTTCCCTTTCTCCCTTTTACCAGGGGAGGGAATCCTCCTCCTTTTCTTCTGGGGGATTTTTCCTTTTATACTAGTGTTTCTTTCCACCTTTAGAGTCCACATGTAAGTTTCACTTTTCTGGGGTGCAGACCTGTCCTGTCAACCCATACCTAGAGTGGTTTGGGGTCGTTGGGAAAGTTAAAGGGTATGGTTTATAGTATGGACTTGTCAGATACAGGGTTTTGTATTATGATGTTAGCAGCTTTTTCCCTTGCCCTGCCCCTACATTCAGTTTGCCCCTTTCTTCAGGCATTTCGTGAGGTGCCGAGCATGAGGTCGTCCTCGGCAATGACTCTCCTCGGCTTGGGCCCTGGGCCCTAATGCAGAGTGGGCCTGGGCCACGAGTTCTCTGCCCCCACACCTACTATATTAGTATTTTTTGTTCGTTTGGTTAGATGAAAAAGGGAGATGGAAAATGGATGTAGAAAAATGAGGTTGTGTGGTCTTTTTCAGCTTGACCCACCAAATTCCATCCTTCCAAATTAGGAGGAAAAGTGGAAGAAAAAATTTATAAGACATTAAATTTACTATTTACCCATTTTAATTATAATCTTTATATCCCTTCTTGATGTGATAAGGGTATAACAATAAATTTATTTAGATTATATTTATATCTTTTCATTTTTTCATCCTCAATCAAAGTAGCCAAACATATATGAGAGAAAACTGAAATATTTTCTGTCATTTCTACATTTTCTCTCACCTTACTTTTCTATCCTCTAACTTATCATGCAATTTTTTTTAGCCAACAAGGCTAATAAAGAGAACCTCAAATCAAATAAAAAGGAACTAGTGTTTTTATAGGAGTACCATAGTAATTGACTTTTGAGCATTTGTGCTTAGAAATATATAATCTTGTTAAAAAAAAATGATTGGTAGTAGAGATGTAAAGTATGGAAGTTAGATTGTATCAAATATATAAATTTTTATAATTATTTTAATGATTCTTTAACGTACATTCCAATTCACAATGCCTTCTCACTGATTTAGTTAAGATTCCAAATTTAAGAACCCTGCATATATGGTTAGATTTTGGGAGAAAACACATTATGTCTAAGGGGAGCAAGAGTCCCCCCTAGAATTTTCTTTCAAAACAAAAATTATATTTTTATAATTAATATATAAATATTTCAAACTTTAGATTACAAAATTTATGACCCAAAACTGATATTTAAAAAAAAAAAAAAAAAATCTAAAAACATATAGGCAAAATTTCCATTTTGGTCTCTACATTTTGGAGACGCTTTCAATTTGGTTCTCACTTTTTCCAAACAGTCAATTTGGTCATTTGTATTTTTAACTTGTTGTCAAGTCAGTACCTACCAATCACTTACAAAAAAAGATGCTTATGTGGCAAAGGATTTGCATTATTGGCACACTTAAAACTTATGTGGCAAAAAACATAATAAAAAATTTTATTTGACAATTAAAAAATGCAACATTAGAATTCAAATGAAAAAAATATCAATTTCTCAATTTTAAAGAAGGAAAAAAAGAATTTAAAATATGAAAGAGAAATTATGGTAAAGAGAGTTTCTCATTTCTCGTATCTTCCTCTCTACAACATTTTCCATAGATCGATTATTATTGGTAACAGATACACAGATAAATTAGGTATCTTGTTCTCAATCTTCCTCTCTCGTTTAACTTGCTCTCAATCTTCTTCTCTCATTTCTCATATCTTCATTTCCACAACATGTTTATTTCCTTTCTCTCTCTTTTTTGGTTTTTAGGGTTTCAGTATTGGATTTGCGTTTCTTCATTTCGAATTTTTGGTTTGTGATCTCAAATTTGAAATATAAATTTGAAGAAGTAAATTAAATTGATCTTCTTTGACACTATAGCCACTCTGACGCAATCACTCTTGCTCCAACCAACCATGTACAATGGGGGGCTCTGCAACTAACAAAGGAGGCTACAAAGGCTCGGGGGTTGCTACAATTGCACAAGGCAATAGTGATGCAAGGTTGGGTCCTTGCATCTTGGGCTTGAGATGAGGAGATGTGGGTTAGAGGGCTTAATTGGATCAGGTTTTGTTGTTGTTGTTGTTGTTGTTGTTGTTGTTGTTGTTGTTGGAGCTAGTGGCCATGGATAGGGGTCTATAGTGGATTTGGGTTTAGTGGTGGTGCTGGAAAGTCAGCGTTGGGGTGGTGATGAATTTGGGTTTCAAGGTGAAGATTTTGGGGATTAGTTTGAACTTGGGGATTTTGGCTAAAATTTGTGGAATTAATTTGATCTTTTTTTATTGTTAACATAAGTTTCGTTGTAATTCAAAGTCAAATTGAAGGTTAGAAACAATTTGATATATATATATATGTGTGTGTGTGTTAATCTACTATTGTTGAACTAGATTATATTTGGTTACCAAGAAATTTCAAAAAATAAATAAAAGCGAAATTATGTTTGGTTAAAAAAAATTGTAAGAAAATTAAAAGAAAAAAAAAATGGAAAAAAATGGTAAAGAAAAGAAAATATTTTTAAAATTTGATGTGACATTTGTTTTTGCCATTTTCGCTAATGTGTCTAGTAAAATTTGCACACGTCAACATCTCATTTAATATTTTAATATTAGGCATGCCAACAATGCAAATTGTTGGCCAAATAGGCATTTCCTGTTAGTGAGTAGATGGTAAGGCCTAACTTGACAGCAAATTAAAAATAATAGGACCAAATTAATTGCTTGGAAAAAGTGAGAACCAAATTGAAAGTGAACCCAAAATAGTAATTTCCCCAAAAATAAAGTGGTGACTTGGACCATAAGTGTTTGGTATTACAATTTACTTCTTTGATGTTTAGAATTCAATGTTAGAGCGTTAGCATTGAAGGTGCTAAAAAGCCAAATTTTTATTTTTAGCACCACAAACCACAAAAGCTAAGCTACATCAATGGTGTTATTGTTAAAAAATTTAACAAAATTGCTACAGTATACTATCATCTTTCATAGTCTACTGTAGCAACAAAGTTGTAAAAAAAATATTCAGTGTGTTCCTTTCTTTCATTATTATATATTTTCTCTCTCTCCCTTTTCTCTTTCTTCAGACTTCTCCCTCTCTTCTTTGACCGATCCTCTCATCTTCACCTTCACCTCAATCTCTCCTCTCTCCTCTCTTCTCTCACTCCGGTGGTTTTGGCAGTGGGTGTCAATCCGGTGGTTTGTGATGGTGGATGGCAATGGGTGGTTCTTTGCTGTTTTTTTTTTTTTTTTTTTTTTTTTTTTTTGTTCTTCCAAGATGGTTTCTTCTTTGCTGGTTTTGTGGTGGTGGTGCCGTGATGGTGGCTGTGGGTTGAAGAGAGGGAGAAGATAGAGAGATAGAGAAGAAGAGAGAGGGTTGTGGGTTTGGTTAGTGGCTGTTGGAGAGAGAGAGAGAGAGAGTAATAAATAAATGAATAGTATTTAGTTGCGTTACGAAAAATAAGATTATTGATGTATGGTGAATTGTGAAATGGTAAGTTAATTAAAATAAATAAGGTGGCTTTTTTAGATACTAAAACTAATTTCTTTAGCTCCATTAATACTAATACTCTTAGAAATTTGCCACTTTGAATTTTTAGTCATGTCACGCTCTCTGTATCCACTTAAAGGATTGTTGTATGCTTTTTATTTTTATTTTCAAATTTTATCTCTTTTTTTTTTCTTTTTCTTTTTTCTACTTTTTTTTTTTTTTTTGAGAAACAATTATTCTTTTTTCTACTTGGTAACACTAATTGATTTTTTTTAGTACAAAAAATATTGACCCTTTAGTGATAAATACTTTGACATTCAATTTTCTTGGGTTTTTATAATTTACCCAAAAATATTCATGTTTTGGCCCCAACAAATCCTCACTCCTTATCCCCTAGTTACATGAATGACAGTATGTAACATCACCTGAGCTAACTGGGAAACCACGTTCTCTTAGAATCCGAAAATGCAATGCGGCTGTGTAAAGATCGCTAGTAACATCTGGACGTTGAAATTTCAAAGCCTCTTCTATCTCTTGCTCAAAGTGGTAAGCCACTCCTAGCCGCTGCATTGAATCTATAAGCCTCAGTAAGACACTTTGGTCTTTTGTGGATGTCAACAAAGTTTTAACGTCTTTCTTCAACCCCTCAAGCCGAGTGGCATGGATCTCATACTGCAACACAACACAACCAAATATTCATTATAGTACATATAAATAATTAGTGCATATATGTGTCATAATAAATGTGGAATAGTGTTATATAGTAAGTGGACTTACTGAGTAGGGAGTGGTAAAGGACTCAATGAGTTTCTGATCCCAAATACTTGGGTGATAATTAGCTGATCGTCGTTGATTCACTTGTGTTTCATTGAACTTTGCTGAGACGATAATGAAGGAGGGTAATACTTATAGGCATTGCTTGCCTCTTTTCGTATGTTTCCTTGTTAGTGCAGTTGCATTTCTTTGGTGATTTAATGTAGCAAGACATGAGGGAAAGGAATAAGGAATTCGTAGTTCCATCAGGAAGACTCAAGAGGGTGCTGCTTTTTTCTTTTTTGGGGGGGAAGAGAGGGCTTTGCTTCCTTGAAATTGAACAGATGATAGATTATATAAAGAAAACTTCAGGAGAGTACCTTTTATATAAACACAGATTTTTTTTTTTTTTTTTTTAATTGGTACTAGGTGTCCAGGACTTTGTCCCAACTAATTTTGGGGGTGCTCCTGCCTTAAACGAGTTAGGCAACTGCTTAAAACCCCCAAATTGAGAAAGGCTTTTAAATTTTAACCAATTAGGTTAGTTTTTTATTAAAAAAAAAAAAAAAAACAGAAAGATTAATTCTATAAAATCTATTCAAAGAACTAAAAACAAAAAACAAAAAGGTTAATTATTCTATAAAATGTATTAATTAAACTCCAAATTATACCCAATGCACAAGGAACAAAAAAAAATGTCAAAGAAGGGAAAATGGGGAAAGAAGGCCTTCATTTAGGAGTAATAAATTATACCGAAAAGATTAACATAGATTAAAAAAATATTATAAAAAATTGAAATTATTATTTCTCTTTGTGACCTCTCTCTCTTTTTTTTTTTTTTTTTTTTTTTTTTTTTTTTTTTTTTTGACAATATCGTTCGAACAAATTGCTTTTTCTTTTAATCTTTCTTTGTATTTATTGATTCTGTTATGCATCGGATTCTCTGTTCCAGCCATTCTCTTCAGGTTTGAGGTTTGCCTTGAAAAAATTTGTCACTGTTGTGTTTGTTACTCTAATTTTAACTTGTTTAATTGTTTCTATTTGTGTCGGCGTTGCATTGCCTTTACTAGTTTTGGTGTTTCTGCTTTGCTGGTGTTGTATTGCATTTTACATTTGTGGCAATAGGTACCGAAATATCTGGTCCACACAAACTACGCCCACTTACTTCCATTTTTTTTTTTTTTTTGGTTCAAGCGAAATATGTGGCTGTTTATCATGCATCTCTCTCTCTCTCTATTTAAATAGTATGATACCCATTACCCGCTTACTTCATTGATAGTACTGCGAGAGACCGTGCTCCTGGATCATTTGAATTCATTGTTTAGTCATTGTTTAGTCATTGTTTAGACCAAACTCACGTAAGTAGGTGGAGTCATGTCAGTGTCTCTCATAATAAAGGTGCGATTGATTTTACATTTCCCCTTGGATCAAATGTTTTACAATGAATTCACCATTTATTTAATTCTTGGAAAAATAAGAAAAGAAAAAAGAAAAATTAATCATTTTATTAATTGAAAATATTTTACATCAATTTTGAATATAACTAGATTTTACATGGCTTTGATCCTAAATACAATTTAGGAAAACTTAATAGCTTTGTTTTCTAGTTACATTATAAGAATTGAAAATTACATGGATAAGAACTAATCTGGACCACTTCATCTAAGTTCAGAGACTAGGTTACAAAATATGAAGGTGATAAACCTTAAATCCATTTATTCATCCTCACATTTTGATTGAAAAATAAATTCTAGTGAATGTGTATGAATGGTGACATTTTAGATTCAAGCATTTGAGAAAATTATGAAGTTAATATTTTTTTCATATTTTGGATATCAATTTAATATCAAAGCTATTGTTATACATGAACATGTAAAAAACAACCAGGAACAAGCGAAGAACATATATGAACAACATTCAAGCATATTCAAGGAATTTAAATAGCCTACTTTGATTCTAAATTAATATCATAATAACATTTAAAAAAAAAAAAGTTTATTGATGAGATAACACCAACACGCAATGTCCATACGATGAGAGAAGAGAATTTTTATGGTGGTTCTAAGGAGGAGGGAGTGCTCACTCAATACCTTGGGTCTAAGAAAATTTGACATTTTATCTATTTTCAAAGTTACGTTCTAGTTCCTAATTAAAACTCAAAAAGATGAGCTAATTAAATTGGAATTTTAAATTGTGACTATTTTTATTTAATATTTATGTATTTTTTTATTTCATATATTTTGGATTTATATTTGTCAATTCCTTTCTCTACAGAGATAAGGTGGGTTCTTTCTAAAATCCTTGAGAGCTCTTTCTCTCTCTATCAATGGCAAACAAGAAATTAGGGTTTCTTAACTATAAAAGAAGAGGATTATGGTGGCATAAAGAGAGGGAAGACACGTACTACTACAAAAAGAAGGGGCACCAAATGGTAAGACCTTTCTTTTATTTTGCACTTTTATTTAATTGCTTTTTTGAAATTTAATAATTTGTTTAATTATTATCATTGAAATTACTTTTTTATGCCAACAATAACAACTTGTAACAACTTGTCACATAGAAAATGTTGTAGACATATCATTTCTTTATTTACCATAAAGATTAACATAGATTAAAAAAATATTATAAAAATAAAAAATATTATTGCTCTGTGTGACCTCTCTCTACAAAAAAAGAAAAAAAAAAGGCTTTTGCTATTAGTGACGCCTAATAATAAAAGTAAAATTAAATCTCCAAATATTAATGATGCCATATACTAGAACAATTATTATATATGAATCTTCCTATAAATTGTTTCAAACTAGGGACTTAACCATGATTTTCAGACCTGGACCGTTCAATGAACCGAAAAAGAGAGAGGTTCAAAGTTTTTAAGGTTGGACAAGGTCGAACCATGATGTCGTCATAATTAATTTAGTAGTAATAAAATAGAAATAAAGGTATTAAAATGTAAACATTAACAAAATTTTACTAAAAATATGTCTCAAAAAATTTAAACAACTTTCAAATGAATTTTCACCACTTTTATAAGGTTAATAGAAAATAATAAAGTATAAACAAGTGTAAAAAATTTGTATTTAGTAATCTTTCAAATAATAAAATAGTCTAAAATAAAATCATTTTCAATATAAATGTATAAATTGTATATTCAAATATAAAAAGCATAATTCTTGAACTACTAATAAAATTATCAAATAGTAATAGATTAAGATGGAGGTAATATGATAAATTGAAAAATTATAATTTAAACTAATAATAAATATAATAAGAAATCCTACAAGGACACACCAAAGGGGCTTAGCATAGTGGTTAGCGTGTAGGTATAGACTTCTTGAAAGAAGGGGGATCCTAGGTTTTATCGTTCGCCTCAATTGACTTGTAATTTTTAATAGAGAAATGATATGTCTATAACATTTTTACAACAAATTCTAAGTGGCAGGTTGTTACTAGTTGTTATTGTTGGGATAAAAATATAATCTTAGTGTTAGTTTGAAATTTGAACCAATAACTACTAACCACCTGTAATTTGTTGTAAAAATATTATAAAAAAGTTGAACAGCATCAGAATATGAACCGTATGTTCACACCTACCTTTTATAATAGAAAATTTGGGACCGTATGTTCACACCTACAATATTTTCAACTTATGAGAGTATGAATCGTATGTTCACACCTACAATATTTTCAACTTATGATTTGGATCAATAATATGGATGGGCCCAGCATCACACCTATGTTTTATAAAAGAAAATCTGGGACCGTATGTTCCTTCACTTCCCATCCTAACAAGGCTATTGGCACACATATTAGCTTCGCGGTAGCAGTGCTTGATACGAATCTAGAGTAATTAGGATGCTAGGTGCCTGCAATCATCCACAAGAGGAGAGTTAGCTAAGTTGGCATTACTGGAACTAGTGAGCATATCTACTGTGGCTTTAGCATCCATTTCAACTTCCACCATAAGGAAGTTTCTAGCGAAACAGATAGAGAGCCCATCACGAAGGGCCCAGAGCTCGGCAGTGAAACTTGAGGCTCTTCCAATGTTTCTAGCAAACCCAATCACCCAGTTCCCTCTTTCATCCCTCACTACACCTCCACCACCAGCAACTCCCAAGGTTTCTGACGCAGAACCATCAGTATTCAACTTCAACCAACCAGTAGCAGGTCTCTCCCATCTGATCAGTTTCTGAGTTAATCTAGCCGGTGCTTTAAGAGTAAGGTATATCTGGCTTAGAAGGAATTCGATGGTGTGTATTGCAATTTCGAATTCTAAAGAGAACGTTGTTTCCCATTTAAGAAATGCCAACAATTTTTTATTTATTTATGAATAATGACTCTTTTTAAGGGTATGTACTATCACCTGAGCTAATTTAAGAAATGCCAACAAATTGAATATGAATAATGTTTTTTTTTAAGGGTATGTACTATATCACCTGTATTGCAATTTGAAATTGTATTGCAATACAGTTGTATAATTATTAATGACGTCAGAGTCAGAGGCCCCCAATTGAATGTAAAAGTCTTCCACATAGTTTCTCCAAAAAAAAAAAAAAAAAAAAAAAAGTCTTCCACATATTACCCTGAACTTGAGTAGCACATGGTGTGTGTTAGAGCATCCACAACAGTAGAGTTATTTTTTTTAGTTATTTGACATTATAAAAAGTCACTTTATTTATTTTACCTACTCATTTTACAAAACATCTAGCAGCAGTGGATCTATTTTAGCTTTCAACATAATAAAATAATATAAACATCACAATAAAATAATATATCTACTACAAGGTTGTCAAAATCGGGATCCCACGTAGGATCGTGGGAGGTAGGTAGGATCGTGGATCGTAGGATCGAATCGTGGATCGTAAGATTCTACCTATTTTCAGATTTTAAGCAAAAATCTTATTGATAGTGACTTTGTATGTTATATAATCACTTAAAATATGAATCCATCCATTAAAAAAAAAAAAATTGCATCATAAAATGTAATCTGCACGCACTACATTGTTCTTATGTTATTCTAACGAAACAAAATATATTTAACTTTTGACATAATATATCTAAAAAGTTCAGTACATGTTTAATTAGCAACTAAGTACCAAAATATTATCTACACATATGGAAAATGTTTTCCAAATTCTAAGTTCCAAATCCAAAATAAGTTAGGCTAGTTAGCATATAAAAACTAGCTAACTACAAATTTACAATATGTAATTCAAAAAGAGAATTCTCAATCTAATTACAAACTAGCTAATTACAAATATAAAATCCAAAAGAGAATTCTCAATCTAAGTACTAACTACCAAAAAAGATTACCAGAAAGCTTAAAGGCAGCAATGGCTCACGGCAACATCATTGAGAGGGCTGAGAGGTGCTGGGTTTTTGACAGAGGATTGAGGAGGCACGGGATTGAGGTGCTGGCGCTGAATGTTTCTAAATACTTAAGAAAGCTTGAAAGCAGCAATAGCTCATCATTAAGAGGGCTGAGAGGTGCTGGGTTTTTGACAGGGAACTGTGGAGGCGCGCGAGACAGAGCTACTGCGTGCTGGAGCTTAGTGTTTCTAAAATATTTAGGTTTTGTTTTTGAAACTTAACTTAAGTAGTATAGGTTTTTTTGAGATTTTATTTTGAGAGAGGGGTAAATTTGGGACTTCAATTCATTGGGCTTGTGGGTATTGGACCTTTAGGTGGACCGGGGATTATTATACCAGACTTACCCAAATGACCCAAATGAATCCCACTTAAAAAAAAAAAAAAAAAAAAAGCCAAAAAAGCCTAATGGTAGGATTGGTAGGATCGGTAGGATCCCATACGATCCTACGATCCTATACGATCCTACACGATCCTACAAACGATCCTAACATTTTTGCGATCCTACTACGATTTTAATCTTTTTGGTGAGGTGGGATCGTAAAATCGTGCGATTTTACGATCCGGATCGCGATTTTGACAACCTTGATCTACTATAATAAAATAATACATCCCACTATCCAAAAAAAAAACACCACAAATCGATCATTTGAAGATTTTGAAGAACAATAAACAAACTCGAGACCCCAGCCACCTCCACTATCCACATGCCACCATTAACACAACCTAAATCCATCAAATTTACAACAAAATCATCTAAAAAACCAACCAAAATCACACATAAAAACAACCAAAATTCAACAAACCCACAAATCCAGCAACAAAAAAACCTAGGGACAACCAACAAAAAAAACCCACACCACCGCCACAGCCAACAACAACCGCCCACAGTAATGGCTTGGGACAACCCACCACCACCACGAATACAGACCATAAACACAACCCACAAACACAACCCAATCAACAACCCACCACCACCACTACAAAACCACCTCAACAACCACCACCCACAACTCTGATTTAAAAAAAAAAAAAAAAAACCACTAGGCTTGGGTCGCCGGCGGATTGGCGGGTAGTGGCTAAGGAGTGGTGAGGAGTTGGAGGAAGAAAGAAATAAAAAAATGAAGGTAGAGAAGAGAAGGGCTGGGTTTAGTGAAGAAGAAAGGTGAAGTAGAAAGAAAAAATGGCTGGAGGAAGGAACAAAAAAAAAAATTTGAAAGGGAGAAGTGCTGGGTTTGGTTTGGTGAAGAAGAAAGAGTGAATGTGAAGAAGAAAGAAAAAAGAAAGAAAGAGAGAAAAGCTTAATTTAATAAAAGAAGAGAGAAAAACCAATTAAAAAAAAAAAAAAATATATATATATATATATATTTTTTTTTTGCCTTTGACCTACAGTGCACATCTATCTTTAGATGTGCACTGTAGTTGAGAAGCTAAATTTTTTGACTTTACCTCCATTGCTGTAGCTCTACTTTTGTGATTAGTGTTGCTAAATAGCTATATTTTTAGCAATATAACTATTTAGCACCACTGCTGTGAGTGCTCTTAAGTCAGCATTGGACTAGTAATAGCCTATCCCTAAGTATTAGCGCAAGACGTTGCTAGTTGTTGAGTTGTTGGATCATTAAGAGGATTCAAAGAAATGATCATAGTAGATAAGCAAAGGAATATCGAGCAAAGTGGTTAAACAAGGACTTTCATCAATGGCATTTCATAACCTTTCTATCTCTTGCTTGAAGTGGTAAGCCACTCTTAACCACTACACTGAATCTATAAGCTTCTCAGTAAGAGGTACACTTTGGTCTTTTGTGGGATGTCAACAAATTTTTAAGGTCTTGCTTCAAATCAAACCCCTCAAATCATGGAGTAATGCTATGAACACATAAAAATGCATAATTTTGTGTCACAACTCGCCATGTGGCAAGTTGTGAGTGGTGGAGGTCTGATGAAGGAAGAGAGTAGATGGTGGTTGTTGTGTATGAAGAAAGAGAAACAATTAAAAGAATATGAAAATTTGATATTTTAATGAAATGTAGTATAAAATAAATAATATCATATGGAGTGTTTTGAAAAGTGAGTATGTAAAATAAAAAATTTTGGTTCATATGCTATAATAAATAGAAATTTTTGTAAGAGCTGATGCAAATACTCTAATGAAGTAAACTATAGTCGGATGTAGGAACATACGGTCCCAAATTTTTATTTTATAAAACATAGGTGTGAGAGATCTTGTGAAATTCATCAGTTGAAACACCACATAAAATTGCATTAATAGTTTTGCTATTAGCATTTTCCAAAGCAAGGGCAGCCTTGTCCCACTCGGCCTTGGGTGTTGTTGGTCTCACTCAGCCATTCTCAATGGTATCCCAAAGTGTCTTATCAATGGCATATAGAAAAGCACTCATACATACTTTCCAAAATGCATAGTTACTCCTATCAAAGAAAGGAGGTGCGTTGAGGGATTGAGATCTAACCATCTCAAACGGGATCTAGGATCACACAAGGATAACAAAATCCAAAAAATGTACCCGCTCTAGTACAAATTGAAAGCTCAAATAGTGTAAAACACTATAACTTATTTAGACCCTTAATTTTAAAAACATGGTTTAATTACTTTTACTCTAACTTATCTAAGTGTGGAACAAGAGTAAATGATACACAATAACCTGAACTACTCTCTAAGCCATAGCCATAAGTAAGCAATGATAAATATAAAGCTTAAAGTGTAAGGGAAGAGAGATACAAACACAAGACAACACCATGACGTGTTATCGAAGAGGAAACCGAACTACTTAGCGAAAAACCTCTCCGCGGCCCTCCAAGACGAAATCAATCCACTAGTGAATAAAGTTGGAGTACACAAATATCAAAAAGACCCTCCAAGACTAATCTACCCAATGTACTTGAACCCTCCAAGTTTCAGCTACCAACAGGATTCACGGAGCCATGTCTTCACTAGTTATTTGGATCCCGTAATTAGTTCTAGATTGCATCCACCAATCAATGGCTTCTTCCAAAGTTTCCTATACGCACCAAAACTTCTCTCAACACTTAGAATGAGTGAGATAAGTGTTTAAGAACCTCTCGAGGATGTGTAAATGGAGAGGTACGAGTAGAGGAAAACTTTAGAGAAATGGTGTAGATGATTATGGGTTTACAATCTCTAACTCTCAAGTGTATAGCTAGGGTTTTCTCTCTCAAAAGTTCCTTAGAAAAACTGCTTACGATTTTGTGGGTAATGTGGGCTTATATAGTGTTGGTAAAGGAATGAGAAAAACACACTTTAAAAAGCTCCAGGCAGTGAGTTTTGCGAGTCACTCGCAACTTGGCTTGAGTTGCGAAGTGACTCGCGAATTCCAGCCTGGCATGAGACTATTTAAATTCCAGTATGTATTTCTCACGTGGCCTTTCGTGGGTTGTCACTCATGAGCTAGTTGCAAAATCTCGTTCTTCACGGGTTTTCACCAAACTCTCACACACAACTCTTACATTAAATCCCACAATAAATATAGGGAAATGATTAAACAAAATTACAATCAAATTTAACACGAAATTAAAGCATACAAAAAAATATAGTTGTAAATCACAACTTTACAGTAGTAAAATTGTGTGGAAGGAACATACGGTCCTAGATTTTTCAATTATAAAACATAGGTGTGATGTTGGGCCCATCCATATTACTGTTCCAAAACATAAGTTGAAAATATTGTAGCGCCCGGGGGCAGCGTAAGTTGTTAAGTCCAAAGTTGTTAGACCTGGACTAGACCAACTGGTCCGACCCGGTTAACCCTGAACTGGGTGAAAATTCGAATTTTTAACTCTAATTTATGGTTCATACTCTCATGCCACTTTAGATATAAAAAATTACAAATTTGTTGAGGCGAGGGATAGAATATGGGATCCCCCTTCTTTCAAGCAGCCTATGTAGGAGCCCCTTTGGTGTGTCCATCTAAGATTTCTTATTATATTTATTATCAGTTTAAATTATAATTTTTCAATTTTTCATATTACCTTCATCTTAATCTATTAATATTTGATAATTTTATTACTAGTTCAAGAATTATGCTTTTTAAATTTGAATATACAATTTATATGTATATGTTGAAAATGATTTTATTTTAGACTATTTTTTTTATTTGAAAGGTTACTAAACACAAATTTTTTTTTACACTTGTTTATACTTTATTATTTTCTATTAACCTTATAAAAATGGTGAAAATTCATTTGAAAGTTGTTAAAATTTTTTAAGACATATTTTTAGTAAAATTTTGTTAATGCTTACCATTTTAATACCTTTATTTGTATTTTATTACTATTAAATTAATTATGAAGTCATCATGGTTTGACCTTGTGTGGGCGCCAGCTGTATTTTCCTCCTTGGGAGGAAAGGGGGGTACACCTCGGCTGAGTGGACGGGGGTGTGGAAAAGATGGAGTCACCACCTAAATTAGGTCTAGGAATCATTTACATAGCGCTCTTATGTGGAAGGACTGATCTTACTACTAGAGCATGGGTTCGGAGTTTATGTACGATTTTAGGAAGCTGTTAGGCACCCAAAACCACCCAACCCATGGGTCAGCTTTCACTTATTGTATCTTACGTTTTAATCTTATTAAAGACACATTCAATATTGCACTTTATACTCACACACACACTCACTAACATACATCTAACAGTCAACATGGCATTTCATCTCAAACCATAACATAAATCTATCATCATAAAACCCTACCTTACATTTATCATGCATATCCTTCATCTCATCTAAGGTGGCAAGCAAACAATAAATCACAAGGGTAGAAGCATGGCAACAAGGTATATGACAAAAACATAGGCATATTGGATTTAAACAAAGCATATGACATCATTCAAACACCTAAAGCACATCATCCAACAAGGCATGTTCATACTCATCATCCAAAGCAACAATGAATGCTCATGTGAATGCATGCCTTACCTTACTGTATCTTAGCACCTATGCATCAATGCATGATCATATTAATGCATGTACATGACAAAAGAAAGAAATAATTGAAGAGAAACCCCAATCTAGATGTTAGAGGCAAACAAACAACGAAACAGAGAAATAGGGACTCAAAAACATTAAAAAAAAAAAAAAAAAGGTCAAAACAAACACATGTTATGTGAAAGAAACAAAGAAGAAGAAGCAGAAAACTTAGATTAGAGTTTCTGGGAACGAGTATGCTTGCGCATACATAGGCTTGCGTACGTAGGCCAATTGTATGCGTACACATATTTTGAGCCTGCATACGCATGCAGGAAGTATGCGCATGTAGACGAGCCTTGAAGAACCCTGACCCAAAAAACAAGAACATAGAATAGAGCAGAACTTTAAAACTAAAAATCTAACAACCTAGCATGCTTTAAAACAAAAAGCTACTAAACCCTAGGCTTCCTAAATAAGTTAAAACATAAACTAAGCAAGAAAACCAAAAGAAAACATAATTAAAATAGAGAAATGAGAAGAAAAAGGTTAGAACTTAATACCTCAAACAAGAAGCTTTTCAAGCTTGATTTTGACCTTCCCCTTAGTCAATTTATTCAAAATCAAATACAAAAGTGATTATTAATTTTAAACTTAAAAGATCAAGACCAGAAACTGTCCCAATCAAATGAAAATTGACTTGAGGATATTTAGTGAAAAACTCCCTCTTTGATTCACTATTTCTAGCAAATCTTAGGTCTTCTCTTAGGATTCTCTATGTGTTTTGAAAATGTACTATGTATGGCTTTTTATATTAATAAAATAGGGGTTTGAAATAGCTCTTAAACGATGTGGGATTCGTTCCAAACTTCAATCTTTAATGCAAAAAACTTGTCTTTCATAGTTTCTAGAACCTTAGCTGCGTACGCATGCCCGTGTATGTGTACACATACATCAAACCTACGTACACATACGTGTGTATGCTTACACAACCCTAAGGTTTCTGTGGTCTTTCTTTTCCAAATATAGTTGTATTTTCTTCATAAAAGAGTTATATTTTCCACAAAAACCTTCTTCAAGTCAATTTATAATCTTATCAGGCCCTAAACCAATCTTGGGCTTTAGAATTTTACCATTATTGGGGAATGGTGACCCGAGTCGTAAGGGGTACAAACTAAGCAAGAAAACCAATAATAATAATAATAATAATTAAAATAGAGAAATGAGAAGAAAAAGGTTAGAACTTAATACCTCAAAAAAGAAGCTCTTCAAGCTTGATTTTGACCTTCCTCTTAGTCAATCTATTCAAAATCAAATACAAAAGTGATTAGTAATCTTAAACTCAAAAGATCAAGACCAAAACTATTCCAATCAAATGAAAATTGACTTGAGAATATTTAGTAAAAAACTCCCTTTTTGATTCACTATTTCTAGCAAATCTTAGGTTTTCTCTTAGGATTTTCTGTGTGTTTTGAAAATGTACTATGTATGGCTTTTTATATTAATAAAATAAGGGTTTAGAACAACTCTTAGACGATGTGGGATTCATTCCAAACTTCAATCTTTAATGCAGAAAACTTGTCTTTCATAGTTTCTAGAACCTTAGCTGCGTACGCATGCCCGTGTATGTGTACGCATACATCAAACCTACGTACGCATACGTGTGTATGCTTACACAACCCTAGGGTTTCCATGGTCTTTATTTTCCAAACATAGCTGTATTTTCTTCATAAAAGAGTTATATTTTCCACAAAAACCTTCTTTAAGTCAATTTATAATCTTATCAAGCCCTAAACCAACCTTAGGCTTTAGAATTTTACCATCATTGGGGAATGGTGACCCGAGTCGTAAAGAGTACAAACTAAGCAAGAAAACCAAAAAAAAAAAATAATAATAATAATAATAATAATTAAAATAGAGAAATGAGAAGAAAAAGGTTAGAACTTAATACCTAAAACAAGAAGCTTTTTAAGCTTGATTTTGACCTTCCCCTTAGTCAATCTATTCAAAATCAAATACAAAAGTGATTAGTAATCTTAAACTCAAAAGATCAAGACCAGATCTATCCCAATCAAGTGAAAATTGACTTGAGGATATTTAGTGAAAAACTCTCTCTTTGATTCACTATTTCTAGCAAATCTTAGGTTTTCTCTTAGGATTCTCTATGTGTTTGTACTATGTATGGCTTTTTATATTAATAAAATAGGGGTTTGGAACAACTCTTAGACGATGTGAGATTCGTTCCAAACTTCAATCTTTAATGTAGAAAACTTGTCTTTCATAGTTTCTAGAACCCTAACTGCGTATGCATGCCCGTGTATGCCTACGCATACATCAAACCTACGTACGCATACGTGTGTATGCTTACACAACCCTAGGGTTTTTGTGGTCTTTACTTTCCAAACATAGTTGTATTTTCTCATAAAAGAGTTATATTTTCCACAAAAACCTTCCTCAAGTCAATTTATAATCTTATCAGGCCCTAAACCAACCTTGGACTTTAGAATTTTACCATCATTGGGGAATGGTGACCCAAGTCGTAAGGGGTACAAACTAAGTAAGAAAACCAAAATAATAATAATAATTAAAATAGAGAAATGAGAAGAAAAAGGTTAGAACTTAATACCTCAAACAAGAAGCTTTTCAAGCTTGATTTTGATCGTTCCCATCATTCAATCTATTCACAATCAAATACAAAAGTGATTATTAATCTTAAACTCAAAAGATCAAGACCAGAAAAGGTTCTAATCAAATGAAAATTGACTTAAGGATGTTTTGTGAAAAACTCCCTCTTTAATTCATTATTTCTAGCAAATCTTAGGTTTTCCGTTAGGATTTTTTTATGTATTTTGAAAATGTAGCATGTATGGATTTTTATATTAAGAAAATAGGGGTTTGGAACATCTCCCAGATGATATGAGATTCGTTCCAAACCTCAGTTTTTAATGCAGGAAACTTGTCTTTCATAGTTTCTAGAACCCTAGTTGCGTACGTAGGCCTGTGTATGCATATGTATACATCAAACCTACGTATGCATATGAGTGTATGTGTACGCAACCCTAGGTTTTCCATGGTCTTTATTTTTCAAAAATAGCTTTATTTTTTATTCATAGAAGAGTTATATTTTACACAAAACCTTCCTTAAGTCAATTTATAATTTGATTAGGCCCTAAACCAAACTTGGGCTTTAAAATTTTACCTCATTGGGGAATGAGGGCCCGATGATATGGGATTCATTCCAAACCTCAGTCTTTAATGTAGGAAACTTGCCTTTCATGGTTTCTAGAACCCTAGCTATGTACGCAGGCCCGTGTATGTATACGCATACATCAAACCTACGTATGCATATGCGTGTATGCGTACACAACCCTAGGGTTTCCATGGTCTTTATTTTGCAAAAATAGCTTTATTTTTTATTCATAAAAGAGTTATATTTTCCACAAAACCTTCCTCAAGTCAATTTATAATTAGATCAGGCCTTAAACCAACTTTGGGATTTAAAATTTTACCATCATAGGGGAATGGGGGCTCGAGTCGTAAGGGGTACAAAATGCGGTGTTTACAACTTGGTTGAACCTCGATCTAACATTAAAAATCTTGAACCTCTCCCTTTTTCGATTCATTGAACGGTCAAGGTATGAAAACTACGGTTAAGTCCCTAGTTTGAAATAATTTATTGGAAGATTCATATGTAATAATTGTTCTAGTATATGATGTCATTAATATTTGGAGATTTAATTTTACTTTTATTATTAGGTGTCACTAATGACACTAAAACTATGTTTGGTTGAGTAGATTTTAAGGAAGATGGAAAAAAATTGAGAGAAAATGAGAAAGAAAATAAAATTATGAGATGTTTGGTTGAAATGATTGATGAAAAGAAAACTAGTAGAGCCCAGGTGTCTACCAAAATGTTTTCTCTAGAAAACTGAAAAGACAACCATCACAGAGGATAAAACCAAAAAGCATTCATTGTACAAACGTGAGAGTCATGAGACGGTGAGAGAGCCTCTATGCATTGCATCTTGCCTTTTTATTTGTTTGTTTTGTTTTGTTATTTATTTATTTATTTATTTTTTGGTTTTTTCTCTTTAGTACTACTCATTTCTATTACATTTGCCTCGTCCTTGGGTTTTTTATTTTTCTTCCTTGGCTTATTTCTTTTGGAAACTTCTACTCGTTGTTGTTGTTGTTATTATTATTATTATTATTATTATTGGCGTTGTTATTCTTGCTGTTTTTTTTTTTTTTTTTTTGGTTCATCCTTTTTTTCCCTCTAATTTTTTACTTTTATTTTATATCTATCTAATAAGGGTATGAGTGTAAACTTGTACAAATAAGTTTTTCATCTCTCCACTTTTCTATCTTTCCAATCAAACACACAGGAAAGAAAACTAAATCGTTTCTATCCTCCCACTTTTCTATCCATTTCCCATTCTTTGTCCTTCCAATTTTTCACTCCTTCAACTAAACAGACCCTAAGAATAAAAAGAAAAAAAAATCAAGAAATATAGATTGTTATGTATAATATAATTATTTAATTGATATATTAAAAATGTAAACATATTATAACTTAAGGGACTTGACTAAATAAAATGATCTATAACTATGGAGTAATACTAGAGATACATCCCTTTTTACGCCAATATTCACATCTTATTTGCCTGTCAACTTTTAATTAGATTTCAATGCTTTCACATGAGTCCATTACATGTACTTGAAAAAACTAAAATTTAATAAAGAGTTGACACATAAGAAAACTGAAATCAAATAAAGAGTTGACACATAATTAGAGTATGGATTTTGGTGTAGGAAAGGGCGTGTGCCTAGTATTAGTCATAACTATCATGCAGGATGTACATGTTATAAAATTATGTAGCCTACAAATAAAAATATCACTTTAGATGTTGAGTAAGTCTAGTACCACAACTATTTCCACAACTTTCCCACAATTTGTCTATATGGTAACTTGTGAATGGTGGAATTATGAACCCACATTGTAAGGTTGAATTTATTCAACCATCTAATTGGCTTTATTCCGTGCCAAATTTGCTTGTAATTCAGCATTTAGTAACCCTGTATTTAGGTGGGTTTGTTGTAAGGGTAGTGAGTGAGATAGAGTGAAGATTGCTCAAGAGTGTGCAAGAAAACAGAGAGTCGCGGCTGGGACTCGCGGGTGGACTCGCAGCTGCAAGCCGCCAGAAGCTGCACACGTGCCAAGCATGCTGGAAGATGAACAGTCATGCTAGCTGGAGCACTACAGGACAAAACAGGACAACTGGCCATACGGTTAACTCGCGACTGGATCTCGCGACTTGGTCAAGCCGCGAGGTCAAGCCGCGAGCCACCCCTGTTTTGCCAAAACCTGACGTTTCACATTCCTCTCCCACTCCAGTATAAATACCCCTTTAACCCACGATTGAAAGAGAGCTTCCAGAGAGAATTTTGAGAGAGAAACCCTAAAGAAAAACCAGATTGCTTCACCCACAATCTATACCTTAGAGTCTCTTCAAATTCCCTTACTCTCTCCCTCTCCATTGTTAAATCCTTGAGAGGCATTATACCAAACCTGGTTCTCACCATCATCATCTCTGTGAGACAGTCGTTTGGAGTTCTGGGAAGCAGTTAGGAAGGAGCCAATCTTCATTGGTTGATGCTACGGTTTAGTAGCGGAATCTGGGAAGCTAGAAAAGAAAAAGGTTCGGCGCAACCTCGTTGGAGCAAGAAGCTTGGAGGGCTTAGGTGCACTGGGTAGATTAGGCTTGGAGGGTCTATTGCTGTCCTTGTATCCCAACTGTATTTTCTAGTGGATTGATTACCGCTTGGAGGGCGGCGGAGAGGTTTTTCGCCGAGGTCTTCGGTTTCCTCTTCGATAACACATTGCGTGTTGTCTTTGTGTTTGCATCTTCCTTCCTCTCTATCTTTGCCTTTATATTATCTGCTGTGATTTTATTATGTTACGCTTAGATAGTTTTTAAACTATTTCACATTATAGAATATGTTAAGTTTCCGCACACTTGTTGTTTAACATATTGCTTGTGTTGGTTAAGTTAATTTTTGGGGGTCTAAACGTTCAAAAGTGTTTTGTACACGTTTTTTGAACTTTCAATTGGTATCAGAGCGGGTACACTTGTTGTGGTTTTATTACCTAAGTGTGATCCTAGACCCCTGAGTTGTGGTTGTTGTTTTCGTTTATACCATGCTGAATTGTAGCTTAAGTGTTTGTGAAAATGACTCTATGCATATGTCTGAAAGGTGTCTTACTGATGATCTTGTAGAGTTATTAAAAACTAAGAAACATGCTAGAGTTTTTGTTCACATGCTGGAATATCTTGAAAATCAGAATCTTGTCTTACACAGTAGCATATCTGAATCTAAATCATTGATTAAGAAATATAAAAGAAAGAATAGAATGTTGTGTGAGATGATTGAGAATCTGAAAATGAAAAATCAATCTAAAAGAAGCATGAAACCTGATGATGAGTTTGTGTTTGAAGGTCAAGAATGTCTGTCACATGTGAACCTATTTGTGCATACCTCATTAAAGGTGTTTAATGCATGTTTGTGGTATCTTGACAGTGGGTGTTCTCGCCATATGACAGGGGATAAGTCACTGTTTAAGTCACTCAAAGAAAAGGTTGGTGACTATGTGACCTTTGGGGATGGAAGCCATGCTCAAGTCCTAGGCAAAGGAACCATTGAGATACCCGGTTTGCCTCTGTTGAAAGATGTGCTGTTCATAAAAGGGCTGAAGGAGAATTTGCTGAGCATCACTCAAATTTGTGATGACGATTTCCTGGTACAATTCTCTAAGAAAGGATGTTTGATCATCAATGAAGAGGGGATTCAGGTTTTGGAAGGAAATCGGACTACAGATAATTGTTATGGAATAGTTCCCACGGCACCAATATCGTGTAGAAGTGCTCGGGTGGATATGTTGGAGCTGTGGCATCACCGATTTGGGCATGCCAACTTCAAACAAGTAGCAAAAGTCTCCAAACTTGAAGCAGTCGAGGGACTTCCTAAGTTTGGAAGAGTGAAAAAGACCGTTTGTGGTGCATGTCAAATGGGGAAGCAAACTAAGGCAAGTCATCTCAAGGTAAATGTGATAGCCACCTCTCGGTGCTTGGAGTTACTTCATGTTGATTTGATGGGGCCCACCAGAACTGAAAGCCTGGGGGGGAAGAGATACATTATGGTCATTGTGGATGACTACTCAAGATACACTTGGGTTGAATTCCTTAGAGAAAAATCAGAAGATTGTGAGAGGTTGGAGATTCTGTGCAAGAAACTACAAAACGAAAAGGGGATACCGATAGCCAAAGTTAGAAGTGATCATGGAAGGGAATTTGAGAATGCAAGATTCGAGTCCTTCTGTGAGAAGAATGGAATTAAAAGAGAGTTTTCAGCTCCCAAAACTCCACAACAAAATGGAGTGGTAGAGAGAAAAAATCGTGTGATTCAGGAGATGGCAAGAGTCATGTTGCTTAACAAGCAAATACCTCAAAAATTTTGGGGAGAAGCTGTCAACACCTCGTGTCACATTGGCAATAGGATTTTCTTTCGAGTTGGTACAAAGAAGACTGCATATGAGATATGGAATGGGAAGAAGCCTAAAGTGAAGTATTTCCGGGTATTTGGAAGTAAATGTTATATCTTAAATGATCGAGAGAATCTTGGGAAGTTTGATGCAAGAAGTGATGAGGGTATTTTTCTTGGCTACTCTACTACAAGTCGAGCGTATAGAGTGTTTAACAAGAGAACAAAGGCTGTGATGGAATCCATAAATGTCAAGATTGATGATGCCTTACCTAAGGTGGAAATGATTGATGATGTAGAAGGGCCGAGCACCGAAGAGCCTGATGTTGAGGTAGAAGCTTTGGATATAAAAGGTGAAGAACCTATACCAGAAGTAGAATCGACTCCCATCAACCCAAGAATGGAAACGAGATCGATGTCTAGAACTTCAAGTCCTCTTACTCCTCCAGAAGTTCATCCTCCTATCTCTCGTAGTGATGAAGTTTCCACTTCAAAAAGGCCATCTTCAAGAGTTATCAAGAATCATCCGGAAAGTAATATCATAGGATCACTTGATGACGGTCTTCGCCTCAGGAAAGGAAATATTCTGCTAGCCAATCATGTAACATATCACTGTTATCTTGCACAGTTTGAACCAAAAAGTGTTGAAGAGGCTCTTCAAGATGAGAATTGGGTTGAGTCAATGCATGAAGAGCTGAATCAGTTTGTGAGGAATGATGTGTGGGAACTTGCTCCACGGCCTGAGAACGTTCATGTTATAGGCACAAAGTGGATTTTTAAAAACAAAACTGATGAAGATGGAGAGATAATTCAAAACAAGTCTCGGTTAGTGGCTCAAGGATACACACAAGTAGAAGGGGTAGATTTTGATGAATCATTTGCTCCGGTGGCAAGACTCGAATCCATTCGAATCCTCATGTCCATTGCGTGCACTTTGAATTTCAAACTTTATCAAATGGATGTTAAGTGTGCTTTTCTGAATGGATATCTAAATGAAGAAGTTTTTGTTGAGCAACCAAAAGGATTTGAGGATCCTCATTTTCCAGATCATGTATTAAGATTGAAGAAAGCACTTTATGGTTTAAAACAAGCGCCTAGAGCCTGGTACGATCGTCTTACACATTATCTTCTAGATAGAGGTTTCAAGAGAGGGTACGCCGATCGAACTCTGTTTGTCAAAAATGATGAAGATTATCTCTTTGTGGCACAAGTCTATGTTGATGACATAGTGTTTGGGGCAACTATCGAAGATCGTGCTACTGAATTTTCTGAGGAGATGAAGAAGGAGTTTGAGATGAGCATGGTGGGGGAGCTCACATTCTTTTTGGGTCTTCAAGTCAAACAACAGAAGGAGGGTATATTTGTATCTCAAGAGAAGTATGCCAGAAACATTGTCAAGAAGTTTGGCCTAGACTCCAAAAAACATGTCTCCACTCCCATGAGCTCTTCCACTAAACTGAATGTGGATTCATCAGGAGTTGAAATAAGTCCTACATTGTATAGGAGCATCATAGGAAGTTTGCTCTACCTTACAGCCAGTAGACCGGACATTGCTTTCAGTGTGGGCGTTTGTGCCAGGTACCAAGCTAATCCGAAGGAATCTCATCTGACTGCTGCTAAGCGAATCATTCGATATGTGAATGGTACTGCAAACTATGGTCTGTGGTATTCAAAAGACTCAAATGCGTGTCTTGCTGGGTATTCAGATGCTGACTGGGCTGGCAGTGTAGACGATCGGAAAAGCACTTCAGGCGGCTGTTTTTATCTTGGTAACAATCTTGTTTCGTGGATGAGCAAGAAGCAGAATTCAGTGTCCCTATCTACTGCAGAAGCAGAATACATCGCTGCTGGAAGTTGCTGCACTCAGCTTCTTTGGATGAAGAAATTACTTCATGACTATGGAATTCCTCAAGAAACGATGTGTGTCTTCTGTGACAACACCAGTGCCATCAACCTTTCCAAGAATCCTGTTCAGCATTCAAAATCCAAACACATAGAGATACGTTACCATTTCATTCGGGATTTGGTAGAGGAAAGAGTTGTGTGTCTTGAGTTCATACACACCGACAATCAAAAGGCAGATATCTTCACCAAGCCTCTCGATGGTCCACGGTTTGAATCACTCCGTAAGACCATTGGTGTTGGTACAATTCCTTGACTCTCTTGTGTGTTGTGTGCTTCACATTTTTATAATATGATAAATCTGTCTGTGTTGGGGCACACACCTTTTTGTTTTAGCCTTTTTGTGCAACATGTTTCTTGTTTGTTTGTCCTTTTGTGAATACTGCTGTTTCTTTTTATGTGTGTTCAATCATTTTTGTTTCTTGTGTCAAAAATCCAAAAATCACATAAAAAATTAGAAAATCAAAAAGCTTGATTGACTTTGTTGAGTTTTGTCTCAAAACTTGTTTTGCCTTGTATCTTTGTGCTAATGGCTTTGTGCATTTTCGAGCATTGCTTGTTTTTCTTACACTCATATCACTGTGGGAAAAATCTTGAAATCTATGTGATTGTTGTAAATAGATCTTCAAACTTGTCATGAATGATTAGTGAATGGTTATGTTGATCTTGAGACATGCATAGACTTGTGTCTATATATCTTCCCACTTTTTATTTTTGTTTTGCTAAAAAGAGCTCACCAAATGTAAATCTCCAAATGAAAAGAGATATTGAACTGCAAAAGCCTGTCGCACATTCTAGTATTTGACTAGGAAAAAGGGTAAGCGACCTTATATTAAAAGTGAATGTTCATTCAAAAAGGCCAAAGGCCTGTTCTTCAAAGAGAAATGTTATATATCCCTCTCTCAATGAGAGATGATTGCCTCAAAAGAGCAAAAAAAGATCAAATGTTATGTTTGAAAGTGGAGTAAAATGATAAGCTCCAAGTTATGCTATCAAGTTGTGTGGGAGGTCATATTTACATATTTCTATAATTGAGATGGGTCACATAATCTAGTGCTAATTGTGTATGCCTTGGTTGAATTGATCATTGAAACTTCACATTAGACGAAGGACTATCTCATTGTTGATATCCACACACTACACACAAGTTTATGTTCAATAAATGCCATATTCATTTGTGTGATTGTACTTGATGAAATGTGTTTTTCACATGCTCAATCTTTGTTAATTCCAGCACAAAAAGATTTTTGAGTGTTTTAGGTGTTTTTGGAAAGTATTTTGTTTGAAAAATCTGAAAATTTCAAAAATCCAGTTTTTGCCCTGTTTTGGCGGCTCAGTCGTGGGTGTGTCAAGTCGCGAGCCTCAGTCGCATCTTCGCTGGTCATTTTTGGCGACTTGTTCGCGAGTGGAAGGTCCAGTCGCGAGGTTCACTCAGAGATTTTCGCGGCTCAGCTCGCGACTCACTCGCGGGTAGACCCTCCAGTCGCGAAAAACACTTAGAAAAATTTTTCAACTTTTTGTCCTTCAGTGTTTTGGCGGCTTGATCTGGCGACTTTTTGGCGACTCGTTCCAGTCGCGAAAATCGCGTGTTTTGGATAAACAGGGGCAGTTTTTAAACTTTTTATTTTTCCCTCGATCTTTTTGTGACTGTTCATTGTCTTTCTCATCTGCTCTTACACTGTGTCACCGTGCCTCCATTTTCGATCTCCCATACTTGTCTCATTTCAGCTCAAAATCATCGACTAACAGGTATGGTTTTCTGTCCTGCACTCTATTTTACTTGTTGTTATGGTTTTCCCTCTGGTTCATTCTCATTTGATTGTGATTTTGTGATGGGTTTTAGCTCAACTATTATTCTGTGTTCTAGCTTCGCTTGGATGCTTGTGTTTCTGTGTTTGAGCTTGTTTATGTTGGTGGCTGTGTTCTTCATCATGTGCTTAGCTAGGGTTAGCTAATTTTTGTCTGATCTGCTGTTGATATCATGTTTCACTATGATCCTGTGTGGTAATCCATTGATGTATTGTTGAATGTGGGTCCTTTTCCAGCTGATTATGTGGTTATTTTTGGCCTCCCTCTTCTGTGTAGTTCAATTTGGGCCATGTGTGTCTCTCATTGTTATTGTCTGACCATTTTCATCCAGCTGTTAAGGTTTCTTCATTGTCCCTAAATTTTCACTAACCCACTGCTGATATAGTCTGTTGGATTGTGTTCTGTCATTTCCTTTGTTTATAATGCAGACTGGTCATGTCTCCATTCAAAAAGGCTGCTGTGAAAGGAGGTTCTTCCAAAGGGAAGGAACCCGTAATTGATGTTGATGAAGACACACCTCTCCCGAAAGTGACTCGCTCTTCATCACAGCGATTCGATCCCAATAAGTTCAGATCATATGCAGCCTATCAGTCATATGAGAATTTTTTTCTTCATGCCACACCATTACTAGAAAGAGCTGTGGATCTGTCCTCACTTCATAACACTGACATTCCGAAATGGTTTGCTCACAAGGATTGGAATTACCTTCTCTCTGATCCGGATATCGTGTATGAAGAGTTGGTTAAAGAATTTTATGCTAACGCAATTGTGGAAGGCGATGAACTTAAGTGCTGGGTTCGGCAAAGGAGCTTTTCTGTCTCTCCTACATACCTGGCAGAAATTCTTCACATCAACAGACCCATTTTTCGACATTCACCGGTCTATGATGATCTATGTCCTGATGAGGAGCTTCTCAAACAAAGTCTTGGTCAAGACTTGGAGTTCTCACCCAATGGCAAATCCATCAGTGTTTCCTCCCTTTCTTCGAAACTGAGAGTTTCCTATTCAACGGCTGATGAGTCTCCTATTCCCAAACCGAGTCCAATCAACATGCGTACATACAATGCAAGTGTTGGACATAGTCGGAAGAGAGCCAAACCAGAAACTTCTGCATCTCACAGTGACTCTCAGTTCAGCAATCTCTCCCTCGATGAGAAACTTGATCGCATTGTTTCCTCTGTCCACGAGTTGAATACAAAGATGTCTGGACTCATTGCTTCTCTACACCATCAAAGCAACCGATGGGATATGAAGTTTACTTCTCTTCAAACTCAATTGGATCAAATTCAGAGAAAGCTAGAAGAGGATGACTAGCCTATTCCATGACAAAAAGGGGGAGTGATAGGCATAATCAGAGGGGGAGGATATTACCCTAAGGGGGAGCGTCAGTATCTAAGGGGGAGTGTCTTTATTTTTTTTCAGTTTCATTTTTCTATTTAAGTTGATATATTGTGTTTTGTTAAACTGTTATTCAGGATATTCTGTGTTTTTGTACCCATGTGCTTTTGTAAGCTTTTAGGGTTATTGTTTTATGCATAGTTTGTAGGCTTTATGGTATGTACCTTGCTTAGTGCAGCCTTTATGCTATGTTGAAATCAGTACTTTAATCTAAATGTTCCGCATTTTGGTTTATGTACTGTCACTCTTGTGCCCTTGTAGGATTGTTCCTAGATGCATATGCCTTGTGTGCTATGCATTGGTTGAGTGTTGAGCATACAAGTGTCTTGCCTTGTGCTTGTTAACTTGTATGTCCTTGTGTTCATTCCAAGTGTGAATGAGCACTGTGATCACTACCTTGTGGTGTTCACTTGGTTGATCAAGCCATGGTTTGTATCTTACTCCATCTTTGCTTGATCACATTCTGCCTGTTTCATATGCATTGATAATTTTCTGCTTACAATGATCATGGTGTATTGTTGTGTTTCAGGAGTATTTTGTTCATATGATTCAAGTGCTTCACAGCTTCTAGAGTTAGGTGTGAGTGAGTTTTGTTCAACTGTTCCCAACTCACATATTAAGTCTAGAGTCTGTTTTAGGGTTTTGTCACGGAATAGCCAAAGGGGGAGATTGTAAGGTTGAATTTATTCAACCATCTAATTGGCTTTATTCCATGCCAAATTTGCTTGTAATTCAACATTTAGTAACCCTGTATTTAGGTGGGTTTGTTGTAAGGGTAGTGAGTGAGATAGAGTGAAGATTGCTCAAGAGTGTGCAAGAAAACAGAGAGTCGCGGCTGGGACTCGCGGGTGGACTCGCGGCTGCAAGCCGCCAGAAGCTACACACGTGCCAAACATGCTGGAAGATGAACAGTCATGCTAGCTGGAGCACTACAGGACAAAACAGGACAACTGGCCATACGGTTAACTCGCGACTGGATCTCGCGACTTGGTCAAGCCGCGAGGTCAAGCCGCGAGCCACCCCTGTTTTGCCAAAACCTGACGTTTCACATTCCTCTCCCACTCCAGTATAAATACCCCTTTAATCCACGATTGAAAGAGAGCTTCCAGAGAGAATTTTGAGAGAGAAACCCTAAAGAAAAACCAGATTGCTTCACCCACAATCTATACCTTAGAGTCTCTTCAAATTCCCTTACTCTCTCCCTCTCCATTGTTAAATCCTTGAGAGGCATTATACCAAACTTGGTTCTCACCATCATCATCTCTGTGAGATAGTCGTTTGGAGTTCTGGGAAGCAGTTAGGAAGGAGCCAATCTTCATTGGTTGATGCTACGGTTTAGTAGCGGAATCCGGGAAGCTAGAAAAGAAAAAGGTTCGGCGCAACCTCGTTGGAGCAAGAAGCTTGGAGGGCTTAGGTGCACTGGGTAGATTAGGCTTGGAGGGTCTATTGCTGTCCTTGTATCCCAACTGTATTTTCTAGTGGATTGATTACCGCTTGGAGGGCGGCGGAGAGGTTTTTCGCTGAGGTCTTCGGTTTCCTCTTCGATAACACATCGTGTGTTGTCTTTGTGTTTGCATCTTCCTTCCTCTCTATCTTTGCCTTTATATTATCTGCTGTGATTTTATTATGTTATGGCTTAGATAGTTTTTAACCTATTTCACATTATAGCATATGTTAAGTTTCCGCACACTTGTTGTTTAACATATTGCTTGTGTTGGTTAAGTTAATTTTTGGGGGTCTAAACGTTCAAAAGTGTTTTGTACACGTTTTTTGAACTTTCACACATGGACTTACTTTTTTTCATCCCTTACAACTTGTCTATATGATGAGTTGTGGCCAAAATTATTAAAATTGTTGTTGTAGTACACTTACTCTTAGATGCGGTTTAAACTATTTGACTTAATGCATTGCAAAATTTCACTCTAAATGACCAATTGAATAATAAATGTATTAAATGTAATTATTGTCTTCAAAATTAGAGTGATAATTGATTAAGAAGATTCATTTACTCGACAAGAGTTTATTTGACCACACCTTTTTTAGTATAATATATATATATATATATATATATATTGAAGCCAGTATAATTCATATTATTTAGAGATCTAAATTGTTCAAACAAAATCTATAATTTTTTTTCTTTTTTAAATATGATAGAATTTAAACTTATTGTGTCAATTCCATAAGAATTGCTCTTTGTCATTAGTCAAGACACCAATGTTGATAACATTAGACTCAAAACACCAACCTTGATAACATGACCCTATCATAATTTCTCTAAAGCCCAAAAAAGAATAGATATCTTTTTTTATTTTATTTTATTTTTTAAGTACGGATAGAGATCTTTCTAATTCACCTTAATTCATTCAACAACATAACAATTGAAGGGTATATAGAAATAGACAGAATACGTAATGATTTTTTTTTTTTTGGCAAATATTTGCTGTGAATTATCAGCCCTCGCTTACTTTCTCCTCTTCTTGCTTGCTGTTGTGAAACTACAGTTCTTTTTTTTTTTTGGTTGAAAAGGATGATATGCATTGATTATCTAGCTATAAAAGCCAAAGTATTGGCTAAAAGCCTTAAAGAGTACAAACCATAAACATCAGATTCTAATTTGATACAAAGCTCAAGTTCTTTTGTAATTGGGTGCATTGCTATGAAATATGGGAAATTTATTAAGTTCCATGTGAATAAATAGTTGAGAACAATTATTGAAGAAAAAGTAGATCTTCCCGTGGCAAACAAAGATTCAGTGCCCGGCAGAACCTGTAAAAAGGTACATTTAGCTTCAGTTTAATCACGAGGGACGGAGGTAGATTCAAGAAAAATCATTTACAAGTGGTACAATTCCATGTGAGTTTCTTTTTTAATGAGCAATATGGACCACTATCAGTACATAGTACTGCATTACACTATACAAAATGGAAGCTCAAAAAATCAAAGATGCCCGGGATTTTGCCCAAATCCAAATGCATCTAATCTATTGAAGAGTGGGTCTCCTGATTTTCAAGACAAACGAAAATCGTTCTTTCACACTCAACAATAACAAATGCGAAGAAGAGGATTTATCCAGATTAATTAAAAAGGTCCTCTACATCTTTTTTTTTTTTTTGGGGGGGGGAAGAATCCTCTACTAAATTAGTCGGTGATGAATGTATAATAAGTCTTTGACATCATCGCATGAAAACGCTGCAAATAATAATCAGATAAGATCTTACGTGATTCTATTTTGTACCATCCAAAATCTATTAATTACTTTCCGAGAAAAATGATTAGAGATATCAAGAGTATTGTTTTATGCCCCAAATTGATGATGTAGCGGATTAATCAATTATTTACCAATTATGACGATTAAGTCATCATAATTGTCTTTCTCAAAAAAAAAAAAAAAAAAAGTCATCACAATTGTAACAATTTAATCACAACCACAACATGTACCAAATTTGCGAAGTAAATCGAGAAACAATAGATAACACGAAGTGAAAAAAATAAAAAAATAAAATAAAAATGGAGAATAATCTGATGGAAAAAAACACTCCAAGGGCGACATACAGATAAGTACGCAAAGAAAGAAAAATGTAGAATGGAAGACAATGGCTTTGCTAACCAGTCTCAAGGCAAACGAATCAGGTGTTCAAATCTGTGTAAAAACTAAAATCCTTCCAAATTATATTCACCAGTGTTCAACATTTTAACCTGCATAATGCACGGGATCATTTTATTCATTTGAAGACAATTAAGTTAATAAAACTATACAATAAAATACATTAAAATTCATCCGGAGCATGTTGTATTTGTGGGTATGCTGTCTATAAATTAGAATGAAATTCGAGTAGTAGGATAATACAATTTAACTGTGTTGAATCAACTTAACTTAGTTTCTCAAAAAAAAAAAAAAAAAAAAATCAACTTAACATAAAAATTAAATCATAAAGAACTTTGTAATATATTTATACTTAGATAGTTAGATCAAGTAAATGCAACAAAGAGTATTCATAAGTTATCATCGGTTGATCATGATAGCGTTCATGAAAAATGGAAGATGATTGTATTCCACTACACATTGGCAGGTAGGACCATTTCCAGCTCCGGTTGGACCATTTCTATCACCCACAATTTGGAAAGTATTTTGTCTTCCGAACCATTTTCTTTTGGTTGACCTCTCAAACTTTGTCGTCCCTTTCTTTGTTGTGCTACTCCGGCATTATTCTTTTTAATTTTCTATTATAACATAGTGAAGGATCAAAAGTAATTTTAATGACTTTTTTAACACAGGGAGTATGTATTTGAAAATCTTCTTATATTTCTTTTGTTCTATGTTTCTTTTTTATCCAGCATTAACAAATGAAAAAGAGATTCATTTAAAAATAAAAGCAACAAAGAGGAAATTAGGCTAAAGAATTTAAATATCCTTGGAGATCTAAATTTGCTAACACTTGCAAAATGATGTAGATAATAATTTAAATGGTAGTGACGTTGTTGACAACACGAACCCTAGTACTAAGGTGGTACAACATATGCATGAAGATGTAAAGCTTTATTAGTAGAGTCATTTGGAGCACAGATAACATGACAACACGGACCCTATAGTACTAACGTGGTACAACATATGCATGAAGATGTAAAGCTTTATTAGTAGAATCATTTGGAGCACAGATAACATGACAACATGAACCCTATAGTACTAAGGGGGTACAACATATGCATGAAGATGTAAAGCTTTTTATCAGTAGAATCATTTGGAGCATAGATAACAACATGATTTTGAAATCTGTACTGTTTATTGAGGTTGAACCGGAGTCAAACCGTGATGATGTCATAATTAATTTAATAATTATTTTAAATATATATATATATATATATATTAACTTAGTAAAAAAAAAAAAAAAAAGTCCAATTAAAACTATTAATCCATATTTTAACTATGTCTAATGATGGGGTACCAAAAAATAGTACCATCTCTGACTCGTCCATAGGAGTCATCCAACAGCCAAAGGCCAACCATTTAAGGAGGTTGCCCGTAAACGAAAGGCCGTCCATGCATGTAGGGGTTGTCCATGGGGAAAGCGCCTAGACAATCATCCGACACTTGGGAAATTTCCAATAATGGATTTACCCATATGAGTTAAAGGTTCGGACCATGTGGAACTTTGAAACGAGAACAAACTCCTTATTTATCGCCATAGCTTCGTCACAAGTGCTTAACCTCCAGTGGCAGTTGTAGAAGATAAGATTGAAAGTTCTAACTTCTATAGCCATTGTGGAAGCTATGTTTGAACTTACCAACTTCCACAAATATTGGGGAAGTTACTAAACAAGTAACCATTCCAAGGCTCTCTATATAAGGCCTCGCCCATATCAAATCAAGGTAAGTTTTTCATAACTCTTGAAAAGTCGGAACTCTAGAATCTAAGAGAGAAGCTAACTTAAGCATCGGAGGGTTCTTGGCCAGTTCACCCCGGTCACCTTTTGATTGTGTGTTTTTCTTTTCAAGCCTTCCAAGCAACCATCATTTTATTGAAGCCCGGAGCATTCAGTCTACTGATTTTATGTGAACCATCAACTAATATATCCATCTTAAGCCCCCAAATATGAAATATCTATCCAATAATAATAACCATTTTTTTTTTTATAAAAAGAAAATTAAAAGCATCAATTTGTACCGACACAAGTGGACAAAAGAGGATGATATGATGTATCATCATATCATGTGGGGCTTAAGGCTTTGTAAGAAACAAAGTCTAGAATTGACTTTCCAATTTCCATTTTCCAAAGCCCACGTGACTAGCTCACTGTTGGAAAAATTAGCATGAAGTGAATAAGAAATTTGTTAGGTTCTAAAGTTTAGGACTTTGTGTATTTAGAACTCTAATTTGTATTGTTGGCAAACCATGATCAAAACAATGTGTTTAGAAGTGTTTAAAGCTAGCTCAAAGTTGTATGTCAATGTAAAGTTGGAATCGAGTGTAAAGCAGAAAGCACTGTGGCTTTCGGCCTGGCTCGATCGATCGAAGCTTAGGCTCGACCGATCGAAACTCGGGCAGATTGCTTTTCTGCAGAATTTTCCAACTCAGCCCTAGTTGTTTTAAAACGTTTTTAGGGTTTCTTATTTGTCCTAAGTATAAAAGGCAAATCCTAGCCACGTTTTAGTGTTGCTCATATTGCGATTTGTGTAAATCTCTTGTGAGATCTAGAGGAGCTTTCTTTTACACAAACTTAGGGTTTTCAAGGAGGAGATATTTTCTACACCTTGATGATCAAAACAGTTGCTGCGATTAAAGCTTAAAGAATACACAAGCAGGGGTGCTTGTAGTTGGTGGGAATCCAAAAAAGAAGAAGTCTGTGGATTCGGAGTTTGCACGTGGTCGTGTTAGTAAGTTCTACTGGTTGGTAGCATTAGGAAGTCGAGCGAGGGTGCTTGTAAGTCCTTTTGTATGAACTTCGATTCTTTCAAGATAGTGGATTCAAGTTTACCTTGAGGATAGTTAGGTCAAATCCTCCCCAGGTTTTTACCGGTTTGGTTTCCTAGGTGATCATATCATGTGTTATTTATTTTCCGCTGCTTTGCATGATTTGATCTTTATTATTGTGATAACCTAGACTTGTTTAATTGGACTAAGTAACAACTTGGCTAATTACCTAGGTTTAATCAATTGTTTAAGGGGTCTAAAAACTATCAAAATTGATATTTTCTATGTTCACTTGAAGATGTTATTAAAAGTGGTAAAAATCATGAGTCTCACATAGGAAATGAAAGAGATAATATATGAGTTTATATACTCATGAGTTGGACATTGGGTTGAGCTTTTGACATATGTGGACTGGACCTACTTGTCCAAATAATAATATTTTATTATTTTAATTTTTGAGTCAGTTAGTTTGTGCAGAATAGTTATTACTAAAACATAGTGCTTGTTACGTATAATTTTTCATAGTCCTCATTCATAAAACTACTTAAAAAAAAAAATCTCAAAAAAGGTGAGAATATTTTGTGCATTTCATTTTGTGTCAAAGAGAGAGAAAGAGGCATTGAGTAGTTCGCAGAGCACGACCTTGTGTGCTTTGTTTTCGTGTTGTAGATCATTTTATCCTGGGAGGCAGACGTCCGTGAGTCTTAAAGCATCACAGTAATTGTGTGAGAGGCGAAATCTGCTTTAAGGAGATTGTGTCAAACACAATACTTGATTTGAATAATTCGTCTTTCATATATTTGGTCTGTGAGTTTTTAATTATTTACAGATTTCTTCTTATATATGTACAATATCTATTTATTGTGTTTGTTTATCATATCTATTTGTGTTATTATTAGTATTTAGATCTGTATGTTGTTATTTTTACTTTATCACAAAAAATAAATTGTTAAAATATATCCAACCATCTTAAAGCAGATTTTCTATATTTTAATTTATTTTGGTAATTCACGGTGAAAGGAATTATGTGATTGTCGAAAAACACTAAATCGCAGTTGTATATACGCTGCGGAAAACTTGGAAAAGCTGGGGTTGTGTTTACCGCTTAGTATGAATATCTACTTGTTTATACTATAAATTAATTCGTGATCTTCAAAAGTTGATTACGTGTTTGACTGTGCTGGTGATATTGATTTTTCAAGGCTATCCATCTTCTTTAATTATATCATATAATATTAGGATATTTGTCTCTTTGGATTTTTAATTGGATGGGCATGCTGTAGAGTCATGTGTGTAGACTGTATGATTGATGTTTGCTTTGTTTCTAGCCTTTCACGTGTATCAGTTTCAATTCTGACGCCACTGCTGTGTGTTCTGGTTTCGTAAACCGCATTTGTGTGAAACATGTATTTGATTTACGGTTATTAAATTCTAGTTTTGTAATTCTTTTTTGGCGTTTGATTCAAGTCGGTTCACTTTGTTAATCTCTGATATCGTGATTTTGTGTGAGTTTGATTTATATTGCCATGCCTTGGTCTATAGTGGATTATACAAAAGTAACAAAACGAAACACTATGCATTTGACCTGAATTCGGTGATGACTGTTACTTCTGTTCGTTTTACTTCAATAACAATGTGGGTCTAGGTTTGTGGGCTTCCTTTTGATCTGTTGTCTGAGGAGGTAGGTAGAGATATTGGTAATGGACTAGGTAAGGTTGTGGAGATTGATTTGAAAGCTTTTTCATCATATTAAGCCCGTTTTCTATGGGTAAGGGTTGAACTACCATTGGAGAAACCGCTATGTAGAGGTGGTGTTGTTGCAAGTCCTGAAGGAGATAAGGTTTGTATTGGCTTTAAATATGAAAGATTAGTAGGGCTTTGTTTCAAGTGTGGTCGGATTGATCATGAAGCCAGAGCTTGTTCTTTTCACGTCGACTATCAGCAAGAACTTCCTTATGGTGAATGGTTGAAGGCAGGTTTTCATAAAAACTTTATTTATGCAAACATTGGTGGCAATTTTGAAAGAAGGGAGGTTGACGTGCAAGTGGGTCCGAGTTGGGGAAGATTATCTATGTTGTCTGTTAGGGAGAATGTAAATCCGGAGATTGATACTGTGGGATTAGTTTTAGGGCAGAATCACCTTGAAGTTGTTAGTGGAGGTTCTTTTGGTGGGCCATCCAAGGGTGGCGCTGTGATTGAGTCAATTGCGAAGGTTGGAACAGTTGCAACTTTTGCTGGGAAACCTACTCCTTATTTTGAGGCGATAATTTCTGAGCTTGATCAAGCCATCCAATCAGAGTCGATTATTTCGAAATCAAACTCTATCCGTGTGGAGCAGTTGATGGACAAAAGAGACATTTACTCGGGCTTGGTTGATATTGAGGTGATGGATGAAGTTTTAACTTCTTGCAAACATGTTTCATCAGGAAAACAATTAGAGCAATGTAGTGATTCGTGTCTTCAGGAGGTTGTTTATGGCTTTAACGCTGGCAAAGGAAGTGGACAACAGTGCAATAACCCGGTTAAAGGCAAGCCCAAGAGAAGTGGAAATAAAAAGCCCACTTCAATGGATAATATTTTAAGTAGTGCTGGAGATGATGGGCTCAAGAAAGGGACTTGGAAGAGGGCTCATACTAAGGCACGGTCTGGTTTGGATTTGCCTCTTAATAATGTACTTGGTCCAAAGAGGAGTAACAAGGAGATTTCACGTGAAACAGAGAATGCAGAATTGGAAAAAAAGAAAACTAAGGTGAGTAACAATGAAGGTTTACATGTTCTTTCTGGGGTGGATCAGATTAAATTGGTGGAGGTTGCTAGACAACCCCGTCGGGCATTATAAGTCTATTGAGTTGGAGCTGTCGAGGGCTTGGGAACCATCAGACAGTTCTTGCCTTGATAAAGGTAATCAATAAACAAGATCCCAATATTTTCTTTTTAATGCAGACAAAATCTGGTTTGGATTGGATGATAAAGGTTTGTGATTGGTGTAAATATAAAAACGGTCTTATTGTGCCTAGTAGGGGAAGTAGTGGTGGTTTAGCTTTATTTTGGAAAAAAGAGATTAGGCTTGATATTTAGACTTATTCTTATTCACATATTGATGCATGGGTAGATGGGGGGAATGGTATTGGTTGGTGGCACCTTACAGGGTTTTATGGTGAACCTGATACTTCTGAAAGATGGGAATCATGGAAAAAACTTAAACATTTACATGGGACATCCTCTTTGCTGTGGCTAGCAATTGGGGATTTTAATGAAATTACTAGCATGGCTGAAAAGGAGGGAGGAAGTAACAGAACAAGACAGCAAATGAAATATTTTGTTGACACTATTAACGTTTGTGGTTTTAAGGAAGTTCGGTTCACGGGGCCATTGTTTACTTGGTTGTACTTAAAAAAGGATGGGTCCCAAATTAGAGAAAGGTTGGATAAAGCTTTGGCTACGATGGAGTGGTTTCATTTATTTCCAATGGCTAAGCTTACTCATCTTTCATCATCGGCTTCAAATCATTCCCTTTTCGTTCTTCAGTTGTTTGCAAAACCAAGAAAAAAGAGGATGGGTAGGGTTTTCTGATTTGAATCAATGTGGTTAAAGGACCCGAGATGTGAGGCTATTGTGGAGGAAGCTTGGGATGAAGGCTTGTATGGAGAGTCAGGTGATGTTCTTAATAGATGCTTGGAGAGTTGCCGTGCTAGACTTGAGGTGTGGAATGGCATAGAATTTGGTAATCTGGGGAAAACAGTGGCTGAATTACAGAAAAAGTTAGAATGATTAGAGCTGCAACCTTTAACACCGGATATGATTAGATATTTGAAGAACACTAGAATTGAGTTGAATTGTTGGATGGATAAGGAAGATGATATGTGGAAACAAAGATCAAGATTTAGTTGGCTGCAATCTGGGGATAGGAATACCAGATTTTTCCATGAGAAAGCTTCAACAAGATACAAAAAGAATTTCATAGAGGGATTAATGGATGAGAATGGTAGGTGGTTGGAGGGAGATGAGCATGTGGAAGAGTTGATGTTGCAGTACTATGAGAGGCTTTTTACTAGTAGTGATCCTATGGATTTTGAAGAAATTCTAGATGCAGTTCAACATAAAGTCACCCTTAAGATGAATCAGGTACTTGAAAGGGAGTTTACAGAAGTTAAAGTGAAAAATGCCGTTAAGCAAATGTACCCTTTGAAGTCTCCTAGACCGGATGGCATGCCTCCACTGTTTTATCAACACTTTTGGTCCAAGATTGGTGGTGTGGTTACTTCAACCGTTTTGGCCTTCCTCAATTCAGGTATCATTCCACCGAACTTTAATCATACACATATTGTCCTTATTCCTAAATGTAAAGAGCCAAAAACTGTGACTGATTATAGACCCAATAGTCTTTGTAATGTGGTTTATAAAATTGCATCAAAAGCCATTACTAATAGATTGAAAAAAGTTCTTCCTTCTATTATTAGTGATACCCAAAGTGTATTTGTGCATGGTAGGTTAATCACTGATAATGTTCTTGTAGCATATGAGATGATGCATCATATTAGTCAAAAGAAGAGTGGAAGAATGGGTGATTTGGCTCTAAAGCTTGATATGAGTAAGGCATATAATAGGGTAGAGTGGATATGGTTGGAAAAAATTATGCAAAAGTTGGGTTTTGATGATAAATGGTGTGCTTTGATTATGAATTGTGTCACTACTATTTCTTATTATGTGAAGATTAATGGCAAGCCTAAAGGGCATATTGTTCCAAGTAGGGGAATCAGGAAAGGTGATCCACTATCTCCCTACCTATTCTCGTTATGTGCGGAAGGACTTTCTACTCTTATTAAGAAAGAGGTGGAGAATGGAAGGTTAGGGGGAGTTGCAGTTTGCCATAGAGGTCCCAAAATATCTCATCTTTTCTTTGCCGATGATAGTTTGATTTTTTGTAGAGCTTCCTTGGAGGAGTGTGATGCACTTCCGAGTTTATGAGTGTGCTTCGGGGCAGCAATTAAATCGTGCTAAAACTTCTTTATTTTTTAGTGGTAATACTCCTATTGATATTCAAGAAGTCATCAAAGAGAGGTTTGGGGCCCAAGTGATAAAGCACCATGAGAAATATCTTGGTTTGCCATCATTGGTGGGAAGGAATAAGAAGAACACTTTCAATTCTATTAAGGAAAAATTAAGAAAAAAGCTTGCTGGATGGAAAGAGAAGTTATTGTCTAAGGCGGGGAAAGAAGTGTTGATAAAAGCTGTGGCACAAGCAATTCTGACGTATACTATGAATGTTTTCAAATTGCCTGACTCTCTATGTGAGGATTTGATGAGTATGATTCGTAATTTTTGGTGGGGGCAAAGAAATGATGAGAGGAAGATAGCTTGGATGAGTTGGGAAAAATTATGTGCTTCAAAGAGTTGTGGTAGGATGGGTTTTAAAAAGCTTAAGGAGTTCAACTTGGCTTTATTGGTAAAGTAAGGGTGGAGACTTCAACAGGTTATGACTCATTGGTGTACAAGGTTTTGAAGGCTAAGTATTTCCCTACAGGTGATTTTTCATAGGCTGTTTTGGGTAATAATCCATCATTTACATGGCGGAGTATTATGTGTGCTCAACCTCTTGTTAACTATAGTTTACGATGGTGAGTTGGCAATGGTGAGAGAATCCGGATTTGGGGTGATAGATGGCTGCCTAAGCCTTCAACTTTCATGGTTTCATCTCCTAGGTTGTTTATGCCACAAGATATAAAGGTTGGAGAGTTGATGAATAAGGAAGAGGCTTCATGGAAGGTTGATGTCGTTAATGCTCTGTTTTTGCTGCATGAAGCAGAGGCTATAAAAGCAATTCCTATAAGTTCTAATTTGCTAGAAGACAAACAGATTTGGGCTTGGAGCACTAATGGAGCTTTTTCAGTAAAAAATGCCTACTGGGTTGCTTCTCAAATGTCATTAGTTGATTCCTCAAGTTCAAGTTCTGATGGCAGCCAAGAAAAAAGCTTTTGGAAACGTCTATGGCAGATCAATGTGCCTCATAAAATAAGGCACTTTGCTTGGAGGGCTTATCGAGACATCCTTCCGTTGAAAAATAACCTTGTTAAAAGAAATGTTTTGCAGGTTGATATATGTGATGGCTACAACATGGAGGCAAAGGATTCAATACATTTTTTCTAGAAATGCACCTGAACTAAAGAACTATGGTCTTCATCGAAATTGGTTTTTCCCAACATGATGGACCAGCTTAGTTATTTTAAGGAGATGTTATGGTGTTTTTTGATGGACAAAAAGAGTTCACCGGAAAACATTGAGCTGCTGTTGACTTGTGCATGGGCGATGTGGGGTAATAGGAATGATATTTGTTATGGCGGAATGCGAAAGGATGGAAGGATGCTTCTTCAATGGGCAATGCAATACTTGGAGGAATATCGGGTTGCTATTGATTTATTACCGAATGCTCAGGTGTCTGTCTAGCATGATCAGAGATGGATTCTGCCACCTGCACCGTGTTTCAAGTTCAATGTTGATGGTGTTGTGTTTGCAAAGCTGCACTCTGTGGGAGTTGGAGTCATAGTACGGGACTGGAATGGGCGATTTGTAGCGGCAATGTGCAAACAAATTCATGCACCATTGGGGCCTCTTGAAGCGGAATCAAAGGTTGTTGAAGTTGGTTTACAGTTCGCAAAGCAACTTTGATTTTTAGATTTCATAATTGAGGGTGATTCGTTAATTGTCTCTAGGGCATTGAATCACTTTTCCTTAGCTCCGGTCTTGATCGATGCAGTGATTATGGGTATTAGCTCAGCTTCCTTGGAGTTCCATAATGTGTATTTTTCTCATGTAAAACGTAATGCAAATACCCCATCTCATTTGTTAGCAAAGTATGCCAAGGGCATAGTTAATCAGTGTATGTGGATGGAGAATTGTCCTAGTTTCTTAGAATTAGCAATTCTTCATGATGTAAACTCTATTGTTATTTGATTAATATTAAGTATGTGTCTTCCTATCCAACAAAAAAATAATAATAATAATTGCCTAGTTTAATTGCCTAGTAAACTGAGATTTTGATAATATTTATAGAATGGTAATTTAATCTTGCAATGTTTTTTACATTGCTTGTTTCATCACGTGGGACCCTGCAATCATGCCAATATCAGGTGTGACCTGTGATATATGAATTGCTCGTGAGGTTTTGACCTATGACTTCATTGCAAGATTGTAATGGCAGTAGGTCTATGGTATTTAATCTATGAGTAATAGATAAATGTAGAGACAATGGTGTGACTGTCATCTTATATTTGCAATGGCTTATGGGTTTGATGAACAAAGAAAAATTGGTTAGAGTCAAATTTTTTGAATCTATTTTAATAGCCTCAATTTTGGCGTGGCTGCCACTGTTATTATTGGTTAGCATTTTTTATTAATTCATCAAGGGACTCATTAATTCAAAAGTAACCAATATTTGTTAGCGTCAAACTTGAAAAAGAGTGGGACGAATTGCACACTAATGGGGTTGTAATTATAAGGTTTTCACTCGTAGTTAGAGAATGTACAATTCACCCCTTCGCCAATGATGTTATTTATTTATAAAGTTTAAGACACAATTATTTGTATTGATATGAAGGACACCTAATTGTTGTATTTGAGAACATATAGCCTTATTTAATTACATACTTGTATATATATATATATATATATTTTGAGCATGTATGAACTTGATTGGATATTAATGTGTTTAATCCATATATATGCTTTGTAATATTTCTTTGGATGAAATATATGTTACATGCCTTAGTTAAACATACTTGAGTTGTCAAAAAATTTGGAATGCACAAGAGTTTGTTATGAGTGCTTATTAAGTAAGCAAGGATGAGACATTAGAGATGTCCATTCATTATAAGAATGAAGGTGAGAAATAATTCAATGAATACAATAAGTTCTTGATTACTGTAGAACTTGTGGGGGGAAGCTATTATTTCCACCAATTATTTGTTCATTGAGATGCCTTATAAAGAAAACCACTAAGACACCTTGTGAATTATGGAAAGAGTGATCACCTTTCTATAAATTCTTTAAATGTGGGGGCGTTTGATGAAAGTTGTGGTTCCTATTCCTAAATGATAAAGAACCATTGATTGTGTTTTCATTGGTTATGGTCATAATAGTAGTGCACAGTGTTCCTATCCTATTCCTAAATGATAAAGAACCATTGATTGTGTTTTCATTGGTTATGGTCATAGTAGTGCACCGTGTTAAACTTTCTTAAAGATAAAGAACCATTAATTAGAATATATTTCAAGTGTTAAACTTTCTTAAAGAAATTTTGAGTCTATGTTTAGTATCTCTCATGATCAAGAATTCATGGAAGAGAGGTTGAGCCTAAGCATAGTAAGAGGACAAACGTCATGGTTGTTTGGTCCAAATTTTCTAATTTATATATTAGAAGATGAACTTAAAGCTTTAAAGAAGAAAAATCCTAAAGTGCCTTCTTGGAAAAGAGATTGTCAATAGTGCAATAAATCCATCTTTGAAATCTATGCATAGTAATTGGTAGATCTACCACCTAAGAGTTTGAGAGTTTATGAAATTATTGACTATTACAATGCGAGACTTGTTTTAGAAGGCTACAAATAAAAGGAAGATGTGAGTTTTCTTAATACACAATAAACCAAAGGGGTTTATGGTTCTTGTACAAGGAAACAAAGTGCTTAAACTTGTTAAATCTTTGTATAGATTGAAGCAAGTTTCAATCCAATGTCATGAGAAATTTGACAATGAGATGATGTCAAATGAGTTTAGATTTAATGCAACTAGTGTGTGATGTGAAATATATCACAAGAGGCTATGTTTTTGTGGGATATGCTCATGTAAGTGTTGTAGATGTGATACAAGAAATGAAAATTTCTAATACATCTAATGGACCCATCTTGTCTCAATCACATGAGAAATGTGATGACAGTTTAGTGAGAACACCTTATGCAAAGAGCATATGTATTTTTGGGAAGTCGATAAATCTAAACAGATATGCATTGTTGGATACTTGTGCCTCCTATTTGTATATATTGGAAAGGCACAGAGTTATGGTGGGTCTTGACATATTCGTCAGGGACATAAAACCATGAGACAATTGCTCTCAAATGGAAGTAGTTCCAGATTATAAAACGAATCCGTAATCAATTTTTTGAGTAGAGAGTAAGTAAACTGCACATCAAGGGGAATGGGGTTAAAGCCTTTGACCTAAAGTTTCCATGAAGGTAACCCCACCTAGTTGACTGGAGATCCCAAGATCTAGGTTTTCAAAGGGACAACAAAATTGTGGAGACTAGTTTTTATCACTATGGAGATTACATCTCTCACCCATCCCTATGATGAAATAGTGATGCCTGTAAACGATGTTCAGGGTAAGCTTTGCTTTTAATGATTCTTATATGTTGGAATTCCAAGTGGGGTATAGCAGGATACTCTTAATAAGAGTCACTTATATGAGTGTGAAGTGGGCCACTTCCATGAGAGTTTTTAAGGCTAGATTCTCTAAAGCACTTCATGAATTTACCAGGATATATTCAGGGCCGAAATGAACACAACTATAAGAATGAAATATGTTCGAAAAAGAGTTGTATGAATTCTATTGTCTTGGTATACATAAACGGCTGAACAATTCAAGACATCATGTTCATTGGTTAGCTTGTATATCCGATAGTCTTTCACAAAGGAAAGTTCAAAGCCACAAGCTTCTTCTCCTGATACAGTAACTTTTCTTCTACTCTCTCTGTGTCTGCATCATCATTTGCATTGTGTTTATCAATTTCTATTCATGTGGGGGACTGTTGGAAAAATAGCATGGAGTGAATAAGAAATTGATGTTTTCTATGTTCACTTGAAGATGTTATTAAAAGTGGTAAAAACCATGAGTCTCACATAGGAAAGGAAAGAGATAATATATGAGTTTATATGCTCATGAGTTGGACATTGGGTTGGGCTTTTGGCATATGTGGATTGGGCCCACTTGTCCAAATAATAATATTTTATTATTTTAATTTTTGAGTCAGTTAGTCTGTGCACAGCAGTTTTACTGAAACAGAGTGCCTGTTTAGTAACGTATAATTTTTCATAATCCTCATTCATAAAACTACTTTTTTAAATAAATAAAAACTCTCAAAAAAAGTGAGAATATTTTGTGCATTTCATTTTGTGTCAAAGAGAGAGAAATAGACATTGATTAGTTCGTAAAACACGACTTTGTGTGCTTCATTTTCATGCTATAGATCATTTTATCCTAGGAGGCAGACATCCGTGAGTCTCAAAGCACCACAGTGATTGTGTGAGGGGTGAAATTTGCTTTAAGGAAATGTGTGTCAAACACAAGACTTGATCTGAATCATTCATCCCTCACGCATTTGGTTTGTGAATTTTTAATTACTTGCATATTTCTTCTTATATATGTACAATATCTATTTATTGTGTTTGTTTATCATATCTATTTGTGTTATTGCTTGTATTTAGATCTGTATGGTGTTCCTTTTACTTTATCACAAAAAATAAATTGTTGAAATATATCCAACACTCACAACCCTAAAAAATCACTACAAACAAAAGTGAATGAAATTAAGCAATACAAACCAAAGCAGATGAAATTAAAGGAAGAGAGAAGAAGAAGTCAAAAATGGCTCTAGAAGGTAGAAACTGAAAGAACAAGAAGATCAAGAAGAAGGAAAAGCTGGTATCTAGCTGAAACAAGAAACAAACCTAAGAAGATATAAAATAGCAGGTAGTAATGTAGCTCTATTTTATTTTTTTCTTTTTTGATTTCTTTTTACTTTTATTCAAATTCTTTACCAACAGATATTTTTTTCCAACCAAAATCAAGTAAATATTCCAGTATGATGTTGTTTAAGGCTTTAATTTTTTTTTAAAGGGACCTATGAGAACCATGAGGTCCAACCGCGATTCGCATGGATCCTAGCTTTTTTTCCATAGAGCGGTTCTTGGGGCTAAAAAAATTGCAAAAATGAGAGGTTCGTGGTTTTCCCGATCAAACCATACAGTCCGATCCGAGTTTTAAAACCATGGATAACAAACGTGCAGCAAAACTGAACCACAATATATGTAACAAAATCATAGGATACCACATACGGTTTCTCCAATGGAACCATAATGTAAATAAAGCTAACCAAATCTCTAAGCATGTTTGATCATAGCTAAAACATATAAATAAAGTACCAAAATACCTCATTATTATAGTCAATCTTTCTTTAAAGGACTGATTTTCAATTGGTAATCTTATCATTTCTATGATACCAATACTATTAAACACTCTTCAATTGGCATATTTGATCCATATATCTTAAGAAATCGCATTGGGTTAATTTGCAAATTTTAGCAAGTAACAAATATTGTTTTGGGATTTTTTTTTTTTTTTTTTGGATATCATTGTTTGTTTTGGGAATTTAATCAAACAAATTGGAATCAAAGAGAGACTATATATAACCATGTTTGAACTTGAAATTAACAATCACGAAATCATCAAATTCTGCTAAACTAAGACAATGTAATCTTTGAGGCGGACTGAAATGTGAATCTATGCAAACATAAATAAGCCAAATTGATCACAAAGCATAGCCAAAAAAAAAGGGAGGAGGGGTAAATTGCAAATTACACCATTGAAGTTTGCGGCTGACTAGATTTTATACTCCAAAGTTTCAGAAACTTGATTTTATACCCTGAAGTTTGGTTCCGTTAGCAATTCACCCCCCATAATTGATTTCTATTGTTAAATGACACATCAATATCATGTTTATGTGTGTTTTTTTTTTTTTTTTGGCCAAATCAGCCCCAAAACTACGTTGTTTTAGTGATGACCAAGTGAAGAGCTAGCATGCATCAAAACTACGTAATTTCAGGCCTAAACTTAAAATAAAAACCTCTAGCCTAAACGACGCAGTTTCAGGCCAAATTCTAAAATCTAAAAACAAAGACCACGAAGAACTAACCTCCCTAACCCAAACCCCACAAATCCAAACCCCTTGGCTCAGACTAAACCCAGTTATACCATCAACTCACTTCGTGAACCCAGGCGGTGGCGACGGCGACGACGGTAGTGGCCACAACGAGCTGCTCTTCTCTTTCTCTCTGTTTTTGGATTTGGCTTGTGTAGTCTTAATTCCTACTTCCTAACATTAAATCATGGCATCACACCAATACAATAGTAAATTAAAACCATTGGAGGAATGAAATTGAAAAATATTTGCTTCATTTCGTGGTCACTACCAATGAGGTGCGTAAATATTCATAGTCATATTTGTGTTGATCTTTTCAATGACATTTTGGGTTGTGATTTTTGGGTTTTTCATATTGGCTGTTAAAATTGAATTCCTATTATTTGGGAGGATGTTATTTGTTTAAATGGGTGGTAAATTATTTGAAATTCCGAAGTCCCTGTGATATTTTATAGTTATGTAAGGTGGGTGTTTGTGAAAATTTGTGTCAATTTTGTAGTAGTAACTGTACAGTCAAAGCAATGAAGCTTGAATCATCAATTGTTTAAACAAAAATACGTGCTGCCAACTTTAGTTTATTGCTAAAGAAGCTTGAAGAAATAAATATAATTGGTTGTATTTTGTCTAGTTCTGGTTACTTTATTGATCTTTATTTTTGGTGGGTCAGCCTCTTGGAAGAGGATCGTCGCCCATCAAGTGTTGTCGGAAGCCAATCAACTATGGTAATTACCACAATATATATACTACACATTGTGCTTGTTATTTGCATATTGCCAATATTTGGTCATTGAGTTTGTTGTGTGCTTATTATTGTAGGTCTTAACCCAAACAAGTGTTGCTAGAAGCAGTTGAGTTGGTAGATATGGAAGAAGAAATGGAGCTAGAGCTGGAAAGGAACTGGAAGTGGATCTAGAGTTGGTAGTTTGTAGGACCTTTGATTGTTAGAACCTTTTGTGGTTACTGTTTTGTAAAATTGCCTATAATCTTATTTGATGGTGTTACTAGACTAAAGTAACTTATTTTATGTTAGTCTTAGGACCTTTTGATTGGCAAACTTTGATTGTCACTGTTTTGTAAAGCTTTCTTAAGTTTATATAATGGCGATATTGGACATGAGTAGAAAAAAAAAAAAAATATATATATATATATATATATATACATATATATACATATATATATATATATAGCAGCTACGTAGTACGTACAATTCTAGTCATATTTCTGCATATTTCAGTCCATCAGTTACTTACTATTCCAGTCATATTTCTGCATTAGCAGCTAAGTGATAACTAAATAAAACTTATGCATGCATGTGCTGCAAATATCACCATAAAAAAATAGTACTATTCATGAAAGATTTTTTCTTCATTTCTAGGTCTGGCACATGCAATGCATAAGTTTGGTATGATTTGAGCTAAAATTTATTATGTTTGACCTGCCCCACCTTTTTCTTCTCTCTAGCCGAATGATAGCGACATAATAATAAAAAAACCATGGTACTTTCTTTTTGATGAGTTAATTTGGTAATGTTGTTTTGGTAGACTTCTTCTAAGTTCTAAGTCTGCAAGTGAACTTGGATTTCAGAATAAGTTCTGACCATGACTTAAACAGGAGCAGAAGCCACATTTAATAACCTTCAGCCAATTTTCATTATAATAAACAATATTCTAATAAGAGACAAAATTAAGTACCAATTTCAATTGCAAGAAATGCATTTCAATTTCCATTACAACATAATAAAGCCAATGGCTATAACTACAATTCACCTATTCTAAATACAAGTTCTTTACTTGGCCTTTTGCATTCACTAAATAAACTAAAATGACCACCACAACAACAAAACAACTTAATGCAAGGCAAAAAAGTAGTCTTATCTCATCATGTTCTCCTCCTTCAAATGCATCAACTGTATGTCCATAGAAGTCTTTTTATCTTGTAAAACAACAATCTTCATCTTATGTGCATTATTATCCTTCTCTAACAACACAATTGTAGCTTCCAACTTGCTAGCCTTTCATAATAATCAAGGATTAATTTGCTTAACTCTGGAAGAAATTTCTCCATCAATCCACTATACAAACAACAAAACAGTGCATCTTTAAACAACTTTTATTAACAATACAGTTAACCACATTCACAACTTTGAAGTAAACAAAAAATGGAGATTGCATCTTTCTAATGATTTTAGATGCTAAGGTAAGATTAGTACAAAACAGTGCAGTCAAGGTTGACCTGACAAAACAGAGAACAATTATTAAATCTGGATTAAAAAAACCTGCTCCCTCCAAAAAAATTCTGGTCCCTCAAAAAAAAAAAAAATTCAAGCAGTCACAGTTATAAAAGATGAGATATATGACTGTAAAATAAGATGAGATATAGCACAAGGGGTCACACAGCTATGCAAAACTGTCAATGCATCATCAAGTATCCCAAAATTTTCTCTTGACTACATCTTGAAAAATCTGGATTAGATAAAATCTTCTCCCTCCAAAAAAATTATTTTCAAGAAGTCACAATTATTAAAGATGAGATATATGACTGCAAAATAAGATGAGATATAACACAAGTAGTCACACAGCTATGTAAGATATGATTATGTATCACGAAATTTTTCTCATAATTAATGTATGCCAAATATGCAAAACTGTCAGTGCATCATCAAGTATGCCAAAATTTTCTCTTGGTTGCATCTTTAAAAATTATTATCTTTCTAGTCATGCTTTTAACACTTTCAACATTATCCACGTAAAGTTGAATTTAATCAACCATTTTGTTGGCTTTATTCTGTGCTAAATTTGCTTGTAATTCAGCATTTAGAAACCATGTATTTAGGTGGGAATCATGTAGGGGTAATGTGTGAGAGAGTGTGAAGAAAAGCTCAAGAGTGTGCACTTAAGCAGGGCCTCGCGACTGGATCTCGTGACTGGTGAGTCACCAAAAATGGCACATGTGTGAAGCATGCAAAGGAGCTGAAGAGTCATGCCAACTAGAGCACTACAAGACAAAACTTCTAGTCTGGCTAGGCAGTTAGCTCACAACTCAAACTCGCAACTCATTCCAATCACAAGCTCGAGTCGCCAGACAACTCTGTTTGTTACAAACCTGACCTTTCGCATTCCAAACACACACCAGTATAAATACCCTTATACCCACGTATTGTAGAGAGTTCCAGAGAGAATTTTGAGAGAGAAACCCTAGAGAAAAACAAGATTGACTCTCACCCTTTCCATTGTTACATCCTTGAGAGCTACATTAGCCAAATCATTATCTCACCATATCCATATCTGTGAGAAGGTTATTTGGTGCTTGGGAAGTAATTAGGAAGGGACCAATTGATATTGGTTGATGCAATGGGCTAATTGCGGGATCTGGTAAGCTAGAGAAGACAAAAGTTCGGCGTAACCTCGTTGGAGCAAGAAGCTTGGAGGGTTTAGGTACACTGGGTAGATTAGGCTTGGAGGGTCTTCTGCTGTTCATGTATTCCAACTTTATTCTCTAGTGGATTATTGACCGCTTGGAGGGCAGCGGAGAAGTTTTACGCCGAGGGCTTCGATTTCCTCTTTGATAAAACATCGTTGTGTTTTCTTTGTGTTTGCATATCTCTTTCCTTAATCTTTGCCATTTAATTACTACTATGATTGTGATTATTTTCGGTTTAGATTGTTTTATCAATTCTGTTTTAGCTTATTTTCATATTCCGCACATATATTGTTTGATAATAAGCTTGAATTGGTAATTTGTAATTTGGAGGTCTAAACGTTCATAGGTGTTTTACACACTATTTGAACATTCAATCCATTTGAATATAATTGCCAAAATGGGTCAAGACAATATTTCTTGCTAATGGGTAATAGCTCAAATGGCATTTCTCCCTCCTATAAAAATGGTTGGAGAGTAAGGTCGCAGATTCAAAACCCATTGTATACATGTGTAACTTACAAAAAAATAAAATAAAATAAAATAAAATTGAAGCCAATATTTCTCAATACAAAAGCAACTCATAAATTTCAGTTACATGAAATTTGGTTATGCACTTACAAAGTCCATATATTGGTTCAAGCCCAGCTAATTTTGCATAAGACATTGCCTATCACTCCCAAGAAAACAGTCAAAAAATTGAACTTTCACCCAATACATGAAATTAAAATATGTGAGTAAATTAGTAAAAAAACCAATCTCATTCCAATATGGAAATCTATTAGATATTAAAAATCATCTATGCGATAGAACAATCATGGGTTTGCCTAACCAATCAACAATAATTGAAGTGCTTAACACGTCACAACCAAATCTCAGGTCAACGCAATGCCAGCTTTTCTACACCATAATTAGTTTAGAAAAAATGAATTATGAAAAATCATCAATTGCTATGAAAATAGCCTAAACCATATCATATCAAACAGTAATCAAACCTCACCATTGCTATGGCTGTTGCCGTGGCCATTGCTGGGCTGATGGCTGAGGTTCATAAGCCAAGGAGGTTAGTCGAGTTCACGCAAGCTGGGAGGGGCACAATCTTTGGGTTACTGTGGTTGTCGCCGTGGCTACCGCTGGGATGATGGGTTAACGATGAGCCGATAGCTTTCAGGTGGATGGGTTCATGATGAGGCTTACTCAGAGATTTGGGAGGAGCTAATGATACAAGTGATTGGATTTTTAAAATTAGGCTGAAACGGTGTAGTTTTAGGATTGGATTTTTTGTGTTTTAGATTGGGTAAAATGGTACCATTTGGATAGTGCCAGGTAAGTTTTTATTTTTCATTGAAATGACGTAGTTTTGGGGCTGATTTGGCCAAAAAAAAAAAAAAAAAAAAAAAAAAAAACCACATTAGCATGCACATGTGTCACTTAATAGCACTAACCATAGGGGTGAATTGCTAACAAAACCAAACTTTTTTTTTTTTTTTTTTATATAAGTAATAGAAATATATTAAAAAGATGAAGTGTCACCTAAGTATACAAGAAGTATACATCAAGGACAAAAATAAATCAAATGCATAAGGTACAAAAGTCCATGAAACCATGGATTGAAGGAAAAGAACGAAAGCCTAACACTGTAACCCAATCTAGAAGTGTCTTAAGGAAGAAGAGTTTAAGATCTGAAACTAATCTCACTAAATCCTCAAAATGTCAGTTATTCCTCTCCTGCCAAATACACCACATCAAACAAAGGGGTACAGCCTTCCAAATAGCAGAATTCCAGTGCCTCCCAAACTTTCCTTGACAACAAGCCAACAGCGCCACCACTATTTTCGGCAGCCAACAACTCCACCACTATTTTCAGCATAACCTAGTGAATGCCAAACAAAGTAAACACCATAGACCACAAATCAAAAGCAATAGGGCAATGGATAAGGAGGTGGTCTACTGATTCCCCATTTCTTTTACACATACAACACCAATCCAAAATCAAAATCTTCCATTTCCTAAGATTATCAATAATCAAAATATTCCCCAAAACTGCTGTCCAAACAAAAAAAGCAACTCTAGAAGGGACCTTAGACTTCCAAACAGTCTTCCAAGGGAAAGACTGATCAAAACTTTTTGTCAAAACCTGATAATAAGAATGAACAACAAAACCTCTTCCCATAGTAGGTTTCCAACACAACTTATTGTCCCCAACTCCTCTCAAAGAAGCTCCATAAATTCTAGACATTAAACAGTAAAAGGATTCCAATTCCCAACCTTCACTGTATCTTATAAAATTTAGATCCTAGAAAAAAACACCATTTGGGAACTTCATCAAATCAACCACATAGGCCTCCTTATTTCGACTTAAAAAAAATTTCTCGGATAGCACACACACAAAGAAGCATCCCCACACCAAATGTCCTGCCAAAATCTAACAGTAAACCTGGCCCCAACCTCAAATTGGTTGTGACAAACAAAAGATGGCCAACCACGACTAATAGACTTCCACAAACTCACTCCATGAGGGCCAGTAATGGGAAGAGAGCACCAACCTCCCCCTTCACAACCATACTTTGCCCCTATCACTCTCTCCACAAGGCCTGTCACTCATTCCCAAATCTCCATAACCATTTTCCAAACAAAACTTTATTAAAACTTCTCAAACTTCTAATAGCTAAACCTCTAGAATGAAGAGTGCAAACTGTAGCCCATTTCACTAGGTGAGTTTTTTCAACATCCCCCATAGCACTCTAGAGAAAATTTCGTTGAAGTTGCTCAATAGAGTTTGCAACCTCCACAGGGTTAGGAAAAAGAGAGAGAAAATAAGTTGGAAGATTGAACAAAGTACTCTTAATAAGAGTAACTTTACCTCCTTTTGAGAGACACAGTCATTTCCAACCTGCTAACCTCCTCTCCATCTTCTTAGTAATTGGATTCCAAATAGAACTATCTTTAACATTACCACCCAATGGAAGACCTAAATATTTCATTGGGAAGGAGCCTTGCTTGCACCCTAGCACATCCACCATATTTGCTATACTTTGAACCACACCCATAGGGACCAATTTAGACTTACCCATATTAATTTTCAGCCTAGAAACTACTTCAAACCAAAACAGCACCAGCCGGAGAAACAGAATCTGACCAAGATCAACATCACATAAGACCAAGGTATCATTAGCGAAAAGAAGATGGGTCACCTGCAAAGAGTTACCCGTGGAACCCAACCTAATACCAAACATGAGCCCATCCCTCACTGCCTAATCCAACATTTTACTAAAAGCATTCATAACAATGACAAACAATGCCTCCTAGGCATGAGGATAAATTGCTTAGCCCATCAGGGGTGAAAAGCCCTTGGATTACCCGATAACTGGTTCTGGCAAGTGGGGTCAGTTGCCCGTAAGAGTTTGATTAACAATGAGGATTGTTGTATAGTATGCTGTATGATTTGCAACTAATCTAAGTGAAGTTCTTCTATGTCATCAAAAAAAAAAAAAAAAAAAAACAATGACAAACAACAAAGGGGATAATGGATCACCTTGTCTTATGCCACTTGAGCTTTCAAAGAAACCACACGGAGTTACATTAATGAGAATGGAGAATTTAACAGTAGAGATGCAGAAGAAAACCCATTTTCTCCATTTTTCATAAAAACCACAATGATCCAACATATAAATGAGGAAGTCCCAATTCACATGATCATACGCCTTCTCTATGTTGAGGGCCATTTATGGAAGCCCAGGCAGACAGAAAGAAAGCCCAATAATAAGGGCAACAAAGAATTGATAAAATAGATAGCAAAAAACCATTAGGCCCAAGCGGCAGGAATAATGGATCACAGGCCCAACAAATAAACGAATGGGTCTTGAAGAGGTAAACGGGCTCAAAGAAGCCAGGAAAGAAAGAAATAGCATCCCATCGGCAATGTAGGAGTTAGAAAAATGAGAAAGGGCCGCTGTAGGCCCAAGGCAATGCAAACTAAGAGAGTAAGGGGTTTATGGCAGGCCCATGAACCCCAAGGATGAGAATAAGGTTATTGGGCCGGGGAAGCCCAATGAAGTTAGTAAAAAGCCCATGGGAGTGTGGAATTAAGCAAACGGGCCGAGGAAGCCCAAAGAAAGCGATCAGGCCATGGATACCCAAAGGAAAGCCCAAAGGGACATAGGAGCCCATAAGTAAAAGCAAAACAATGCCCATGACAGGCCACTGAGAAAAGGAATAAACAGCTGGCCCAAAAGAGGTCCAACAGGATTAAGTTATTACGGCAGGAATAACAGTTCAACATTGCAAGAAATAAAGAAAATCAAAAGTGGACCAAAAAAATGTAAGGCTCATCATCAGACAAAGCCCAGCTCTCGAATGGAGCGGGAAACCAAAGAAAAGCCCACATAAAAGGACAGAAAATACAGATGGAGAGTCTTCAGATCACGGCAAACGCATGAGCAACAGGTAGACTCTTGGACATATCTGAAAGGAAAGCACGCGCAAGGCCCAGACACCACCAGACTGTACCCAGCCAATGTAGGATGTGGTGGGGCCATGGGCTAGAGGTAAGAGGTAAAGGGGGTATGGTTTGGTGGTGGGGAGAGGGGAAAAGATCTATTTTGCGGTTCCTACCCAAGCCCTTTTGGGAGGTACGTCCTGCTGGGATGACAGACCACCAAAAGCGGCAAGTTTGAGGGGGAACCGTTGGGTGCATGCCTTGAGGGAAAGAGAGAGAAAGCATTTATACTGTGGCAGGAAAGAAGTGCTACGATAGACTGAGGAACAAAACAAACCTGCCTTTGTCTGGCAAGGGTGAATGTCGCACAGACTTGGTGGTCGGTAAGTACGCCTAAACTAGACAAAGGCGGTTAAGGGACAAAGTGGTAAAACATTGGTCACGACAGGCACTATAAAAGGGCCCTTGCTGTGCCCTGAAAAGAGGACCGAAAAACAGAGGATTCACGGAGTAAAAAAAAAACAGAGTAAAAGAAAAGAAAAAAGATAAGAAAGAAAACAGAGAAGAAAAGAAAGGAAATTAAGAAAAAATGGGAGGTAATACAGTGGGCATGCACCAGTAGGTCGGTTTCCCTCTCTCCCCCTTCAAATCCTGCTCTCTTCCAAAACGTAACAAGGACTCCTTTTGGGCAATATCCATTCAGGTCCAACTCCCTCAAACCCATTAATCCCCATGGCAGGATCTTTTCTTGGGAGATTATTTGCATTGAGAAGAGGCGTTCTCCCTTCTTTAGCTTTGTTTCAGCAGACTAAATTTAAAACTTGATTTATGCCCATTCTTGATTAGTTTATATTATTTTCTTTCTCCTTTACTTTCTCTGTGAATGACATTATCACAACTGTAATCATGCTTTATAAGTAGGGATTACATAACCATTTATTTAAATAGTCAGAATACTATGTTTTGGTTATTGTTATTATATCTGCCTGCCGTAACTCATTTGAAACAGTTCTACTTACCGTAAGCCTACTCCTGGCAGACAAAGCATAAGTTTGTGCACAAACCGGCCCAAATTGAGTTACAATTGGACCGGCCCCAACTCCCTTACTCAAAAAACACTCAGGCCCATTACCACAGGAGGCAGCCCAGCCCAACGCACAGTACGCACAAAAGGCCCCTACACTCTACATCCAGCTTACACAACACCTCAAGAACTCTTGATTCCAACCTACTATCCAAGCATTCATTGGCAATAAGAACAGAATCTAAAATCTGTCTTTCTTTGAAAAAAGCATTTTGAGTTCATAAACAATATCCCTAAGCACCATTTTCAACATGTTAACTAAAACTTTAGCAATAATTTTGTACTCCCCCCCAATTAAACTAAAAGGCTGAAAATCCCTTACCTCCACTACATCAGATTTTTTAGGAATTAAGGAGATGAAAGCTAACAGAACCAAACTTTAGGGTGTAAAATCAAGTTTTTGAAACTTTGGGGTGTAAAATCCATTCAACCCTAAACTTTCAGGGGTGTAATTTGCAATTTACCCAAGGTAAAAAAAAAAAAAAAAAAAAAAAAAACCAAAGTGAACTCTACTGATCTATTTAGCTCCTTAAAAAAGTGGGAAAAGATTAAAGAAATATAACAATTTTGTAGGTCAACTGAATCCAAATATTGAAAAAAAAAAATGCAAAATAATTATACAACAAAAAAGGGCTTGAGCAACAATAAAGAAAACCCAATGAGATAGCAAAGCAAAAAACCAATCCCTAATAAGAAAACAACACCGGTTACAAAGCATATAACATGGAAAAATAAATAATTGAATGCAAGTTATGCATATGCTAGTGCTTTTAATTAACTTTCATATTTATTTGTTTCTAATCCCAATACAAACAAAAGTAAATTATAAAGTTATCAAATGATAAATTTAATTAACAAATTAGTAAATAGTAGAGTACTGGATTTGTTCTTCCATGAAATCTAAAGACCAAAACCCACAAACACCAAAAAAATAAATTCTATAGAGATCACAAACCAAATATAAAAACTTGGTTTGAAACTAAAATTAATGATTACATAATCATCACTAATAGAAACTCAAATCCCTCAAAACCAACACAATGTAATCATTGAGCTAGACTGAATAGTAAAATTGCACAAAAACAAAAAAGCCAAATTGATTGCGAAGCAAAGCGAACATAAAATAAATTGAGAACTTTAACTATCTATTTGGCTATTACTAGAAAAAAGGGGAAAAAATTAATTGGGACAACAATTTTACAGGTCAATTCAATCCAGAATAAAAATTTAATTGAATCCAAATTAAATAAAAATAAAAATATTCTAACTAAAATATTCAAAACAAAACTAATTGAAACCCCCCTAAAGGCATCCTTCAAAAAAATTTAACCCAAAAGAGGAGATAAACAGAAGAAAAATCAGTGGCTCTTCTTGCAAAATACTCAACTGTCATATCTGGTAAATAACTGTGTAAATTTGTTCTTCAACAAAAGAACAAGCAAAGAAGGGTTTTTAAATTACAGAAAACAAGATAAAACAGAGACTACAAAAGTAGTTGAAGGAAAACACAAAGATATATGCAAACTTTCCAATCTGGTTTGAACAGAAAAAATGTGCAAGATTGATTCCACATAGCTGTTTTCAGAGGAGAAAAAAAAAAAAAAAAAAAAAAGAAACACGGCGTTAATCAAATTCAATTCAAACAGTGAAAAATAATAAATAACATAATGTCATTGCAAAAAAAGTAATAAATTCCTAAAGACTTTCAACTTCCAATATAGACGATCAACTCATCATTGACAAATAGTCAATAGACCATACAATAGAAAACACAACCTTTTACCACAAACATTAACAAATGAATTGAAGGGTTATATAGACTTTCCCTTCAAATACGGATGCTCAGTGCAGCATTAAAAAATCAACCATCCAAGGGAATATGACTTTTTCTACAAATATTCAAGCGCTAAACCCCTAAAAGCACCAAACCAAAAGCCGGATTTTTGTAAATCTGGGGAAAAAATCCAAAGAAAGAGCATAACTCAAGCAATTAACAAAATGCGATCAAAGAAGAACCCTAGCCAATGAAATAAAACAAAATTCTATAGTATAGAAATAAGTTAAAATGGAGATGCTAATTCAAATAGTGGCAGAAACTTTGGATTGCAAAAACAATATTTGAAGAAAGAAAATAATAAAACTATGCTGACCCTAGGTATATGCAAAGAAGAAATGAAACATAACAAAAAGTGCAAGAATTGAAGATGTGAGAGTGAAAATTGAAAGGAGGAAGATCTTTTCTTTTGTCGCTTTGTTTTTTACTGAATGAATACATCATTTCCTCTTTAGGATGTGCCGATGGTATAAGGGTGTGGCGTTTATGGCGTTTTTGCTTAACGCATGTTTGCTTTTAAAATGGATTTTTTTCCTACATGGTAGAACAACCTTAATTGTAGGACCAACTATTTATGACTTGGCTGATATTGTACATCTACTCATGCATACACATATCTTGAGCATCAATGTCTAAGTTCAACCAGCAAATTATAAACAACATTTTTGCTTTAATATTCACATAGCGAAGGGTATACCTTGCACACATATTTAAAATTTTTGAAAAAAAAAAAAAAAAAACATAAGACTGTAGAAAGAAATATGGTCTAACTTAGGTAAATACAAATTTATAAATTACACATTCTATGATAAGAAATTTGTTTGAATCATCAAACATTTTCCTTCATATTTACCCTAGAAGAACCATATCAAAAGCTATATTATAGTTGAATAATGGTCATTAGAAGGATAGTAATATCATAGATGTTTCTACAGCAAAAAAGCAATAGCCAAAGAAAATATTTCTTCTACAGCACTTCAAAACCTTTTTGCATACAAGTAATCATAAGCTAGAGGAGCCCGTATGGAAAAGTTATATTATTGACCATTACCTTATTGTAACTCTTCAGCCATTGTTCTTATCTGACAGTTACAGGCTTCTCTCTATGCACATGTTCACAAACACATTTACCCTAGGTCTTAAACTTCCAGTTGAATTTTTATCCTGAGAATCAATATAGGCAACATTAAAGCTTTTAATATAAGGGTAATGAACACCTAGAACATAACAATCTATGCAAAGTGATTTATTGACTCATCATGGGTAATTAGCAAAAGGGAGGGAAAAAGAAAGCTATAAATTTAAGTCTTCTACAATATAGCATTTTCCCTCATAAACACAAAACTCTAAATTTTGTTTCCAATATATTAACTTTTAAGTTATAACACAATTTTCTTAGACCTAAAAAAATAAAACAAAAACTAAAGCAAAATGAGGGAATACATGGAGAAATGTTATGATATTTTTAACAATGATGATCTCTCTCTAAAAGTGTGCATGTGTATAAATTCTTTTGTATGCTTATATAATGATAATCTGAAAGTTCTAAATGAAATATTCAATGAGACTAAGTTGGTGTGCATAATCAAATTGCAATTGTGCTTTTGGTGGTTATTCTCTAGTCATGGATGGATATCTTTTGTGATTTAAGTTGTGAATTACCTAATAGGATTGTGAGTTTCTAATCTTGCAAATCACCTATCACAAAACTTAACTGCATTGACTTGCTAAACAAAATTACAAACAACCATACAACTGTAATTTTCTTTTGGTCTTCATATAATAACTTTGGAATATTGTTTATCGTATGTTACAACAGAAAAGGCATTGAATGAGGTAAATAACATAATGAAATAGATAAATAGTACCTAAAAGAAGCACTAAAGAAGAACAAATTACTTTATAATTGTGTGCTATCGGTTCTTTTCAGTAATTTCATCTCCTCCCCACTAGAAACTTCAGGATCAATATAGCACAACTGGAAGTATAAAACAAAAACAGAATATCATGCCCATCATCAAATTGTAGTACATTGTCAAATTGCAGTGAGACCAAGTACCAAAGTTTACTAAAGATTACCCAATATTGTGGCTTCTTCAGTTTGTGAACCCCTCTATGTAAAAGCTTTTGCTACGGTGCCACCCATCATTGTCTTCCAAAATAGACCTTAAAAGTATAAGAGGATTAAGAAAACTAACAGAAGTAACTTGATATATTACACTATAATTTAGGTAAATCATATACTTCTATCATTCACAAATTTAAAAGAAAAAAAATCTCAATTGAGTTAAGTACCATATAAAACCTTAAATTACTGAATTTTTGTTCTGGGGCCTTTTTCAGTTCCTTGCCCACGTGTGGTCCGTTGGAGGGATAATCTTACTAGGCCCGGGTTCTTTTTGGGGAGTTGCGTCCGAAACTCAACATTGGGCCACGTGGTCCAACGGCTACCGGCGTATTTTTTTAAGCCTATAAAATCATTAAAGCCAAAGTCTAAGAATCGCGATAATGGTTGAGTAAATATGTAATATGTGTTTGATATGATAGCTTTGATTAGTAGTTGTAATAACAGTTGAAATAAAGTAGTATTTATTTAGAGGTAAAGTAATCATGTACTCGATGATGTAAATTTAAAGATATGGAAGCAAAGTCACTTATCTTTGTATGGTTTATAGCCCAGCTGTGTAGCATTAGTGAGCTAATAGGATTCTAGCTGAATGCAAGGGGTAAAGGCTAGTTTATCCTGCATTTAAATGAATTTAAGCCTTAGTTAATAGTTGTAATAGCAGTTGGAATAAAGTAATATGTATTTAAATGTGAAGTAATCATATACTCCATAATGTAAATTTAAAGATAAGGAAGCAAGGTCACTTATCTCCGATGGTTTGCAGCCCAACTGTACAGCTTCTGTGAGCTGATGGGATTCCAGCAGAATGACCCCAGTGGTAGAGAGGCAGTTTGCCATGATAACTTCAAGATTGAGAGGGAAAAATGGGTGCAACTGGAGGGAGAGAGAGTATGTCTAGCTATGTGTAAGGGCTGGTTAAGCTTGCCCCTCTTATCATGCACTTAAATGAGTTTCCCCTTTGACAATGCTCTTTTAATTGTTGTGAAGTTATGAATAGAGTTGCCTTTCATGAGAAGGGCTTTTGTATGGAGTATATGTGTCTTCTAAGAGAAGGGCTTTATGTAAGAAGTAGTTGTGCCTTCTAAGAGAAGGGCTTTTGTAAGAAGTAGTTATGCCTTGTAAGAGAAGGGCTTTGATATAAGATCTTGGTGCCTTCTAGGAGAAGGGCTTTAGTAATAGAAGTTATTCCTTCCATGAGAAGGGCTTTTAGTATGAGTGTTTGATATCTCTTGATAAGTGTGGAGATGGTAAAAGATATAGATGTTTTGTGGGATGTAGTATTTGTAATATGTATGATATATGGAAGAATGAGAGATATGGTGGTTAAAGATAGTAAAAATATGAGATTATAACTGCTGGAGAAGTTGTAGAGATTACTTTCCAAAAGGAAAGATTTTGTGAGAGAAGAGTATGGAGATATGTTTAGGCATTTGGAGATAGGAGCAATAAGATAGGTGTAGAAGAGTATTGACATGTGTTTATGGGCAGCAGAACAGTACAATTTCAGAGTGAGAGAGTATGAGAGTGGAGCTTAGAAGAGTTGTGGTGTGTTATATGTAATGGTGTAGTAAGTGTGTATGATATTGTGTAGGAGAAGTAGAGAAAGAGATCTTTAGAGATATGGGCAGCAAAACATATGTATCTTCAGAATATGGAGAGTGAGATAATGAGTATAAGAGAGTAATAGTAATGTAGTGTGTTTAGCAAAGCTGTTGGGATTTTCTGCTGGAGGAGGTATGAAGGCTTATGAATGGCATTTATGAGCTAAGGGCTGAAGAGTTTAGTTCCTAATTTAGAAACTAAAAAAAACTCAGAAGCTCAGACCTTCATTAAGAGCTTCAGAAGATTATTAGAGTAAGAAAGAATAGGGAAATGTATGAGAGAGTTCACCTCCATTGGTCTCCCCCCTTTAAGGTGTTGATGAAGGGTTCTATTTAGCTGAGTTTAAAGGGGTATTTTAGCAAAGAATATCAACCAAAATCTGTCCCAAACAGTAATGAATTTTCAGATGATCCATCTTAAGATTTGACCAAAAATGGTATGTTTAGCTTTAAGATATTCTTGCTATTTCGGGTAAAAGTTGTTAGGGAAAGAGTAGCAGAAAAGGAAAGTATTTTAGCAAGAGAAAGGTAGTTTCAATAGTTGGTTTTGGTTTTAGCCAAATGTGGAAAAATCAGTGATGTTCAAGTTGCTGGGTCAGCTGTCACAGCTGTTCTGAAAAAGGTTATCCCAGCTGTTAGGAATAGCTGTGACAGCTATCATGAAAAAGCTGTCCTAGCTGTCAGGAAAAGCTGTTTACTTTAGGCAGAAGCCAATGAGGTCAGATGGGTGATTTCAGACTGCTAGAGAGGACATTCAGCATTTATTGGATGGATTTGGCTAAAAAATGGTAAGATCTCTTTGAAGGGCATCTTGCTATTTTGGGTATAACAACTAGTTGCTGGGATTTCAGCATTAAATGGCTGATGATATCACTTCCAGGCAGGTGTCAAGTGCTGAATGCACTGCTGGGGTTCAGCTAGAAATGTTTTCTTTTCGGGTGTTCATGTTTTTGGTCTTACAACACATTTTTAGCAAGTAATAGAAGGATTGGTTGAAGGCTAAGGAAGCTTTAGAGATTTGGTCAAGGTCCCATTGTGTTGTGACATAATCTTGGTGAGTAAGAAGGGCATTTAATGCTTTATTCTAGCAGCTGGCAGAGACATATATGGTCTGATTGTGGCAGACAGTAGCTGGGTATAAAAGATATCATGAATATTTTGTATAGAGAGAGATTAAAGATAGCCAATCAGATTAGGCCACGAGTTTGAGTTGGATTTTAGCTGAAAGAAGTAATGAGATTTATGTAGAATAATATAATGAAGTTTCTAAATTTGTATAGCAATAGTTGGGGATAGAATGAACAGTTATCTTCCCAGCAGTTAGATGGCTGGAGATATTGAGCATTTGTCATATGATGAATATTAAGATTTAGAAAAAGAGCAATGGGGAATTCTATCATTTTAAGTGCTACGTGATAAGAGATGCTTACCATATGTTACCCGCTACACATGGACTCGTCAGAGTTCAGGGAGTTGGAAAAGACATGCCAAGCAACATGTCTCTTTTATCAACTTTAAACCGCTGGAGCTTTACTGAACATACCTCTTGGCCCTCCAAACCACGACTCCCAAAGTTTCCCCAAAGAGACTTATGAGTTTGGGTCATAAGCGAAGATAAGATGACGTACCTTGGGTTTTGTTGTCATTTTGTGTAAATATGGGCTCTTATTGAAGAAGCCGCTTGCCATGAGTATAAGAGAGGTAATATGGGTCGTAAGCTTTAATTCATTGCTTAAGCCCAATCCATATGTTGATGTTGATAATGTCATGGAGTTATGATCCCAATTGATGAAGGGGGAATGTGGACCACGAATCCGCCTCTTGAAGTAAGGATCTTGCGGGCCATGTGAGCCCAATCCATGTAGTTGAATGAGATATGAGCTTATTTTGGGCTTTAAATAGATTTACCCAAAAAATCAATAATATGTTGATGTGGCATGGGGTGCCAATGATTTAATGCCACGTGAGCCGAAAAAATAGTCCTCAACAATTTTCTCACAAGTACTACATGACAAATTCTCTACTTACTCCCCTACTTACTAAAAGTCTGAAATTTCATGGTATTTAAATATCAAAAGTAAACCACATTTAGCAAAGTAAACTAACAAACGTAATTGAAATTTGAAACAAACAAAAAAACACAACTTTAGAATTGGCTACAATTCCTTTTACTATTGTTTAATTTTTTTTCCTCAATACCAAACAGATTCCTAATTAACTTTCAAGAATGTAATACTACATGCAAAACCAAAAAAAAAAAAAAAAAAATTGTAAACACTAAAACCAAAGCTTAGGAATCTCTTACAAAATTAGTCTTTGCCACAACCTACAAAGTAATCAACTTTGTACAAAGAACATTATACTTTCAGATTTCACAATTTAACCCATTAAAACCAAACATAAAAAACAACAAAATCAAGAAGTCTTTTTTTTTAAAAAAAATACCAACTAAAATCTACAGAGTAATAAACTTAGTATAAAGAAAGTTATACTATCAAATTTCAAAATCCCACAATTTCACTCACCCTCACAAAAAAAAAAAAAAAACAGAACACGTAAGAGGCCATTAAAACTCATTTAGGATTTTCATATTGTGAGGGGTTTTCCCTGATTTTAAGAAATAGAGAGAAAAAGGGTTATGAATCCAAATTCATAAATTGACAGCAAACCATAATGGAAAAGAATATTAGGAAAAGAAATAAGTACCTTTGCTTTGATTAGATTAGAGACTCTAGATTGTAGAAATATTCTACTTCATTTCTACAGAGAAAGAAATTGAATGATTTAAATCCAAAAGAGAAGAATTCAAACAAACCCATTACTAAAATAATTTTAAAAAAAATAGTCACATATGATAATTCTGATTTCTTTAACCCTAATTGTTGGAACCAAAATCCAACTGCAATTGCAAAAGTTGAAAACATATAACAAAACTAATTTAACTTTAAATTTTTGGGGGGAAAAAAAGTCAAAGAAAGAATAGTAACCCATCGGAGTCATTGTTAATCAAAAACTTAGAGGGAACTCTTTCTAGTCGGCTTCATATTCCTTCTTCTTCTGCTTCTTTTTCTAGAAAAATCAAAAAGGTCATTTTAACATAACTGGAAACAAAGATTTTTTGAGAGGAACTGGGAGATGGTTCTCTTTTTTCTTGATCGGAATTTGGGCCTGGACTTTCTTACAGCTTGATGCAGTTGGCCTCTCTCTCTCTCTCTCTCTCTCTCTCTCTCTCTCTCGTAAGTTAGAGAGGTTTTTGACTATATAGTTATAGTATGCATAATCTTCAGAGTCAAAGATAATTCGACAAAATTTTAATTAGATAAACCCCTAAACCCTTTAATTTACAAAAGTAATGCAAGTTGAAAAGTAAAAATTAGATATAAAGCATAAGTTTAAGGAGTACATGCAGTTATGGCCTTTTTCATATACATTTTGCACATGGCTTGCAATAGATTGGCCTTATAAACTTTGCTTGCTATTGGGATTATCTATTCCTTTTAGATTGTTGCACCCACCTCAAGTTGATTTCTTTGCTTTTTTTTGGGGGTTTCTGTGGATAAACTATTTCAAATGGCAAAGCATAAATGTCCTTAAATTTCTCTACACCAAGGTTATATTGTCCTCTAGGTTGCACGGACACGTCATTTTTGGCGTCATGTTGGTGTCAGACACCGAAATGGGTACAACTCGCCGAATTCCGGTGTCCAGCGAGCGTCTCTTTTTTTTTGACGACACGGCTCCGCGTTGCATTTCATCATACACCCTCTTCATCGTCTCTTTCTTCCGCATTGCATTTCATCTTCTTCTTCTTCGTCTTTCTGTTCTACAAATTAACTTCTGAGCCTGACTGTTTTCTTTTTATGCCTGTTAATCTTCTTCGTTCTCTCTTTTTAATTTCTTAGTTTGTGTGCCCCACATGACCTGGTTAGTACTTAATACTGAGTGAAGTGAAGGGTTGAAAGACCAGTGCCTAGTGGGTTTTATTGTTTCCCCACATACCAACCACGTAGCTAATAACTTTTGTTTTAAGATTTTATCGGGTTTCTGTTTTTTACCTTTCTTTTTTTTTTTTTAAATGGTTATAGGTAGTTATAGGGGCACGGGCCCAAAATCATACAATGGGCCTTGGGCCCTATACGGGAAGATCAACCACGTCCGAGGAGAAGACGTGGGTGCCAAAAGGGCTCCCAACCCAGTTGTCGTGGACATGAAGACATTTAAAGGGCGGTTCGAGGAGAAATGTCTCCTCAGACATGACGAGTATGGCTTAAACATGCACTATATCTACTAGAAGGACCACCCCAACGAACATTAGTAACAAGGACGAGTCCCACAGACCAGTGGCAAAGAAGGAAAAGGAAGATGTCCAAGGAGAGGCTGTAGCTGCCACATTAAATGCATTGCAGCTACTTTTCTGGCCGCATTAATATGGAGAGGACCTGTGAACAGTGCTGCCTTGGCTACCACAACTCATAAAAGGTTGGAGGGGGGTGTCCGATGGGACAATCACTCAAGTGAGGGTCCGGATAATCAACAAGTGTAAGGCCACGATGGCTTCAAGAAGACTATATAAGAAAGGGCGTTCCCATGAGGAAGTGGATGGAAAAGAGAGAGGAGGAGAACAGAGGAATAGTACAAATAACCGTAGTCTTTGAACAGGGACCAGCATACATTCATCTGATCTCCTCGGACTGAGAATCTATGGACATTAAGAGGATTTGCCTGCGTTTAATTATTGTATAGCCCAACCTTAACTAGTGTCCACTTTGCTAAGGCCTAGTTCTATAGCCCACTTTCTATAAATTTATTGTTTCTGGGCTCCTTGGACCAGGACCCCATACCTGTTGGGCTTGGGCTCCAAATTGTGACCTTACAACTGGCGCCGTCTGTGGGGAGAACTTGTGCCTCAACAAGTGCAATTGTTAGATAAGGAAAGATTAGATCCCAACGGGGCCCGCAAACTCCCAACGGTAGGATAACTTTCTTAACTTCGAACAGGAAAGAGATCAAGACAAGCGACGAGAGGGTAGTGTAAATAACTCCTATACGAGCAGAAGCCGTTCGAGAGGGAAAGGCCATGCATCCCAAAAGCGGGACGGTAATAGGGCTCTATAGAAAGAAATCGATGACCGGAAAAGGAAGTTGCGCCGAACACAGCGAAGGCGTCCCTCCCCCAGTCCGGACACCAGTGACGAAGAGGACAACGTATACAGGTGAAGGTCGAGAACCCCACCAAGTGAAACCTTCTCCTATGAGGAAGAGCAACCTCACAAACGCAGCCACAAAAGTTCGTCTTACAAGGGCCTAGTAAACGACGCTATGAGTAAAGCCTTGGACCGAATCTCCCAATCACCCTTCACACGCAAGATAGAAGGGGTTGAACTTCCTCGATGGTTCCACCAACCCACTTTCATCATATATAATGGTCGGACGGACCCCGTAGAGCACGTAAGTCAGTTCAACCAGAGGAGGGCCATCCATTCCAAAGATGAGGCTTTGATGTACAAAGTATTTCCATCAAGTTTGGGATCCATGGCGATGAGATGATTTAACAGCCTCAAGCCGAACTCCATAAATTCCTTTAAGCAGCTAATCCAGGCCTTTGGCTCTCGTTTCATCATGAGCAGTAGGGTTCCTCGGCCCTTGGATTCCCTTCTGTCCTTATCCATGCAAGAAGGGGAGACACTGAAAGCCTACTCGGATAGGTATTGGGAGATGTATAATGAGATAGAGAGAAATTATGATGACGTTGCCATCAGTACCTTCAAGAGAGGCTTGCCGACCGAGCACGGTTTAAGGAAATCCCTGACTGGGAAACCGGTCACCAACCAGCGCCAGCTCATGGACCGAATCGACAAGTACAAGAGGGTCGAAGAGGACCAGCAAGTGGGTAAGGGTAAAGCGAAGGTTGTCCCTCAGGAGAGGAGGGACTTCAAGTCGGACCGATTTAACAATAACAACCGGCCGAGAAGAGATTACGCGGAGCAACCTGGATCCACCGGTGCACAAGCAGTCCATTTTGTGTTTCGGGATCCGTTACATCAAATTTTGGAGAAAGTCAAGAAAGAACCATTCTTCAAATGGACAAATAGGATGGCAAGCGACCCCACAAAACGCAACCAGAACCTATATTGTCGATACCACCAAGAGCCGGGGCACACCACCGATGACTGCAAGAATCTGAAAAACCACTTGAACCAGCTGGTCCGAGAAGGATAGCTAAGTCATCTCTTGCGTCATTCCAATGGCCGACAAGAACGGGCGAACGTAGAGACACGGCAAAGCACCATGAGACCGCCCATTGGTACGATAAATGTCATTTTCGCCGCTCCAGGAAGAACAGGCTCCCATCCTTCCAGAGTAATGTCGGTGGCTCGACTCCCCGCTGAGGATGACGACTGTGAGTCTAAGAGGGCTAAGGGGACGGCCTCACCCATGCTGGGATTCTCGGATGAGGATAAGGTCGGAACTGTTCAGCCCCACGATGATGCTCTAGTCGTCACGCTCAGGATTGGGGGATATGACGTGAAGAAGCTGTTGGTCGATCTGGGCAGCGTTGTGGAGGTCATGTACCCCGACCTATACAAGGGGCTGAAGCTGAAGCCTAAAGACCTGAAAACTTATGACTCCCCTTTGGTAAGCTTCGAAGGAAAAACCATTACTCCAAGAGGCCAGATCAGACTGCCCATACAAATTGGCTCGAACATAGTGAAGGTGAACTTCATAGTGGTGGATGCATATTCGCCCTACACCGCCATTGTAGCTAGACCATGGCTTCATGCCTTAGGGGTTGTTTCCTCTACCCTGCACTAAAAGGTGAAATACCCGTCGGAAGGTCGGGTCAAAGAAGTCATAAGGGACTAAGCCATGGCTCGACAATGCATGGTGTCTGCCATCTCGCGACAGCCGAGTGCCGAACCCTCTACCTCTACCGAGAACGGCTTATAGCAATTAACAACCCCGGCCACGACAAGTGGGGGACCAGTTGAGAAGGCAAATTGCGAGGATTTGGAAAAGGTTCCTGTGGGCACTGATCCGAAAAGATTCTTTCAAGTCGGCTCGGAACTACCTCCTCTAGAGAAAGCATTGCTGATTGATTTCCTTAGGGAAAATGTAGACGTGTTTGCATGGGACGCCTACGAGGCCCCGGGGGTCGATCCAAACTTCATATGCCATCACCTTAACGTTAATCTGGACATTACGCCCAAGAAGCAACCCCCTCGGTGCCCGTCGAAAGAGCATGCTAACGCAGTCAAGGAGGAAGTGATGAGACTAAAAAAAGCAAGGGCTATCAAAGAAGTTTTCTACCCTGAATGGCTATCCAATACAGTCGTGGTAAAGAAGAAGAGTGGGAAATGGCGAGTCTGCGTGGACTTCACGAATCTGAATAAAGCCTGTCCGAAGGACCCTTTCCCTATGCCTCGGATAGATCGGTTGGTGGACTCAACCGCGGGACATCCTCGAATGAGCTTCTTAGACACCTTTCAAGGATACCATCAGATACCTCTGGCTGCAGACGACCAAGAAAAGACAGCTTTTGTCACCCCCATCGGAAACTACCACTATAAAGTGATGCCTTTTGGTTTGAAGAACGCCGATTCCACCTACCAGAGGATGATGACCAGGATGTTTGAGCTGCAAATGGGTAAGAGCATCGAAGTCTATATAGATGACATGGTAGTAAAGAGTAAATTGGTGTCCGAGCGTGTGAGGGACCTCGGCGACATCTTTGGAGTCCTGAGGAGACACAAGTTGCGCCTCAATGCTTCTAAATGTTCATTCAGAGTGGGATCAGGAAAGTTCTTGGGCTATATGGTGACCCACAGGGGTACTGAAGTCAGCCCCGACCAAATTAGAGCTATCCACAGCATGCAGCCTCCTCGGAACCCCAAGGAGGTCCAAAAGCTCACCGGCATAATCACCGCTTTGAACCGTTTTATCTCTCGTTCGGCGGATAGGTGTAGGCCTTTCTTTCTTTTGTGAAACAAGTGGAAAGGGTTCGAATGGACTGAAGAATGCGCCTTGGCCTTCCAACATCTCAAAGAATATCTGTCTCGGCCACCAGTCATGTCTAGCCCTGAAGCCGACGAGGTTTTATTCGCCTACATCGCCGTGGCCCCTCACGCAGTGAGCTTGGTGCTGATCCGAATGGACAATGGCATACAACAGCCTGTCTATTACGTGAGCAAGTCGTTGCACGAGGCTAAGATCTGTTACCTCCCCTTGGATAAGGCCATTCTGGCGATCGTTCAGGCCACGTAGAAACTCCCCCACTATTTCCAGGCACACACAGTCGTTTTTTTAACCCAACTCCCGCTCAAGTCTATACTCCGAAGTGCCGATTACATAGGGAGAATCGCTAAGTGGGGGACCATTCTTGGCGCCTTCGACATCAAGTACATGCCTCGCAATGCCGTGAAGGGCCAAGTCCTCGCGGAGCTAGTGGCTGAGTTTGCTAAACCCTCACAAGAAGAAGGGGGAGGAATGCCAAGCGTGGATGAAAAATTGGTTGGCATAGTCTCTTAGCAGGGGCCCACCTGTTGGAAAGCATACGTCGACGGCACAGCAAATTAAAGGGGCTCTGGGGTGGGACTCATCTTGATTTCCCCCGAAGGGATTACCATCCAAAAATCACTAAGACTAGGCTTTTCAGCCACGAATAACGAGACAAAATATGAAGCCCTGTTGGAAGGAATGTCTATGGTTGAGAAATTGGGCGGGAAATCCATAAACATGTTCTCGGACTCAAGACTTGTTGTAGGTCAAGTAAATTAGGAATTGGAGGCAAGGGATGAAAGAATGCAAGAGTACCTGGTCCAAGCTAAATGCCTGCAGTCGCGTTTTAACTCTTTTAGCCTACTGCACATATCCAGAAGTGGAAACACCCATGCTGATTCTGTTGCCACGCTAGTCACCTCCTCAGCTCAATGTTTACCTCGGGTTATACTTGTGGAAGATCTACATAGGCCCTCAGTGGTGAAGGCCGAAATGATACATGTCCACAGCGTCAGAGCGGGGCCTAGCTGGATGGACCTTTTAATATTGTTTTTAAAGGAGGACATCTTACCTGAATAGAAGAGCGAGGCCGACAAGATTAGAAGAAAGGCTTCTCGATTCTGGCTGTCCGAGGACTTGAAACTGTATAAGCGCTCGTTTTCAGGACCATACTTGCTTTGCGTACACCCTAACGCCACAAAGCTTATCCTAGAGGAATTACACGAAGGAATTTGTGGGAGCCATACAGGGGGTAGGTCCTTATCCCATAGAGCCATAACCCAAGGTTACTGGTGGCCGAACATGCAGAAAGAGGCGCATGAATACGTGAAGAAGTGCGACCAATGCCAAAGGTTTGCCCCGAATATACATTAACCGGGCGGGACCCTCAATCCGTTGTCCAGCCCTTAGTCGTTCGCACAATGGGGCTTTGATATCGTAGGGCCATTTCCTAAAGCAGTGGGGAACAAGAGGTATTTTCTCGTCGGCACTGATTATTTCACTAAATGGGTTGAAGTTGAACCACTGGCAAACATCGGAGACATGGATGCCAAGAAGTTTTTTTGGAGAAACATTGTCACCAGGTTCGGAGTCCCTCACACCCTGATCTCGGAAAATGGTCTTCAGTTCGATAGTAAAGCTTTTAGAAGGTACTGCAGTGAGTTGGGAATTGCGAATAGATACTCCACGCCAGCTTACCCCCAGGGGAATGGGCAAGCCGAAGCCGTCAACAAGGTCATAGTAAATGGGTTGAAGAAGAGGTTAGACAACGCAAAGGGGAGATGGGTGGAAGAGCTGCCTTATGTCCTGTGGACGTATCGAACCACGTCGCGCAAATCAACAGGGGAGACCCCCTTTTCGATGACCTATGGAGACAAGGCTGTCATTCTGCTAGAAACAAACTTTCCGACACTGAAGACCACCACATTCTATCCTGATGGCAACAATGAGCTGCTGGAAAAAAGCTTAGACCTTATCGAGGAAAGAAGGGAAAGAGCAATGGTCCAACTCGCCTACTACGAACACAAACTTAAGCAAGGGTATGACGCCAAGGTAAAGCTAAGGTCACTAGCACCTGGGGATCTGGTATTAAGAAAAGTTCTGGGCACTGCAAAAAATCCCGCATGGGGAAAGCTCGGACCAAATTAGGAAGGGCCATATCGTATCACTTCGGTGGCTGGCATAGGGGCCTACTTTTTAGAAGACTTGGATGAGCATGTAGTGCCACGTCCCTGGAATGTAAATAACCTAAAAATGTACTATTATTAATGAAAGTTCGTACTCTTGATATACCTTTCAATTACAAAAAGCCTTTGTGTAACCAATACGCAGTTTTATCTAAGTGTTAAACATAACCCAGGTCCTGCGTGGCTCCTCAGACCACAGGCTTGGGGGAAATTAACCAATACGCAATTTTATTTAAGTGTTAAACAAAACCCAGGTCCTGCGTGACTCCTCGGACCACAGGTTTGGGGGAAATTAACCATTACACAGTTTTATCTAAGTGTTAAACAGAACTCAGGTCTTGCGTGGCTCCTCGGACCACAGACTTACGGGAAATTAACCAATACGCAGTTTTATCTAAGTGTTAAACAGAACCCAGGTTCTGCGTGGCTCCTCAGGCCACAGGCTTGGGGGAAATTAACCAATACGCAGTTTTATCCAAGTGTTAAACAGATGCCAGGCTTAGCGTGGCTCCTCGAACCACAGGCTTGCGGGAACTTAGTCACTCAAAAAAGGTGCAAAGTCATGGGGGAAGAGTCTTATTCTCTTATTCATACTTAGCTGTATTACTTAAACTACGAATAATGGATTATCATCGGAAATCTAGTAACACAGTCAAAATTCATTCACAATGAAAATTAAAGTTGAAGCAGTAAAAATAAAGTTCAAAGGAGAAATTATATCATTCATTAAGCTCCAAAATGAGTCATCTTACAAACATTAACAAAAGCCAAGGAAAAGAAAAACGGAACAAAACAACTGCAAGAGAAACCCTACACTAATGTCCTAGACTTTATCTTGGGTTGAGCTCTTTGTAGGACCCTCAGCCTCGGGATGATCATCTCTTGCTTTAGGTTTGGGTCCGGCATCCTTGGCTTACGCGACAACGTCTCTTATAGTGAGGCTGGGTGACCTGCATAGAAGTAACAGAAGAATCATTAAAACGAAAACGACAAATAGACGAGCACAGAATAAGGAACCTGAACAAGGGAGAATCTTCATTTTACCATAGCAAGGTCTCTCTTCAATGACATGAAGAGGTTCGATTTCCTAGTGGCTCGGAGCCCGTCCATATCACGAGGCAAAAGGAAGGGCTGCTGTAGGGCCTCAGTGAGATAAGACGCCTGCCCCCATTGGGACTCCCAAAGGGTTGCATCCCATGGGATGGGAGCGCCATCCAATTCCAAGTAGGGAGACCAGGTGCGCGCTCCCTTCTAAGGGCAGCCTCCTCTCGGCTATCAATGGATTTCGTCCTTTTGTCTTTGGGCTCCTTGCCCTTTTTCTGTTGTTTGGCCTCTTGGGGGCCGACCTCACCCTCCTCCAGTTCTTCAACTAGCCTTTTCCGCCTCAAGTTGGGAATGGGTTGTAGCATAGGGTCAGTGGAAGAAGGAGGAGGAGGAGGAAGGCTGGCAAGAACCTGCTCTTTAGGGTCGTCCTTGGAGGATTGCCCTTTGTTCCTATTAGACATGAGGCCCTTCAGGCCAGATCTTGGCTTTAAATTCATACCTTCCTCTTCAATTTCTTGGCTTGTGTCAATCCGAGCAACTACTAGTCCAGGAGAGAGAGCCGCCGAGAAGCGATCAAGATCCGAGTTGGAATCTGAGAGTTCTACGGGCCTTGTTGATACCTCGCCTTCCTCATTGAAGCGAAAATGATCAATTTCAGCTTCGAGGGACGAGTACGAGGAGTTAATTCCCTCCCCTGGAATGGCTACCTCTTGGGGAACGCATTGAGTGGGCGGTTGGACTGGTGGTAAGTCTCTCCGAGCTAGGAAACCTGACTTAGAAACGTTAATGTGGGCTAATCGGGGACTCCCAGCCCTTATCGCCAGATCCACGTCCACGAAAGCGTGAGAAAGAGGCTCGTAATCCAAGATGTGGTGAGCGGCCCGCAACTGACAATCCTCGCTCACAAAAATCTTGGACCTTAAGAGGTAGTTGAGAGCTTGGACATTGACCAGACTGATCTTCAGAGTAGTATGTTCTTTATCTGCAAAACATCCAAAGGAAGGGTTATGTCAGTTCGAGGAGGCAAGCAACCAAAACCGAGACCAAAACAAGTGAAAGGAAAACTCAAAACTAAGGTCCCCGCCGAGGGATGTGATCCTAAAGTGTCCCACCTGGTGCTCCTGCCTTAACTGGTTAGCGAAGACCGTCGTGCCATGCTTTGGAGACAATCAAATAATCGTCCTTCAAGCCTTTGTTGGACTTGGGAAGGCAAGATATCAGCCTCACCTCGTCGGACTTGGATTTCAGGTAATACGACTCGGAAAGACAATGGCACTCGTACAAGCGAACAACATCGTGCCACGAGAGGCCGAGGTTCATCTGTTCATACAGAGCGTCTACGTACCCTAGAATCCGGAACATATTAGCGGCGCATTGGTGGAGGGCCAGTCTATGGCCGCGCAAGTAATCCCTAGTTATCCTCCCTATGGGAATCGTCATTCCTCCTTCTATGAAAGCGATCATAGGAATGACGACCTGCCCCATTTCTCTCTTGGTTAGGATTTGGTCCGAGGAGCAATATTCTAGACCCACTCCTTACGGGATACGGTATTTAGCCCTAAAACCTTCCATGCCGGCCGGAGAATCTACTAGGCTCTTAAACTTACCCATCCTATTAACCTTAGGTGGCATGGAAATAGGTTTGCTAATGAAAGGAGGCCGAGGAAAACAACAAAGAAGGAGAGTTAGGGAATATGGGGAAACGAACACTTACGGGAAGCGCGAGTTCTAAATCTCCCGAGCATTCAAAGGATCCGCCGGGAATCCTTACAGAAATGGCTATGGACTTTTGAGTGTTTTGCGAGAGAAAGTGCTGAAGTGCTCTGGAACACTTGAGTGTTTTTTCTAAAAAAGGGAAAGTAATCTCCCTCAGAAGCCTTATATAGCAAGAAAAAAAAATAAACGGGATTTCTCCCGCCCTAAGAATTGGAGGAACATCTACCGTTGATTAAGCGCCCCACCGTTGGATGCGAGGGAACATAGAGTCGCCTGGTGCAATTAATGGCGCCTCGTGGGCTACGAAACGCCAGTAGCAATAATGAGGCACGTGAGACTGTACTCCCACACGCGTGAATCAAGAAATTGTGATAATTTATCCAATAAATATCAAAATCCCACATTGTCTCCTCGGATAAGAGGGAAAAATCGGAATTTTGGGGGGCTATTGTAGGGGCACAGGCCCAAAATCATACAATGGGCCTTAGGCTAATACGGGAAGATCAGCCACGTCCGAGGAGAAGACGTGGGTGCCAAAAGGGCTTCCAGCCCAGTTCTCGTGGACATGAAGACATTTAAAGGGTGGTCCGAGGAGAAATGTCTCCTCGGATGTGACGAGTATGGCTCAAATATGCACTCTGTCTACTAGAAGGACCCACCCCAACGAACATTAGTAACAAGGACGAGTCCCACAGACCCATGGCAAAGAAGGAAAAGTAAGATGTCCAAGGAGAGGCTGCAGCTGCCACATTAAATGTGTTGTAGCTACTTTTTTGGCCGCATTAATGCGGATAGGACCTGTGAACAGTGCTGCCTTGGCTACCACAACCCACAAAAGGCTGGAGGGGGGTGTCTGATGGGACAAGCACTCAAGTAAGGGTCCAGATAATCAACAAGTGTAAGGCCACGATGGCTTCAAGAAGACTATATAAGAAAGGGCATCCCCATGAGGAAGTGGACGGAAAAGAGAGAGGAGGAGAACAAAGGAACAGTACAAATAACTGTAGTCTTTGAACAGGGACCAGCATACATTCATCTCATCTCCTCGGACTGAGAATCTATGGACATTAAAAGGATTTGCCTGTGTTTAATTGTTGTATAGCCCAACCTTAACTAGTGTCCACTTCACTAAGGCCTAGTTCTGTAGCCCACTCTCTATAAATTCATTGTTTCTAGGCTCCTTGGACCTGGACCCCATACCTGTTGGGCTTGGGCTCCAAATTGTGACCCATACAATAGTATATTATTATTATTATGAGGGCTAATATATTTTTTTGAAGGCTAATTGTTAGGTTCTAAATGTTTAGAACAATTGGTAAATCGTGAACACAAACTTGTCTAGATATAGATCTTAGAGTTTATAGGTTTTATTAGACAATGCTCAAGGTGATTCAAGTCAAGATTCAAGAACATACAAGCTGCAGGAAGAAGATTTCATAATCTGTCTGGTTCGATCAATCGAAAGACAGGCTCAACCGATCGAAAGTCATATCTGCAGAATGTAATTAAGCCCAAACAGCAGTTCAAGCCCATTTAGGATTAGGGTTTCTAATCTACTTCTCCCAGTATATAAAGGAAACCCTAAGCACGTTTTTATAAGGGCTTTTCAGAGAGAAAAGAGTGTGCCTCTTTTGTATTTAGGGTTTAGTTCCTAAAAATCTCTCTTATGTCTTCTACCGGTGCTATTCCTTGAAGAATCTCAAGATCCGGTATTGTAGAAGTTGCTGTCTTCTCTTGTCATCAAAGGTGTTGATGATCTAAACCTTCAAGGGTGGTCTTGGAGTCACAAACAGGAGAGTTTGTGTTGCTAAACCTTTGAGTGGGATCTCAAAGTCACAAACGGGGGTGTTTGTGTTTTGCAAAGGCCAAAGAAAGAAGGAGTTCATGGATTCGGAGTTTGCACATGGTCGTGTCAGTAAGTTCTACTGGTTGGTAGCATTAGGAAGTCGAGCGGGGGTGCTTGTAAGTCCTTTTGTATGAACTTCGATTCTTTCTAGTGGATTTGCTTTTTACCTTGAGGATAGCTAGGTTAAATCCTCCCCAGGTTTTTTACCGGTTTGGTTTTCCTGGGTGATCATATCATTGTCTTATTTATATTCCGCTGCTATGCATGATATGATATATTTGTGTTAACCTAGACTTGTGTAATTGGACTAAGTAACAACTTGGCTAATTACCTAGGTTTAATCAATTGTTTAAGGGGTCTAAAAACTGTCACTAACATATTTTTATTCTTAAAAAAGATTAATATATTAAATTATAATATGGATTTATAAAGACTTTATTATCTATACTATACTATTGCTCTTAAATTGGTATATGTTTACCATTATATGAAAAAATATGTTTAGGTATATATAGAAAATAAAAATAAAAATATTTTTAATAATTTATATTTTTTATTTATAGAAAATATAAAATAAAAATATGAATTTATTTTTAATAAATTCATACTTTTTATTATGAATTTATTTTTTTTGTTTCTTTACTTAGCCTTTTGTTTTGCCTTATAAATTATAAACGTATTTTATGTCTAAAAATATGCCTAAATATAAAATTTAATTAATTATTTAACTGCCGTGTCCCTACCATGTCGTGTCCTTATTTTTCAAAAATTGCCGTATCCCCGTGTCCATGTCTGTGCAACATAGATTGTCCTACTATACTAAAAGATGAACACCTTCATTGCATTCCTCAGGTGCCTCATTTAAGTCCAACAGATATGTAAATGCAAATCAACACATATTGAAGATCAAAGCCCACATTAGCTCTAAAGCTTGGATATTTAGCCCTCAAATATTAGATCTTATACTCCTATGACTATATTGAAAAGGCTAACTATATACTAAGTCTCTATCCCCTTAAGTATGAAATTTCTTATCAATTTGATGGAGAATAGGACTCTCCTATAGGCCTTGAAGAAATACTAAGGAGTATGAGTAGTTGCAAAATAACATAATTAAGTCCACCATCAAAATAACATAATTCTTTCCCCTTTCCATTACAGAAAGATCTAAAATTCCAATCAGCATAATCTGGTTCTTCATCTTCCAACTCAAGAAACCCATAAACACCACTCCATACCCAATCCCTACCACTTTTCCCTCACCATACCCAATTCTATGCATATTTAATATCACAGAACATAATATGAATTCCCAAAAACAAATCTGATTTCCCTAAACCCAAAACTTTTGCAACAAATTTCAGATTCCACTTACAGAAACCTCGGCCTTTAATATAATTCCACCTATTTTAAATTAATATAATTAGATATAAAACTTGGTCCTACAACTTGTTCTCAACCCAAAATTTCATCTTCAACACATATACGACCAAAATACTCTGTATTTCAAACAATTGGATGATTTCACCATATAGCTTCCCATAAAATTCATGCTTATTACTACTCTTGATATAAATAATAGTCACAGTAATTAAGAGAAAAAAAGGGGGGGGGGGGAAGAATTGATCTATCAAATATATATATATATATATATGTCTATATAATAAAAAGAATTGAAAATCTTGAAAAAAAAAAAAATCAATGGATGAAACCTACATGGTCAAATAGTTTATGACAGTTCATCTACACTATTATCCCAACACCTATATAGGCTTGTAAACTAACATAGTTAGAGCACCCGCATCAGATGTGGTAAATGTGCTAATTGCCAAATATTTGGCACATTTGGCACACCAAACACAAAAGACCCCCTTTATCAGATGTTCCAAATGCTATAATTTTTGCAACATGGTACAGTATCCTCACATATTTGCCACTGTACGGACAGATGTGGCAAATGCTTTTATTATTTTTTTATTCCTCTTTCTCTCTCATCTCTTCGTTAGTCTCACTCTCTCACCCCAATCCTCTCCTCTGAACCCCAACCCTCACTGCTTTTCCACGCCGACGCCGACTGGTTGAGGCAGTTGATGGGTCGCGGAGGATTTGGTTGAGGCAGTTGGGCTGGGTGTCAGCGGAGGTGGGTTTCGATTAAGCTGGGTTTCGATAGTTGGGCTGGCTGTCGGCAGAGGTGGGTTTCGATTGAGCTGTAACTAGGTGTTAGCGGAGAAGGGTTTTTGATTGAAGGTGGTTTTTTTTTTTTTAGTGGGTTTTCAGTTGAAGGTGGGGCGGTTGAAGGTGAGTTTTTGGTGGAAGGGTTTTCAGTTAAAGGTGAGTTTTTTTTTGTTGGGTTTTCGGTGGAAGGGGCTTTCGGTTGAAGGTGAGTTTTTGGTTGAATGGGTTTTCGTTTGAAGCTAGGTTTTCAGTTGAAGGTGGGGCTTTTGCTTTGGTTGTAGTATCAATGGGTGGTGGTGATGAAGGTTTTGGGTCGGTGATTGGTTGAAGCAGTTGATGGGTCGTGGAGGATTTGGCTTGGGTTTGGTTGGATTTGTTTGGGTTGGGGTTTGGCTGGGATTTGTTTGGGTTTGCTTTGAGTTGTGTTTTTGGTTGTGGAGGATGTGGTGGTTGTGTGGTGGTGGCTATTGGTTTGTTTGCAATAGTGTGGTGGCTGTTGATTGTGTTTGATGAGTTGTAAATATTATTTTAATGTGTAGTAAATATTATTTTAATGTATAGAATTGAATGATAAAACATCTGATAAATGGGATGTTGTAAAATGATGTGGTAAAATAATAATGTAGGCATTTGATGTGGCAAAATGGCATAAATTATGCCACAGCTGCTGTGGATGCTCTTACAAAAATGCCAAAAAACACCGGTTGCTCATAGAGGCTTTTTATCGAACACCTAGCAATATAACCAAGAAGTAGACCTTGGTTAGGTGCTGTAATAAAGGGAAGCATAATTTTTGGCACCAAAAAATATTTAGAATAATGGAATCTACAAATTAGAAACATATTGATACATCAAAGTAAAATTTAAGGGAAAAAAAAAAATCTTGAACAATGACCCACCTAATGGCTGATTCTTCTCTAGCTTGCAGACTATTCAAATCGAGGTAACACTTCTAGATATCAAGTGGGTCTTCAGATTGACCCAAGAAAGAAAACTCTTTTATATAGTTAGCCTTCAACAGCCTTAATATCAAGTGGGTCTTCAGATTGACCCAAGAGAGAAAATTCTTTATATAGTTAGCCTTCAATAGCCTTATGTTTGAGAGAAAGAGGAGAGATTGTATGGCAATTTGCACTGAGAAAAAGTTGGGACAAAGAGTGGCAAATGGAGATGGGGATGGGTTTCGGCTTCAATTGGGGCAATGAGAGTGAAGGTAAAAAAAGTATCGAGAAAGCGGGGAAACAACTACCGAAATAAAAGCATTAATTTTTTTTTTTTTTTTAATTAAGTGATGTGAAAAATTGTAGGAGCTATAAAGCTTACGTGACACGCTTTAAGTCTATCGAGTTCAAAAAAAAATCAGAAACTTCTGTCATATAGTATTTATAAATTAGTATTTATAAACTTCTGTCATATAGTATTAGTATTAAATTAGATTAGATTTCTATTAAAGAGTGTTTGAAAAATGTAATATTAATTTTTATACTTGCTAAGTTTCAGTGTTCACTAGAAACTTTAAAGTGAGAATTTTTCACCGTGTGGTAACCAAACATTTCTTTCTATTAAATGGGTAAAAAATTTAATAGTATAACTTTGCTTTGCTTTGATATAAACGAAAGATCTTTTGCATTCTCATATCTAGGATTTAATATTGGAGAAAATATTAATATTTTTTGATACACTGTTGTCTTTTCTTTCCTATGTGGTTTGTCTTTCCATTTTTAATCTTTAACTCATCTATATTTATATATATATATATAATCAAAACCTCTGAAACTCTCACAATTTTTCACGTTAGCACAATATTTAAATAAAATTATTTTTGTTTAGTCTAAATTTAACAATGAGTGAAACTCTATCTCTCTAACAAGTCCAACTTAAATTTAAACTCATCATTATCATTTTTTTTAAAACAAAATTATTTTTGTTTAATCCACACTTAATAAGGAGTGAAACTCTATCTCTCTAACAAGTTCAACTTAAAGTCGAACTCAAATATTGATAATTTATCTCCAAATTTGCGTGGTTAATCATGAACACTATAAAAGCAAAGAAAACCCCAATATTTTTTTTTTTTTTTTTTTTTTAAAAGCTGAGTAGAGGTATAAGCTATTCTTATGTTATTTTCTTCTCCTCTACTTTGTTAATATATATATATATATATATATATATATATATAATGGTTCTTCATGTATTTTTTAAAAAGTAATTTTCATACATGAACCACCAAACTCTCTTTAGCCGTTTTTTACAAGATAAAAAAGCTTACAATAGTTGAAATTATTGTTTTGAATGTATCTCATCTTTCTCTTATATTTTTCTATTCTTTAGTCATATATATATATATATATATATATGTTAATAATTTCTAAGTAGTGAATCATCTGATTCTTTGATATATATATATATATATATATATATATTTTTTTTTTTTTTGATCTTTCAGAAGTTTTGAAACCGAAACCTCTAAAACTCTCACAATTTTCCACGTCAACATAATATTTAAATAAAATTATTTTTGTTTAGTTCAAACTTAATAAGGAATGAAACTCGATCCCTCTAATAAGTCCAACTTAAATTCAAACTCATCATTATCATTTTTTTAAAACAAAATTATTTTTTTTAATCCAAACTTAACAATGAGTGAAACTCTATCTTTTTAACAAGTTCAACTTAAACTCAAACTCAAACATTAATAATTTATCTCCAAATTTGCGAGGTTAATCTTGAACACTATAAAAACAAAGAAAACCTCAATATTATTTTGTTAAGGCTAAGTAGAGGTATGAACTCTTCTTATATTATTTTCTTCTCCTCTACTTTGTTAAATATTTATATATATATGGTTTTTCATGTATTTTTAAAAAAGTAATTTTTGTATATAAACCACCAAACTCTACTTAGCCCTTTTTTACATGATAAAAAAACTTGCAATAATTGAAATTATTCTTTTAAATGTAACCCATCTTTCTCTTATATTTAGTCATATATGTATATATATATATATATATTGTTTTGTTTTGATAATTTCTAAGTAGTGCATCATTTGATTCTTTGATTTTTTTTTTTTTTTTTTTTTTTGGTCTTTCAGAAGTTTTAATATCTGAATTTTTGAGTTATTTTTTGCAACATTCGAAACAGTTTGACAAATTTTTTGTAAGCCATTGCACGTTCAAGCAATGGCTTCTTCATCAAATTGTAACACAAATTGAAGTCATACAAGAGCAAATTATGCAATGGTGTAATTTCTTAAATTTTTTATAAAATTAGTTTAGTTTACCTCACAAATAGATAGGTTCCCGTGTATAGCATGAGTTAGCAACTAGTTATTGTGATAAGGAATACTTTGTCATTGACTCATTATTTAGTTTTAGTAGGTTGATCTTCGTGATACGTTGTTACTACACTAATTTTTAATATCTCAAAATGTATATGTATCTTTACCATGGTTTTAAAAACTGGTACAGTGAAAGAACCGAAAAAGGGACTGGTTACTGGTTTTTTAGTTGAATCGGGGTCCGATTGATGGTCAAAATTGGTGACGTCATAAATAATTTAATTAATAATTATAAAACTAATAATTATAAAAATAAATAAATAAATAATTTTATAACTAGTCATTTTAACTAGAAAATTAAATAATATCCCACAAGCCCACTATAAAATATTTTAATTATTTTTTAACCTTTCTAATAACAAAAAGTAAGTGCACCAATGGGTAGCAATATCATTGCCCACTTGATCTTTTTTCCCTCTAAACATTCTACTAAGTGGACTAATGAGTAACAATATCATTGCCCACTTGATTTATTTTTTTTTTTTTTCATTCTACACGTTAATATCCCAACTATCACACATTTTGAAATCCATACATCCACACAATTGGTTCAATAATATATTTCGGTTTGGCCAGCGAAATGATATATTTTGGTACTGGTCAATACCGATATACCGTTTTGGGTTTACCACTATTTTATATATTTAATATATATATGTGCTACGTTTACAATATTTTCTCAACACTTTTACAATAAATCATATGTGGCCATTTTTTATTGGTTCTAATTTTTTTTTTTTTGAGAAACTTTATTGGTTCTAATTTGAACATACCATTAAAATAACTTTTTTGCCCCACCAATAAAAACTCATAACAACCTAAAACTTAAAACTTATTGTAAAAATGTTGTAAAAATATTGTGAATATTTTTTTTTTTGGGTACACATATCTCAATTTTCAACCACCCTCTACCAACAAATTTTTTTTAATAACTCACTTTTTTTTCACCTCCACTCGTTCTCTTTTACTTTTACAATTTATCTTTTAATTTTTATCTTGATTTAATCTCCTCCACATGTTTACCTCCATTGAGTTTTATCTCATTTCAAATTTCAAAAAGCTAGTCTTATCTCCTTACCTTTGGTTAGTTATCATGTGGGCACCCAAAGCAAAACTCTATGAGAAACAGTAAAGACATAAAAAAGCGAAGAAGAAGAATAGAGGAACACAGACATTGCAGAGACCAAGAAGAAAAATAGAAAGCTAAGCAAAAAAGAGATCGAGATACAAGAGAGATGCATCAGATCGTGAAATTTGTTGAGAAATTATCTTAGGTGAGTGAAAAATTACAAAGAAATCTGTGTATTGTTTGTTCTGTTTAACCACACTGATTTTCGGTTATGCCAATTGAACTGGTAGTTTGTATTGTTTGTCCAGTTTTCTTTTATTTTCGGTTTTAATTAATAATCGGACCGGATTAAGGTCCGGTTTTCGATTGAACCGGTTGAACCAGCTGGTTTGGTTCGGTTTTTAAAACAATGATCTTTACTTTAATTTAATTTACTTTTTCTTTATAATATATTTACAACATTTTCCAAAATCGTCTTACATAAATCATCATAAAATTATGCGCGCATCTACAGGCAACTACACAATAATTTCCCTAATACAAATTACTTTGCTTCATACAATTCTAGCTTCAATACAGTCAATTTCTTCTTGCTTTTCGTTTAAATCAGTTTCTCAACACTATCCTCTTACCAATAAAATGAATAAATGATTATGACCAAGAAGCAAACAAAATGTTCTTCAACAATTCAAAGCAAAGCTCTCTCTCTCTCTCTCTCTCATATCAGCAAATAAATTAACCAGAGTACCAGAATAACTTATTTATGAACCAAATATAATTTTCAATAATATTGCGCACAGGGATTGGTTTGACAATTAATGAACACTACATTAATTCATTTATGAACTAAATATAATCTTCCACGTCATATTACATTTCACTACACTAAGCTTATTCAATTGGGATTGGTTTGACAATTAATGAGCTTAAACGATCTTTCATCACTCCAGTTGATGTTCCAATACCATCTCCATGTTGGAAGATGCACTGAGCAGTCCTTGCCATGTTTAGTGACATTTTTACCATGGACTTTGGCAGGGAGTTTTTGGCGATCTCTTTGTTCAGTTTTTTCCATGAATAGTTGATTTTTTCCTTTATGCGATGTTTTGCTTCTACATCAGGTTCACCTTCATGTACCATGTAGCACTGGATGGATTTTGCCACATCACCTCTCTCGCTCTCAGCCTTTGAATAGAGAAACAGAGAATTAACATTACGAATTGATTTCATTTTGGTTAATATTTTCAGAACTGAATAGGATCAATATAGGCAAAACTAACTAATACTGACGGCTTAAAATGCAGATATTTTGTACTGAGCATACCTTCTCAGTTCCCAAATCATCACTAAGTCGAGTTATGAGGGATGACCAATATATTAGATCTGAGCTTCTCTTGATGCAATCAAGCGAATCATTTGTTAAGGTGCACCCTTGCAAAATATAAGCATGGACCATGGCTGCATGACCACCCACAGAAATACATGCATTTTCTAGGTACTCATCCACAGTAGGAATGTATCCACTGTAAAACCACCGTGCTTCTACTAAATATGCTCTACAAAGATTTGCCCACTACATTGAAAAAATAATGCATGCCAATCAGTCAATAATTATGAAAAAATGTGTCTTCTTTTTAAATTTGAAGAATTTTTCAATTAATTTTTCACAGAATTAAAGAATCAGCTTACCTCTGCCTTCATGCAGGGCAAAGTATTAAAGCCATGATCTTTGATGACACCACAGACCATTTCATTAGCGAAGTTCAGCAAGGCGACATAGCAAACCTTCATATACTCAGGAAGGTCCTCCATGGCCTTCATTTCCCATCTGTTCAAAAAATTAGGCAGGAAAGAAATTAAAAATGGTACAATGTTTATCATGCTAGCTATGGTTAGAACAAGATAAAAACAAACTAGTAAAGTCAATAATCATGTTTTTATTATACCGATCCACAGCATCAGTGAAGCGCTCAAGCTCATCTAGTGATCCATACACATCATACGTATCATCAATTACTGTTAATATGCATACAAATTTGGTGAGGCCTATCCTGCACTTGGAGAATTGGGGCTCAGAAACGATCCCCATAGCCCACAAATAATTCTCCATCAACCGGTCCCTTGAGAAAGTTAGCTTTTCTGCCAAACCCAAGTATCTCCACCACCTAATGCATCCAATTTCAAATATATTAATTTAAAATTGCAATTTTTCCTTTGAAACTTATGGATGGAAGTAATTGGTACCTTTGTAACTCCTTAAGTTCTCGCTGATGTACAGATTGTACTAAATTATAATCCAACTTAGCCAGCTCAAGCAAAGTCAAGTTCTTTGTACTATCCTTTTCATAGATACCAATGAATTTCCGAACTTCAACTCTTGGCACCCTCCAATATAAGGGGACTTCAAGTGACTGTTTCACTTGCTTTGCTGAATTACTGTCCAATTTTTCCATTAATGATTTCAGGTTTTTCATACTAAAATTCTTGGCTTCTTCTGCAATACTTTCTCCATCCATTCCAAGGTGTGAGGCTTCATACAAACTCTCAAGTCCCTCTATGTCCAAGCTTAAGCTGTCCATGAATTTCCCATCTCTACTTTGAAATTTGTCAAACACATCTGTTTACCATAATCACCTAGGAGTGAGTTTTTTTTTTATGAACCTCCTAGGAGTGAGTTATTTACAGTTCCTTGAGACAATATATATATATATATATATATACACAATTAGATTCATATCAAGTGTAAATTTTGTTTAATATTATAGTACCTTTTTTCTTTTTTCAATCTTATCACTGGACAACATTTTTTTTTTCTCTTATACAACGTACTAGTTAAAGAATTATCTTGTATACAAATTTTTAAAAATTTTATTTTTGTAATAATACGTCTTAAATGTATGAATTTATACATTGAATAGGAGTGCTAAATAGATGAATTAAAATCTTCCGTCTCCCTTTCAACTTTATACTGCACTGTAGTTGCTATCTATCACACATCTTTTTTTATTTATTCTTATAAATTAACAAAAGTTTAAAAATAAAAAATAAAATAGACACATGATTTGATTGATATGAAATATAGCACGGATATCTACGGAGAGTTCTTATCATCTAAGAGCACTTGCACCAAAATAGAAAAAGTGCATAATTTTACATATTTTTACTCAAATTCTAACCACATCAGTTCATCTATATTAATAAATCTGCACGGAATTGAAAAAAGAAGGAGAAGAAGAAGAAAGAAAGAAGAAGATGCCGAAGAAGCAGTAACTGCAAATCCGCCCAAAATCATTATACATAATCAAACCCAAATTGCAAATCCAAAATCATCATTTATAATAAAACCCTAATTGCAAAAGAAAAAAGAAAAAAGAGAGGGGCATTCAGGGAAAATAGAGATCAAGAAAAGAAGAAAGGGAGTCTGTGTTCAACGAAAAAAAGGGAAAAAGAGGAGTTATGTTTGTGCCACAATTCGCTCACGTGACGAATTGTGAATGGTAAAGAGGTGACTGTGGGTCCATGTGAGGTCACCCCTCTACCATTCACATTCACAACTCGTCATGTAGGTGAATTGTGATACAAGTTGTGTTACTTTACGTGGCACTACTTTACGTGACTCCTTGAAAAAAAGTGTTAGTTGGGAGTAAGTCAAAAATAATAAAAAAATGTGAGAAAAAATATTATTTAAATGAAAGAGTTTGTATAAAAGAAGAAAGGGAGTCTGTGTTCAACGAAAAAAAGGGAAAAAGAGGAGTTATGTTTGTGCCACAATTCGCTCACGTGACGAATTGTGAATGGTAAAGAGGTGACTGTGGGTCCATGTGAGGTCACCCCACTACCATTCACATTCACAACTCGTCATGTAGGTGAATTGTGATACAAGTTGTGTTACTTTACGTGGCACTACTTTACGTGACTCCTTGAAAAAAAGTGTTAGTTGGGAGTAAGTCAAAAATAATAAAAAAATGTGAGAAAAAATATTATTTAAATGAAAGAGTTTGTATAATAGATAAACTAAAGCAGATGTTTTTGTAAAGTATTTAAGTAAAAAAAAAAAAAAAAAAGGTTAATATGCGAAAATAGATGAAAACTTTAGACGTACTTATTCGAATGCTCTAACAGTGTGGTTAATTTACAAAATCTTTTGTAAAGTAATTGTGTAGTGTAATTTCTGTTAAAAATATGTGTAGTGTAAGTTGGACCTAACATACACATACATGGTTACAATATATATGTTATCACCTGAGCTAATCGAGAAACCATGTTCTCTTAGAATTCGAAATTGCAATGCGGTTGTGTAAAGATCGCTAGTAACGTCTGGATGTTGAAATTTCAAAACCTCTTCTATCTCTTGCTCAAAGTGGTAAGACACTCCTAACCGCTGCATTGAATCTATAAGCTTTAGTAAGAAATTTTGGTCTTTTGTGGATGTCAGCAAAGTTTTAATGTCTTGCTTCAACCCCTTAAGTCGAGTGCCATGGAACTCATACTGCAACACAACCAAATATTCATGTGGTAAAGATAACTAATTAGTGCATATATGTCTTAATAAATGGGGAAAAGAAGTGTTATACAATTAGTGGACTTACTGAGTACGGAGTGGTAAAGGACTCAATGAGTTTCTGGTCCCAAATACTTGGGTGATAATTAGCTGATCGCCGTGGATTCACTTGTGTGTCATTGAACTTTGAGACGATGATGAACATGGGTAATACTGATAGCCCTTGCTTGCGGCATTTAATAATTGTTGTATGCTTCCTTGTTAGTGCAGCACTTCTTTTGTAATTTAATGTAGTGAGATATGAAGGAGAGGAAGAGATTCTTCTTAGTTCCATCAGGAAGGTGTTGTTTCTTGAACAAGTTGAGATAGAAATGGTTGGTGATTTTCGAAATCAAATAAAAAATGGATTTAGGTTGGATTGAGTTTGAAGCTTAATTATAAATATAGGAGGATGATGGGTGAAAAAAATTTGAGGGAGAGAAATATCTTATCAAACAATTGTTAATGGCTTAACAAGTTGACAGCATCCCATGTGAATAATTCAAATTAAAATTTTAAAACATGTCGCCATCAGCCCACGTGAAATGAATAATTCAAAAAACATGTCTAATTCAAAGTAAATATTGAAGAGTACGAATAATTTATTGATCAAAAGCACGGCCTCATTATTATTATTATTTTTTTTTGGCTGAATCAAAGACTTATTGAACCACATTAGAAATAATAGCCTGGGATGTCTCAACAAAGAAAACATTAACAAAACTTGGTGGGCCAAATCCCAGATCAAAACAACCAAACAAAGACGGGTTAAGGGACCAATTTTAAGTCAGTGTACAATGACAAATATTTTGAGAGGAAAGATTATTTAAAATATTCAAGTAGAGATGGTTTGACGGTGTAATTGAGATAAGAGTCTAAGAATCTCTTTCTTGTCAAATCTATATTTTATTTGGAATTAGAATATTTTTTATGTGAGTATTTTGACTAGTAGTAAAACTATTTAATTATTCAAGAGTTTTAATGATGCAAGCGAAAAAAATTTTGAATTTATTTTCGATAAACTGGACGTTGTACCTGTAGATTTTTCTATGTTTAGTAACTTAGTGTGCATTTGGATTGAAATGAAAAATTAAAATTATTTTACTATTTAGCTTATTTTTGCTATTATTCATGAGCCTATTGCACTTTTTGACATTATTTATGAGCCTCACTGTACTATTTCAACTAACTTTTACCTTTATCTATAGTGTTTTTAGTAATAATTTTTCAATTTCAATAAAATAAACAATATCCAAACACACCCTTAATCTTTTTCTATACCTTTATACATTAAGCGTAGATAGAAGTTACAAAATTTTTGGGCCTATTTAATAGTGTTGTTCTAGTAATATTATTATTTTTTTTTAAATATGTGTAAGTGAAAATATATGTAACGTCGTTTAAAAATGAAAATACGTGTACACGGATATCAAAGGCCCTTCTTGTTTTGCACAGATTTTCTTTCAGTTGTAGTGCCGACACAGGTGTTTTGCAAAAAGCTTAATGCGCCTAGGCTTTGAGTTTTGACATGCCATCACGAAGGAAAAAACAAGAAGAAAAGAAACAATGGTTGTTTTTCTCCGTAAGAGCATTTGTAGCAGTGGAGCTAAATAGCTATAATGCTATTTTAGCTCCACCAAAATACCAAATAGAGTCACGCAGCAAAGGAGCCAAAGTAATAATTTTTAGCTAAACTGCTACAATGCACATCTATCTATAGATGTGCACTATAGCAGTCATCTAAAAAAAATATATATATATTTATTAAGCCCTCCCGATTAAAATAATGCTTGGCTGTTTATTTTTTTTTCATTCTTTTTATTCTTCATCTTACCGTCCTCTCTCTCATCACTCTCAAGCTCCCATCTCTCCATCTCACCTCTCTGAAACCATCCGGTTCACTCTCACCATCTTATCACTCTCAAGCTGGCCAACGCCGTCCCAGCCAAAGCTCGACCCACCGCCATCCCAGCCGAAACTCTACCCACCACCGTTCTAGCCGAAGCTCGACCCACCGTCGTCCCAGCCGCTGATCTCAGACCGAGCCGTCCCAGCCGCCCATCTCTCTCAGACCGCCTCAGACCTCGTCGTACCGATCCACGTCAGGTTAGTGAATTTTTTCATTCTTTTTTTTTTTTTTTTTTTTTTTTTTATGAATTCGTGAATTTTTTCATTTGGGTGTTCGTTGTTTTGGCTTAATTTTTCTGGGTTTGTGTCATCATTTATGGAGTTATTTTGTGGTGAAAAATGGTGTGTTGTTGGGTCAGTGAATTTTTCATCTTTTTTGATGAATTAGTGAATTGTTTCATTTGAGTGTTCGTTGTTTTGGCTTAATTTTTCTGGGTTTGTGTCATCATTTATGGTGTTATTTTGTGGTGAAAAATGGTGTGTTGTCAGGTCAGTGATTTTTTATTTTTTATTTTTATTTTTTTTCATTTGGGTGTTCATTGTTTTGTCTTAATTTTTCTGGGTTTGTGTCATCATTTTTGCTGTTTTTTTCCTATGGCGGCGGCGGCGGCGGCGGTAACGGTGGCGTTTGAAGGTGGTTGTGATTGTTGTTTGTTGTATAGGATATATTATTTTATTATAATGAATATATTATTTTATTGTAATGGATATATTATTTTATTGTGATGTTTATATTATTTTATTGTGTTAAAAGCTAAAATAGATCCATTGCTGCAACATATATGTAGGTAAAATAGATAAATTTTTAACTCTACCGCTGTGAATGTTCTAAGGCCACGTGCCTAACTTGTATTTTTTTTTTTTTTTTTTTTTAATGAGAACTTGAACTTGTACTTATCACCTCAAAAGATGATGGTGGCCGGTGGCATGAGATTTTGAGATGTTAATGGTGGCAGGTGGCAGAAAAAAACAAAAAAAAAGTAGGTAGGAAAGGCATTAGCGTAATAATGTCCATGAGTCTTTGTTTTTCTTCTGGTATTATACAGCACGTGTTTTAGCCTTATTTCTAGAGCATTAATGGTGGCAGAAAATAAAAGAAGATATATTAAAGGCCTGTTTGACAGCCTACTCAAACATAAAATTACACATTTTAAATAACAGAACACATATTTTTACACACTTTTTCATCCATACGTATATTAAAAACGCTTAAACAACATTACTCAAACTAACTCACCAAACAGGCTCGAAGAATTTGAGGATTTTTTGGATATGAAATATTAGTGGAATATTATCGGATATTTTTAATAGTTTCTCTTCTAACCAAATACCATTATAAGTTTTTTTGAATTATTTGATTATTGAGTAAATTGTGCTTAAAAATTGTCTAAGTGATATTTAAGGATTTTAGAGAAAGTATTAGGGAGAAGTTCTTTTGTGATGGCAGGTGGCATGAGATTTTGATATGATAATGGTGGCACGTGGTAGAAAAAAACAAAAAGAAGAAGAAGGAAGGAAAGGTATTAGCGTAATAATGTCCAAGAGTCTTTGTTTTTCTTCTGGTATGATACAGTACGTGTTTTAGCCTTATTTCTAGAGCATTAATGGTGGCAGAAAATAAAGAAGATTATTAAAGGCTTGTTTGGCAGCCTACTCAAACATAAAACTACACATTTAAACAACATAACACATATTTTTACACACTTTTTCACTCACACGTATATTAAAAACACTTAAACAACATTACTCAAACTAACTCACCAAACAGGCCCGAAGAATTTGAGGATTTTTTGGATATGAAATATTAGTGGAATATTATCGGATATTTTTAGTAGTTTCTCTTCTGGCTAAATACCGTTATAAGTTTTTTTGAATTATTTGATTATTGAGTAAACGGTGCTTAAAAATTGTTTAAGTAATATTTAAGGATTTTAGAGAAAGTATTAGGGAGAAGTTCTTTTGTGGTAAGCTAGCTGAGATAAGTAACCTTATCCTAATTGGTCTTATTTTGCTTATACTACTGTATTTTAACTACTGAAAATTGTTTACAATTGTTACAATTTTATTTTAATTGCTTAGCTATATTGATTTAAAGTAAAGAATAAAGAATTATCACAAATATATTTGATAATTGAATATATGATTTTATATGTATTTGAGTGAAATATATTTTTTGTTTAAACTATAATTTGATATATATGATTTTAGACAATCTAACTAGGTTTAGACTCCGATACCCAACCAATGGAGGTTATTCATTGGTACTCTGACACCCAGTCAATGGGGGTTATTCATTGGTACTGAAACTAATTCTATCTGGGTCATCACGAGTCTATCGTATTTTTGGACCCAGTTAATGGGGGATATACATTAGCACAGAACTAGTTTCATCTGAATCTGATGCCTAGTCACGGGGATATAGCGTGACCATAGTCATAAAGGTTGTTAAGAATGTGAATTATATTTGAATATTTGAACTGTTTTAAGTCATTGAAACTACTTATGTGTTTTTGGAACCTACTGTAAATTATAGCTTTGATATATGGCAAACTTATTATTTTCTAATCCATCTATGATATATTTGTAAGATTTAAAATATTTGATCTCCATACAATTTATTATTTTACAGATCTATTTGCTTGATAGAACTTATTAGGACTTTGGTTACTTATTAAGTTGTTAACTCATCCCCCCCCCCCCCCTTCTCCTTTCAAATTCTAATCAGGAAAAGTAACATATTTTTGAGTTTCCGCTGGGATGCGCATATGAGTGAAGTTTAGGAATCATTGGAATAAGATTTGGACTTTAGGTTTAATATTTTCTTTTTTTAAGACTTTAGTCTCAAAGATTTAGTTTATTTTCTTTATGATGTTGGAAGATTATTATTTTGGAGATTCTTTGAGAATTGAACTATTGAAGATATTTTTGGATTTATTGATGAAATTTTCTTTGAGGATAATTTTTTAGTTCTTAAGAAGGCCTTTCACACTTGCAGGGTGTAAACTTTATAAGTGTGTGGCTATTGTCACGTGCCTAGCTCTTACTTGGGTTCGAGGCGTGACAAGGTTCGATTAGGCCATCTAAATTTGGAGGAACATTGGGAGAGGAGGATTGGAAAACTTAAGAGAATTTGGTTGAAAAATACTCCCCAATATCTTTCCTGTCCATCAGTCGAAGCCCATTTTCTTCTCTCATCTATGTAATAAGAATTCTTCTTCTTCTCACCAGAGTAGACAGATAAAAAAACTTGTATTTCGATCTCCTTCTTTGATCCATAACTCTCTGGATTTTTGTCTCCATTTAAGATCCACTCTTTCCAGCCATTCATCTAGCTCTAAATATAAAGTTGCTTCCAACTCCAGATTCTCTTTAGTAGGAGCTCTGTCTTGTACTTCTTTTATTCTTGCTTCTGTTTCTTTAATTTTGGTCTTAGCATAGCCAAACTGATTCCTATTCCAAACCATTAAGTCTTCACTGGTTTGCTGAATTTCCCTAGCCAACTTGAAACATTGAGAACCTTCTACATTACCTTGCCAAGCTTTTTCTACAATCCCAAAGCTTGATTCATCTCTAGCCCACATTGCTTCAAATCTAAAGGGCTTTGCCCTCACAAACCAATCCAAATGAGTGTCCAATATAATTGGAGCATGATTTGAAGTAGAGGCAATTAAATGTTTAACTCTAGGTTTTGGAACGAGACATTGCCACTCTTGGTTGCACACAGCTTTGTCTAGCAGCTCTTTAATGTTAGCAAGGCCTTCACGTTTATTGGACCAAGTGAATTGAGAACCGATAAAACCAAGATCAATTGGCCCAGTGCCATGAACAAAATTGCTAAAGCTTTTAGTCGAACCTTCATTGAGATATCTGCCACCTTTTTTTATCCAAATTACTGTATAAACAGTTAAAATCCCACATTACCAACCAAGGGCTTGAAAACGCATTAACCAAGTTCTCCAAGCATTTCCAAAACCTTGCCCTGCCATTTGCATGGGGAGAGCCATAAATCAAAAGAAGGAGCCAAGGTGATGATAGTGGATCAGAGTAGACCAGAGATGCAATAACATTTTTGTCAGAGTAAATAATCTCTAAATCCACACCAACTTTCCAAAGGAGGGCTAGTCCTCCAAATTTACCAACAAGCTCCACACAAAACTCTCTACAAAACCAGTACTTGAGTGAATTCTTTCGATCTTTCATGACTTGGATTTAGATTCAGCTATAAAAATCACATCAGGACTTTCTTCCCTAATAAGAACCCTGAGGGCTCTAATTGTCGGGGTTTTACCAACACTCCGATAGTTCCAATGAAGGGTCCTCATGGCGAGGGGTGGGGCTTGATAAGGCCCGCCTCCTCGGCCATTTGGATATTTAAGGAAAGGGAAGACTCACTTGGGCTATCTAGCCGATCTTCATTAGATACCCTAGAGTTCAAAGGATTGCTAGCCACATTCTTAATTCTAGCAAGAGCCTTTAGAGAGGTTTTGGCTTTTGGACAAAAGCACAGCCTCATCATATATATATATATATATATATATATATTAAAGTTGAAGCATAAAGAAAAATCCAACTGAATCCAAATTAGATTTCAAGTTTAATTTTTCAAATTTTAATGCCAAAGGTGAGGACCATAATAATAACACTTACCTATATAGATAAAATATTTTGTTAAAGGATGCCCTAAAATTATTCATTAAGAAAATATTTTAAAAATTTTTTATGTGAAAAAAATAACTAATTCTTTTTTTTATCAAAAAAAAACTTTTCTAAAATTATTCTTTAATAAATGTGTTAAGAGCACCAATTAAGAAGACCTATAAATAAATATCAACTTATTATCTATATATAAAAAGCGCTAACTATAATAACTTGGTTTATTCAATCCGTTGCACTCTTTTGCTGCCTTTTATTCTTTTTTTTTTTTTTTTCCTTTAGGTAATATTGTCCAGCAGTCCTTTCTTAATTTTTATATAGAGCTATTAGTTAACACAATAAATTGTCACAATAATTTTTAATTTTTTAATTTACAATTTTTCACAATTGTAAATGTGTTAATTTCTTAGAGGTCAAAATAAAATATCATATAAGAACCAGTCACAACTAAAAATAAAGGTATTGTGAAAAAAGAAGTAGTACATCCACAATATTTTTCACAACACTTTCATAACAAAAGTGTGAATGTGTAAAACTATAGTATTAGCTACATTTTTGTTTTGGTTCAAGTTGCACTGTGCACTAGCCTTCTTTTTATTTTTGGTAATATTGACCAATCAACTCTTTATATAAATATATATATATATATATATATAGCTGTTAGTTAACACAACAAATTGTCACAATATTTTCACAATTGTTAAAATGTTAATTCCTTATAAGTCAAAGTAAAATATCATACTAGAACTAACCACAACTAAAAATAAAGGTATTGTTATACTAACACAACAAATTTTACAATATTTTCACAATTATTGAGGTGTCAATTTCTTATAAGTCGAAATAAAATAATAAAATATAAGACTGTGACCAACTACAACTGAAAATAAATATTTTGTGAAAATGTTGTAACACTTGTTGTGTGAATCAGTGAATGTATAAAAGCCACTGTAGTAGCTACATTACCTTTTGATTTATCCAATATGTACTATTCATCACTTCATTAGCCCTTTCTTTTTTTCTTTCTTTTCTTTTTTCTAGTCATCAGTTTGTGCTCTTTTTTTTAATATTTATATGAGCTAGTATATATATTTTTATACTAACACAACAAATTTCATAATACACAATTATTAAGGTGTCAATTTTTTATAAGTCGAAATAAAATAATAAAATATGAGACTATGATCAACCACAACTGAAAATAAATATTTTGTGAAAATGTTGTCACACTTGTTATTATCAAGATATTTTAACATTGAGAACTCAATTTCTTATAGATCAAATAAAAAATTGCTAAGTCCACAACATTTTCACATTAATTTCACAACAAATTATAAGTGGTAAGCAACTATTGATGGATAAAAAAAATGATATCAGTTGTGGGTCCATTTTAAAATCAGTAACAACTTGGCATTTACAATTTGTTATGTAAATATTATGGAGATAGCATTTCAATAAAAAAAAAATAATATATCAAACCAAAATTTACCATGGTTGAAAATAAAAGTATTGTGAAAATATTGTGACATTTTATTATGTTCCTAGACTTCTTTTTTCATTTAGTCAAATTTGGTGAGCAAAATCTCACTGTTTCTCGCACAATTTTCTTTTGTTGGTTTTTTTTTTTAATGCATATTTTAAAGTGGTTGTCCCAATTAAAAATCAATAATAATTTACTATCTAGGATTTGTTGTGAAAATATTTTGGATGTAACATTACTCTAAAATAAAATTTTAAAAGATCATACAAGAGCCCACCATAGCTAAAATAAAGGTATTGAGAAAATATCGTGACATTTATTGTGTTCCTGACATTTTTTTTTTTTTTAGTCAATTTGTTGAGCCAAAATTCATAGTTTTACAAACATTTTTCTTGGGTTTTTTTTTTTAACACATTGTTTAAAGTAAAAAACACATTGTTTTACCCAAAAAAACAATTATAGAAAAAAATACTTTCCCCCTTTATGTTTGGAGTAGTTTCATCCCCCCAACTTTAAAGTTGAATAATTTCCTCTATCATGACATATGTGATTCAATGTTAGGAACATATGTCAATATAGTATTGGCTAATCCTTTGACAAAATGCACTTTTCTCGTAATTGGATAGATCTAGAATGTGTTTAATGTTTCAAGGAACAAGGTTTCAAGATCAAGTGTTAAAACCATGCAAGTCTGTCCAAGAAACAAGTGAAGAAGTGCTGGATTTTAAAACACGATAACTAGTATCTATTGAGGTTTGAAAAGTTGCTGAAACCCGATGCTCGACAACTATCTTGATAGATAAGCTATCTATCAAGGTTTATGAAAAACATATTTTCATCTTTGATTTTCATCCAATCTGGGGGTATATATTTGAGCTTTCTTTTCTCACAACTCTAAACATATATAAGGATTATTTTAAGGGCCATAAAAGGTTGCGCGAGTGTGAAGCAAAGTTATGTTCACACAAATTGTGGCCGGAGACCGAATTTGCCCTAATTCATCTTTCTCTTGAAGAAGCTGCTGCGTTTGTACACCATAAGGTTTTGTAACCAAGGAGTTTCATGATCTTTATCGTGTTGATGAACTGAAGAACTTTGCAACCAATATCTTTCTCAAGATGGTGAGTAAGTCGCGTACTGGGATCCGCGCATCAAATTGGTTAGTCACGTATTGGGATTCGTGCATCAAAAAGAGAAATTGTCACTACAGAATAAGTCCAATTGGGTATTGGAGTAAGGGTTCAACTATATGTTGTGGTGTCTTTAAAATCACCTGGTGGGGTTTTTGCCGTGTAAGTTTTCCCTAATCGTAAACAAATCACTGTGTCAATTTAATTTCCACTGCATTTAGTTAATTGGTGATTTGTTTGTGCTACCATGCGTATTGCATGCTAAATGAATTAATTAATTAACTTGGCTAATTAATTTGTTAATTCATCACAATGGGTCAATACATTCTTGGCCTATCAAGTGGTATTAGAGCAGGCGCAGTTTGATTAGGGTTAATCTTTGCTGTGTGATCCATTGACCCCTGTTGTCATGGCTGCAACCGGCTTGAAGAGATCTTTGTTTTCAAATACATTTTGTTTTTCTAATCTCTACTTGTTTGAGTGTATCAGAAAATGCAAGTCTTAAAGTTATTTGAATTCTATTATGATGACTATTGAAAAAGATCTCAGTGTGACAAAGAAGAAATTAGGCTGTCGCAGAATGAAAATGTGCAAAAGAGTTCGTTTGAGAAAAGTGAAAGTCAAAGACTTTGTTCATAAAAGGCAGATGAGAGAAAACACCATTCTCACTAATTTGTCATCTAAGCATGAAGTATGTTTCGTGATGAAGTCCGCATTTAAGGTTATGGACACGTGTTTGTGGTACCTTAACAGCGGCTGCTCAAGACCATGACTAGAGACCGATCTCTCTTCAAGGTTTTCGAGTCTAATAAAGGTGATAATGTCACTTTTGGTGATGGGAGCAAAGCACAGATTAAAGGAAAGGGAATCATCTCTCTACTTAGACTGCTAGACATTACAAATGTTCTATATGTAGAAGGTCTAAAAGTGAACCTATTGAGTATAAGTCAGCTATGTGATCAAGACTTCATGGTATTATTCTCAAAAGGGAAATGCCTTGTCATGGATGAGTTTGGGAAGAAACATATAAGTGGTTTTCGCACTCTAGACAATTGTTATGGCTTGGTTCCCAATGCTGATATTATGTGTAATAGCATTCGTTTACCTAATGAAAATCTATGGCACCAAAGGATGGGACATGCTAGTTACAAACATCTTTCAATTGTATTTAAGCATGAGTCAGTTTTGGGGATACCAAAGCTCAATAGAGTGAGTAATATGGTGTGTGGACCATGTCAACTTGGAAAATAGACGAAAGCTAAACATCTGGGCACTCAGACATTCGCTACATCCAGACCATTAGAGCTACTACATCTGGATCTCATGGGTCCAACTAGAACCTAGTCTCTTGGTGGAAAGAGATACATCATGGTTGTGGTAGACAACTTCACTAGTTACACTTGGGTCATACTCCTACAATCCAAGTCTGATGCTCTTAAGCACATTGAAGCCTTGTGCACAAGATTGCAGAATGAGAAGAGCCTGACGATTGATCAAATTCGAAGTGATCATGGTAAAGAATTCGAGAACTCATATATGGAATCCTTTTGCACGAGATCAGGTATATCTCAAGAATTCTTTGCTCCTATTACCCCTCAGCAGAATGTAGTAGAAAGAAAAAACAGGGTTATTCAAGAGATGGCTAGAGCCATGTTGCACAACAAGGATGTGGCTAGAAAATAGTGGGGAGAAGTCGTTAACATTGCATGTCATACAATTAATAGGGTGTATTTTAGACCCGGTACCAAGAAGACTCCATATGAGTTATGGAAGAGAAAGAAGCCAAATGTAAAGTATTTCAGAATTTTTGGAAATACATGTTTCATTCTTAAGTATAGAGAGAATGTGGGAAAATTTGACTCCCGAAGTGATGAAGGATATTTCTGTGATACTCCTCTATAAGCAAGGCTTATCGGGTATACAACAAAAGAACCATGAAGGTAATGGAAATGGTGAATGTTGTTATTGATGAATCTTTAGAGTCTGGTTCTGAGAAATTTAGTAAGGAAATCCCCAAAGAGATTCTTCCTCCCAAGCCCAAGGAAGTTCAAGAAATTGTTGAACAAGAGCCCGCATCTCCAAGTACTCCCAGTACTCCAAGTGTTGTAGAAGATTCAGTAGATATATCTACTTCACCTGATTCTGAATCCCATGAAGAGAAAGGACCTTCCTTCAGGATCAAATTGAATCATCCTCCTGAAGTTATTGTGGGAAACATGAATGAACTTACACTAAGGAAGTGTACATTTGATAAATGTGTTCCTAACTTTGTGTCTTATTCTTGTTACTTGTCACAGGTTAAACCCACTAAAGTTGAGGAAGCTCTTTAGGATGAAAGCTGGGTTATGCATGATGAACTGCTTCAATTTCAGAGGAATAATGTCTGGACTCTAGTACCTAGACCGAAGGGTGAGCACATCATCGGCACAAAGTAGATACTCCTCAATAAGACTAATGAGGAGGGTAATGTGATCCACAATAAGGCTCATCTTGTAGCTCAAGGATACCCTCAAATGAAAGGAGTAGACTATGATGAGACATTTGCTCCAATAGCCCGTATGAAGTTCATCAGAATTCTCCTAGCCCTAAAATGTCACTTGAAGTTCAAGCTTTCCCAAATGGACGTAAAGACTGCTTCTTAAATGGGTTCCTTAAAGAAGATGTCTATGTGGCTCAACCAAAAGGATTCATTGATCCACACTTTCTGGATCATGTGTTGTACCTTAAGAAGGCACTTTATGGTTTAAAGTAAGCCCCTAGAGCTTGGTATGATCAGCTCGCACAATATTTGGTGTCACATGGGTTCATAAGAGAAAAAGTAGATCAAACTCTCTTCATCAAAAGAGAAGACGTTGAGTTGATAGTTGCTCAAGTCTATGTTGATGATATCATCTTTGGGTCGACTAAGGATGAACTTGCTCATAGTTTCTCAAAACTCATGCAGGCCGAGTTCGAGATAAGCATGATTGGAGAGTTCACTCACTTCCTTGGCTTGCAGATTCGTCAACAAGATTCAGGTATATTCCTATCTCAATCTAAATATGCAAGAAATCTTGTGAAAAAGTTTGGTTTGGAATCTGCTAGTTCTGTTAGAACCCCTATGAGCCCAAAGGTTAAACTCACTGTTGACTTGTTAGGTAAAAGTGTAGATTCATCTCTTTATAGAAGTATGATAAGTAGTCTTCTTTACCTTACTACTAGTAGACCTGACACTAGTTACAATGTGGGAGTGTGTGCTAGATATCAGGCAAATCCCAAAGAATCTCATATGATTGCTTTGAAAAGGATCATCAAGTATGTCAAAACCACTGCCGAGTTTGGTGTATGGTATAGCAAGGACATAAATGATGTCTTAGAGGTATTTAGATGCAGATTGGACTGGGAATGCTGATGATAGAAAGAGTACATCAGGGGGGTTGTTTCTATGTGGGTAATAATCTTGTCTCCTGGATGAGCAAAAAGCAGAATTTCATCTCATTATCTACTACAGAAGCTGAGTACATCGCTACAGGTAGCTGTTGCACCCAACTTCTATGGATGCAAAAACTCCTCCATGATTACGGTATTTGTCAAGAATATCTTACCATCTACCGTGACAATACTAGTGCCATCAACATCTCTAAGAATCCAGTTCAACATTCTCGAACTAAACACATAGAGATTTGACATCATTTCATTCAGGAGCTTGTCGAAGATGGTACTCTTACTCTTAAGTTCATTCACACTGATGATTAGAAGAATGATTTGTTTACCAAATCTCTTGATAGCAAACAATTTGAATTTCTTCGCCAAAATATTGGTATCATCTCCATGGATTGATCTCTCCTTCTTCTCCTTCTTCCTCATGCATGTGCATCTAGTTTTATGCATTGTTTTGTTTGTTTATTTTTTAGTTTTGCTTTATTTTGTTTTTCATAAAAATAAAAATAAAAATTGAAAAATCAGAAAAAAATACAAAAATAGTGTGTGTTTGGGTACAATGGTACTTGTGTACCTTGGATGGCCATTTAAACAAAGTTTTCTAAACTTTGTATCTTTTGTAGCTTAGATGAGCAGCTCGTGTTTGTGATGAGTAAGATTAAATAATCTCTTGTACTTAACACTCGTATCACTCTTTTTGACGGGAAGGACTAGAGAATCCTAAGAGAAACGCATAAATAACCATCTCACCATTATTGCCCGCTGTTAGGACATATGTCATTCAATGTTAGGAACATATGTCAACATTTTATGTAATTGGCTAATCCTTTGAAAAAACGCACTTTACTTGTAATGGGGTTGATCTAGGATGTGTTTAATGTTTCAAGAAACAAGATTTCAAGTTTAAGTGTTAAAGCCATGCAAGTCTGTTCAAGAATCAAGTGAGAAAGTGCCGGATTTTAAAACTCAACAGCTAGCATCTATCGAGATTTAAAAGCTGCTAAATCCTGTGGCTCGACAGCTAGCTCGATAGATGGCTATCTATCGAGGTTTATAAAGTTCAGTTTTTCAAGCTGATTTTCATCCAATTCGTGAATATATGTTTGGGCTTTCTTCTCTCACAACCCTAAACATATATAAGGAATATTTTGAAGGCTGTAAAAGGTTACACAAGTTGCACAAGAGCAAATTCCACAAGTGCAAATTCCACAAGTGTGAAGAAAGGTGTGACCGGAAACCTAGTTTGCCCTAATTCTTGAAGAAGCTATTGTGTTTGTGCATCATAGGGTTTTGTGACCAAGCAACATCATTATCTTCATCATGTGATGAACAGAAGAATTTTGCAACCAACATCCTTCTCTAGTTGGTGATCAAGTCGCGTACTGGAATCCGTGCAATTGGTTAGTCACATACTGGGAGCCATGCATTGAAAGAAGAGATTGTCACTACTAAACAAATCCAATTGGGTATTAGGGTAAGAGTTTAACTGTAGTTTGGTATAAGGTATTGGGATTCCTTTACTTGTAACCATTTGTTTTGATAATAGTGGATTCTCGAGAGTGGTGACCTTAAAATCACCCAGTAGGGTTTTTTGCCATGTAGGTTTTCCCCATTCGTAAACAAATCACCTTGTCAATTTAATTTTTGCTGTATACTTTGTTTAATTGGTGATTTGTTTATGCTACCACGTACATCGCATGTTAATTTGATTAATTAATAAACTTGGCTAATTAATCAATTAATTCATCATAAGGGGTCAATACATTTTTGGCCTATCACCCGCCAATCATGAAATGACATTTGTATGCTTCGGTATAGTAAAAGTGTAATGTCAAATGCTTAACATCATTGGGTATTTCTTTTCTATCTCTTATATGCTCATGCATGGTTTGCTTAAAAGAAAAATGTGCAAAGAAAAATAAAAAAGCAAAAAGAATCAAAATGCTTTATATATGTGGGAGTTATTTGACACTTATGCAATCTTGCAATGTTTTTCACACATAACACGGAATATTCTTTGCTACTTTTGATACATGTGCAAGTACAATGTGATTTGATCATCACAAGGAATACATGTGTTAATGTATGCTCACTAAACTGTCTTAACTTGTTTTTGAAATATAAAATTGGTTAGACTTGTTTAGTATGTGTGTGTGTGTGTGTGTTTTGGATCTATTGGCTTGACATTATTCTTGTTTAGAGATGATTTTGAGAGCTTAAAATGTTGTTTGGATCTTTTGTTGTATAGCATGCTTGATTGCATTCATATTTGTGTTTTTCTCTTCTTGAAAAACTATTTTTAAGCAATCTCGACAACTACTGGACACCTCTCGACAGCTAGGCTATCTATCAAGCCCTTTGAGCTTCTTTTTATCGCATTCTCGATAACTGCTTGATCCATCGAGAAACTTTCTGAATGCTCGATAGATTCTCGATAGCTTCTCGGTCCATCAAAATCTTTTTGTTGTGGACAACTCTCAACAGATCCTGGACAGCTGTTCGACAGATAATTCACTCGTTTTAAATCTCGACACCTCTCAACACTTCTCGATCCATCGAGATTTATGACTTTTCTATATATAGGGTCCGCGCGAATTTTCTTCATTTCTCCTCGATCTCTCTCAATAGTTTTCGTCTTCTTAACTTCCCAAACCTCTCTCTCAAACTCCAAACCTCAAACCCAAGTGTTCTTCAGTCTTAAAGAGCATTTTCTGCTTCTGGTATGTCTCTTTTTTATTCATTCTTCATGCATTTCACATTTTTGACCTAACTCTTGGGTTTTTGTTGAAAATTTAGGGTTTTTTCAAAATTGTTGGGTTTTTCACAAAATTTTTGGGTTGTTTTTTGTGAAAACGATTTCAAATCATCATGCATTGCATCACATTTGCATTATAACTATATTTTCATGCATTATAGATGTGTGATATATATGTTGAATTGCTGTGTGCTATTAGGTTTGGATTGGGCTGAGCCCATTATGCTTTTTAAGTTTGCATGTCACATGTTCATGCATTTTCATGCATACGTACCTTCAATTCTTTATATTCTTGTATATTGATGTTGTTGGTGCTTTACTGCTTGTCTCTCTCTCTCTCTTTTTCTTGTGTTAGCCTGCTCTATGGCACCTAAACGCAAATCCACTCCATCTTAGAACCCTCTTCGTTCTGGGGCATCCACTTCTTCTTCTAACCCCACTCTTTCTTCTATTTGGTTCCATGATGATAAAGCCCGAAAGGACTTTTCGGAGAACTTTTCTAGACGAGGCATTCATTCGAAACGCCAAATCATCCTATTGGATTTTTCCGATATTGACCTTCCCACTGTCATCTACAGTCGGGGTGGGGAGTCACTATGTGGCATCCCGGTCACATGCCTATACGTGATCATATAAGAGTTTTACTCCAACATGCATGGAGTTGATACTTCAGTACCTCAGTTTGTCACTCGCGTTCAAGGTACGCACATGGTAGTTACTCTGGATCTGATATCTAAGGTACTACACGTTCCTAGGGTAGCGCATCCTGACTACCCTAGCTGCAATCGTCTGAGGACTGTATCCAAAGACGAACTCTCGTATCTCTTTTATGAGACACCTTCATCTTGGGGTGACCGTCAAAACACCCCTTGCTCGGGCTTTGCAAAAGGTTCGAGATTTCTTAACATGGTGATAACATTCATTCTTCATCCTTTATTTTACTATAAATGTACATTTTTAGACCCCTTAAATACAAATAGATTAACCTAGTATTTTAGCCAAGTAATTAACTTAGGTAAATTATTCAAATCTAGGTTAACACAAGTAAATCATATCATTGAAACAGTGCGAAAAATAAAGAACACAACAATACGATAACCTAGAAAAACCAAATCGGTAAAAAACCTGGAGAGGATTTAACCTAACTATCCTCAAGGTAAAACAAATCCACTATGAAAGAATTGAAGTTTTACAATAGCGACTTAGACCACTAACATCCTATTACTACCTCGAGTAGAAAACTTACTACCATGACCACGTGATAGCTCCGAGTCCACGGACTACTTCTTTCTTGGATTCATAGCAACCACAAGTACTCCCACTTGTGTTCTTTTTAAGCTCTTTATGCAACAACTGAAGCAATCGCCAAGCTCTTGACATCAATCTTGATCTTGATAACCCTAAGTATGTATGAAGACAAACACCTCTAGATCTCACAAGAAATTCATACACACAACATATCAACAACCTTTAAAACGTGACTAGGGTTTTTCTTTTTATACTAGAAGCAAAACATAAAACCCTACACATCATATGGGTTTGGGTTGAGTTGGAAAATTTTACAGAAAAACAATCTGCATGAGTTTCGATCGATCGAGTCTAATTTTCGATTAATCGAGCTTTGCAAATTTACACAATAAATCCTACTGTATACTTGATTCCAACGTTACACATAAACACACTTTCAACAATCTAAATCTAGACTAAATGTTTTGATCATGGTTTGCCAACATTACACATTGAAGTTCTAATACATTAGTTCCTAATTCCTTAGAATTTAACAAACTCCTCATTTGGCAATCTGTGACAAAACACATACCAAAACAAAATGCTCAAAGTTACAAAATAGCCCATTACAATAAAATGCCCAAAACAATTCAACCTAACTACTATCTATTAGTTGCAAGTGTAGACAGCAGCATGACTGAATCAACCTGTATATTCCAATAACACTTAACAAACACATAAACGCATGTGTGAAAAATACAAGTAAAAACAAAATAAATTCTTGATTTCACAAAGCAAAAAATAAAAGACATATATCATGAATAACCTCATAATATAAATCAATAATCAATGCAGCACATGTGAAACAAGAAACAAAAATAAAAACATAACGTCTCCTTATGACATATACAACTCATAAGAAAATAAATACATCACAAGAGAAAATAAATACATCACAAGCCAAAAACATACACAAAAAGCTCCTAGATACAAACTAAAGCTCCAAAAACTTCAAAGCTCCCCCTATCTATCAAAATGTACTCCCCCTTTTTGTGACGAATTGCCAAAGGGCAATCAAGACTTATCATCAAAAGGAGGTGGCGGAGAACATCTAGAACTCACCAAATCAGCACGCAAAGCCTGAAACTCCGTGAGCACATCCACCAAAACCTGTCTATGAGCCGCCTGAACGGTCATAACAGTCTCCAGCATACTTCGCAAAGAAGCACCGCTCAAGGAAGAAGTCAATGGAGGATCAACAGCGGCTATGGGATCGACATACTCCTCAGCTGTAGGGTCACCAGAAGTAGGAGGCTGAGATGCAGCACCTGTAGAAGACTCAACTCGAGAGCGTTTAGAGCTAACTTTCATCTGAGCAACTCTTTACCTAAGGAAGGTGGCACCTATGGGAGCAATAATAACGATAGGCTCAGATGTAGGAAAATCCTCTAAACCTAGATGTAACAAAATCCTATAAATAAAAATAGGAAAGAAAAGACCATGTGATTTAGAACTACTCCTATGAACCTCAACCAAAGAACGAATGAAGAGGGTAGGAAAACTCATAGGAGCATCAATCACAAGGGCATACAAAAATGTACATCTCTCAATAGGAATAGTGTACAAATGAGAGATGGGCCAAAAGGAATGACAAGCAATATGGAAAAACAAATAGTTGAGCTCTGTAAGCTCATGAGTAGTGATACGAGGATTGGGACCCCATCAAATGGAAGTACCAGTAATGTGAGACATGATCTCATCAAGTGGAAGGTCCTCATCATAAGGATAGACAGGCTATTGTACCAAAGGTACACCAAGAACAGAGGCCAATACCTGAGGAGTAATAACATACTCTTCTCCCTTTATCCAACTCTTCATAAACTGAATGTTGGATGAAGTGGAATGGACAGAGAGGTTCGAGTAGAACTCTCTAATCAAAATAGCCAGAGGGGGATGAGAAATGTCCAAAAGAGGTAACCAATCCCAACTCTCAAAGTTCCTACGTATCTCAAGATCTAACTCATCAAGGATCACCTTACGCTCAACCCACACCGATCTAAAGATATAGAGTTTCTCAAAATTCTCTTGGTGTTTCTCACTGTGAAACCTCTCACTATCAAAAGTTGGAGTAGAGGTGGAGGGGGTTGTCCTATGGGCTTTAATCTTCCTAACCATGATGCTAAGGATTTGGAAAGGATAAAAAAAAAAAAATCAAAGAAAGAAAACAAAGAAAACCCAAGGGTAGATTGCATTAGACAAGGTTAGAGCAAAAAAACAGAAAAGAACAATCTAAATGATGCATGAATAGTACAAACACATGATGCAACCTCTAATGCATTGAGAAGAGTTCAATGACACTTTAGAAACCAACAATTGACTTGGACATAGAGTTTTAGTAAAAAAAACCCAAATTTGAAAATACCCGATTTCAAAAATCCAACTAAATTAACCAATTAATCATTATACTAGTTAGATAACAGTATATAATGACATAATTAACCAATTACACAAGTCAATTTTACCAAATTAATCCCAATTGAACAAAATCCCCAATTTGATGTAGTTTCAAGCCCTAGAATTTCGAAATTTTCCTAAAACACAAATTCAATCAAATTAAAGCATGGGATTCATGTTTATATCATCTAAGAACAAAAAACTAGTGATTTAATTTGAAAGAAAACAACTCCAAAAAAAAAAAACCCCAAAATCCAATAGGTCCAAAAATTACACCTAAAATGCATGAAATATGTGAATAAAAAGAAAAAGAAGGGGTAAAAAGGACATACCAGCACTTGAAGACAAAATCCTTTGAGAAAAATTAGGAAGAAAATGACCAGAAAAAAGGTTTGAGGTGGATCGGTCGAAGAGAGAGAGCAAAAAGATTTTTGAAAAGTTGAATAAAGTGAAGAACGCGTGAAAGAAAAAGCTTTTTAAAAAACCTTTCGACCAAATTTCGATCAATCGAAAATCAATTTCGATCAATCCAGCACCAATCGAGCACCGATCGAGCCAGGCAAATTGTAACCTAAATTTTTATCGCATTTTCGATCGGTTGAGCAACAGGTTCGATCGATTGAAAATCTAGAAAAAACAGTTTTTTGAAAAAAAGAGCATTTTAATGCAGAAACTCCTCAAAGCACATTGTTTTATGAATGAAATGCATGAGTATGAGATGAGAAGTTTTTCAAGAACCCAAATCTTCCAAAATCAAGTTTTTCAATCAAATTGTCATCAAAGCTCAAACATTTAAACATATTTTGCATCAAAATCAAGGAAATTTTAATCTTGGATGGCCACAACAAGTTCACACACAATATAATGTACCAAGTTTAGCAAAGAATAACTTGTGTAGTGTGTGCAACTAAAATAGCTTGAGATACATGTGAGGTGATAAATAGATAGAGATTGATCACAATTTCTACAAAATTCATTACATAAGTTTAAAGGTGACTATCACCTAAAGAGTTACATCATATAACTCCCACATCTCCTAGAAAATAAGTTTGCAATCGTGTAAGTTTCTTGATTTGCCTCATAATTTACACACCAATTTTATTTGATTTGAAACTTATTAATATAGTTAAGATAATGTACACACCAATTTTATTTCAATTTAAATTTTATTATAAGTTGAGGCTACACCTTATGTTCTTTTTGTGCATGTGCTACACTTTCTCAAGCACAAAATCATATGATATGCACTAAGATGTTCATGATTGGCTAGTAAACAGTGATGAGATGGTTACTTATGCTTTTCTCTTAGGATTTTTTAGTCCTTACAATCAAAAGCATGTGACTTCAATATCAAGATCTTGTGATCAAAAACTATAAACAATTCTCACACAACATGCACTACAAAGCTCAAACTAGTAATGTACAATAAAATAAGCTCATCCAAGCTAAACAAGGTACATAAAGATGTTATGTAAAGATAATATGGTTAACCTTAATTTCAAGTCCAAGAAAAATAATGCAAAACACATTTGTCTTTCCTTTCTTTTCTTTTCTTTTCTTTTTTTTTTCTTTTTTTGAAAATAATAACAAAAACATCCTAGTATGAAATGCATGAATTTTATGCAATGCAAATCCGAGAGAGAGAGAGAAAAAAAAAAACACCAAGAAGAATGGTCACAAAGAATAAAGAGATGAAGTATAAGGACCATGTTAGAAAGACTCAATTAGATTGAGTCTTTTACATCCAAAAATTTTTAGATGCAACTCTTGCATTGGAATTATTATTCATATTAGAATGCTGAGCAACTCCAGGATTAGAAATAAAGGTTTAAAGCCTTTACTAATTCACCAATAAGTACCATGGGATCTTGTGCTTGAGGCACAGGTACTTTTGGCTTATTTGCTCGCTTAGCAGCTTGCAACTGAAAACAGTTTGGACGAATGTGCCCAGACTTTCCACAAAAATGACAAACCCACATAGGTCTATCATGCAACCTGTCCTTAGAAGGGTTAGAAGTCTTAGGTTTAGACTCTTTGAGATTAACCCTAATCTTCCTAGAAGGTGTGACTTCTGCTGGTTTGAAAATCTCACTCACGAAAGGCTCAAAAGAAGAAACAAAGTTTGTGAAATGATTCTTAGGCACAGAGATGCTTTCTTCAAAATCTAGACCGGTTTTATCTAAGGGAGACTTTTGAATGCTCAACATGTGTTCAAGTTTAGAACTAGAAGACCTATTTGTTTGTTCTCTAGCAACAGATAATTCAAGTTCCAAATTCTTAACTTTATCTAGCAACAACATGTTCTCAATCTTCACCTTATCAAGCAATTCATTAGCATCAAACAATTTCAAGAGCAATTTTTTTTTTATCAAGTTCAAGAGAAGCAATTTTCTGTAAACCTAAATCAACATTCATAACATCCTTTGCAACAACCTTGCAAAACTTATTATAGTCTTATTGTAAATCAGCATTCTCAGAGAGTTCCCTATCAGAAGGGTTCTCATCAACTATAACACTTTCATCAACTATAGTAGTATCTGTGAAAGCAATGAAATTTCCATCCTCATCACTACTAAACTCATGATCAGAAACTTCATCATCACTAAGGGTTACAACCATATCTTTACCCTTTGATCTCAAGAATGTAGGACATTTTGATTTCACATAACCATACCCTTGACATCCAAAACATTGTTGACTCATAGAATTATTAGAGGTTTGACCTACTTTCTCTTTAGGTTTTTTAGTATTGCTTTACTTTAGTGGGATCATTCCTTCTAAAATTTCTAGGTTCAAAATTGTTTTTACCTCTTGCCCTTCTATTATTGTTCCTAAGAAAATTTCTAAAGTTTTTGACAAGATAAGCAATCTTTGTAGCAGAGAGTTCATCATCAAATCCATTCCCTTCAACATCATCAACTAACTTAAAAGCCATTGATTTGAATTTGTTTGTCTTGGGTAGGTCTAACTCATAGGACTGGAGAGATCCTACAAGTTCATCAATAGGATAGAGTCCACATCCTTGCTTTCAGTAATGACAGCCACTTTGGGTCTAAAGTCCCTAGTCAAAGATTTAAGTATCTTCCTAACAATCTTAGGTTGATCATAGATTTCACCCAAATTATAAGCAGAATTAACAATATCATTAAGCTTAGCATAGAATTCATCAAAACTTTCATCATTACACATTCTAATACTTTCAAATCTAGTTGTTAATTGCTGCAGTTTGTTGATTTTAACTGCCTTTATGCCTTCATGCACAGTTTGGAGAATATTCCAAGCAATATGAGCAACCTCAACATTTGAGATCCTCTTGAATTCCTTCATAAAAACAGCATTAAAAATAGCATTCATAACTTTGTTATTAAAAGCGGCTGCTTCTTTCTAAGAAGTTTGCCACTCGCTTACAGGAGTAGTTGGCTTCTCCTATTCGTATTCAACGGAATTCCAAACTCTCTCATCAATAGATTTCAGGAATGTTTTTATCCTTACTTTCCAGTAGGCATAGTTGTTCCCATCAAAATGAGGTGGGATCACAAGAGAGTGATCGTGTTCCATGACAACAGAGGTCAAGGATTAACTCTTAGATCAAAGGATTTAAATGCTTGTCGAACCGTGTACCTTACCAATCCATCCAATGATCAATTGGTGAAGGATGATAGGGCACAAATCTTTTATAGCATCCGATAGCGGACCAAGCCCATTGGTATTGGAGCAAATTGTGAAATCCCTTACGCATAAACACACTTTCAGCAGTCTAAATCTAGACTAAATATTTTGATCATGGTTTACCAACATTACACATTGAAGTTCTAATACATTAATTCCTAATTCCTTAGAACCTAACAATAACTCTATTACAGAGCCTTGTGCTTGATTTTTGTTATCCCTCTTAAAGGACATTTCTATTGACTTCCCTTCTCATTTTATTCTATCCCTTATAGATGTCTATAGGGATACGGTGACCCATGATAAGCTCATTTTTCCTTCTGCTATCACGAAGCTTTTTCGCCATTTTTCTGTCTCCTTTCCCGAGTCTCCTCATTTCACGGTTATGAGTGCTATAGACGCTACTACCGTTCGACGGAGTAAGGCATAGCTTAGACCGAGGCAGCCCTGTATAGAGACGGCGACTCCTCCAGCTTCTACTGCTCCATCCACCTCTACTCCTTCATCTTCTGCGGGTGGAGTGACTTTCAAGGCCATCATGGCACAGCTTGTATGCATGGATACTCGCCTTGATACACTCAGTGATGATTTGTGTTAGGTGAACACCCGTGTTGGTTGTATCGCATGACGACAGGCTGTCATGGGTGGTTTCACTGTTGCTTCCTCTCCATCTCCACCGGCTTCAAAGGATGAGAGTGATGATGGCTCCGACAGTGATGATGCTGATGAGGATGAGGATGCTAGCTCACCCAATGATGATGAGATAACTACTTGATGTACTTACCCTTTGTCACTTGTGACAAAAAGAGGAAGTAGTTTTGATATGAAAGTAGTCATATACATAGGGGAGAGTTAGCATAGGAGTTTTTTTTTTGTGATAGGGGGAGTGTCTATAAGGGATGTAGTGAGGTTTTTTATGTATTTTCTTTTCTCACTTTTACATTAGCCTCTTGTATACTGGTCTTGTGACTATTTATTGACATACATTGTACTTCACTTTTCATATATATGATGATGTATGTTTTTGTTCACCTATCTTTACATATGTTGTTTCTTTTCTCTCTTTATGCACGTGATTCTTATATATTGTATGCCATCTATTATTTCTGTTTCACATTAAGGTACTGTGATGAGTTTTGTTTAAAGTGTTTCAAAAATACAATTTGTCAAAGGCTTCTTGCCATGAACTCTCTTCTTGCAAAGTTTTTCAAGAGTTTGTGTTAAGATAGATTTTATTATATTCAACAAGTGAGTATAAGTTGAGTGATTTATGACTTCTCTCATATGTTCATTTGTTCATTGTGGCTTTGTCACGGATTGCCAAAATGAGAGATTGTTAGGACATATATGATTCAATGTTAGGAACATATGTCAATATAATATTGGCTAATCCTTTGACAAAAATTACTTTACTTGTAATTGGGTAGATCTAGGATGTGTTTAATGCTTCAAGGTACAATGTTTTAAGATCAAGTGTTAAAGTCATGCAAGTCTGTCCAAGAAACAAGTGAAGAAGTGCTGAATTTTAAAGCTTGATAGCTATCTCGATAGCTAGTATCTATCGAGGTTTAAGAAGTTGCTGAAACCTGATGTTCAACAGCTATCTCGACAGATAAGCTATCCATCGAGGTTTATGAAAAACAAAATTTTTGCTCTGATTTTCATCCAATTCGTGGGTATATGTTTGGGCTTTCTTTTCTCACAACCCTAAACATATATAAGGATTGTTTTAAGGGCCGTAAAAGGTTGCACGAGTGTGAAGCAAAGTTGTGTTCATGCAAATTGTGACCAGAAATAGAATTTGCCCTAGTTCATCTTTCTCTTGTAGAAGCTGCAGTGTTTGTACACCGTAGGGTTTTGTAACTAAGGAGCTTCATAATCTTCATCGTGTTGATGAACTGAAGAACTTTGCACCCAACATCTTTCTCAAGTTGGTGAGTAAGCCATGTATTGGGATTCGCACATCGAATTGGTTAATCACGTATTGAGAGTCGTGCATTAAAAGGAGAGATTGTCACTATAGAATAAGTCCAATTGGGTATTGGGGTAAGGGTTCAACTGTAGGTTGGTATAAGGTACTGGGATTCCTTTACTTGTAATCGCTTGTTATAATAATATTGAATTCTAGGGAATGGTGACCTTAAAATCACTTAGTGGGGTTTTTGCTGTGTAGGTTTTCTCCATTCGTAAAAAAATCATCGTGTCAATTTAATTTCCACTGTATTTAGTTAATTGGTGATTTTTTTGTGCTACCACGCGTATTGCATGCTAAATGAATTAATTAATTAATTTGGCTAATTAATTTGTTAATTCATCACAAGGGGTCAATACATTCTTGCCCTATTTATATTTTGTACACAAGCATATAGTCCCTATTGTTACTCTCTTAGTTAAATCCTAACAAAATCTTATGATTCTTAGAATATTTCATTGTGCAATATCTAAAATGCCTCACTAAATTTTAATGTCCCAAAACTTTTCTGTGTATTTTGAGATTTATGTGTTAGTCATACTTAAAAAGTAAAAATGGTGATCTATGGTATTCTATTTGTTACCTAGAGAACACTAATTTATTAGAGGTTTAAATCTTATAGATTTATAATTTTTTCTAATACAAACTTTAATGACATATGTCTTTTGTTATTTTGTTATTTTTTTTTCTTTTATTTCTTAAAAAGATGTTCATTAAAAATTAAGTAAGCTAAGTATCGTAGTTAGGCTCATAAAATAAAATGATAAAGAAGGAAGTATGTATAACAAAATATTCATTGCAAATGGTTGTAAGTATTTAATTTGATGAAGAGTTTCAATTGTAGTATATGTCATCATTTATTGTGAAAATATAAATATTGTAACAATATTTTATTAAAACTTAGTTATTTATTGTTAGGAGATGATGACATTTGTTATTATTCTTAGTATAATTTTTTTGTGAGTAGATACTATTTTTAGTAAATAGGTTCTAAAAATTTATAATACTAAATAAATAAATAAATAGAGAGTCATATATTAGATAACTATTCTAAATTTAAATACATAATTTGATATTACTTATGATGATGCCGAAAAATCGTCAGTGAGCTACACGACACTCACGTGCTCGAAACAACGCCTGCACAACACAAAAAGAGAAGACCTCGCAGAGAGCACCGATGTGGTGCCAGCCAAATACCCTCCGAAGGTCAAGTTAGAACTTCTCACAACTCTAAAGTGTTAGAGAGGGTAAATTATGCGTACCTTGGTTGGTGAGGGTATTGGGGTTTTTATAGTGGTAGAGGGTTGACCTCTCCTTATTGGATTAGAAGTCTTTTCCTTATAGGAGTCTCTTTAGACGTATTTTGCGAGATCATTTCCTTGTAGGAGTCTTTTTATTTAACACCAAGCGTGGGGCGCAAGATATTTCTTTATATATGCAAACGTGGAGACCAAGCAAGGCCACGTCAGGGTCGTCAGCTTTGCCTACCCCCTCGTCGGGGTCGTTAGCTTCGCCTACTCCCTCATCGGGGTCGTCAGCCTCGTTAGGGTCGTCAGCTTCGCCTACTCCCTTGTTAGGGTCGTCAGCCTCGTCAGGGTCGTCAGCTTCGCCTACCCCCTCGTCGGGGTCGTCAGCCTTGTCAGGGTCGTCAGCTTCGCCTGTTCCCTCGTCAAGGTCGTCAGCCTCGTCAGGATCGTCAGCTTCGCCTACCCCCTCGTCGGGGTTGTCAACTTCGCCTACTTCCTCGTCGAGGTCGTCAGCCTCGTTAAGGTCGACAGCTTCGCCTACTCCCTTGTTAGGGTCGTCAGCCTCGTCAGGGTCGTCAGCTTCGCCTACTCCCTCGTCGAGGTCGTCAGCCTCGTTAAGGTCGTCAGCTTCGCCTACTCCCTTGTTAGGGTCGTCAGCCTCGTCAGGGTCGTCAGCTTCGCCTACCCCCTCGTCGGGGTCGTCAGCCTCGCCTACTCCCTTGTTAGGGTCGTCAGCCTCGTCAGGGTCGTCAGCTTCGCCTACCCCCTCGTCGGGGTCGTCAGCCTCGCCTACTCCCTTGTTAGGGTCGTCAGCCTCGTCAGGGTCGTCAGCTTCGCCTACTCCCTCGTCGAGGTCGTCAGCCTCGTCAGGGTCGTCAGCTTCGCCTACCCCCTCGTCGGGGTCGTCAGCTTCGCCTACTCCCTCGTCGGGGTCGTCAGCCTCGTTAAGGTCGTCAGCTTCGCCTACTCCCTTGTTAGGGTCGTCAGCCTCGTTAAGGTCGTCAGCTTCGCCTACTCCCTTGTTAGGGTCGTCAGCCTCGTTAGGGTCGTCAGCTGACACTACTCCCTTCAGCTTAGTAGTGTCAACTTTCCATTTATGACAAGTTAACCCCGTCTTCCTAAAGCTGTAGACGTCCTAAAGTTGTTTGACTGCCATTTATGACAAATGAGGCCGACGGGTCTATTTTGAATGTCGCTTCATGATACTATATTCATGAATATTCACATTCACAATTTTACCCTTATCAGCTGCCCCCCACTCCATGATCTCGTCAGCTTAAACTGACTGGTTCATGGAGTTTAAGTCCTTTTCATTTGGATAATTCCAACTCGTCTCTTTAGTAGACTTGTTCCTCTCGTTATCTTTTATGTTAAAACCATCGTCTTGTAATATTAGTCATATCCTTTAGTGGACGAACTCGTCAACTTTATGGGCTCGTCCGCTTTGGGGACTTGGCGCAATCATCCATTTCGTGGGTATTACTAAGTGACTCATCCAATCTGTAGGCTTAATGATAAACTCGTCCACTTGTGGACTTAATAATTTTTCATTCTCTTAGGATTGGGTCGTCCACTTTGGACTTAGCAATGTCGTCCGCTTTGTGGATTTAGTAGGGTCGTCCAGCTTGTGGATTTAATAAGGTCGTCCAGCTTGTGGACTTAATAAGACATGCTTGTCCACTTTGTGTCCATTTTATGGACTTAATAATTTTTTCATACTCCTAGGATGAAATCGTCCATCTTGTGGACTTAATAAGCTTGTCCATTTTATGGACTTGATAACATTTCATCATCTCGAGATGAGGTTGTCCACTTAATGGACTGCATATTAGGGTCGTCTATTTTGTAGACTTGGATTCCTCCACTTTGTGGACTTGTTGAGGTGACTAAGTGTTGGTACCTCGTCACCTTGTGAGTTGTCCACTTGGAGTCGTGGACTAATTGAGGTGACCGTGACTTAGCGTAGTGACCGTCCACCCGTAGGCGACTTTGGCCATGCGTCTACCCGTAGGTGACTTAGCGTAGTGACCGTCCACCCGTAGGCGATAGGTAACTTAGCGTAGTGACCGTCCACCCGTAGGCGACTTTGGTCATGCGTCTACCCGTAGGTAACTTAGCGTAGTGACCGTCCACCCGTAGGCGACTTTGGTCATGCGTCTACCCGTAGGTAACTTAGCGTAGTGACCGTCCACCCGTAGGCGACTTTGGCCATGCGTCTACCCGTAGGTAACTTAGCGTAGTGATCGTCCACCCGTAGGCGACTTTGGCCATGCGTCTACCCGTAGGTAACTTAGCGTAGTGACCGTCCACCCGTAGGCGACTTTGGCCATGCGTCTACCCGTAGGTAACTTAGCGTAGTGACCGTCCACCCGTAGGCGACTTTGGTCATGCGTCTACTCGTAGGTAACTTAGCGTAGTGACCGTCCACCCGTAGGCGACTTTGGCCATGCGTCTATCCGTAGGTAACTTAGCGTAGTGACCGTCCACCCGTAGGCGACTTTGGTCATACGTCTACCCGTAGGTAACTTAGCGTAGTGACCGTCCACCCGTAGGCGACTTTGGCCATGCGTCTACCCGTAGGTAACTTAGCGTAGTGATTGTCCACCCGTAGGCGACTTTGGTCATGCGTCTACCCGTAGGTAACTTAGCGTAGTGACCGTCCACCCGTAGGCAACTTTGGTCATGCGTCTACCCGTAGGTAACTTAGCGTAGTGACCGTCCACCCGTAGGCGACTTTGGCCATGCGTGAATAAACTCCTCTTATTAAAATAAACCATGCATTCATAGAAAAAGTAGTTCTTAAAAAGAAAACGAAGACCTGCCCTTTGGGCTTTAAAAGAGTTATTGTAGCAAAAACTAAAGTAAATAGAAAAACTGAGGAGTATAGCTAAAATTCACTAAGGTAAACTAGAAATAAAGGGGTGCTGCTCTTCATGCCATCCTTTTTACTTGTAGTACTTCCGTAGGTGCTTGGTGTTCCACGGGCGGTGTAGCTTCTGTCCGTTCAGCGTCTCCAGTTCTTGCCATCTTCTGCCCTCTGTCCTGTCGCGTATCCTCTTGCCTTTCTCTCTTCTCTCGAGTCAGAAGCGCGTCCTCAGCATTCATATACTTGGTTGCCCTGTAAAGCACGTCCGACATAGTCTTCGGGTCATTCTTATATAGTGAAAATAGGAACTTACCCTTCCGCAGCCCATTTGTGAAAGCGGCTACAAGTATCTTGTCGTTAGCTTCATCAATTGAAAGCGCCTCTTTGTTAAAGCGTGCTATGTAAGACCTTAGCGTCTCATCTTCCCGCTGCTTGATGCTTATCAAGCATGCTGTAGACTTCTTATACCTGTGTCCTCCGATGAAGTGCGAAGCAAACTGGGCGCTTAGCTCCTTGAAAGTACTGATGGAGTTAGGCGTCAGCCTGCTAAACCATATCCTTGCAGGACCCTTCAGCGTGGTGGGGAAAGCTCTGCATATGATCTCGTCGGGTACCCCCTGAAGGTGCATCAGGGTCTTGAAGGACTCCAAATGATCTAGAGGGTCTTTGTTTCCGTCGTAGTTTTCCACTTGCGGCATACGGAACTTTGGTGGAAGGGGGAAGGAGTTGACGGACGCGGTGAACGGTGAGTCGGTTCGGTGGACCAGATCATCAAGGTCGCTAGACACCCGTCCTTTGAGGGCGTTCATCATGACGTCCATCTGTTCCTTCATCGCCTGCATCTCCGCGACAATGTGGGGTTGAGCCATATCAGTGACGGATGGACAGCTCATATCTTGTCGCTTGGGTCTGCTTGGGGCATTACTACCTTCCGGCACCTCTTGGTCTCTTCGCTCGGCACTGGTACCTTCTTGACTTTCCCCTTGGGTACCCATAGCGGCGTTCTTTTGCCGTAGCTGTTCTTCAAGGTCCTGATTCTGTTTGGTGAGACGTTCCACTGTTGCCATGAGGGTTTGGACCTGCCTCTCCAGGGTAGTGGGTCGCAGCTCGTCTCCCTGAACGTTGTTGGTAGTTGTCATCGAGTGAGTAAGTACCATGCAACTCTTTGTCCGGGAAGCGATACGCTAAAGTACGCTTCGTTCCCACAGACGGCGCCAACTGATGATGCCGAAAAATCGTCAGTGAGCTACACGACACTCACGTGCTCGAAACAACGCCTGCACAACACAAAAAGAGAAGACCTCGCAGAGAGCACCGATGTGGTGCCGGCCAAATACCCTCCGAAGGTCAAGTTAGAACTTCTCACAACTCTAAAGTGTTAGAGAGGGTAAATTATGCGTACCTTGGTTGGTGAGGGTATTGGGGTTTTTATAGTGGTAGAGGGTTGACCTCTCCTTATTGGATTAGAAGTCTTTTCCTTATAGGAGTCTCTTTAGACGTATTTTGCGAGATCATTTCCTTGTAGGAGTCTTTTTATTTAACACCAAGCGTGGGGCGCAAGATATTTCTTTATATATGCAAACGTGGAGACCAAGCAAGGCCACGTCAGGGTCGTCAGCTTTGTCTACCCCCTCGTCGGGGTCGTCAGCTTCGCCTACTCCCTCATCGGGGTCGTCAGCTTCGCCTACTCCCTTGTTAGGGTCGTCAGCCTCGTCAGGGTCGTCAGCTTCGCCTACCCCCTCGTCGGGGTCGTCAGCCTTGTCAGGGTCGTCAGCTTCGCCTGTTCCCTCGTCAAGGTCGTCAGCCTCGTCAGGATCGTCAGCTTCGCCTACCCCCTCGTCGGGGTTGTCAACTTCGCCTACTTCCTCGTCGAGGTCGTCAGCCTCGTTAAGGTCGTCAGCTTCGCCTACTCCCTTGTTAGGGTCGTCAGCCTCGTCAGGGTCGTCAGCTTCGCTTACTCCCTCGTCGAGGTCGTCAGCCTCGTCAGGGTCGTCAGCTTCGCCTACCCCCTCGTCGGGGTCGTCAGCTTCGCCTACTCCCTCGTCGAGGTCGTCAGCCTCGTTAAGGTCGTCAGCTTCGCCTACTCCCTTGTTAGGGTCGTCAGCCTCGTCAGGGTCGTCAGCTTCGCCTACCCCCTCGTCGGGGTCGTCAGCCTCGCCTACTCCCTTGTTAGGGTCGTCAACCTCGTCAGGGTCGTCAGCTTCGCCTACCCCCTCGTCGGGGTCGTCAGCCTCGCCTACTCCCTTGTTAGGGTCGTCAGCCTCGTCAGGGTCGTCAGCCTCGTCAGGGTCGTCAGCTTCGCCTACCCCCTCGTCGGGGTCGTCAGCTTCGCCTACTCCCTCGTCGGGGTCGTCAGCCTCGTTAAGGTCGTCAGCTTCGCCTACTCCCTTGTTAGAGTCGTCAGCCTCGTTAAGGTCGTCAGCTTCGCCTACTCCCTTGTTAGGGTCGTCAGCCTCGTTAGGGTCGTCAGCTGACACTACTCCCTTCAGCTTAGTAGTGTCAACTTTCCATTTATGACAAGTTAACCCCGTCTTCCTAAAGCTGTAGACGTCCTAAAGTTGTTTGACTGCCATTTATGACAAATGAGGCCGACGGGTCTATTTTGAATGTCGCTTCATGATACTATATTCATGAATATTCACATTCACAATTTTACCCTTATCAACTTAAAAAAAAAAAAAAATCTATCTAAAATTTTTTCGCTTAAGGTTGCAGCAACCCTTACTACTATACACAAAAAGTGTGAATGTTATCCGGTATTGTAGGACGTTTTTGTCATATTCATCTTAATCTTAACCAATATCTCGTTTTGCCAGCTCCATACATTGTTTCTGCTTTTATGTTTATCTTTTACTATTTTTGTTTTATATAATAATAATTGTAGAAATGAATTCATGAGTTTGATTGAGTTAACAGTGAGACAACTACTTTTTTTGCTTGAAAAGCAATGGAGAATAGGGAGTTAAACTATTAAAGTGTCGGCAGGGTACTATTAAAGTGTCGTTGTTTGCTTTAATTGTTGGCAGCCGTTTCTTCCAATTTTGTGGCTTTTCTACTTTGTGGTTGTACTCTATGTTACGTAATTTGTGGTTATAATGCATGATAATAATGTTATATATCACATGGTTTATTTTATAGAATAGATTTTTTTTTAGAGAGAATTATAGAATAGAATTTAAAATTAATAAAAAATTCGATTGGAATAATGACATGTAAAAATTATAAGGTCTCAAATGCTTGTGACAAAATATTATGTGTAAAGTTGTAATTTTGAATTATGTTTTGTTGGTTTTAATTCCGTGTCAAATTTGATTGTATTTATTAAATCATTTCCCTGTATGTTTGTGGGATTTAATGTAAGGGTTGAGTGTGAGAGGAAATACATACCTCACCCAATTTGAGTGTTGAGAGTTGTTTTGGTGCATGTGAGAAGTATTGGGAGAAGCTATCAATAGGCGGATGCAATTTGGAGCAGATTGTGGGATTCGAATAACTAGTGAAAAGACATGACTCAGTGAAGTCCGTTGGGAGCTGGAATTCGGAGGGTTCAAGTACATTGGGTAGATTAGGCTTGGAGGGTCTTCTTGATATCCTTGTACTTCAACTTTATTTACTAGTGGATCATTTCGGCTTGGAGAGCCGCAGAGAGGTTTTTCATTGAGTACTTCGGTTTCCTCTTCAATAACCCGTTTTGGTGTTATCTTGTGTTTGCATATCTCTTCCTTTACTAGTTGTGCTTTATATTTACTTGTTTATATATGCATATGCACTAGGTAGTAGTTCCGATTAATTACGCATTAATTACTTTTACTCTGCACTTAGTTGAGTAGGTTAAAAGCAATTTAGCCATTAATATAAAATTGGGGGTCTAAACAAGTTTTAGTGTTTTGCACTATTGAGCTTTCAATTAGTATCAGAGCAGGTACAAATATTTGATTTGAGTATCTTTGTGTGATCTTTGACCCTTGCCTAGCTATGGAAAAGTCTAACATGAATTGCGATGCATGTGTTTGTGATAATGACTCTATGAGCATTTTTAGAGAATGTCATAGTAATGAGCTCATAGAATTGCTAAAATCAAAGAAACATGCTAGAATCTTCTTACACATGCTAAAATGTTTAGAGCTTAGGAATCACATGTTACATAATAGCTTGTATGAGTCTAATTCCTTGATTGAGAAATATAAGAAAAGGAATAGACATTTATGCAATAAGCTTGATAGACTTGAAAGAAAACATTACTCATCAGATGAGAGTAAAATTTTGAGTGAAACTTGTTTTAAGAATCAAGAATGTTTATCACATGCTTGCCTTTTTGTTCATACTGCATTGAAAGTATTTAATATTGTTTGTGGTATCTTGACAGTGGATGTTCAAGGCATATGACAGGTGATAAATCTCTCTTCAAGAGTCTTAAAGAAATGGAAAACAGATATGTCACATTTGGAAATGGTAGTCATTCTCAAGTTTGATAGGCAAAAAATGTATTGATCCCTTGTGATTAAATTAATTGATTAATTAGCCAAGTTTATTAATTAATCAAATTAACATACAAAGCACGTGGTAGCACAAACGAATCACCAATTAAACTAAGTACACAGTAGAAAATAAATTGACACAGTGATTTGTTTACAAATGGTGAAAACCTACACGGCAAAAACCTCACCGGGTGATTTTCAGGTCACCACTCCCAAAATTCTACTATTATCACAATAAGCGGTTACAAGTAAAGGAATCTCAGTACCTTATACCAACCTACAGTTGAACCCTTTCCCCAATACCCAATTGGACTTGTTCTGTAGTGACAATTTCTCCTTTTGATGCACGGCTCTCAAGTACGTGAAAAACCAATTGCGCGAATCCCAGTACGCGACTTCAATCACCAACTAGAGAAGGTTGTTGGCTGCAAAGTTCTTCAGTTCATCTACGTGATGAAGATCAAGAAGATGCTTGGTCATAAAACCTTACGGTGCACATACACAACAACTTCTTTACAAGAAGGACGAACTAAGGCAAAACTGTGTCTCTGGTCACAATTTGCTTGAACAAGACTTTTCTCAAAGCTTGTGCAACTTGTGAACTATTTGACAGCCCTTAAAATAATCATTTTATATGTATAGGGTTAGGAGAAAAAAGTCTCAAAGACACATTCACAGATTCCAAGAAAACAGATCAGAATTTCTAATTCTTTCTTAAACCTTAACAGATAGAAGATGTTGAGTAGGTGTCGAGCAGGTGTCGAGCACACAGGCTGAACAGCTTCTTAAATCTCAATACATGCTAGCTGTCGAGCTTTAATGAATTTTCACTTCTTAACTTGTTTCTTGGACAGACTTGATGACTTCAACACTTGATCTTGAAACACAGTTTCTTGAAGTATTAAAAACACTTAGATCTACCCAATTACAAGTAAAGTGCGTTTTGTCAAAGGATTATCCAATTACATAAAATAGTGACATATGTTCCTAACAAGTGAATCACATATGTCCTCACAAAGTTCTCAAAAAGGGAACGATTGAAATTTTGGGACTACTATTGTTGACTGATGTGCTATATATCAAAGGTCTAAAGGCAAACTTGTTGAGCATTATTCAGATTTGTGATGAAAAATTTCTGGTTCAATTCTCAAAGAAAGGATGTGTGATCCTAAATGAAGATGGTGTTCAAGTATTGAAATGACTTAGAACTACTAACAATTGTTATGGTGTGGTTCCCAAGCCAAATGTGTCATGTTGAAGTGCTCGTGTCAACTTATTAGAACTATGGCATCAACGTTTTGGTCATGCAAACTATAAGCAAGTGGCGAATGTTTCAAAACTTGAAGCGGTGGTTGGTCTACCAAAGTTTGGAAAAGTTGAGAAGACCATTTGTGGACCATGTTAAATGGGAAAACAAACTAAATTTAGTCATCCCAAGGTGAATGTCATCGCCACATCTCCTTTGAGTTACTCCATGTTGATCTAATGGATCTTACAAGGACCGAAAGTTTGGGTAGCAAGAGATACATCATGGTCATAGTTGATGATTTCTCAAGATACTCTTAGGTGGAATTTCTTAGAGAAAAGTCGGAAGCATTTGAGAAGATGGAGAAACCTTGCAAGACGCTTCAAAATGAAAAGGGGTTCCCATTGCCAAAATAAAAAGTGATCATGAGAAAGAATTTGAGAATGCAAAATTAGAATCCTTTTGTAATGAAAATGGAATCAAGAAGGAATTTTCTACTCCAAAGACACCTCAACAAAATGGGGTTGTTAAAAGAAAGAATCGTGTTATTCAAGAAATGCCTAGAGTGATGCTCCTCAACAAGGATATCCCTCAAAAGTTTTGGGGAGAAGCCGTAAACACAATGTTCTATGATGAAAAGAGAACAACACCATTTTGTTAGATCCCTCCCTAAAAAGCCTAGTGGACCTAAATACATTGTTTGTCACCATTGTGGTGCTTTTGGTCATCTAAGACCTCATTGCTCTAAGTTTCAACCTCCTAAAAGAATCAAAAGAAAAGAGAAACTTGAGCTTCTTGGAAGTTGTGCTAAGAAAGCTAGAAAGCTAAACTGGATTGGTTTGAAAATGGTAAATTGTTGAAGCATGTGGTTAATGCTCTTACCTCCTTGTCAATGTGCATCTCCGATTCTTACTCTTCCAACCCTCGTCTCACTTCTCATGACTCATTCCAAAAAATCATTTCGTTTGGATGAGGAAGTGTTTCTATGGTTGAGCTTTTGCTCTTTTGGTCCTTGATCTAACTCTTTCGATCTTTGTAGGACTCCTCATGCATTTGATGCTTCATTATCATGCATTTATGCATCATGCATCTCTTTATATGCATTGTTTTTGTTTTTGTTGTTGATCTTACATTATTGCTTTGTTTTGGTGTGAGTAAAAATCCAAAAACACATAAAAAGTGAAAATTTTCAAAAAGTTTGATCGTATATGTTTGAGCACATATCACATGTGAGTTTGGCCTAGTACCTCCGTACTAATGGCGTAGTGAATTTACGAGTTTAGCTTATTATGTATGCACATTTTTTAAGTGTGAGCGACATCTAGAAATCTACATTTGATTGTTATAAATAGATCTTCAAGCTTGTCATGAATGATTAGTCAATAGTCTTGTTTAATCTTGATTCATGCGTAGACTTATGTCTATATATCTCCTCACTTTTTTTATCTTTTTCAAAGAGCTCTACAATGTCAATTTCTAAAAAGAGAAAGAGATGAAAAGGCCTTGCTTCGAAAACTAGTTTGACTAGGAAAAGGTGGAGCATATATGTATTAAAATGTCTGGTGCCAAAGCCAAAGGCTTATTTGTCAAAAATATAAAAAAGTTCATGGCATTGTTTCTAAAAAATTTGATTATGTCTGATCAAAAGTATGAAAAATGGAAGCCAAATGAAAAGTTTTCAATCAAATGTAAACACATTGGTAGGGGGTCATATATGTTCATTTCTACAAGTGAGACAAGTCACTTGACTTCGTGCTAGTTGTGTATGACTTGATTGAATTGATCATTGAAACTTCATACTAGACTATGGACTAGTTCATACTTGATTCAAACACACAACACATAAGTCTAATGTTCCATGAATACCTATTTCATTTGTGTGAAAATTCCAATGCTAGCTGCGAAAATTTCCAGATCAGCTTTTCAAAGGGCATTATGTGAGACATTTGTTTTAAGCTTCTCTCATCTTCCCCCAAACCCCTATTTTAATGTTTCTACATCAAAACCCAACTAAATTCAACTATTTTTCATTCCATTAACATCTCTAAGGTAATCTTTAACTCTTTTCATTGATTTTGATCCTTAGATTATGTTTTTTAGGGTTTTACGTTCATAGTTGGGAATTTCTCAAATGCGGATTGGAAAACTTAATTTTTGTTAATTTTTTTTATTGGGTTTTGTTTTATATGATGATTTTATTTGGATGTTGGCCCTTGTGGCAAAAATAACATATATTTAGGCAAGATTTTCATATGTTCATGCATTGTTTAACATACATGTGTAGTGTGTTGATGTAGGACACAATTTACTATTTAATTATTGTAATTTATTATTTTTGGTATTTTTATGTAAAAAATGTTATTTTAGGTTTATGTGATTTATTTCCTTGTTTTTAGGTGCATTTAATGCTTTTTAGGTCAAATTTGGTTCCTGTTATAATTAGGTATCAATTAGGAGTTATTTTAGAATATATTTTCTTGTCTGTCACATTTTATGGAGCCCTTAAAAAGGCCCCTAAGTTTGTAAACGTTTTTCAGAGACTATTATCAATAAACACAGATGTTTTGTCAAATTATCTTCTGGTGGATTCCAGTTTTATTTTCCATGTGGATTCAGGGAAACCCCTCATGGATTCAAGGTTTACTACCAGGAACTAACAGTTTAGTTTCTATTCCATCAAGAGAGCATTGTGTGTGCTTTCTTTAGGCTTCCGCGACATCAGTTGGTATCAGTGCCTTGACTTACCCTGGTCTGATGGCTAACCGGCGAGACGATGACCACCACAACAATGACGGTGGTGACGACGTCAACAACCCAGTCCTCACTAGGGCTGAGTTCCTTAATTTTCGTGATGAGAATCACCAATTTTGTGAAAAAACTCATAAAATTATAGGTGAAATCAAGCAAAAGATTGCTACTCTTCTTGCTAGGAATTCATCTCACAATTACAATGACCAATATATTCAAAAACGCACACCTAACTACAAGAAAATTCCATCATTTGATGGAGATATGTGTAAGTTAGATTTTATCGACTGGCTTCTTGATTTGGAAGAGTATTTTAATTTTTGGAAGATTTGTGATGAAGAAAAAGTGCGGTTTGCATCTAATAAATTGGACGATGAAGCAGAGGAATGGTGGGAGGAGATTCAAATCGATAGAAAGTGGTGAGGTAAGCATCCAATCTGCTCTTGGCAAAGAATGAAAAAAGTATTAATTGATTTATGGTTTCCTAATGACTATTATGAAATACTAGATTATACAAGTGTTGATTATAAATCTGTATATTCATATGAAAATCAATATGTTCACAACATGAAAGGTCAAAACCAAAATTATCATAGCCAAGTCCATATATCAAGTAAAGGAAAGAGTTTGAGGGTTGAGAAGAAGCAGCCTATTTCTAGAGAAACTTTTGAAGTGGTTAAAAAATGTCAAGACTTGCAACAAGTTGTGGAATTGAAACTTGAAAAGAAGATTGAGTTGATTGTGGAAGATCACAGAAATCAAGAGATAGTAATTATTGAGAATATTGTGGAAGATCCACTTGAGGTCAAAGGTGAGGATGAGTCCATCACCCACAACCCCCAGGTTCCGGTTGATTTATTGAAGACGACTACACAATAATATGTTGATTTTCTTGGAGTAGAAAATTTTAATTTTATTATCAACCCATTTTTGATTGATGTTGCAAATAAATTGAAAGTAGATGAGAAGAAATTTTATACTACACTTTATGAAGGATTCAAGTTTCAGAGCCTAATCAAGTTATTAAAGCATTCGAAGTATTTGTTTATTTAGAGCGGAAGATTTCAGATTTTAAAGATGAACTCGAGGACGAGTTTGTTTCAAGTGGAGGGGTCTGATGTAGGACACAATTTACTATTTAATTATTGTAATTTATTATTTTTGGTATTTTTATGTAAAAAACGTTATTTTAGGTTTAGGTGATTTATTTCCTTGTTTTTAGGTGCATTTAATGCTTTTTAGGTCAAATTTGGTTCCTATTATGATTAGGTATCAATTAAGAGTTATTTTAGAATATATTTTCTTGTCTGTCAAGTTTTATGGAGCCCTTAAAAAGGCCCCTAAGTTTGTAAACGTTTTTCAGAGACTATTATAAATAAACACCGACGTTTTGTCAAATTATCTTCTGGTGGATTCCAGTTTTATTCTCCTTGTGAATTCAGGGAAACCCCTCGTAGATTCGAGGTTTACTACCAGGAACTAACAGTTTAGTTTCTGTTCCATCAAGAGAGCATCGTGTGTGCTTTCTTTAGGCTTCCACGACATCATGTGTGCACTCTATGTGTTTGATAAAATGCTTAAATGGCATTTTCTCATTGTTTTGGACTCCGATGAGTGCCAAATTTTGAGGATTACCATAATTATTCATGTTTATCATGTTTTGATAATTGGTTTTGTGTTTTACACACTTTGCCCCATGATTACTTGCTCATGCATTGGTCATGCATCTCACATGCACATTAGATGCACCTTTGATGCACACACTCTAACACTTGACATGTTTTGCATTCACTCATGCCAGTTAAGTCTTTTTAGACCTTTTAGCATATATAACATGTTTCTTATGTCTATATCATGCCTTGGTCTATATCTTGTTCCATCATTCTTAGCATGTCATGTTTATTTTATGCTTTGTAGCATTTTATTTTTAAGATGTTTTATTTTTTGTTTGAGCTTCATTTTCTCATTCATCTTGCACCCCTCATGCATCTTATCCTTGTTCATATATTCTTTTCTTTCCCTCCTTCCTCTTGATTCATTTGTCTATTCGTGACAAAAATGGGGAGAGTATACTAGAGAGTATACCAGAGTGTATTGTCATTTCTATGTGACTCATGTGCACATTCTTACGGGGAGAAATTCTATCCCGTGCACATTCATAGGGGGAGAAAACCATAAGGGAGATGCATATACCAAGGGGGAGAAGACATCTTTTTTTATGAGAAAACCTTGTTTTGTTTTGTTTTGTTTTATATTATGCTTGTTTTCTTGTTTGTTTTATGGTGCTTTGAGTTATATTTAGTATCTATACTTTGTTGCTCTCATTGCATTGTATTTATGTGTTGGGCATGCATACATCTTTATGCCATTGTGCTTTATTGATTGCATGTTCGGATGATCATTGTAGTCATTTCCATATGACTATCATGTGTTTGATCAAGTTGCTCATATGTTTTACATCATGTTTACATGATTACATATTTATTTGTTACTTATACTTGTCCTTTTATTACTTGCTCTACCTTGAGGGTCTAATGTGTTTTGTGCAAGTGTTTTAGGTTACAGGTATATATGTTCCAAGTTTATGAGTTTTAGATTTAGGTATGATTGAGTTTTGCCATTATTCCCAAACTCACGTTTAAGTCTAAAGTCTATTATAGGGTGTTTTGTCACGGATTAGCCAAAAGAGAAGATTGTAAAGTTGTGAATTACAACTATGTTTTACGTTGGCTTTATTCCATGACAAAAAATGTTGTAATTGCATTAATTTATTTTCTTATATTTTATGGGATTTGATTGTACTGGGTTTAGTATGAAGTTGGTGAAGAATCAAGCATGAAATGAAGAATCAGTGCAGTTTCACAATTAGCTCACAAGAAGTTCGTAAGAAGAGTAACCTGCGAAAAGGGCATTTGAGAAGGACATGCTGAAAGCTACAGAGTCAAGTGCCAGAGTGCTTTGCGAGACAGGTCATCTCGCGAGGTACCCGCGAAACATTCTGCCTGGAGGATTTTAAGTGTGACTTTTTTACCCTTTACCCATACTATATATACCCTCATTACCCACAAAAGTAAGAGAGGCTATTTAGAGAGAAAAACCTTAGATAGGTTTTCCACAATACAACACACCCATTGTTTAGAGAGAGAGCTACTCATCCTTAGTGAGAAATCATTATAGCATATTTTCCTTCTCTCTCCCATTGTCATACATTGAGAGGAGATTTGTACCCAAACACAACTCACACCTTTTTCAGAGTATAGAGAGTGTTTTGGAGCTTGAGAAACTTTAAGGATTTGCCAAAAGAAGCCAGTGAGACTTGGCGGATGAAATCGGGCGTATTGTGGGATCCGGAAAGCTAGAGAAGACATGACTCCAAGAAGTCCGTTGGTAACAGGAGTTCGAAGGGCTCAAGTACATTGGGTAGACTAGGCTTAGAGGGTCTTTTGTTATTTGTGTACTCCAACTTTATTCTCTAATGGATCGATTTCGACTTGGAGAGTTGCGGAAAGGTTTTTTGTCGAGTTCTTCAATTTCCTCTTCGGTAACACGTCTTAGTGTTATCTTGTATTTATATCTCTCTTTCCTTACTCTTATACTTTACTTTTATTGTTTATTGTTCATATGTATGCACTAGAGTAGATTCGGTGATTATGCTTTATTTACTCTTGCTCCGCACTTAGTTTAAGTTAGAGTAAAAGCAATCCAGCCATAATTTTTAATTGGGGGTCTGATCAAGCTTAGTGTTTTTAGCACAAATCCAAGCGCTTTCAACAACAAATTATCATAATATTTCACAATTGTTGAGGTATTAATTCCTTACAAGTCAAAATAAAATATCATACTAAAACCAACCATAACTAAAAATAAAGGTATTGTGAAAAAAGAAATGCTACATTCACAATAGTTTTCACAACACTTTCATAACAAAAGTGTGAATGCGTAAAGTTATAATAGTAGCTATAATTTTTTTTTTTTTTTGGTTTGTTCAATTTGTACTGTTTACTGGCCTTTTTTTTAGTAATATTGCTTGGTCAACTCTTTTTATATTTTATATATTTTTTATATACAACTGTTAGTTAACACAACAAATTGTCATAATATTTTCACAATTGTTAAAGTGTTAATTCCTTATAAGTCAAAATAAAATATTATACTGGAAAGAACCACAACTAAGAATAAAGGCATTGTGAAAAAAGAACTGTTACATTCACAACATTTTTCACAACACTTTCATAACAAATCATAGGTGGTAAATTGTTATTGGTTCTAATTTAAACTTACCAACGAAATTACTTTTTTACTCACCAATAACAACTTGTAACAATCTACTACTTATGATTTGTTATGAAAATATTGTAGACATAACATTTCTCTTGTGAAAATGTTAAAACATTTTCTTGTCGTCATAATATTTTCAGAACTATTGAAATGTCAATTTTTTACAAGTCAAAATAAAATATTGTACCATTTTGTTGAGCCAAAAATTCACTGTTTCTTGGGTTGATTTTTTGTATTTTTTTATTGTATTTTTATCTTTATGCACCATTTTAAGTAAAAACACAGTTTTACACACACACAAATCAAAAACTTAGGATAAAAACACTTTTCATCCTTTACGTTTAGGATAGTTCACAATTCCTCCTTAAATTTTAAAATCAAACAATTTTTCTCTTAATATTTTTGGAAAATAGCAAATATGTCATATTGTTATTCTCTCAATTAAACCCTAATAAAAACTTATGATTCTTAAAATATTTCATTGCGTAATGTCTAAAATATCCCTACTAAATTTTAGCATCTCATAAATTTTCTTCACGTACTTTGAGTTTTAGATAGTAGTAATGCTTAGAAAGTTAAAATGGTAATATAGGATGTTTTATTTATTTCCTAGAGAATATTAATTTTCTAGGTTTAAATATTCAAAACTTATATTTTATCTAATGGAAAATTTGATGACACATACATTTTGTTATCTTATTTATTTATTTATTTATTTTCTTACCTAAAATTGGTGTTTATTAAAAACTATGTAAACTAAACATTGCACCTAGACTCATATAGGATGATGAAGAAGAAAGTATGAATGACAAAATTTTTATTGTGTATGATTGAAGGTATTTGATGAAGAGCTTCAATTGTAGCATATGATATCATTCATTACGAAAATTTAAATATTGTGACATGTCTCAGTAAAAATCAGTTGTTTATTGTTAGAAGATAATGATATTCGTTAATATTCTAAGAAGTTTTTAGTGAGTGGATATTGTCTTTAGCAAATAAGTACTAAGAAAATATTATAATAAAATAGATATTCATATGTTAAACAGCTACCATAACGTTGTGTGTGATAAAAATTCTTATACGAATGAAATTAACTTTGATTACATACATTTTTTATTCACATAGTTTCATACTTCTTCGAATAAAAGTTTTATTTTAATTTTTTGATTCAAGAGATAGCATGTGCAAGACACGTGCCACCCTAACTAGTTGTACCTTAAAAGGTTACATGTTTTTTTATTTTTATTTTTTTATTTTTAATAGGAAAAACTTTATTGAAGACCAAAACAAAATAGCAACAGAGTTGCCTACAAATTTACTGATTAAGGCCGGCTCAAGGCCTAGGCCTAAGGCCCCACCAAAAAACAAAAATTTTCTTAAGAAAAAAGGCCCCATTTTTCATAGTTAAAGGCCCAAATTTTTATATATTTTCTAAAGGTTGTACATTTTTTTTATTAGTGATGTTAAGGGTACTACAAATTTTACTATTGACTTACAAATTGTCATGTTATTAATCACAAATAAGTGATATAAACATTCATTAGTTAAATTGATGAAGTTCATCAATGAGAGACAGTGTCACATTATATTTTGAAAATTTTATAGTGCTTTTAATTAGCGCATTTTTCTTTTTCATTTCTATTAATGTTCTCAAATTATAAGACCAATAGAACCTTAACTCAATTGAAACCCTAAAATATTTCAAAAAGATGTTGCAAATGTGTTAAATCATCAATTATAGATTAATCTCCCTTGATAGTTTGAGACTTTGATTTTTGTAAACTAATATCCTACAAAGTCACACACCAAATAATATCTATCTCTCTCTCTTAAAATAAAAATATAAAATTAAAAATTAGATTACAACTTTATTTAACTATGCATCGTCTTATATCCAAAATAAAGTATCTTTTTCAATCGCAATATATTTTTATTTCTTTTTATTAATATTTATAATTCAACTATGATATTCAATTCTCTATATGAAATTAACATTAGTCTAGTTGGTATTATTTATGTATTTAATGTATCAAATTAACTTTAATTTGATTAGTATTAAATAATTTTGTTTAATTAATATTTACATATTAAAAGCCCCGCATAAATTTTTTGCCTTAGGCCCCAAATTATGTTGGGCCGCCCCTGTTACTGATATGCCTCCTTTAAGATTACATTTACAACGAGTTATTCCCTAAATCAAGAATATCCTAAAACAAAATTAAACATGTACTATCTAGTTAAGAAATAGGCTACTATGTTTGCTTTGCGGTTAAGGTTACATGTTTTTTATTCACTGCAATTCATTTTTACAACATAACCTTCCATTCTCTCCTAGCAACTAACAAGTCTCCACTGTCCTTGTTAGAGTTATAAATGAGTCGAGCTTTGTCGAGTAGTACATGTTCACAAAAGCTCGAGCTTGGCTTGAGCTTGTGACAAGCCTAAAAATAGTGTTTGAACTTAAACTCGTAGGAAAGCCAAAAAGCTTGAGCTTGAGCTTAGCTTGACTTGGCTTGATTAATTAGTCAAGCCAAAATCAAGCTTAATATCAAGCTCAAACTCGAGCTCAGGTCAAGTTTTTGAACTTGAGAGCTAAAAAAATTACATTATTAAATACCTAAATCTCTAAAATTAAGAAAAAGGAAAAAGAAAATAGTATACTCATTTTATTACGCATCTAGTCTTACTTATGATTAGCTATTATTCAAATTAATAATTTACATAATTAAATTCATCATTTATCATTCCTTATCTCCAGCTTTAGCAAATAAATATAATTTTTACATTCACGTTAGATGATAGACTAGAAAAATACATGTTTGTAACTATTATGAATGAGAAAATACTAACATGTTTCATAACTTACTTTGGATGATTGATAGGGAAGGATCATATGTGGCCTACTTAATTATTTATTTATTTTTAAATGTAACTATAGTCTAAAGTGGTTCTTGATCAGTTTAAAGGGAAGGAAAAAATTAGAGTAATATAGGTAATGGTCTCATGTTAACCATGTCATTATTAAGATATGTGTAATGAGTATGTTTAGCTTACACATATAAATTTATAAATGAGTCTATGCTTGAATTGTTGTGTATCAAGCCTGATAGCTCACGAGCTTGTTTGTGAACAAATTTTTTTTGCTTGGGGCTTAGCTTGTTTATTAATCGAGCTTAACACTAAGGCTCAAGCTTGACTTATTTATAAACATACAAACATGAACAAGCTTTTTATCGAGCTGAGCCCGAGCTGTTCAAGATCGGTTTGATTCATTTACAGCCCTAGTACTACTCCTTGTACTGATTCTCGCTGTATTCATTACAGCTTTCTTCATTCTTGAAATCAAACACAAGGTACATGTAGGTAAAATATTACTTTTGTCTCTAAATTTTACAAATAGTTTTTTTTAGTCCTTAAACTTTAAAAAGTTCTATATTTAATTGAATTAATTTAGTTCATTTTTTAGTTTATACTAATTTAACAAATTTATTTATATTTAAATAATTATTAAATTAATTATGACATCATTACGGTTCAATCTCGATTTAACCTCAACCTCAAACCTCAAAAACTTTGAACCTTTTTTCTTTTACCGTTCCCTTATCTCACAATTTTGCTTCTTTTTCCTCTGTTACACACACCCATGCCCACACGGACAAACCAATAAACAGAGATAGAGCACTTACACAAACACCCACACGAACATACCAACACAAAAAGAGAGAGCACTGTTGCGAACTTGTGGGTCGACGGAATGGGTCTCAATGCTTGTGAAATGCTCATAGACTCACTACTTGTTTCATACTCCCTGTTAAATATAAATATATTATTATGAATATTAGCAACGTGATGTGTTATACCATGTTGTGTATGCTAAAGTGGATGCGGAAGAGGAAGCATAGAAGAGGAATACTGAGAACACGAGGGTTACGTGGTTCAGCCTTGAAGGCCTACATCCATGTAGGAATCCCTAAGGGCTACACCTTTATTGTATGAGAGTGTAGTACAATAACCTTCTGTATTACAATGAACCCTAACATGAGTATATATAGGCAACTAAACCCTAGACTACTAGTACAAGTAGGACTGAGCTTAGGCCTATTATATTGGGCTAATATATGTTTAATATATATCTCTAACACCCTCTCTCAAACTCAAGGCGGAAGCTCGATAAAGACTTGAGGTTGGATAAGCATTAGAAGATCACTTGGAGATGCCTTGAAGAATGCCTTTGAAGAAACCACAATGAAGAATGTGCCAATTGACCAATTTCAGAGTCTCAAATGTAGAAACGGAGCCCAAAATCGGAATCTACGTGAAAAACTAAGCAAGATAGGCCATTTTGGAAATTTTGACTTTTGGTCAAACGTCAACGTAAAAAGTCAAAGTCAACTGGTTTAGAGTCAAAGTCGACAGTCAAAGTGCTCATGGGTCAGATCCGGGTGGTCCGGGTCGGGTCGGTCCGGGTCAACGATCAGCTAGGTGACGTGGTGTTGACGAGATGACACTGCTGACGTGGCTGATGACGTGTCGTTGATGACGTGGACTAGGGCGTGCGTGGCATGTTGACGTGGATAGGTGACATCATCCAGTGACGTCACATGTCATTAGCAGCAGCTCTTCGGCGCGTGTTCTATTCCACCGGCACGTGTCTGGAACTTCCGAAGGCGCGTGGAAGCACGTGTAATGTCGAATGAGGGCCGGAATCTCAGGTTCTATAGATCGGTGGACAAGGAGGCCGTCATGGCGGTGCGTGTACCAAGAACACGATCTGGAAGTCAGGAATCTGAGGCGGCGCGTGTGAGTGTTCCGGGTAGCCGTTGTCAGCGCGTGGGGGCGCATGCGACTGCCGTTGGAGGTCGGGTTTTTGGGTTTTGGTCGCGATATGCCATGGAGCACGTATGTCTTGTTGGTTTCATCAGGCGAAGGCTTAATGTGCATATATCTGATAAGTTAAGTCCGGGCTGTGCTTGAGTTTGTGAATCTTGGACACAGCACTGCGCCATGGTGGCTGCGAGATGTCATGGAGTCTAGATCTAGTAGAGAAATATGTGTGACTTCAGATGGTGGTATGCACGTGTAAATCTTCTTTGCTATGTAGAAATGTTTGTTTGATGCCAAGAACGAAGTTTGGCTCTGATACCATGTTAAATATAAATATATTATTATGAATATTAGCAACGTGATGTGTTATACCATGTTGTGTATGCTAAGATGGATGCGGAAAAGGAAGCATAGAAGAGGGACACTAAGAACACGAGGGTTACGTGGTTATTACATTGGGCTAATATATGTCTAATATAATAACCACGTAACCCTCGTGTTCTCAATGTTCCTCTTCGATGCTTCCTCTTCCATATAGAAGAGGAACACTGAGAACACGAGGGTTACGTGGTTTCAACTGGTTCAGGGTCAAAGTCAACAGTCAAAGTGCTCATGGGTCAGATCCGGGTGGTCCGGGTTGGGTCGGTCCGGGTCAACGATCAGCTAGGTGAAGTGGTGCTGACGAGATGACACTGCTAACGTGGCTGATGACGTGTCGCTGATGACATGGACTAGGGTGTGCATGGCATGCTGACGTGGATAGGTGACGTCATCCAGTGACGTCACACGTCATTAGCAGCAGCTCTTTGGCGTGTGTCAGCATGCCACGCACGCCCTAGTCCACGTCAGTGACACGTCATCAGCCACGTCAACAGTGTCGTCTCGTAAGCACCACGTCACCTAGCTGATCGTTGACCCGAACCGACACCACAGACATGCTTCTCGGCCTCCTGTGAGGAAAACCCAGAAATTCGGTCTCCCGAAGCCCTGCCACGCGCCTCCACGCGCCTCAGTTGTCTTTGGAAAATCATCCACGGAGTAATCCCTTAAGGGCTAATATCTCTAGCAAGCAAAGAAGATTCTCACGTGCATACCACCGATCTGCCAAACCACCGAAGTCCGAGCATCAATCTCCCTCGCTCGCGCTTCCACGCGCCTTCAGAAGTTCCAGACACGCACCGATGGAACAGCCACACGCCTAAACTGATGCTGCTATCACCTAATAACGTCATCACTCCACGTCAGCATGACACGTCATCAGACACGCAAGCCCTAGTACACGTCAGCGACACGTCATCAGCCACGTCAGCAGTGTTGTCTTGTCAGCACCATGTCAACTAGCTGACCGTTGACCCGGACCGACCCGACCCAGACCACCCGGATCTGACCCGTGAGCCCTTTGACTGTTGACTTTGACCCTGGACCAGTTGACTTTGAGATGACGTCACCTATCCACGTCAGCAGACACGCAAGCCCTAGTACACGTCATTAGACACACAAGCCCTAGTACACGTCAACGACACGTCAGCAGTGTCGTCTCGTCAGCACCACGTCACCTAGCTGACCGTTGACCCGGACCGACCCGACCTGGACCACCCGGATTTGACCCGTGAGCCCTTTGACTGTTGACTTTGACTTTTTACGTTGACCTTTGACCAAAAGTCAAAATTTCCGAAAGGGCCTATCTTACTCAGTTTTTCGCGTAGATTCCAATTTTGGTGTTAAATATAAATATATTATTATGAATATTAGCAATGTGATGTGTTATACCATGTTGTGTATGCTAAAGTGGATGCGGAAGAGGAAGCATAAAAGAGGAACACTGAGAACACGAGGGTTACGTGGTTCAGCCTTTAAGGCCTACATCCACGGAGGAATCCCTAAGGGCTACATCTTTATTGTATGAGAGTGTAGTACAATAACCTCCTGTATTATAATGAACCCTAACATGAGTATATATGGGCGACTAAGCCCTAAACTATTAGTACAAGTAAGACTGGGCTTCGGCCTATTATATTGGGCTAATATATGTTTAATATATATCTCTAACACTCCCCAAAAACCGTTAAAATGCCAATGGCTTGTAAAGTACGATTAAAAGCTAGCCCATATTTGGTTGCTTGGAAAAAAAAAATCGCCCGTTTGGTAGAGTAGTTTGAGTAATGTTGTTTGTAGTTTTTTGAAATACATATGGGTGAAAAAACGTGTGAAAATGTGTGTAAAAATGTGTGTAATGTTATTTAAAAATTGAAAATATATTATTTAGCTACTCTGCCAAACAGGAGTTTTTATATTTCTCTTGCTTCCAGGAGTGTGGAAAAGAAGCTTTCTCTTGAGCCAAGTAGTACTATAGAGCTCAAATAATGGAAAAATAAAAGTTTCCAGCGACCAAACAGATCAAAATTTACACAGCATAGCACAGCACAGCACAGCACAGCAAATAACCACCCACGTCCACCCTCAAAAACCCCATTGTGTAAGATACGAGCCATGGATCAGCAAATCATTTTTCTTGTGTTGGTTCCACTAAATGTAAGTAATGAGAACGAACTAGACTTTTAAGGATATTGGTTAAACACAAAATTATACCCAAGCTTGGAAGGAAAAGGAAATTACACGAACTGTTTCAATTTCTCCACTGGATATTGAAAAGGCAAATAAACCCGAGCCGTTAAAATTTCCCCAATGTTAACAAACCACAATAGTAGCAAAACTTTTGCAATAGCTAGGAAAGCAGGAAGTCCCTGCGGAAAAATCATTCTTTGATTACATCAAAGCAGCTATTCAATGGAATTCAATGTCTCCATCTCAGGACATGAGCAGGACAGGTAGAAACCACAATAGTAGTACAACTTTTGAAATCATCTAGGAAAGCAGGAACATAAGTCCCTATGGAAAATCATTCTTGATTACATCAAAGCAGCTATTTTATGGAATTCCATGTCTCCATCTCAAGGCACGAGCAGGACAGGTAGAAACAAACATACGAGGACTGAGCAGGCAACAAACTAACTTCTCTAAATTGTAATCCCTACGATCCTTTATCTAAAAGAATCATAAGTCTTAGAACTATAGAACACAACATAAATGTTGAAAGTGGCAGACTTTAAATTCTGTACCAACACAGAGTGTAAGGGCTACAAAACCTCCTACATGATCACACATATTAAAGCAGGGTGTTTATTGACATGCTTAGACCTGCTTACGGCTCATCTATAATCCTGGTAAACAGAAACATCTATCTTACATAATTTAAGAGATCCTGCATCAGAGACGTGATGTCAATTGAGATAATAATATTCATTCTAATTCAATTTCTCTTCTAGATGTATTTTACCGGATAATGAAATCAACCATCAGCCAGAGTGGATAGAGAAAACGGATACAAGAATCATAGAGTAGACGATGAAAAAAAAAAGGCAGATATCTAGGACAAAGCTGACAAACAATGGAAGGTCATCCCCACACATTATTTATGTTGAAACAAAATCTTTAGCAGAACATCTGAGAGAATGTAATTCATTCAGTCACGAGTCTAGTTCATCTCCACTATGATGAAAATTTTAATCCAACCCCACTTCTATTCATTCAGGGGAAAAAATCACTCTCTTTAACCCAGAAGGACAAAAAGGCATAGTGAGCAACCTATCTTCTAAGCACAAAAATGAAATCTGTAGAACAGGCTTCAATCTGTTTACCTTAGTGAAATTACATAAACTAGATGGTCAAAGTGATTCATATAATGCCCGTCAACTTGACACAGCTTAATCAAACTTCTAGTTTCCCCATAAAGAAGGCATAACCTTCTTGGAAGTCCTTTTGCACCCCCTTCCATTAGAGAGAGAGAGAGAGAGAGAGAGAGAGGGGTGGGGGGCAACTCTGCTCCATTGCTCTCTCCCTCTTCAACTTTGGAGTTTGAAAAGAATTCCAGAAAGAAATAATAAACTAAAGAGTCTCTCTCTCTTTGTGCAATTAGTGGCACTGCATGCGCTCAGAGAATCACACTGAATTTTGCTAATATACCCCACCGTCCATCCATTATACTCTCACTATATCTAACATCCAAAATACCTCTCTATGACCAAATTAGCATCACTGTAACAACTGAAGTCATTAACAATCTCCTCATCCTATAAGCAAATGTATGTATTCTCATACCAGCTTTAAAATTTAGGTAGAATATGCAGCACAACATCAACCGAATTTCTATCAAGATATATTCTAAAGACCAACAAAATAAAACCATAAACCCCATAAGTGAATTAACTTTACTCATACCATAAGAAAATAATCCCATGTATGCAAATTTATACCAAAATTTTGAAAACCCAATGAATTTAACACGGGTTTCAACCAAAATCAGTTCCTTTTTAACAAAAAAATAAAAAGCATATCATACTTACCAAAACAAAATAAATCAAACAAAACCGAGCTCCTTAAGCCCTATTTTTGAAAGCCTCCAACATCAGCTTAGCTTGCTCGTGCACCAACTCCACCCTCTTCACATACACTTCCAACTCAGCCTCCCTTACCTTCTTCCACTTGGTCTCCAACTCCGTTGCCTTGGCACTCCCAATGCCCGTGACCAATTCCATCTTAAACCTTTTCCCTAACCTCGAAAAACCCTCCTCCCCTGACTCCAACACGGAGTTCAAACACGGATAACTTGCCACAAACTCTTCTTCCTTCTCATCCTTCACTTCCCCATTATCCAAACAAGCCTCCTTCTCCTTCTCCTTCTCTTTTTCCTTCTTCTTCGCAGGCAATGCTATTGCAATCGAATTGTTATTGCTATTAATATTGTTATTAGCAATGCCCCTTGTAGGAGGCTTCGCCTTTCTACTGCTACCAGCTTCAATACCCCAAATCTTTTTAGATAATTCAAAACACCTATGCTCATGAGGCTTAGAGAAAACAGGGTCCTCACCATTATCGCTGTATTTTTCGACATTGACTTGGTACTTCTTCTTCATCCTTCGAACCTTATCGACCAGCTGGTTCTTAGACACTTCAACACTGATGTTTTTCTTGATGAACTCATGGAAATCACCCATGTCCGAAATCGGGTCCGACCCTTTCTTGGATTTGTATTCGATCATGCCCTTCAGGACCGCCAGCTCATTCTCATCGCTCCACAGCCGTGGAACGCCTCCAGTGTGCTTCTTCGAGTCCTCATCGTCACCGTTGGTTATTGCTGATGATGATGCAACAACTTTCCTCTTCTTGGAGTTAATGGGCTTGGCGGCGGCGGAGGACTTCTTGGGCTCCATGGGCTTGGAAGCGATCGGCTTGATGGTGTAGGCGGAGAGAGATGGGGAAGGCGGGGAGGACTTGTCGTTGAAAGATTCGGATTCGGATTCGGAGTCCGACCCAGACCCGGATTCGTTGTCGGATTGGGGGTTGGAGTTGGAGACTTTGTTCGATGTAGGGATTACAGTGAGCTTTCCCGCAGGGGATTCTTCATCATCATCTTCATCTTCTTCCTCATCATCATCAGATTTTTCCTTTTCTTGAACAGCGTTGCTTACTTCATGTTCTTCTTCTTCTTCTTCGTCGGAGGCGGCATCGTTCTCAGAGTCTTCTTCCTCTTCTCCAGAGGAAGTAGCAGCGGGAGGTGGGTCTTCTTTTAGGCGCTTCGGAGCCATTGTTTTTGAACTTTGAGAGAGAGAGAGAGAGACGATGAAAAGGGTTTTTGGGAGTGAATGAAAGAAGGGATCTGGGAGGTTTTATATATGTGGGCAGTAGGGTTTTAACCAGGGACTACGCCCACGTGTCTCGGCCCCCCCCTTTTTTTTTTTTTTTTTTTCTTTTTTTTAATGCCAAAGCCAAACCTCACACTAATCACCGGTGAATTTGGTTCAGCTTTTTATAAAAGTGCATAATAAAAAAAATGTATTTTCAAAAAATTGAGTGTTTAATAAAAATTGTTAAAAAATGTTTTTTGAAAAAGTTGAGTGTTTGGCTAGCACTTATAAAAGTAGCGGTTTGAGTTCTAAATTATCAAAAAGGACAATGTATATATAAGAGCATCTCTAGCAAGTTAGGTAAATTTTTGTACTGTTTGATATTTACCTTTTGCCTACCCACTTTTTTAATCTTTATTTTTTAATTAAATTTTATTTTTTTCTTTTTCTATTCATTCTCAACAATTATATTTTTCAACAAAAAGTATTACATCCACAATATTTTTTGCAATACTTTCACAAGAATCATAACAAAATCTTATATGAAAAGTTGTTACTAGTTCTAATTTGAATCGACTACTGAAATTATATTTTTACCTATCAATATTAGCTAATTACTTAAAATTTATTGTAAAAATATTATAAAAATATTGTGGTATTATTTTTAAATTGTGATTTCTTATTCTTTGTCTTTTCTTTCATCCATATGTTTCCTTTTTTTTTTTTTTTTTTTTTTTTTTTTTTTTTTTTTTTTTTTTTTTTTTTTTTTTTTTTTTTTTTTTTTTCTCTTCTCTTGCATTTTGTCCACCACACACGTATACCCATCACATCCTTTCCTTTTTCTTTTTTTTTTTCTTTACTTCCACTTTATTCCAGAAGCTACCTCACTCTTTCTTTCTTTTTTCTTTACTTCCACTTATTCCGGAAGCTCCCATACTCTTTCTCCAGCTCTCTCATTTTCTTCTCTTTTTTATTTTTATTTTTTTTTACTTGATTCCATAAATTCTCTAGCTCTCTTTGTGATACGTCTCACATAATTTTGCTTACCTTTTGGTGTCATTATCTTCAAACACACATAGACACGCATGGAGAGAAAGGAGAAATCGCCTTTGCTCCACCACACTGCCACTGCTGCTCCTTCTCCTCACTGCAGAGTGCATGCAACCAGGGGTCATATCGGCTTCTATTTTTTTTTCTTGTTCTTGATTAGTTGTTGTTTCTGATTTTAGATTTGTCAGATCGGCTTCTATTTTTTTTTCTTGATCATTTATTGTTGTTCTAATTTTTTTTTTTTTCCTGTTCTTGATCTGTTGTTGTTGTTGTTTTGATTTTAGATTTGTTGTTTAAATTATATCAGTTTTATGAGAGACAAAATTTTTTTGCTTTTATTGTTGTGGTTTGATTAATTTTAAGATTATGTTTTTGAGTTTGTATTTTGATTATGCTTGAGTTTGTATTTCTCAGATCAGATTAGACAAAAATAAAATTTCTCAGATCAGGCGTGAGAACTGATGAGGACTTTTTATCAGGGTAATTTGGTAATTGAGTAACCAGCCCAACGGATACTTTAAACGCGCATGCACTTTTTGGTTTATGGACCTCCAGCGGTCCATAAGATTTATGCGTTCTCAACGCGTTTTTTGCCTTGGCCCAAAATGCAACTTTTTCCAAAAAGTTGTGTTTTGGGCTGAGCCAAACGCACAAAACTCTCCAGCTTTTTAATAAACGTGCGTTTCAGCTCCTAAAAGCTGAAACAAACGCACACCAATATAATTTGAGAAAATCAAGAACCATGGAGGGTATGAATACACTTGTTTGAACCCTTTCATAAGCCCAAAAAGTGGGGAAATTATAAGACTTTTACCTGTTTAAAATTGTTGAGCTAGAAAATTTTTTTAAACAAAAACTGATTACTAACTCAGCAATTTTAAACAAGTGGGAGTCTTTTAGTGGAATAGTGAACAAATAACGTGATCCACTAGAAGAATGTATAATTTCTCCAAAAAGTAGGTCTTGCTAAGTGGGCTGGGGGCTACTTGCAAAACCCAAGGTTTATGAAGGAGATTTGTAGCTCCTGCTATGTATTCCTGAAGTTTCAGATAGCCATTTTAGGTCCCTAGAGCACTCTAATTTGTTAGCTGACTTTTGATGCATTCTGCCACATTGAGCAACTTCCTTCGAGGGTGAATTAGCTAGGAATATGCAGCTAATGAGCTTAAGTCAATTAATTTCTTTATTCATGACTAAAGCAGCCCACCCAAACAAAGGCAAATTTGAACCTTACCACTAGTTTAACACCATAGAGGTCCATGACCTCATTCATTATCCATAGATCAGTCCTTAAGGATGCCCCCAAACTTGCTAAAAGCACTCCATTAGATCCAACAGGACTAATCTTGGATTAAACATTGAAAATCTAGTTTCAAAATATAAGTCCATTTAACAAGGAGTAGCAATATTTTTGGAGGTCTTGGGATGAAAATAGTGGCATAGAAGATTCTTCCCTCTCTCCCTCTCCACCTCTCTCAACTTTTCATTCCTAATATGTGAAAAACAGTTTCAAACATTGGATATTGTGCCCATTTTTCCCATATTCTTCCGTCCCTTGTTGTTTAGCACTTGATTTCACTCGTGTGAGGCATTGGAAATTTGGACTTGACTCCGTTGGTTTCATCACATTTTAAAGAACCCAAGAGAAGTTTTCAGCTAATTTCCCTATTTATTGTCCCCGACATTGATTTGTAAAAATTAAAACCACGCCAATATGAAAAATTAATCATCATTGGCAATATGGCACATTTACAACTTTCTTTTTTTTTCTTTTTTCCAAACAATTTAGGTTTTCAATTGTGTTGAATTTCTAATGATCTAATATTTTGGATTCCCTTTGGTAGTGAGAAAATAGTGTACAATTTTTTTTTATAAATCCACTTATTATCATAAAACTAGTGTGTAACATCATGCATATGCACGAGTACATTTAAAAACAATCACAATTTATATATATATATATATATATAATTTAGAATCTAATTGGATTGTTTTTTTCAGTTTTTGCACACAATAATTTACTTATCACAAAAATTAAAAAAATTAGATGAGACACATGGCACAAAATTGAATTTCAATTAAAATTCAATTTAAAACCTAATTGAATTTAGATTCTTTGAATTTTGCACCTAATAATTCACTTGACACAAATTTAAAAATTAGATGAAACACCATGGAGCAAAATTAGACTCCAATTTAGAATTTAATTGGATTTTATTTCAACTTTAGCTATTAATATATATATATATATATATATATTAATATATATTTGGATTTTTTTTTTTAATTTTATAATGGGGGTGGGACATTTTTGTAGATAGAGTATGCTATTTTTGGCCTTAGGGCTAGGCCTAAATGGCCTGGGCCTTGAGTCGGCTTGTTTAATTGGTCAGTATGTTGTGAGATTGAGGAATTGAGGGGAGGGTGTACGTCAACCATATGCAATGTAGTTCCTCAAAGTAGTGACAACACAATTATAATGAAGACTTTCAACAGATTACATAATGACCAAGAAAATATACTTCTTTAAACAAGTTGGGGTGTATGGGAAGATAAAATCATAATAGACTATGGACTAATATATGGTTCACAAGTGTAAATGTATAAGATGGCAGCAATAATGAGTATTTATATACTTTCTTCTGTACAACCAAAATCTTTTTGCTATCAGTAGAAATGTAGATGATACAAGTCAACCCGTTCTCAGCCAATCCTATTTTCAAAAATTAAACTTCCATCAGCTGACAAATAATCATTTACTGAAATCCAAGAATGAAATTCAAGTTTCATATTCTGTTGTTGGATGGAATTTTGATGTGGGCTAGTTCTTCTAACCATGATGATCTGCTCATCTTGCCTCCGAGAATTCCAAGCAACTTGAATAAATGCCCAAGACAGAGAAAAAAAAAATTGTAAGCATAGTCACATGAATTATGGGGAAGCTCTTAATCTTCAACAAAATTTACAGTTTGTACATATGGAGTTGTTTGAGATAAACTTCCAGCCATATTTCTATCTTGAAAACTTGTGCGTTATTAGATTGATGTGTCGGGAAAATTTTAACTAAACAACGAAGAAGGTTCAACACAATCAACCTACAGGCGGTGGGAAGGGGATTAAGAAATCCTTGCCGCCTAGTTTTGGCCATTTGCATCTCATAGGACATACTATAAAGTTGATGTAACTTAGACTCATTGACTCCGACAGTGATGCAAAATCTTTTTGAGGATTTTAACATGTACGCTATACCTTTTTTTTTACAACAATCACAACTTGAAGTTACTTGCATGCAGCACACCAAGCATATGCAATATGCTAGAAGAAAGCTTCTTCCAATTAAAAATTCTTATGTACCTATTTGAAACGAAAGCTATGGAGATAGATTCTCATCATCTGAACTAGAGTTGTTGTCCATTCGCCGCCCCATTATTGCAGGAAATAGCCGTGGACGTATATCTGTAGACTGCTGAGATGACACTGATGGAGCCTCTTTCTTGGTAATCCTCCCTCTCTTCATTCCGGCATCTCTAACTTCTTTACATGCCTTATCTAACATTCTCAAGAAATCACGTACAATTGCAAACAAGCGCAGGCCTTCATCCTTTCCTGCATTCCCATGGAAGTAATCTGCAGTACTTTTCACGAGAGCCATTATTTTCTTTTCTTCCTCCAAAAGCCCTGAAATATCAGCTTCCACAAACTCCACAAAATTGGCTAGCACATGATTGAATTCGCTGTCTTCATCCAGACTCTTCATCTCAGCATTTAAGAAACCTTTAATTTTTATCAATGATTGGCTGAGTTTTGATACTGTAGATGTTAAAAGATCAGCATCTATGAATGCTGCCTTTTTAACATCTTCCAGTTCATTGCTTAAACCTGAAACCACCAGAAGACCAAGCCTGCGATAGTGCTCTTCTGATTCTTCAGTGAAATCGTCAGTAAAATCATCTGTCTTCATGCTGGATAGGCTCTGGCTTTCTCTGGCTGTACGGACAGCTCTTATGCCTTCAGAACGGATAATCTCCTGAACAACGAAGTGCAGTAGTGTGGTCTTGCCATCCGTTCCCTTTACATCAGACAGTTTCAAGAGAGTGTCAAGCTTAAATGCATGTGCACCACCTCGGTAGGTACCATCATTCATGCGGTTTCCAGTTTTGAGAACCGCTTCTAAGAGTTTTAGGAATAGTCTGCTATTTCTTAGTTTGTTACAAGCAACCTGCCATTTAAAATGAGGCATGGTTATATAATTATGAACATCTGATACTGTTTTCTAAAGCAATAGAAGATCTGGCACATTAATGCAACATTCCACATAACCTTTTTAGCATATTAACTAAGAGAATGCCATAGTCCCCAATCCTGTACCTATGTATGTATACTAAATAGGAAATATTATATCAGAAATATAGCAATATAAAATTAAGTGTGAGACACAATTCCTATCTCTAGTGTCTCACCTCTAGAGTTGCCAAGGATTCTTTAATGTTAGAGACCTCCTCCCGAAGGGAACTCATGAATAGAAGTGACTCTAGTCGTTTAAATGCAAATGGGATGTCAACCAAGATTTTGAGGAATTGCTCTGCAGGGCCAAGTTGAGAAATATCACCACTATATAGCCTGAGCTTCAGTTCCTCTTCTGTTGACGGTGCCATCTTCAACAAAGTTTGAAGAAGCTCAACGGGAAGCTCATTACCTGATTCAATTAAATACTAGTAAGTTTTTGATGACTTCAAACCCAACAGTAAAGCATTTACTAAACAACTTTGGCTAGGTGGATATGAAACAAGGCATTAACTGTCATATACAGGCTGTTCATTGCAAGTAAAACAAATAATAGCAAGTAAAACAAATAATTCATTGCTTCTTTGGGGTAGGTTTACACAAGTTTTAATTATGTACAGGCCGTTCATCCTTATTTTCTTTAACATATTATGCTCACTTGTCATTACACAAGCATAGTAATGAGGATGAATGGCCAGCAGACAACATGCTTGAATCACCCATGAAGGTGAACTTCGTCTGAATCCCCCTCACCCCAGTTGATGTCAGCTAAAAAATAAAATACTTGAATCCTCCAAAATAGTGTTCTTACAAAACTTGCTTCTTTCATCTGGCAGAATAATAACAATCAATGCTTTATACGCTGTTCATTATGAATAATTTTACACACTGCAAGCTAACAAGAATTATTAACTAATTACGAAAAAATGGAGATGTTAAAAATATGATATAGGGTTATTAATAATTAACTATAGAGAAAATTCAAACTCAACCTAGCAATTCTATATCAACTTCTGGAGTTCCTAACTGGTCCACCAGATAACACTCATCTCAATTGGTTCAAATCTAAACTTAGATGAAGATTCAAGACTTCTTTTTTTCTTTTTTCTATCATTACAAATCTTGAAATTTCAGATGTAAATCCAACATGACATAATTATTTATTTGCTTCTCATAGCACACATTTTATTACCAAGCAGCATCAACTATTTCCTTAAACACAGCAGTTTCTTGTGGGTCCAATTATGGGGAAGCTCTTCACTGATGAAGTTAGAATATACCCTTGAGCTGAAGCACATAACATATAAAATGAAAAGGTTTGAATACAAAAAGATTGATTTGGAATTTAAGAGTGGATATTAAGGAAAAATTCTCCACGTGTAAGGAATAAAGAGCACACCATATAAATAAACTGTACTCAATTGATATTTGATAGTTGAAGAAGTTTCTTAATGTATTTTTTCCCTACGATAAGGAACTAAGAGAGAGAGAGAGAGAGGGAGGGAGAGAGACCTTCTTGAAGAGCGTCAATGACTTCTTCTGTTGTCACATTCAAGGCTCGTAGAAGAATTGATAAATTTTGTGCCTTCTTAGCATCAATAATCTGAATATACTGGATTGAAGGTTCAAGGGACGCCAACTCTCTCTTGCGGTTAATTTTATTTTTATCCATGTTGTTATAACCAAATAGAGACTCTATCATCTCCTCATTGAACCTGAAAAATTGTAATGAATTCAGAGGTTAAAACGACTGATTTGACTTTTGCTTATTCATGGAATTTGAAGTTATATTGATAGAGGTATATCCTTACTGAAATGATCCAGAATTGATCTCATGCCAAACCATTGATTGATCAGGGTTGGCAAGAAGAACCTTATCCCAGAAGAATGGCTTTAACTTGGTTTTTGGGGCTCCAGATTCACCATCAAGATCACCTCCCTCGCTAGAATCATTACTTCCTCGATGATTTAGTCCAAAATGTAAAGGTTGATATTTCCCAGGCATTGCTTTTGGTGGAGCAGGTGGAGGGCGAGCAACTTTAGGTGGTGGTGGGGGTTTAGGAGCAGAAGGAGCAATAGGAGGAGGAGGAGGAGGAGGAGGAGGAGGAGGAGGAGGAGGAGGTGGTGGTGGTGGACTTGGTGGAGCAAGAGACATAGTAACTGATCTTCCAGGAGGAGGCTTTAAATGAAGAAGTGGAACTTGCCCTGTACCTTCTGATGATAATGCCCCAGCCAGTGTGGAATCATTGGTTCCATGCTTCATGGACATGTCGGTAAGGAAAGAAGGATTCACTCCACTATTAATACTGAAGTCTTTGTTACTTGAATTTCCTATACTAACAGACTTTTGAGAAGAACCTGAAAGATTAAACTTACACACATCATCAGAAAATGCACTACTATAATGGAAGATAATAATGAGTCAATGATAAATAAAAACTGACAAAAGAATACCACCTGAGAAATCACTCATACGTAAGTTGAGAAGTGGCCTCTCATCTCTTTGTCCCTCTTTAGGTCCAATTTTGTTGCTTCCACCCTTAAGACAGCAAATGAGGAGCAGTGCAAGAAGGGCAAGGACTCCTACTGCAGTTGCAGCAGCAACCACAATTTTTTTCATCTGATAGCTATCGTCCTTTTTCGGTGAATTCTGTGGAACAACAGAGTGATGTGGTGGCAAATGTTTAGGACGTGGAGGAGGTGAGCTGATCACATCAAGTGAAGGAGCTGGCGCTTCAGGGGGCTGAACAGGGGGGTTTGGATTTGGAGATGAAGAACTGGAAGGTGCTAGATTAGATGGTGCTGGACCATAATTAGGTGATTCTGCTTCTGTTGTGCTAGGAGCTGGAGCTGGACTTGTTGCTATCTGTCCAGGTGACTGACTAACCAGATGTCTTCTGGGGGCATTTGGCAAACTGAAAAGCAACTCAGCGCACTTGATGAACCTATTGTTGAAGCTATCTTCATCAGGATGAAACAGAAAACTTTTTCTTCTTAAGCAATCCAAAACTAGTTGTCTCATATGGGGAGGTAGAACCCTTATGGCTTTGTCTATTTTTCTTTTTGGCAGCAATCTTGATTTTGTATTCCTGATTGCATCCTGTAGGATGTTCAAGTCAAAATCTTCAAGAAGATCCTTCCTGTCTATCAATTCTTTCCTGCAATGGACCCATACCTGCTCCACCTGAAGTCAGAATATTGCATCAAATATCTCTGTAAATCTTTCAAACCTAACTCTAAAAAATTGATATTTTCTGAGTTCAGTGTGAGAACTATAAAATTTCCATTACTTCCCTTAATTGCTGTTGCATACCTTGAATCACTAGAACCCTTACTTGTATCAAGGAAGCTATGCAAGAAAAGATGATGCAACAAGTGAGGATTTCTAGTACATACACGTACATTAACAAGAATGCACTTGTGTAAAGATTATGGAAAGTAAAATCATTTATCTACATAGCTAAATCAGTTTGAAAAACAGTAGTTACTATAGATCTGCCATTCTAGATCTAGTATTCAGTCTTTTGGATTGGCATCTATTCTCTATTGCTGTATCTCAGCTATCATAAGTGCTTAGATGAGACTGAACCTGTTTCTTACACTTATCTGCTTTTTTAAAACACCAGAACAAGTAAAACGGCTAGCAAAGAGCAGGTCCTTGAACTTGTTGTAGGGTCAACCTATAAACACAGCCTAAAAGCCAAAAACATTTGAAGCTCCAATGTGCTGTTACTTGCAAATTGATTTTCCCAGGTATTTGCAAACAGAATATCTAAAAATATTCTTACTTTTTGGTCATCATAACATTTGCTTCCAATGTCACATGTAGAGGAAGAGACAAATTAACTGTTAGACTGTTAGTAGCAACCAAGAGTAGAACACAATTGGGGAGCTAGCTAATCTTCCAATTATGAAAGAGTGTTTATTGCTTTCAGCAGAAAATAATGGCAAAAATAAGGTGCAAAATGTTGCATGGTTTCATTTGAAGGAGCAAGAATGTATCATTCACAGATATACCCTCATTGCTCTCTCACATGCTGATTTGACTAAATAGTATAACCAGGGACGGAACCAAGATTTGAACCTGGGGGCCAAAGCATGAACCAAAAAAATTCAAGTGACATGGTTTATTAAAAAAAAAAAAAATCATGGTAGGCAAAATAATTGCATTTTATTACCATAAATATTTAAGTCAAGAAGGAAATAATATGAACCAAAAAAGTTGAAAGTTACAATATGATATTCTAACATTTTCAAAGAAGAAGAATAAAAAAAAAAGAGGACTTCGGATCTCTAGATTTTGGGTAATTGGAATAAAAATGTTGATTTTATCACGTTGACCAACTCACCAATATGATAAACTCATACTTTTGGATGCAACCAAAAATCACACTAATGAAGTTTTCAAAACTTTGTTTGAGGATTTTAAAAAATTGGGATATTAATATTAAGAGTTGGCAATGCTACATCATTAATATTGGTTTCTAAAAGAATTTTGCATTTTATCTTTTGAAAAAATTTTAAATATTGTTGTAAGGACACAATTTGTAACGACCCATAATAATGTTGGGTTCGCACGTAAAAAGGCCCAAACAATATCATTTATAGAGTGTGAGTTTGAAAGGCTAGGGTTTGGTCACCAGATAGTGGTTTTTCGTGGTGTTCATACATAATTAAATCGTGTTCGCTCTAGGAGTCTTTCTCCTGGAGGCGGGCTGGGAGGCTTTGGTTTTTGGTCATTTTTCCCAGCCCCTCTCTTGGTGCATCAACCTTCACATTATATAGCTCTTTTTGGTTGATCTTATCCCTCCATTTGTTGATCAGGCAGGTGCCTACTTCAGTACCCGTCCCATCAGCTGTCCCTCCTTACTTTTTGTTAGTTGCGATGATCGAAGTCACCCTATCTAGGTGTCTTTTCTCATTAATATGGTTAGGATGTTGGCGGATGCATTTAATGCGGAGAGGACGTATTTACCCTGAACCAGTTTCGCACCGTACCCTCACGTGGGTCCCATTCTACTCGCATTTCCTTCAGGGGGTTTTTTGGGGGCAGCCTTCATCGAGACGTTGCTCTTCCCCTTGAAGTCTTGGAGTGCCGAGGACAGGGTCATCCTCGGCTGTTCCCCTCGACACTTCGGCCTTTCCCCATTCGTCCTCGGCAAATACCCTCCTCGGCACGGGCCCTGGGCCCTAATAGAGCGTGGGCCGAATCATAAGCTCCCTGGCCCCACAATTGTAATTGACTTTCCCATAATTTATAAATCACTTAAAAAGTCATATAAATTATTGTCACTCCCGTAAGGGAATTTTTTTTTCTATGAGATTTTTTTGGTTATGAATTATATTGAATTATGATATTGGTGATTTGTGGATTTTTTGTTGTGTTGTATTTAGACTAAGGAGGGGCCACGAGCCCAAAGAAAGGGTTAGATGATTAGTTTCTTTTGGACTATTTGGACCAATCCAAAAATTTGAGGGAGCCAACTATAAACTCTAAAATATGAGTTTTCTAATATACTAAATTTTTTCAAAGTAATGGTTTTTTTTTTTTGTTGGGGGGGGGGGGGGGGGGGCGCGGGGCCTTGGTGGTTCCGTCCCTGAGTATAATCATTCAAAATTATGAAAAATGAGACAGAAAGCAAGACATTTATGTAGACCTAATTTTAGAAAATCAGTCTTCCTTTCTACCACTGCTAAAGGATATCTTTGTGATGAACAAAAAAAACGTTGTCACATTAGGAGTTTTCCACTTTATACTTTACTAAGTACAAACTACAGTATCCCATTGGGACAGAGGAATTTTTATTTTTTTTCCCTCTTTGTGACATCATTTCTTAGCCATCAAGCTGGAAATATTTTTGAAAGCTCAAATACTCTACTAAGTATATTTATCTAAATCCCTCTTTCACTATTGAGAATTCAAAAGGTTGGATTAGAGTTCTCCAAAGTTGTCATAGGATGGAAGGCCAGAATTGACAGGGCCTTATGCTAAATTGAATTCAATTAAATCTTTTCTCTTGAACTTTTTGTCACCTTTGATTTAATTTAGACCCAATTTGATCCATTAATATCACAAACTTAATATTTACAGACTCAACTAATATTCTAAAGAAAGTGATCATCAAGAATCAACAAGCATTATAGTCAAATTCTCTTCATTTCAGAAACCATAAAACTCAGGAAACTGGCATTATTACTTCTTTGACAATTCCCACAAACCGAAGCAGAGTCATAAGGCAACCAATTGCAAACTACCATCCTAATACCAGAACCGCAAAATGGGTTTAAATCTGAAAAACCATAATTGCTACTAATAATTCAAACACAGCAAAAATTAAAATAAAATAAAATAAATTAATGCATGAGTTTTCATACCATTTCATCTTGTTCATGCGTTTTTGAGGAATCTCCATTGCTAAAAAATGTGTCCATGGTCCTCTTCGCGTCTGATCCCCCTATCGCCAATGTGCAAAGCAAACTCAGGAAGACAACCGCATAACCAGCCCTTCTCAATTCCATGTCTTCCCAAATCACTCAAACCGCATATTTTCCTTCTCATTTCATCGGAATTTGAATGAAAATCCTTCAAAACCACTCTAACCAAACCAAACCAAACAAAACAAATATTTATAATCTCTCCTTCTCAAATAGCCTTTAGCTTCCAATACTGCTACGTATAATTCAACATTATGAATTGGAATTCGAACGTGACCATGATACATGTACACCAAACATGTGTATCAAAGATTGATATAATGCTCAAAAGTGATCATGTTAAGGCAATATCTTTGCAAGAACCAATGCCACCAACGTAAAAGAATTAAAGAAACCAAATCATGCAAAACTCTAAGCCAACCCAGAAGCTGAAAACTTTGTTTGAATCCGAATTTTTGGGTGGTACGGATCAAATTTTTTTCTTCTTTTTTTTTTCCAAAAATAGTTTTTGAATGTGTATGGAAGAATTTTCTGTTGGGATTTTTGTTCATGCGAAAGATTTGATTTTTTTAGGAGAGACGAAGAGAGAGAGAGAGAGAGAATGACGCGTAGAGACTCAAAAAGACGTGAAGAGAACAATGAGGGACACCCATGAAATATTTATAATCTCTCCTTCTCAAAATTAATTTTTGCTATCTTTTCCTCTCTCTTTTTTTACATTTGTTTTTTTCAAAATAAATCTAATCGCTTAATACTAATTTACCTGTTTACAATGATCAATGTCTACTAGAGCACGTTACACTCACATCATCCACAAATAAAGTTGTGTATACAATTTTTTTAACTGAAATTGTGATTTCTAATAATTTTCCTTATAAAATTATCATATTATAATATATATATCATATCATATCATATAATAAAAGTTGGATTTAGACGTCGTGGTTACGTCATGTGACTTTACCAAATTGTAGAAATTTTATTAAATTTTTAGATTTTTAAAAAATTAAAAATGAATAGTATATTACTAGGACTCTAATTCATTTTTATTATTAAGTAGTTTATCTCTTTAAAAAAATAATAAAAAAAATTGCTTCATGTCTGCTTCATGTAAGATTGTAAGTGTAGATTAATAAAAAAATTATACAGATATTATTATTAATTTTTTACAATTTTTTTTTAGCTGAATAATTAATCTTGATACTTATCTACTACTACTTCTCAGTCCTAGAGTATATCTATTTAACCGACATTACTAAGATAGACTCATGTGTTCCTATTCCAATCGAAGCTGAACCCAAAAGTTAGTTTCTATCTGTGAGTTTCTCTCTCTCTATATAGTTTTGTTTGTCTTTTGTTGGCTTTTCTGTTTGGTTAGAATGATTCTTTTGTGAAATTTCTTGTGCAAGTGAAGTGAGTATTCTAACAATGTGACAATAACCCATGTTTTTATATGGTGATTTCGTAAATGGGTATTCCCCAAATTGGTTTATTTCTAATAATTATGTGAGCTTGATTGTGTGTGTGTGAGGTTTTATGTGTTAAATTTGATATGGGTATTTCCTGAATTTACATGGGTGTGTGACTCTTTGTTTGTTGACTGATGATCGGTTATTCTAAAATTCCTTTGTTACTATATATTGCAGAGGAGTTTGCATGAGAGTATGAAGATGAAGGCTGGGAAGATTTTCTTGCTTCTTCTTTGTTTGAATGTGATTACCATTGGAGTGGTAAAGAAGCTCCCTTTTGTGTTTTGTTCCTTAAATCTTTGATTTTTTTTTTTAACTGCTAAGATTGTAGGTAAATTAATATTAGATTAATCAGGACTCTAATTCATTCATATCTCAAATTCAAAAAATGAAGACTCTAATTCATTGATACCATAAAGTAAGTGTATCTCTTAAAAAAAAAAACATACAGCTTCCAGTAAGGTTTTTTTTTTTTTTTTTTTTTTTGGTATTAACTTTAACGTAAACAAAAAAAATTAAAAAAACTAATAACAATCTAGCTAATAACGATAATCATTTTTTTGGGATAAAGTATTTTTAAAAAAACTAATATGTAATTAACCTAAACTTCTTGATTAGGTAACTTCAAGGAGTTTAGAGTATTTGATTTTTACTTAGACTCCTTTTCTAGGTGAAGTATGTATATATATACACTGTTAGTTGGTGTAGTTTTTCATTCTCCAACTTATTGTACAATTTTTTTTTTTTTAGGCTTCCATTTTTCTACCTACAATCATGTAGGTATGTATTTTTTACTCTAAATTTTTATTATAATCAATTAAATATGTTTTATGTATTTGTTGCCTTTTGTTTAAGCTAATTTCCTTCTTCTTCTTTTTTTCTTTTTTTGAGGGGGTAATTTCCTTATATTTGATCTAATTCATACGTTAATGGTTTGATCGAATTTAATTATTTTGTTGTCCAATATATATGTAAGTTGTTGTAGTAAATTCCAATCATAGACTATTAAATTTACATACAATTTTGCAATCTATGTGGTACTTTTTTTTTCTTTTTTCTTTTTTTCAGTTTTGTCAAGAAAGATTTTAAGCATTCTAAGAAAGGTTTGTAATCTAGATGTAGAATTTTGCAAATTTTTTTTTTTAATTAGAACAAAGGTTTTATTCCTCGAATAGTTCTATCTTTAAAAAGTGGTCAATTTTATATTACTTTGTCTAAAGATTTTAATCATTAATATTATTGTTAAGAATACTACAAATCACTTATATTGTAGATTCATTAGATATAAAATTCATATGCGAATAGTTTGATACATGTAACTACAAATGATATTATAGCACAATTGGTATGTTAGAAGATAATTTTGTATTAAGGTGCTGCATTTTATATTTGATGGTTGTTACACCAATGCAATTTATTCCTTTCATTATAATAATTACTTATTTGGTTATAATAATTATATATATTCTACAAGTTTTAACATAAAACCGTGCAACACACGGACATTACATATCATATACTATATAATAAAAGTTGAGTTTAGAAGTCATGGTTATGCCATGTAGCTTCACCAAGTTGTAGAAATTTTGTTAGATTTTTAAAAATATATATAATTTTTTTTGGTTTCACACTAATTGTTCATATCAACATTACTTAAAAAAAAAAAAATCATAGTACACGTATACAACTACTAATATCAACCTTTAATTCTATTTTTTATTTTTTTTTTAAACACCTCATGGATAGCAAAATTATAATTGTTCTTATTGATTTTTTTTATACATCTCTATCAATTTTTAGATAAATACAAATACTTTTCCCAATTTTTTTTTCTTTTTTTTTGTGAGAGTTTCAATCTACAACGTCTGCTCTTGATGATAACTCTTTATCATCAGATCAAGACAGCAATCAGTTTTTGGTGTAGACGGGAATTGAACCCCAGATCTCTTATGCAACCATTAGAGACTTTACCAATTGAGCTAACTGGAACTCATTTCCTTATACTATTACACATATTACCAAGACCTTACGGAATCTACCAAGCAGCAAAATCTAGACCAATGCAAAGAAAATATTAAAAAGATGGCACATAATTGTTAGCTTAAAAATGAGTCCACTTATAAACTTTTTAAAAATAAATTATAATATAGATGAGACTTCTTTTTCATTTTCTTATTTATTCATTTATTTACTTATTTTTGGGTCATGCTATACATGTTTATATCTCTATGCCGTTTTGGCAAAAGTGAGTAAGTGACCACATAATTGATATTCTTTTTCTTTTTTTGACAGAAAGGTAGTTGTGAGTTGTGACTACACAAGGGATTGTTTATAATTTTTTTTTTTTTTTTTTTTAAAGAAGATGTCTAAGGAACAGTTGACTTGAAACAATCAAGCGTTTTTATTAGCATATTTGTAGACCCAATAGAATGTTAGTGTCATACGGACCCATTTTGTTTATTAATATAAATCAAATTTGGTTTAACATGCCAGCTCGATGCCAGTATGTGTTTGTTGAGATAAAATACGAACTTTCAATTTATTTTCACAGTTCTGTAAGATTGTGACAAATGTTCCAATTAATCTTCCCTTTCTCTTTCATTAATTGGGGTCAAATTAAAGTCATTTATTATTATTAATATTTTTTTTCTTTTATTTGAGATAAAACTATTCTAGCCTAATTTAGTATATGCGTATGGAGCTCATTCTTAGAGACTTGAGAACTCTGGTCCTTGCCCTCTCACACCCCTAATCTTACAAGCATTTGTGAAATAATCATCAAGTCAATGATGTGTGGTGATATTGTTTTTTTATATTATTTTTAAAAGGATGAATTCATTTTTTCTTTTTTATTGCTTTGCTAATTGTGAGTTGTGAGGCTTCTTGAGTTTTTCTCTCTCTCGACCAATTTATAAGTTTATGTTTTAATCAACTCCCAAGAGGCATTAATATGCTTTCTAGGATATGAATTAGCAAGTTGCAGGTGTCTTTCAAGATTAAAGTGAGTGGTTAACGATATAACACATTTTGAAACTTAAGCTGATGGGTAAAGTTTCAAAAGAAGTTATATTGTTAACCACTCAGCTTAAGTTCCAAAATATGTTATATTGTTAACCATTTACTCTTGTTACTTCAATCTTGAAAGATACCTACAATTTGTGTAAATAAGGCCTTGAAACCAAAGTTTCTATTAAGCCCATAAGACTAGGTTGGCAAAACTATGACTTTGTGTAATCAAAAATAGGAATCTTGTGTTTGAAGCCAAGTTCAAGTTCAAGTTCAAGACAAGCCAAGGTTCAAGCAACAAAAGACCTAAAGTTTCTAGAATCTCAACTCCAACTTGATTCCATCTCGACTAGGGTGTGTGTGGGTTGGAGTGGGCGGGTGGAAGGCAATATTTTTAACTAACCCACCAATGGCGGGTTAGGAAAATTCCAATCTACCGCCAACCCACTAATCTATAAATCCGGTGAATCAGTTGAAAATATTAATGGTTTCAACTCGTCGGGTTGACAAATGCAATTAGCTAACTGAAATTATTTCAATTAAATTGGATTATAGTTTCTTCCCTCAAGTAAAAAAAAGGAAATAAATAATTGAAATTTTTATTAAAAATAATCACAAATACTACATTATTTTTATTAGAATGACTAAAATTTTATCACACAAAAAATAAAAATATCTCAGAATCTTAAATTAGGGGTCTGTTTGGATAGAACTTATTTTGCTGAAACTAAAAACTGAAAACTGAAAATATTGTAGCAAAATAATTTTTAAATGTGTGAATAGTACCGTGGGACCCATTTTTAATGAAAAAATTGATAAAAAATGAAATTTGTGGGTCCATGAACAGTGCACGGATGCACTGTTCACGTAAATATGGTCAAATGTTGCGGCTACTGTTCATGTATAGTACATGAATAGTAGCCGCTTGTGAGGGGGAAAACGCATGAAAAAAAAAAAAAAAAAAAGGAGAAAACGTAGAAACTGAAACGCAACGCAGCAAACGCCAACCCAAACACACACTAGATATGTACATAGAGTAAAAATAATATTAAAATCTTAAATACAGTGGTTGGAGTTTATTAGGAAGAGAAATAGGAAAATGAAAAAATAAAAAGAAAGAGAAAGAGATGAGAGAAATAAAGTGGGTGTGTATGTGAGGTAGAATTTTGCAACATATCTATATATAGGTGGTCAAGTCAGGTTGTGGCGGGTTAGAAATATCTCAACCCGTTATTCAAGCCAACCCACAAAATTATCTATCTAACCCACCCAACCCCACATGTCTCACTTAATAGACCTGTATGGATTGGGTTGGGCAGGTTAGTGGGTCAAGCGTTTTTTTTTTTGCACAGTTCTCAACCAATCAAGTCAAAATCTTGACCAATCAAGATTCGTTCAAGTTTTGTTTCATGGTTACGTTTCTTTCAATAGTTTGATCAAGGTTTTTGTGGTTTTCAACTCAAATATAAAAGCAATCCTAGAGCATGTTTTTCAAGACTTTTGGAGAGGCATATTTTGTACACAAGCATTGGAGATCTTCCAAGATCCTCTTAAGGCGTCAACCGAAGATCTAACTCAAGTTCTAAAGATCTAGTGATTGAAGTGAAGTTGCTACAAACTAGTTACACTGAAATTGTTGGTACAAACCTTCAAGTTGGTACTTGAAGTCGTGAGCAATAGGTTCATGTTCATTAAAGTCTATAATAGAAGTGCTTTTGGATTCATGACTACGTGGGGTGCATGAGGTACTAGTAGATTTAGGGTAAAGTAGATTTGAAAACTTTCATTCTATTCTAGTGGATTTTGTTTTACCTTAGGATTGAAAGGTTAAACTCTCTCAATGGTTTTTATTGCGGGACAAGTTGTTCCATTGGTTTTCCTTGAGTCACCATTGGTTTTCGAGCATAATTGGATTAAAACTCATCTTGACTGTAAAACTTGGCAACTTGCCACAATCAAGGCCTAAATCCCTAACAGATTCAACAATTGTTTTCTTCTCTTCTCCATCTTCATATCTTGAATCTTTGTCTTTCTCTAAACGTTGAACTTTGTTATCAATCCATCAAAGAGTAACCAACATTGTTTCTCTAAATCTTCCCACAATCCCTAATCCTTTCCTTTTTCCACCATAGCAATATAATGTGTAATCGTAATTGAATCTCTAATCCTTTTTCATTGTTCTTTTGGTGAGCGAGCAATTTTGTTTTTTCTTGTAGAGAGTCATGGGCTATGGGATGGTAGCAATTGGGCATAAAACTAACAAAATAGCTTGTCACATTAATTAAAGGGTCCAATTAATGGGTACCTTTAGGGCATTTGTTAAAAAATCATTTTAGGGAAGTTTTAATACAACTTTTATGAGGAAAATGTGTCAAAAAAAAATCAATTGTGTTTTCTTTTCCCCTAAAAAAGTTTCTAAAATATTTTTTAATAAATGCCCTTAGGGCATCCTTTAGAAAAATCCTTTAATAAAATTTATTGTGAGATTTACTATTTATGTGAGATAAAGGAGTGCTCATTTATAGCACTTTTAAAGTATTTTATAATTTTTTATTTGTTAGAGTACCAACACGAAAAAAGTTAAAGATCTTAATACAACACCATAAAAGTTCCAGAGGTCTTATCGCAATTCCCCCAAATATAAGTTTCATTCTCATGGTATATGTAAGCTTGTTGGTATTGAAAAATTGGCCCAAAGATGCAATTCATAGTGCAAGAATTCAAATCAAAATCTACTATGAACTTATTTGTGTTTTTAAGTATTTTTTATAAGGAAAGAAGTTTATTATGGTACTTATTAATGAAAATTCTCTTTTTCTCTCTCCTCACTTATTCCTACCTTCTCTCATTTATCACTCATTAATGCAAATTATTAATCATGATTGATTCCCTCTTACAGTCTCTCTATTTGTTACATTCATATGGCATGATCAATAATGCACCAGTAACCGTCATCGATTCCATTCATAAATCATAACATGACGTGAGTAGCGGACTTGACTTACCAACACAAATCAGGATTTAAGAGCACATCAATCACAATCCGACACGCGCGTATCGAGTCAACAATAACGACCCGACAATATCATTTTGGAAAAGCCAATTCCTCATTTATGATTAGAGCCATTAATCACAAGGAAAAAATTTCTTATAATGACACCATTTTAGGGCTTGCAATTATTTTTCATGACAGCTTCCATTGCCATTGGCCCAGAAAACAAAAATGACTTGTCACCAGAAAGATACATTAAACAGATCACTACAATTCTCAAAACCTCTAGGCACCTCTTTTGTTTTGGGATTTATATAGTAAATCATGTTCCACATTCAACATATTTAGAGAAACGGGGCTACAAAACCACAACAGTACCCAGTAACAGATACTAATCCTACTGCTTGTCATGTAAAACCATGAAAGCTGCCATAATGTCAACCTTGGGATGTGCTACTGCTACCACATTGAAGGTTCCAGTTACTTTGGGTTTTTAGGTAGTCAATACTAAGGTGCGGCCCCCCAAGGAAGCATGTCTTTTGCTGGTGATGATCTTCCATCACTGGATTCCTATAGAACAGTAGCGAAAGCTCAGTTACCAAATCTGAGATGCCTTGAACCTCACTTTCCAACAGCTAGTGACTTATGGCTATATGCATATATATTTACAATGCTCAAATGTGCCAAAAAACCAGAAGTACAGATGCTGATAATCTATGAAAAAATTAGACTAAATTCAAGAAATAAAATCTCAATACCTCCTTCCATTAGGATCTACAGACTCTTCAGCCATAAAATTTGAATCCTTTATATCAAGAACAGGTACCTACGAGTAAAATACATTGAAATGATTAACACATTTTACACAAAAAAACTACATTAATTGAGAATATTGGTGTAGAAGTTTATAGTAGCTTTTTTATTATTTATCTTTCTCTTACTTCACTTGATTGACTTTCCTTTTCCTTTCCTACTTCAATGCTGTCAGGTTCCAGTGGAACAATTTGTTTACCAAGCAGCTTTGCCTGCTAAAAGGGAGAAGAAAAATTGTTAATTCCAACTTTGACACCAAGAAATAAGTGAGCCGTGCTGAATATACTCACTTTCATCTCTTCAATACGTTGAATAGCATTAGTAAGAAACTTCTGGTGCACTAGAGCATCATAAATCGAGGTGATCTTCTCTATATCTGGATTGTAGGACCTTTTTTTTTTCCATGTTCACACAAATAAACTCAATTAATGTCAGAATTCTTAAACCTATGATAAATCACATTCGCATAGTTATGTGAATTCTACAAAGTAAATTTGAAAATATAAAGGTAAATGAAAATTTGACCTCATTTTTTGCTGCATTTCATCTTCTAGCTGATTGAGATCATGGAGTTCTTCTCCAAGAGTCTATAAAGCCAAACAGAGAAAAATCATATACTTATGTGTAATTTTTTTGGTTACTCATGAAAAGCACACTCTTGTAAGCTGTAAGGCTAAAACTGTAAATAATTCAAATGCTACCTTAAGTCTGAGCTTGTCATGCCATTACCAGTTTGTGAATCATTTTGATGGAGAAATAAGAGAGAATAAGAGAAGAAAAAAAAAAGTCAGAAGAAAAGACATGCATAAATTGCTAAAGGTCTGTGCTGCTGTGTATGTGTGTGGGAGAGAGAGAAAAAGAAAAGGTCATACTTTGCTATCTGTTCCAGGATTTCTCCTTCATACTTCGAATTCTTGAGGCTTCGATATAAACGCTACAAGTAGAAAGTATAACACAGCAAGGTAAGTTTGCCCATATAGAGAGAGGGGGAAAAGAAAGTGTGGTAATTAATTACCTCTTCATTCTCAATAGGCCTGCACAATCAAACAACAGTATTATGTTATTCAAAGAAAAAGATAATAAAACAAACTTGGCTTAAAAATAAGGTATTCAGGATAAACCAAAGCACAAATAAAATCAGAAACATTTTCAAAACACACCCTCCTCGTAGTTCATTAGGCCGGTCAACATAACGAAGAAAGATATCCTCAATCCTACAAAAAGCAAGACAAAAATCATCTCAAAATGTATTTGAGAAACAATAGCACAATAGAGGAAGAAAGAGATATAAACCAAGTATTCAAAAATTAATATTGATAATCAACCTTCCATTGCTTGCAAAGCTAGTCAATCGACCAGTAGGAGAGAACATCACAAGACCAACATCTGTATCACATAAAACTGCTAATTCAGAAGCCTTCTTAATAATTCCATCCTTACGCTTACAATATGTTACTTGAAGCGAGCTAGGATTCTCAATTTTCTTCACAATGAGCTTCTTGCGAACCATTGTCAATCACAAGAAGAAAAGATGGAAAACAATTTGTTCTTGAGTACATTGAGTAAATAAAGGGAGTTTATAGGATAAGGAAAGGAGAGTGCATTAATTTGTTTACGCCATGCAAAAGAAAATATTGTTAGGGTAATTTGACAATTGTCAAAGATTCCTGGAGTTTATAGGATAAGGAAAGGAGAGTGCATTAATTTGTTCACGCCATGCAAAAGAAAATATTGTTAGGGTAATTTGACAATTGTCAAAGATTCCTCAATTCATAATCGCTATAGGATTTTTCTGAAGTCATTTGTAGTAAAATTTTCTGGGAAAGTTGTAGATTATCTTGAAAAGCTAAAACGTAAAATTTTTCTAGAGTCTAGCTTACAGTTACAGGATTTGAAAGTTTGTAGAAAAGTTTGATTTTACCAAGATTTATATAACACAAAATTTTTCTGGCTGATTCCTTCAAGTAAAAAAAGAGGTTTGCGGGAATTACTCAAACCTCAAAACTTTATTATTGAATCATCAAAATGACTTCAATATTCCTTTTTAAGTTTTTATTCACATCATTTTTGTGAATCCATATGAGCGTTAGATACATTCATAATTTCGTACTTGATGATATTTTTTAACTAGGGATAATAAGGATTCTAAAAAAAAAAATAGGGATAATATGACATTTATTACATACGTTTTGATATTGAAAATAAAAATTTTGAGAGAATTAATTATCAGTGTTTTATCAAATGGAAAAAAAAAAATGGTTGTTGAAAAAAATATGGCTTTTCTTGAAAAGAAACAAAAAAAATAAAAAATAAAAAATAGGGTCATCAAAGTAATTATATATCTATGAAAAAAAAAACTCAAAAATAAATCAATATTATTATTACTTGGATTAAAAAAAAATTTTAAAAGAAAGAAAGAAAGAAATATATGAGTTGAGTGGATCCATGGGTTCACATATTTGACGTCTATATAGATCTTGCTCATGGATTAACAAAAATGTGCAAAAACTCTATTGTGTGTGATGTGTAAGATATGAATTTCTTAGTTACTAGCGGTTATCCTATACGATGTGCGAGATCTATAAGCTTATTTTGAAATATTTTTTATATAATATTTGGAAAATAAATTCAAATTATATTACACATCATTAAAAAGATAAGAAAGGTAAATTGTAAAAACTAACGTAATTAAGAATATGAATCAGCTATCTTAAATGCACCATTATTTTTTCTATTTTTTTATTATGTGTGTTATTAAAGTTGCTTTTACCTTTTGTTGGTTTTGTTCTCAATTTTTGCTAAAAAAATTAAACTTGACTAAGAATACCATATTCCAAATTAACAATTTATTATATAAATTTTAGAAAAATAACTATATTTTCCTCAAAAAAAAAAAAAACAATATAAATTCATTTTAAATAAATACATGGAAAAATGCATTTACCTCATTAAAAAATGCATTTACATAGAAAAATTTGCATTTGCCAGTATGGAATCTTGCTTATATATGTACTACCTTACATGTCATTAAAAGGAATTAGAAAAATAAATTGTTAAGATTAATATAATTAAGAATATCAATGTATTTTTTGAGTAACTTTACAAATATTTAATTATTTCTACTAACTTAATTATGTGCAAAATTAATTTATATATATTTTATTAAAGGTTTTATTGAATTTTCTTATACCTCTTAATGATTTTTTTTCAGTAGTTTTCAAAGCAACTGAATGTGGGCAAATTGCTATATTCCAAATCTATTTTTAAAAAAAAAATTAAAATCAATTGTTTCTAATATAAATTTGAGAAAATTAATCATATAATTTCCTTTAACAAAGCATGGCCACAAAAAAATAAAATAAATAAATAAATAAACAAAACACAATTTCCCTATCTTCCACATGGACCCACCACAATTTCTACTTAATTTTTTTTAAAAAAATAAGAAAGTTTATTTTCACTTCTAAAGAAGATGTCATGTCATATGACCATTGTAGAGTCTCGATTTACAGTCCAAGCCCAAAACATATGGGATATTGGCCCAATGAGTCTAATACAATAAATTTGTAAAGAGTGGGTCGAAGAACTAGGCCCTAATGAATTGAACAACAGCTAGTTTTGATTTAAATGACAGTCAAACACAAATAAGAGATTCTGATCTTAATATACTTTCAGTCCAAGGAGGTCCCCCCTTATTTAAATTAATCACCGATGGATACAAAGATAATTTAGCTTGCTACAGTGTATTATCTCTATTTTTTTGATCCCTCTCTCATGGAGGGTCTCTCACATTATATAGCTCCCTTTGGGTCATCTTGGTCTTACACTTGTTGATCATCTAAGTCCCTACTTGAGTACCTGTCCCATCAGACACCCTTTCTGACTTTTTGTGAGTTGTGTGGCCAAGGCAGCACTGTTCAGAGGTTTCTCCACATAAATGCGGCCAAAAAAGTAGATGCAGTGCATTTAATGCGGTGGTAGCAATTTTTCCTTAGATATTTTTGGATTTCCTTCTTTCTAGTATGTTTGTAAGGCACGTTCCTATCATGAGAGCTTCTTGGAGGGTCACTTTAATTGTCGGAATACATATCTGAGCTGCATTCATCATATCTGAGGAGGAGTTCCTCCTTGGATCATTCTCCACTTGTCCCCTACTTATGAGACTTTAACTAAAAACTCCTAATAACTGTTTGTTCATCCTCAGACATATCAATATCCTCGGACAAAGCCCAATGCTCAATATATGATCTTGGGCCTTTGTCCCTACAATCATAATTCATTAAGATAATTTGAATTTGTTTTTTGAAAAAAAAAATTGAATTTGAGTCTGGTTTTAACTTTTATTTATGAGCATTAATTTTGAATTTGTCATTTTCCAATCACTTTTTCTAACCATTAATTTTCTAGCAGCTATTTATATATTTTTCTGAAAATGCATTAATTTACTGTTTTGTGTATAATGACCTTTAAAACTTAAAAATGACATTTTTTTTTTTTTTTTGATAATTTGATAGTTGCAACAAAGAAGTGGTGATTTGAATCCTTTTAGCAACTTCTATTTTAATACATTATATTTGTTGAAAAAGGAGAACAATATGATATAAAAGCATTAATTTTGCATTTTTTTGATTGCTTTTGTTGTATCTGTATTTCCTTCGTGTCATAATTTTTACTCTCATTTATTTGATTTAAAGATCAGAACTCAGAAGTAGCACAAATGAGGCAAGAGTTTTTGTTTTTATTTTTTATCATTATGGACTATGGAGCATATTATGTTGTTCAAGTGCATGAAAATCATTCATAGGATCTAAATCAAGCTGATAGTGTTGTTCAAAACCTTGAAGTTCAGGGTCAGCTCAAATCATTGTGGGGTCTAAGGCAACTGACTACCTTAATTGGGCTTATTAATTCTTATATTTTGAATATTAATCAAAGATTTGTTTAACTTTGGATTTTTTTTTTCATTTAAAATCTATTTTTAAATGCAAAATTATAAATTAAAACAAATCCATCGTATTACTTAATGATTATACTACAAAAATAAACACTATTTATTAAGTGAAGCAACCATATACTAAAAAATATGGTTGAAAATTTTAATAAAATTATATATTTGATATCTATAAATAAAATTTGAGTATATATTTGATATCTATAAATAAAATTCGAGTATAAATTAATTTGCTAGTAAGAGATTAATGAGTTCTTTCAGCATTTATGTGTGTGAGATTAAATGAGTTATACATTTTAAAATTGAGAAAAACGAATCATCATTACCACATACCATAAAAAGATTTTTCTTTAACTGGTTTTTCTTCAATTAAAAAATATACTACTTTTTATTTATTGGTGAATATTTGGAGTTTAATTAATACTTCCATTGGTACAGCTCTATTGGTAAAAATTTGAGGGCCTTTTTTCATTGAGAGCCTTAGGCAATTGCCTATTTGCCTCACCCATTGAATCGACACTTGAGTATAGAAAAGACCTTATTACTTTTTTAATTTTAAAAATTGTAATGAATTCTTGGAAATACATTTCTACTAAAATTCTTAAATAGTTTTGGAGTAAAATATTTGTATTGTTATTCTAAATTGTATATTGATGATAAGGTGGTCATATCTAGGTTACTGTATATTATTATTGTGGTATCATGGTTTTCGTCCTAAATGTTGCGAATGTATCATTTGACACAAAAACTAAAAAATTAAAATGGAAACTTGATATCAAATCAGACTACAAGTAGAAATTAATTTGAATTTGATTTGGATTCTCATTGTACTCCTACTTTAATATATTATACACAAAAATTCATATATTTTATTTTGTGATACTAAAATTACTCTATTATATATGGTTTCATTTGTAAAAAGATGCCGCATGCCATGATGAATAGGATAGTTTGAATTTAGCTATAAAAAATTGTATTTATGTTTTAGGTTTAATTCTAATTTATAAGCATTATTTTTTGAATTTATCATTTTCCAATCAATTTTTCAAAATATTTAATTTTCAATGGCTATTTAAGTATTGTTCTGAAAATGCTGTAATTTACTATCACATGTATAATGACCATAAAAACTTCAAAACTTAAAAGAAAATAATTCAATCAAAATTTCAAAAAAAAAAATTTGAGAAGAAATCAAAATTTTAAATAAAATTTTAATTGCGCTCCAATTTAAAAAAATAAAAATAAATCCATACATTTGAATGGGTAATGTAACCCACATTTACGAAAAAAAAAAAAAAAACTTGATATATAGAAACAAGACGATTTTTTTTTCCCCTGAAAAGTATATGACTCAAGAAATTTGAAGATATTCAAAAAGGTCTCTAATGCTGAAAAGTACAACCAAATTAGACCATCAGATCTATCAAAAAAAAAAAATTTAAGACCATCAGATTCCTTTAGGCTCTGAGACTTTATGTGGCATGAGCAGTACTCGTTTTTAAAATTTAATTATTGATAAGTAAAATCACGAATGGGGATGTAGCTCAGATGGTAGAGCGCTCGCTTAGCATGCGAGAGGTACGGGGATCGATACCCCGCATCTCCACGATTTTTTTCTTCTTTTCCTTTTTCGGGTTTTCCGACTAAAATGGCGTCGTATTGTCTCAGTAGCAGATTCTGGTTGTCTAGCTGGTGTGGAATTTGCTGCAGAACTTTATGACTTTGTCCATGTGAAAATTATCCTTATGAAGCAGGCAATCATACTCTGAACATGTACGGCACATTGCTTTTTTTACATTTTCAATTTAAATCTGTGTTTTTGTTTACAGCTCTTGCGTCTTCCTATGTTGGTTTCCCATATGCTTTAGTTGCTGCAAATGTTATAAGTTTGACAAGAGAATAACTGTTTTTGCTAAATAAAACTCCAAGAGATGATATTTTTTTTTTTTTTTTTTTTTTTTTTTTTTTTTTTTGAGAAAGAACTCCAAGAGATGATATTATCTTCAAAAAAGGATACCATCCAAAACAAAATTCTCTATACACATGAAACTGATGTTTTATGCAAAATATGCACAAAACTTATGGGACCAAAATTTCATGGAAATTTGTTGCATTAACTTTAGAATTTAACTTTAATTTTCCTCTTAAGAGTTTCTTTTTTTCCTAATGATTCAAAATCTGGAAACAATGATAAGCTGGTGCCTAATCAAAAGTCCTGAAGTCCAATGGAGTGGCATAATGGAATGGGGCAAGGGGTATCATTAAATTTAAACTCTTAAGCACTGTTATATGAATATCAGAGGAGGACAGTTATATGCAGATTTTCCCCATGGGCCTGTCTACCATATTTAGAAGCAAAGAAATGCTACCAATGGTCAAAGCAAGGTTAACTTAAAGGAAGATAATTTGAAATTGATTAGGTGGGAAATCTAGAATAAAGTTTAGTTTAATGTTAAATTCTAATTCTATTGAACTATCATAGCAAAAAAAAAAAAAAAAGCACTCTATTGAGCTAGATAGTTTGCAGTCCACAGGGAATCTCCGATGTTGTCTTAAGACTGGAAAAAAAAATTCCATTTTCAAGAGAACAAGTGGGGTGGATTTTGTTGTCGTGTTCAGTGTTGTGTCATTTAGTTCCTTCAAGGGACAAATTTTTATGTATAGTTGTAGTTTTGAAAGTGCATCTCAAAATGTCAAGTTGTGTTTGTGTGGTATAATTTCCGTAGTTTGAATGGTAGCTTAATTTGATGTGAAGCATCCCATTTAAATATTCAACAAAATAAGAAAATAAACCTAAGATTTCTTTAAATCTCATTTTTAATAGTTTTCAGCATGCTCAATTTAGCATTTTGTTAATTTGTTAAAGGCAAAAATACACTTTTGGTCCCTAAATTTTGGGTCCATTCTCAATTGGGTCCCTAAATTGATTTTGCTTCTAAGTCAATCCCTGAAATCAGAAAATCGATTCTATTTTGGTTCTTATCGTCAATCTAGTAACAGAAATTGCATATGTGGTAAACAGAGTGTACTATTGGCATGTTATATGCTAACGTGGCTAATAAAATAAAATAAAATTATAATTATCATTTTTTAAATGCCACGTTAGCATTTAGATTAATAAAAAAAATCCAACTCATAAAATTTAAACTAAATTAAAAAACAAACCTTAAATCTAACTATTATTATTATTATTATTATTATTATTATTATTATTATTATTATTGTTGTTGTTGTTATTGTTATTGTAGGGTCACAATTCGGGGCCCAAGCCCAAAAGGTATGGGGTCTTGGTCCACAGAGCCGAGAAACAATGAATTTATAAAGCGTGGGCTGTAGAACTAGGTCTTAGCAAATTGGACAGCGGTTATTATTGGGCTATACAACAGTTGAACACAAGTAAAGCACGTTAGTATCCATAGATCCTCAGTCCGAGGAGACAAGATGAATGTATGTCGGTCACTGTTTGAAAATTATGGTCGTTTGTACTGCTACCGTATTCTCTCTTCTTTTTTTCCGTCCCCCTCCTCATGGGGACTTCCTTTCTTATATAGTTTTCTTGAAGCCATCGTGGTCTTACACTTGTTGATCATCTGGACCCTTACTTGAGTGCTTGTCCCATCGGACATCCCCTTTCAGCCTTCTGTGAGTTGTGGTGGCCAAGGCAGCATTGTTCACAGGTCCTCTTCACATTAATGCGGCCAAAAAAGTAGCTGCAACGCATTTAATGCGGTAGCAGCAGCCTCTCCTTGGATATATTACGTTTCCTTCTTTCCTGCAGATCTGTAGGATGCATCCCTACTGCTAATGTCTATTAGGGTGGGTCCTTCTAGCAAATAGAGTGCATATTTGAGCCATATTCATCACGTCCAAGGAGGCATTCCTCCTCGAACCGTCCTTCAAACGCCCCCTATCCACGAGACCTGGGTTGGAAATCCTATTGGCATCCATTTCCTCTCCTCGAACATTGCTAATCGTCCCATATAGGGCCTAAGGCCCATTACATGATTTGGGGCCTTTGCTCCTACAATAGCCCCTCAAAATTCCGGTTTTTCCCTCTTATCCGAGGAGAAAAAGGTGGAATTTTGATATTTAATGGATAAGTCACCACAATTCCTTGATTCACACGTGTAGGAGCACCCTCTCACGTGCCTCATTACTACTACTGATGTTTCGTAATCCACGAGGCGCCATTAATTGCACTAGGCGGCTCTATGTCCCCTCACATCCAACGGTGGGGCACTTAGTCAATGACAGATATTCCTCTAAATTTTGGGCGGGAGTAATCCCGTTCATTTTTCCTCGCTATATAAGGCTCCTGAGGGAGATTACTTTCCCTTTTTTAGAAAAGACATTCAAGCGTTCCAGAGCACTTTAGCATTTTCTCTCGCAAAATACTCTAAGTCCCTGAGTTCCATAGCTGTTCCTGTAAGGATTCTCGGCGGATCCTTTGAAAGTTTGAGAGATTTAGGACTCATACTTCCCATAAGTTTTCATTTCCCCATATTCCCTTGCTCCCCTTTTTTGGTGTTCTCCTTGGCCTTCTTTCATTTATAAACCTTTTTCCGTGCCCTTCAGGGTTAACTGGATGGGTAAGTTTAAGAGCCTAGTAAATTCTCCGGCCGGTATGGAAGGTTTTAGGGCCAAGTACCATATCTTGCAAGGAGTGGATCTAAAGTATTGCTCCTCGGACCAAATCCTAACCAAGAGAGAAACGGGGCAGGTCGTCATTCCTATGATCGCTTTCATAGAAGGAGGGATGACGATTCCTATGGGTAGAATAACTAGGGATTACTTGCACGGCCATAGGTTGGCCCCCCACTAGTATGCCGCTAATATGTTCCAGATTCTAGGGTGCATAGATGCTCTGAATGAACAGATGAACCTCGGCCTCTCATGGCACGATGTTGTTCACTTGTACGAGTGTCACTACCTTTCCGAGTCGTATTACCTGAAATCCAGGTCTGACGAGGTGAGACTGATATCTTGCCTTCCCAAGTCCAACAAAGGCTTGAAGGACGATTATCTAATCGTATCCGGAGCATGGCACGACGGTCTTCGCTGCCCAGTTAGGCCGGGAGCACCAGGTGGGACATTCTAGGATCAGGTCCCTCGGTAGGGATCTTAGTCTTTTGAGCTTTCCCTTTACTTATTTTGGTCTTGGTTTTGGTTGTTTGTTTTCTTGGACTGACGTAACCCTTTCTTTGGATGTTTTGCAGACAAAGTACACACTACCCCAAGGATCAGCCTAGTCAACGTCCAAGCTCTCAACTACCTCTTAAGGTCGGAGATCTTTGTAAGCGAGGATGGGCAGTTGCGGGCCGCTCACCTCATTTTGGACTACGAGCCTTTATCTCGTGCCTTTGTGGACGTAGGCTACGCGATAAGGGCCGAGAGTCCCCGATTAGCTTGTATTGACGTTTCTAAACTGGGCTTCTTAGCTCGGAGAGACTTACCACTAGTCCAACCGCCCACTAAACGCGTTCCCCTAGAGGTAGCCGTTCTAGGGGAGGAAATTGATTCCACGCACTCGTCCCTCGAAGCCGAAATCGATCATTTCCACTTCAACGAAGAGGGTGAGGTATCAACAAGGCCCGTAGAGCTTTCAGATTCTGACTTGGATCTTGATCGCTTCTCAACGGCTCACTCTCCAGAACTAATAATTGCTCGGATCGACACAAGCCAGGAAGTTGAAAAGGAAGGCATGGACCTAAAGCCAAGATCTTGTCTGAGGGGCCTCATGTCCAACAGGAACAAAGGGCAATCCTTCAAGGATGCCCCTAAGGAGCAAGTTCCTGCTAGCCTTCCTCCTCTACCTCCTCCTCCCACTGACCCCGCACTACAACCCATTCCAAACTTGAGGCGGAAAAGGCCAATCGAAGAACTAGAGGAGGGCGAGGTCGGCCCTTAGAAGGCCAAACAGCAAAAAAAAGGCAAAGAGCCTAAAGACAAAAGGACAAAGTCCATAGACAGCCGAGATGAGGCTGCACATAGGAAAGGGCAGCGCACCTAGTCTCCCTAGCTAGAATTGGATGGCACTCCCATCCCTTGGGACGCGACCCTTTGGGAGTCCCAACGGGGGCAGGCATCGTATATCGCTGAGGCCTTGCAGCAGTCCCTCCTCTTGCCCCGTAACATGGATGGGCTCTGGACTACGAGGCAACCGGACCTCTTCATGTCATTGAAGATGGATCTCGCTATGGTAAAATGAAGATTCTCCATTGTTCAAGTTCCTTATTCTATGCTCATCTATTTGTCGTCTCTGTTTTGATGATTCTTCCATTACTTTTATACAGGTCACCCAGCAAATCTTTGTGGCCAAGGAGTGGGTGAAGAATTCCCGAGAGGAGGTGAACGTTGAGGTTTAGTCCCGCCTCAAGGTTAAAGAGGCTATTAAGGCTCAGGACAGTATTGAGGCGGGCCTTAAGACCATAACGAGGCAAGTCGAGGACATGCATCAGCAACTTCACTCAATAGAAATAAATCTGGCCACCGAGAAGCAAACGGTCCTAGACCTCAAGGCGCAACTGCAACAGGCGAAGGAGGCGGCTCGAGTGGCCAGGGAGGCGATTGAGGCTGCGGTGGCAGCCTCTTACGAGCGTGGGGTGAAGGACACCAAGGCCAGGCTGATCGAGGAGGTGGCTGTGGTTTGCAGGGACTACTGTACCAAGTCCTGGGGAGTAGCAATGGACCAAGCGGGAGTTCCTGTAGACTTCGAGCTCAGGAGGATCGACAATATCTTCTTCCTTAAGGATATTCGAGAGATTCCTGATTCGGATCCTCCTGAGAAGCTCCTTTCCGCCTCGACCTCCGTTCTTGATCCCATCGTTCCTAAGGGGAAAGGGGTGGATGAGGAGGCACAGCCACCAGCCAAGGACAAGTCGTCTAAGGACACCCTCACAATTAGAGATGTAGTCTTGCGGGCCAAGGATGCCGAATCTAAATCCAAAGCCGGAGATGATTATCCCGAGACTGATGGCCCCGCAAAAAGCCCAACCAAAGATAAAGCCTAAAACTTTAGTGTAGGGTTTTCTTTTGCAATTGTTTTGTTCTGCCTTTCATTTCCTTGGCTTTTGCCAATGTTTGTAAGATAACTTCTTTTGGAGTTTAATGAATGATATAATTTCTTCTTCTTTGGACTTTATTTTTACTGCTTTAACTTTATTGTCGTCATGAATGAATTCGGACTGTGTTGCTAGATTTCTAATGGTAACTCATTATAGCTAAGTATGAGCAAGGGAAAAAGATTCTTCCCCAATGCTTTGTGCTCTTTTTGAGTAATTAATTTCCCCTGGGTTTGTGGTCTGAGGGGCCACGCGAGGCCTAGGTTCTGCTTAATACTTGTATAAAGATATGGAGTGATTAATTTCTCCCAAACCTGTGGTCCGAAGAGCCACGCGGGACTTAAGTTCTGTTTAATACTTGGATAAAAATATGGAGTGATTAATTTCTCCCAAGCTTGTGGTCTGAGGAGCCACGTGGGACTTAGGTTCTATTTAATATTTGGATAAAAATATGGAGTGATTAATTTCCCCCAAGCCTGTAGTCCGAGGAGCCACGCGGGACTTAGGTTTTGTTTAATACTTGGATAAAAACGTGAAGTGATTAATTTCCCCCAATCCTATGGTCCGAGGAGCCACGCAAGACTTAGGTTCTGTTTAATACTTGTATAAAGATATGGAGTGATTAATATCCCCCAAGCTTGTGGTCCGAGGAGCCACGCGGGACTTGGGTTCTGTTTAATACTTGGATAAAAACGCGAAGTGATTAATTTTCCCTAAGCTTATGGCTCGAGGAGCCATGCGGGACTTAGGTTCTGTTTAATACTTGTATAAAGATATGAAGTGATTAATTTCTCCCAAGCCTGTGGTCCGAGGAGCCACGCGAGACTTGGGTTCTGTTTAATACTTGGATAAAAAACGCAAAGTGATTAATTTTCCCCAAACTTGTGGTCCGAGGAGCCACGCGGGACTTAGGTTCTGTTTAATACTTGGATAAAAACGCGAAGTGATTAATTTCCCCTAAGCCAGTGGTCCAAAGAGCCACGCGGGACTTGGGTTCTGTTTAATACTTGGATAAAAATGCGAAGTGATTAATTTCCCCCAAGCCTGTGGTCCGAGGAGCCATGAAGGACTTGTGTTCTATTTAATACTTGGATAAAAATGCAAAGTGATTAATTTCTCCCAAGCCTGTGGTCCGAGGAGTCACGCGGGACTTGGGTTCTGTTTAATACTTACATTGAAAAATGAGAGATAAGTAGCACAAAGGCTTTTCACAATAGAAGGGTATATCAAGAGTCAGAAATTTCATTAATAATAGTACCTTTTCAGTTTGTTTACATTCCAGGGGCGTAGTACTGCATGCTCATCCAAATCTTCTAAAAAGTATGCCTCTGCACCGGCTATTGAAGTGATACGATATGGCCCCTCCCAATTTGGTCCAAGTTTTCCCTATGTGGGATTTTTTGCAGTGCCTAGAACCTTTCTTAATACCAAGTCCCCAGGTGCTAATGGCCTTAGTTTTACCTTGGCGTCAAAACCTTGCTTAAACTTGTGTTGGTAGTAGGCGAATTGGACCATTGCCCATTCCCTACTCTCCTCAATAAGGTCTAAACTCTTCTCCAGCAGCTCATTTTTGCCACTGGGACAGAATGAGCTTGGTTTCAGTGTTGGAAAGTTCGTTTCTAGCGGAATTACAGCCTCAGCCCCAAAGGTCATCGAAAAGGGGGTCTCCCCCGTTGATCTGTGGGGTGTGGTTCAATACGTCCACAGGACATGTGGCAGCTCTTCCACCTATCTTCCCTTTGTGTCGTCTAACCTCTTCTTTAGCTTGTTTACTATGACTTTGTTAACGGTTTCGGCTTGCCCATTCCCCTAGGGGTAAGCCAGTGTGGAGTATCTATTCGCAATTCCCAACTCACTGCAATACCTTCTGAAAGTCTTACTATCAAATTGAAGACTGTTGTCCAAGATTAGGGTATAAGGGACTCCGAACCTGATGACAATGCTTCTCTAGACAAACTTCTTGGCATCCACATCTTTGATATTTGCCAGTGGTTTGGCTTCGACCCATTTGGTGAAGTAATCAGTGCCGACGAGTAGATATCTTTTGTTCCCCTCTGCTTTAGGAAATGGCCCTACAATATCCAAGCCCCACTGAGCAAACGGCCAATGGCTGGACAGTGGATTGAGGATCCCTCCCGGTTGATGTATATTTGGGGCAAACTTCTGGCACTGGCCGCACTTCTTCACGTATTCGTGTGCCTCTTTCTGCATGTTTAGCCACCAGTAACCTTGGGTGATGGCTCTATGGGATAAGGACCTGCCCCCTGTATGGTTTCTGCAAATTCCTTCATGCAACTCCTCTATGATAAGTTCTGTGGCATCAGGGTGCATGCAGAGCAAGTACGGTCCTGAAAATGAGTGTTTATATAGTTTCAAGTGCTTGGATAGCCAGAATCGAGAAGCCTTTCTTCTAATCTTGTCGGCTTCACTCTTTTCTTTAGGTAAGGCATCCTCTTTTAGAAATAGTATTAAGGGGTTCATCCAGCTAGGCCCCACTCTGACGCGTGGATGTGGATTACTTCTGTCTTCACCACCGAGGGCCTGTGTAGATCTTCCACAACTATAACCCGAGGTAAACATTGAGCTGAGGAGGTGGCCAACGTGGCCAGAGAATCAGCGTGGGTGTTTCCACTTCTAGATATGTGCAGTAGGCTAAAAGAATCAAAACACGACTGCAAACATTTACCTTGGTCTAGGTACTCTTGCATTCTTTCATCCCTTACCTTTAATTCCCCATTTACTTGACCCACAATAAGTCTTGAGTCCAAGAACATGTTTACGGATTTCCTGCCCAATTTCTCGACCATAGGCATTCCTTCCAGCAGGGCTTCATATTCTGCCTCGTTATTTGTGGCTGAGAAGCCTAATTTCAGCGATTTTTCAATGGTAATCCCCTCGGGGGAAATCAGGACTAGTCCCACCCCAGAGCCCCATTGATTTGCTGCGCTATCGACGTATACCTTCCAACAGGTGGGCCCTTGCAGAGAGATTGCACCAATCGATTTTTCATCTATGCTTCATATTCCTCCTCTAGTGAGGGTTCAGTAAATTTAGCCACTAGATCCGCGAGGATTTGGCCTTTTACGGCGGTGCGAGGCATGTACTTAATGTCAAAGGCACCCAAAATGGTGCCTCATTTAGCAATCCTCCTTGTATAATCAGTGCTCTGGAGTATAGACCTGAACAGGAGTTGGATCAGAACAATGACTATGTATGCTTGGAAATAATGGGGGAGCTTCCGTATAGCTTGAACAACCGCCAAGATGGCCTTTTCTAGGGGAAGGTAGCGAATCTCAGCCTCATGCAATGACTTGCTCATGTAAGAGACAGGCTGTTGTACACCGTTGTCCACTCGTATCAGTACTAAGCTTACTACATGAAGGGCCACGACAATGTAAGCGAACAAAACTTCGTCGACTTCAGGACTAGACATGATGGGTGGCCGAGACAGATACTCTTTGAGCTGTTGGAAGGCCAAGACACATTCTTCGGTCCATTCGAACCCTTTCCACTTGTTTAATAAAAGAAAGAAAGGTCTACATCTATCCGCCGAATAAGAAATAAAACGGTTCAAAGCAGCAATCATGTCATAAGCTTTTGGACCTCCTTGGGATTCCGAGGAGGCTGCATGCTGTGGATGGCTCTAATTTGGTCGGGGCTGACTTCGATACCTCTGTGGGTCACCATATAGCCCAAGAACTTTCCTGATCCCACCCCGAACGAACACTTAGACGCGTTAAGGCACAGCCTATGTCTTCTCAGGATTTCAAAGATGTCGCCAAGGTTTCTCACATGTTCGGACACCAATTTACTCTTTACCACCATGTCATCTATTTAGACTTCAATGTTCTTACTCATTTGCAGCTCAAACATCCTGGTCATCATCCTCTAATAGGTGGAACTGGCGTTCTTCAAACCAAAAGGCATCACTTTATAGTGGTAGTTTCCGATAGGGGTGACAAAAGCTGTCTTTTCTTGATCATCTATAGCCAGGGGTAATTGATGATATCCTTGAAAGGCATCTACGAAGCTCATTCGAGGATGTCCCGCGGTTGTGTCTACCAACCGATCTATTCGAGGCATAGGGAAGGGGTCTTTTAGGCAGGCCTTATTTAAGTCCGTGAAGTCTACACAGACTTGCCATTTCCCGCTCTTCTTCTTCACCACTACAGTATTGGTCAGCCACTCAGGGTAGAAGACTTCTTTGATAGCCCCTGCTTTCTTAAGTTTCATCACTTCCTCCTTGACCACATTAGCATGCTCTTTCGACGGATGCCGAAGGGGTTGCTTCTTGGGCATAACGGATGGATTAACGTTAAGGTGGTGGCATATGAAGTTCGAATTGACCCCCGAGGCCTCGTAAGTGTCCCATGCAAACACGTCCACATTTTCCCTGAGGAAATCAATTAGCAATGCTTTCTCTTGGGGAGGTAGTTCCGAGCCGACTTGAAAGAATCTTTCCAGATCAAGGCCTACAGGAACTTTTTCCAAATCCTCGCAATTTGCCTCCTCGGTTGACCCCCCACCAGTCATGGCCGGGGTTGTTAATTGCCATAAGTCATTATCGGTAGAGGTTGAGGGTTCAGCACTCGGTCGTCGTGAGATAGCGGGCACCATGCATTGTCAGCCATGGCCTGGTCCTCTATAACTTCTTTGACCCGACCTTCCGACAAGTACTTCACCTTCTAGTGCAGAGTAGAGAAAACAGCCCCTAAGGTATGAAGCCAAGTCCTAGCTACAATGGCTGTGTAGGGTGAGTATGCGTCCACCACTATAAAGTCCACCTCCACTATATCCAAACCTGTTTGTATGGGCAGTCTAATCTGGCCTCTCGGAGTAACGGTTTTCCCTTCGAAGCTTACCAAAAGGGAGTCGTATGCCGTCAAGTCTTCGAGTTTCAGATTCAGCCCCTTGTATAGGTCGGGGTACATTACTTCCATAGCGCTACCCTGATTGACTAACACTCTCTTCACATCATATCCCCCAATCCTGAGCGTGATAACTAGAGCATCATCGTGGGATTGGATAATTCCGATCTTATCTTCATCCGAGAAGCCTAGCATGGGTGAGGCCATCCTCTTAACCTTTTTAGACTCCCAATCGTCAATCTCAGTAGGAAGTCGGGCCACCGACATTACTCTAGAAGGATGAGAACCGGTCCTTCCGGGAGCGACGAGAATGACATTTATCGTGCCTATAGGCGGTCTCAAGGTGTCCCTCCATGTCTCAATGTTCGTCTGTTCTTGTCGGCCACTGGAATGATGTAGGAGATGACTCAATTTTCCCTTTCGGACCAGCTGGTCCAAGTGGTTTTTCAGGTTCCTACAGTCTTTGGTGGTGTGCCCCAGTTCTTGGTGGTACTAACAGTATAGGTTCTGGTTGCGTTTCGTGGGGTCCCCCGCCATCCTATTTGGCCATTTGAAGAATGGTTCATTCCTGATTTTCTCCAAAACCTGATGTAATGGATCTCAAAATACAGCGTAGACTGCTTGCGCTCTAGTAGATCCAGGTTGCTTCGTGTAGTCTCTCCTCGATCGGTTGTTGTTGCTAAATCGGTCTGACCTGAAGTCCCTCCTCTCCTGAGGGACAAACTTCGCTTTACCCTTACCCAACTGTTGGTCTTCTTCGACCCTCTTGTACTTGTTGATTCGGTCCAGAGTTGGCGCAGGCTGGTGACCGGTTTCCCAATTAGGGATTTTCTTAAATCGTGCTCGGTCGGCAAGCCTCTCTTGAAGGTACTGATGGCAACGTCATCATAATCGCCCTCTATCTCATTATACAATTCCCCATACCTATCCGAGTAGGCCTTTAGGGTCTCCCCCTTTCGCATGGATAAGGATAGAAGGGAATCCAAGGGTCGAAGAACCCTGCTGCTCGTGATGAAGCGAGAGCCGAAGGCGTGGGTTAGTTGCTTAAAGGAATTTATGGAGTTTGGCCTGAGGCCGTCAAACCATCTCCTAGCCATCGGTTCCAAACTAGATGAAAATACTTTGCACATTAAAGTTTCGTTTTTGGAATGGACGGCCATCCTCTGGTTGAATTGACTTACGTGCTCTACGGGGTCCGTCCGACCGTTATATATGGTGAAGGTAGGTTAATGGAACTGCTGAGGGAATTCAACCCCCTCTATCTTGCGTGTGAAGGGTAACTGGGAGATTCGGTCCAGGGCTTTGCTCATGGCGTTGTTTACCAGGTCCTTGAAGGATGAACTTCTGTGACTGCGTTTGTGAGGTTGCTCTTCCTCATAGGAGAAGGTTTCACTTGGTGGAGTTCTCAACCTTCGCCTGTATTCGTTGTCCTCTTCATCGCTAGTGTTCGGGCTGGAGGAGGGACACCTTCACTATGCTCTACACAACTTCCTCTCTAGGTCATCAATTTCCTACTGTAGAGCTCTGTTATCATCCCGCTTTTGGGATGCATGACCTTTCCCCTTTGAATGGCTTCTGCTTATATGGAAGGTATGTACATTACCATCTCATCGCTTGTCTTGATCTCTTTCTCGTTCGAGGTTAAGAAAGTTGTCTTGCCATTGGGAGTCTGCGAGCTCCATTCGGTGTGGACCTGATCCTTCCATATTTAACCATTGCACTTGCTAATGCACAAGTTCTTCCCACAGACGGTGCCAATTGTAGGGTCACAATTCGGGGCTTAAGCCCCAAAGGTATGGGATCTTGATCCACGGAGCCCAGAAACAATGAATTTGTAAAGAGTGGGCTGTAGAACTAGGTCTTAGCAAATTGGACAACGGTTATTATTGGGCTATACAACAGTTGAAAACAAGTAAAACACGTTAGTATCAATAGATCCTCAGTCCGAGGAGACAAGATGAATATATGTCGGTCACTGTTTGAAGATTATGGTCATTTGTACTGCTACCGTATTCTCTCTTCTTTTTTTCCGCCCCCCTCCTCATGGGGACTCCCCTTCTTATATAGTCTTCTTGAAGCCATTGTGGTCTTACACTTGTTGATCATCTGGACCCTTACTTGAGTGCTTGTCCCATCGGACATCCCCTTTCAGCCTTCTGTGAGTTGTGGTGGCCAAGGCAGCACTATTCATAGGTCCTCTCCAAATTAATGTGGCTAGAAAAGTAGCTACAACGCATTTAATGCGGTAGCAGCAGTCTCTCCTTGGATATCTTACGTTTCCCTCTTTCCTGTGGGTCTGTGGGACGCATCCCTACTACTAATGTCTGTTAGGGTGGGTCCTTCTAGCAAATAGAGTGCATATTTGAGCCATACTCATCACGTCCGAGGAGGCATTCCTCCTCGAACCGTCCTTCAAACGCCCCCTATCCACGAGACCTGGGTTGGAAATCCTGTTGGCATCCATTTCCTCTCCTCAGACATTGCTAATCGTCCCGGATGGGGCCCAAGGCCCATTACATGATTTGGGGCCTTTGCCCCTACAATTATTATTATTATTATTATTATTATTATTTTGTCCATAAGAACATAAGAACTTGTTATTCATGTTTTTCCCAAATCCAAGAAATAAACCCACCAACCAAACCAATCTTTGGAAAACCCCAAATCCAAATCCAGCAACCAAATCTAATCTCCATCAAATTCATAAAAATAAGAAATAAATTAAAGAAACCAATAATGCAGGTTGAACCTAGAATAGGAGCAAACCCATAATCAAACTTTACGTTCTCACAATCAAATCCAAAACAAGAGCAAGGATACCCAGCAAACTTTATGTTCTCACAATCAAACCCATCACCACCATCAATTAAGTGCATGTCGAACTCAGCCAAACAAACCCATCTCTTAGCAACCAAACACAAAAACAAGTAACAACAAACACAAAGGAAAAAAAAAAAAAAAATAGATCTCCTTCAATTTTGTACCCAAAACCAACCCAAATCCAATCGAGATATCTCTCCCTCTCTCAAAAATCTTAGCTTTGTGAAGAAATTTCTAGGGTTTGCTACCCACACTTTACCTTCTCAACAAATTCTATTGTTTTTAGGTTTGGAGCAGATCAAAGAGAAAGAGAAATCAAATAGACAAAGAGTGAGAGAACAATGGGTAGAGAAAGGGATTAAATTGATGTTGTGATGTTGGTGACTAGGAATATTTGATGTTGGGTTGGGTTCGTGGGGTTGAGATTAGGGTTTAGTGACTAAGCTTTTTTGTTTTTTGTTTTTAAATTTTTCTAGTTTAAATTAAAATCGAGAAATTAAAATTTTTTTTCTATTTTTAATTAATTTATATGCTGATGTGGCATTTTAAAATATTATTTTAATGACTAGTCATCACCATAATTAGTCACATCAGCATATAACATGCTAACAGTGAACTCTGTTTGCCACGTATGTATTTTATGTTACTAGGTTGATGGCAAGGGCCAAAATAAAATCGATTTTCTAATTTCAGGTACTGACATAGGAGCTAAATCAATTTAAGGATCAAAACGAGAATTGGCCCAAAATATAGGGGACCAAAGGTGTATTTTTGGCTTTGTTAAAAGTGGACAAAATAAAGTTTATTGTAGGCTGGGACATGATTCTCAAATATATATATATATATATATATGTTTTTTTTTAAGTGGAAGTACAATTAAAATTCAAATTAAACACAAATTACTAAATTAGTTTTTAATTTTTGTCTAAAAAAATATCATGAATTTTTTTTAATAACACAAGCTTAACATCAATAGCATCACTACAATAAATCATTCATGTGCGTAAGTACGGGTTACATTCTAGTGTGTATATATAATAATAATAATAATAATAATAATAATAATAATAATAATAATAATAGGTAAAGCTGAGAGAAACTCAAATTAGAATTCCAAATTAGAGTTCGAATTTTGCATCATATATTCTAAATTATTTATTCTTAAAGAGTTTTATTTCTTAATTTTAGAATCAAATGTGAGACCACATCATAAATATTCATCTAAGTGAGTTATTAAGTACAAAAACCAAAGAATCTAGAATAAATAAATCATAAAAAAAAAAATTAATGCTTCACAGTGATAAAAAAATAAAAAATAAAAAAGAAGGACAATATACATTTTATACCTAGCTAATAATATCTTTACAAAAATTTTTAAAGAGTTAACAAAATATAAAAATGACTATTAATAGTATTTAAATTTTATATATATATATTTATATAAGAATTATATTATGCATCTTATTATATATCTTTAAGTATATCCATATATACAAAATTAGCAGGCAAGTGGCTCTGACTAGTAAGATTGCCAAACTAGTCAAAAATTCCAAATCCTGAATGTAGAGATTTGACTAGTTTAAGAAGACATGAGATGGCGAATTTGGTTGAAATTCAACACTTAAAGCCTTTATACAACTAAAAAAGAGATTATTGTGACTATTTTGACATTCTTTTACACTTTGGACCAAATACCTACCTCAATGCTACAGGACTAAAAGAAAATCCAATTAGGTTTTAAATTAGATTCTAATTGTTGTTCAATTTTGCACCACGTGTCCTATTTTAGTTTTTTTTTTTAATTTTTTGTTCTAAGTGAGTTAATAAGGTGCAAAAGACGAGGTCTAATATAAATAAATCATCAAAAACTCAATAAAAAAAAAATGAAAAAGAAAGAGTAAACTCATGTATATCCAAAAGAAATTTAAAAAAAAAAAAATGAGAGAGAGAGAGAGAGAGTAATTTGAATCCATATATGTGTGCAATTGTAATTTTTTTTTAATTGTACCATGCATATGCAGGGGTTATACACTAGTAAGAGTAATGTTACATCGTGGGTTCCAATTAGCTCAACTGGTAAAATATCTTATAGTTGTATAAGAGATTTGGGGTTCAGTCCTCGCCTACATAAAAAACTGATTAGAGTCTTGGTCTGATGATAAAGAGAGTTATCATCAAAAGCGGATGCCATAGATTGAGACTTTTTCTAAAAAAAAAAAAAAAAAGAGTAATGTTACATCTACAACATTTTTACAATTATTTTACAATAAAATCTAGCCATTATGTTACTGGTTCTAATATAAGTCCACCATTGACATCACTTTTTACTCACCAATAATAATATGTCATTTAAATTTGTGGTAAAAATTAATATTGTGAACGTAATATTTTTCTGTAAATAAAAATGTATAGTGGGATTTTGACCAGGCCATCCACCATAAGAATTGATATCCAAATTCATTTTTCTCCTAAAATTGAACCCACTTTTGATCATCAAAATCATTGGTTCTGGTTCAACAAAATTTTTTTTTTTTTTGTGGTACATGCCAAATAGCCAATAATCTAACCCTGATTGATGGGCTAACCATGTGCCTCTCAATCCTGATATTTTTTCTGGTGCTGAATATGTAGTATTTGATCATCCAATAATAATAATTAGTATAAATCCACTAAAATTTTTGTAAAATATTTCATAACCGTGGAAATGACATAAATGATTTCAATAATGGATCCAAAATAATAATAATAATAACATTGCAAAAAAATAAAAATTTTGAAGCATTATATACATTATTTATTTAATAAATAAAATAATTGAAAAGCAGTAACTTTCTTACTTGAGTGTTACGGTAGTAGTATCTTTTCCATTGGATTTGGATATGTGAGTAAAGGAATAGTGAGTTAAAGATGTTTTACATTGTGAGTAAATTTATGACAACAAATTATTCCAAATTTTTTTGTCATAACTCTGATATAAAAGATTGTAAGTAATTAATCATCATTTACACATGAACTCATTATTTTTTTCACCCATCACATTTTGCCATGTTAAAAAAAAAAAAAAAAAAAATTGGTGGTACCTTTTCTTTTCGCCATAGTTGTTTTCCCAACCCATGAGCTTACTAGTAAGCATTTGACCAAGTGTGTGGTGGGTTTTTTATTTATTTTTTTTATATATATATATTTTTTTTATAATTGATTCCCTTCAAATATGGGAGTAAGCCCAATGACACAATGACACTGACATACGAAAAGCTGGATCTTCTTATTCAGGAAAAATAAAAATAATAATTCTGGTTTTGAAAAACAAAGAAAATATAAAACACACAAATATGTGGGGAAAATATGAAACACACAAATATATGGTGTGGATAATAGTATAATCTGTAACTCCAAATAAAGAAAATATAAAACACACAAATATGTGGTGTGGATGGTACTATAATCTGTAACTCCAAATAATGCTGGTCGATTTTGCCCCAGATACAAATATGTGGCCTGGATGGTCATGGTACAATAATCTTTTATATGTCACTCAAAATTGGCGGACGATTACCCCAAATTGACAACATCTGCATGGCACCGTTAATTTTTTTTTAAAAAAAGTTTACTTCTAAACTAGTTACTAATACAAGGGGACTTATAAGACTATTGTGTTATTTATGCAAGTCACATAATTTATTAAAGAAAAAATTTTAGCTCTCAAACAATTTAGAGTTATCTTTCTCCAATCTAGTATGTGGCGAATGAAGAAACTATTAATGTGTAATTTTAGTTACATAACTTTTTAATGAGTGACATGATTTTGTTTAAATAACACACATGTCAGTCTTACAAATCATCACATAGTGCGGGTTAGAGTTAAACTTTGTTTTTCAATATAAAAATCATGTGACCAAAACTATACATAAAAATGATATTTTTAAGTGTCACATAGTAGGTTGGAGAAAATTTTCTTCACATAGTGGCTTGATTCTTTGTTAGTATGTTTTTATTAAATTTCGTATGTAAATTATTCCACAATTTTTTTGTCATAACTCTGATGTAAAAGTTTGTAAGTAGTTAATCATTATTTATACATGAACTCATTATTTTTTTCACCAATCATATTTTGCCATGTTAAAAATAAAAATAAAAAAAAGTAAAAAATTTGGTGGTACCTTTTCTTTTCGCCATAGTCGTTTTCCCAACCCATGAGCTTACTAGTAAGCATTGGACCACGTGTGTGGTGGTTCTTTTTTATTTTTTGTAAGCGATTCCCTTCAAAAATGGGATGGACCCATTTGGAAGTAAGCCCAACGACACAATCACACGTACGAAAAGCTGGATCTTCTTATTCAGGAAAAATAAATAAATAAAAATTCTGGTTTTTCTTAGGTGGTAAGAGGAAACAATCTTGTCCGACTAGCTTGGCCCATGTCAAACAAACAAATGAGACCCATAACTCATAAAAAAACGAAAACAAAGAAAATATAAAACACACAAATATTTGGGGAAAATATGAAACACACAAATATGTGGTGTGGATGTTACTATAATCTGTAACTCCAAATAATGCCGATCCATTTTCCCCCAGATACAAATATGTGGCCTGGATGGTATCTTTTATCTGTCACTCCAAATTGGCGGACAGATCACCCCAAATTGACAAAATCTGCATGGCACCGTTAATTAAAAAAAAAAAAAAAAAAGTTTACTTCCAAACTAATTACTAATACAAGGGGACTTATAAGACTATTGTGTCATTTATGCAAGTCACATAATTTATTAAAGAAAAAAGTTTAGCTCTTTAAAACAATTTAGAGTTATCTTTCTCCAATCTAGTATGTGGCGAATAAATAAACTATTAATATATAATTTTAGTCACATAACTTTTTAATGAGAGATATGATTTGTTTAAATAATACACATGTCAGTCTTACAAATCATCACATAGTGTGGGTTAGAGTTAAACTTTGTTTTTCAATATAAAAATCATGTGACCAAAACTATACATAAAAATGATATTTTTAAGTGTCATAAAGTGGGTTGGAGAAAATTTTCTTCAAAACTGGTTTGGAGGTAAGCTTTTTTCCTTGATTCTTTGTTAGTATGTTTTTATTAAATTTCGGTTAATGTAAAATAATGTACCTAAAAATTTATATATTAGTAAACAAATTAAAAAAAAAAATTTCAAAAAAGTTGGTGGCTAACTCTCTTAATCTAGGTCTTACAAACACATGAAACTCACATATTATAAGGATGGTTGCATGTAATAGCTCTGTAAGATTATAGCTGTAAATAAACCAAACTATCTAGGAATAGTCCAAGCTTGGTCTATGAAAATGTTTGTTTATGTTCATTTGTTTAGTAAACAAGCCAAATTTGAAATCCAAGTTTAGGCTTGACTATTAAACGAGCCAAGACCAAACATAATAAACTTGTGAACGAGGCTCAATTTAACTGTACATAGTATTATACTTTTATATGTATATTTGTCTAAAAATATCCTGTACCGGGTTTTTTTTTTATGTACAGGATTTTTTTTTTTTTTTTTTTTTTTTTTTTTTTTTTTTTTTAATTTAGTTCTTAGCTTCTAGAATTTTCATTTCAAGTATAAGAACTAAATAATAATAAAAATCCTGTACAGGATTTATTATTATTATTTAGTTCTTAGCTTCTAGAATTTTCATTTCAAGCATAAATACCTATTAGTGTAAAGCCTTTATGTATAACAGAAAGTCAGTCTTCTCTGCATCAAAAGAAACAGAAACTAGTTTTCAATCCTCAGAGTTCTAAATTTTTCCTTGCATTCCCACCTTGCTTCCTTCAATTAGCCAACATAGAATTGATCACATTCACAAATAATTGGCATTAGAACTTCAGCTATCTAAACATTAATAATAATAAAAATCTACATTTTGGCATATATACCTGTCACAAAAACTTTGTAGCATTATCCAGTTATGGCAGCACTCCAAGTCCATCTCTTCTTCTTGCCCAATTGGAGCTCCTTAACACCTCATGGAACACTGAGGCCTAGGCATATGCGGTGCATGGCGAGCAAACAAGTGCTTTCTAATACAGCAACTGAAAGGCAGTCGGCCAATTTCCAGCCGAGCCTCTGGAGTTACGAATATATACAGTCATTGAAGAATGGTTATGAGGTGGGATTGCTTTTCTTATACAATCATTTATTAATTTAAACATTCGTTCTTTCTATTTTTCCTTGGAAGTTTGGAATGTGCATATGTACAACTTGGAACATAACATATCTTTAACAAACATAGTATATGCATGTTTAGTTCTATATATGTAAGACGGCAATTCCTATATATGCTCAATTATTGTCTAATATCATGATCATGCAGGCTGACCTGTATGAAGATAGGGCAAAGAAGCTGGGGGAAGAAGTGAGGAGAATGATCAATAACAAAGATACGAAGTTATTGACCACACTTGAATTAATTGATGACATTGAACGGCTCGGTTTGGGATACCGGTTCAAGGAAGAAATAATGAGAGCCCTTGACAGATTTGTCACTTTGAAAGGATGTGAAGAGTTTACAAATGGTAGTATCCATGACACTGCCCTCAGCTTCAGGCTCCTTAGACAACATGGGTTTGGCGTCTCTCAAGGTACCCACACTCTTTTAACTGTATGTAATTTGGTTTTGTCGTTATTGGAAGGAACTTAAGAGTGTGATTGTTATCTTAAAAAACACAGATATGTTTAATTGTTTCAAGGACCAAAAGGGAAATTTCAAGGAGTGCCTTAGCAAGGACATCAAAGGATTGCTGAGTCTATATGAGGCTTCATATCTAGGTTTTGAAGGAGAGAACCTCTTAGATGAGGCCAGGGAATTCACAACCATGCATCTCAAGGACCTTAAGGGAGATGTAAGCAGAACACTAAAAGAAGAAGTGAGACACTCTTTGGAGATGCCATTGCACCGCAGAATGCGTAGGCTAGAACAGCGGTGGTATATAGATGCATACAATATGAAGGAAGCTCATGATCGCAAGCTACTTGAACTTGCCAAGCTAGATTTCAACATTGTGCAATCAGTACACCAGAGAGACTTGAAAGACATGTCAAGGTACAATTCACACCATGTCCCTATAATATTGCATATTGTCCATACAAAGTTTATTTTGCCCAAATATATATTGCATTTTGTCCATATCCAGATACCAATTTTTCTTCAGAAATTGAATCAAAAAAATTATTCTTATAATTTTTAAATATCTATTCAGTGATATTGCTATAATAAATTTGCATCTGGTGATGTCGTAACATCTGCTAGCTTCTATTGTATTACTTAGATGGTGGCAGGAAATGGGCCTTGGAAACAAATTGAGCTTTGCCAGAGACAGATTAATGGAATGCTTCTTTTTTTCGGTTGGAATGGCCTTTGAGCCTCAATTTAGTAATAGCCGTAAGGCGGTAACAAAAATGTTTTCATTTATAACCGTCATTGATGATATCTACGATGTTTATGCCACTTTGGAAGAACTGGAGATGTTTACCGATATCGTTCAAAGGTTTGTACTTTAGTAGTATCCATCACTAAATTAGAGTTTAGTTTTTCTTGGATTCTAATTAATTTAGTATTTTCAAGCAGATGGGATGTTAAGGCCGTGAAAGATCTCCCTGAGTATATGAAGTTATGTTTTCTAGCTCTCTTTAACACTGTTAACGAGATGGTTTATGACACTCTAAAAGAGCAAGGAGTGGATATTCTTCCATACCTAACAAAAGCGGTATGTATTATATATATAGCAATTTAATTTCCAATGTTAATATTTGTTCAAAATTACTTTAAATTGATAATTTTAGTACGGAGAAATTAAATGTAACTAGCAATTTCTTCTTTTATCTTAGTGGGGGGATATATGCAAGGCGTTCCTACAGGAAACAAAGTGGCGTTATTATAAACGCACACCATCGTCTGAGGACTATTTAGACAATGCATGGATATCTGTATCAGGGGCTCTATTACTAATTCACGCCTATTTTTTAATGAGTCCAAGTATCACAGACAGGGCACTAAAGGGCTTAGAAGATTACCATAATATCTTACGTTGGCCTTCAATCATCTTTCGACTTACCAATGATTTGGGTACTTCAACGGTATGCTCTTTCTTTTTTGACATTGAATCAAAATTTTGAGAACTCATTAAGAGTGGCAGCGATTTATCTACGTTGACAAGTTATTAAAAAAAAAATTTGTTATACGTATAGGCGGAGTTAGAGAGAGGTGAAACAGCAAATTCAATCCTGTGCTATATGCGTGAAACAAGTCGTTCTGAAGATTTTGCTCGAGAACATATAAGTAATTTGATTGATAAAACTTGGAAGAAAATGAACAAAGATCGGTTCAGCGATTCTCCATTTGAAGAACCTTTTCTAGAAACAGCAATTAACCTTGCTCGGATATCCCATTGCATATACCAGCATGGAGATGGGCATGGTGCCCCAGATACAAGAACAAAGGACCGAGTTCTATCATTGATAATAGAACCCATACCATGTTATGACCCTAGTACAAACTTCCACAGCCAGATCCACCTTTAGACATATAAAACCTGTATATTGTTAGTTGAGCTGCCTATGCTTAGTGTGTTATACTTTGGCAAATTAGGCACATGTTTGATAGTTAGTTAATCCTGTTAGCCAGTCACAGCCATGTACGGCCATGTAGCCGAATATAAAGGAATAAATCTCGTTGTAAGCTGCTTATGTTGAATAGTAATGCAATGCTCAGTTTTACATTGAGTTACTAGCTTGGAGGTTTGATTCCATTAAAAGGATCACTAAAGGTTTAGTTTCCTAGCTCAAAGAATCATAATCTTCTTTAATTGTGTGTTGTCAGAACCATTGAGCTCTTAACATACCCAACAAGTGGTTAATAGAAATGGGTTCTTAACACCAAAAAAAAAAAAAAAAAAAAAAAAAAAAAAAAAAAAAAAAAAAAAAGAGAGAGAGAGAGAGAGAGAGAGAGAGAGAGAGAGGGGGGGGGGGGGGGGTCTCTCTTCCCCCAAATCAAAAACATTTGAAGCATCATATATAATTACATAATTCTAGAAGTAAATTTTTTATTTTATTTTAATTTATTTATTTATTTTGTAGTGCTAGCTATGTGTCTTCGCTATTGATAAATACCCCAATTCACATAGAATAATTGTCACTTTGTCAGTTGATGCTCAGCCAATTACCAACCAACCACTTGGAGCTGTGATTGTGGGAAGTCCTTAAATAAATTCCACAACGTTCGTGACTAGGTGTCCTTTAGTTTTTTTTTAATCAAATAATTATAAATTATTTACTTATATTTTTTTAATCTCACCTTTTTTTTTTTCTGTGTAATAACATTTTTGACTAATTCCAACAAATTTTTTAAAAAAGTTTGAACAAAAAAAAATTGATCCAAAGATTCCAAACGCGCACAAATATATAACGTGGTTTTTTATTATTATTATTATATATATAATAATATTTCAAACATATAACATTTATGTTAATACAATATATTTCTTTTTTTTTTTTTTTTTTTTTTATAAGAACGCAATATGTACAGGCACGATATAGAGGCCTAGCCCACTGTTCGGCAATGGTAGTACCTTGGGGGAAATCGCCAGTCAAGAACCAATTGACAGCAGATGCAAGTTTCAAGACAGTCCCATCTGGTCAAGAAAATTGATGGGTCCCACTTGTTGGGTATGTTAAGAGCCCAAGGGCTCTAGCAACACACAAAATTAAAGAAGAATATGGTTCTTTGAACTAGGGAACTAAACTTTTAAGGGACGTTTGATTTGCTATAATGTGCTTTTGATATGATGCACATTATGATGATGTAACATTAGTTTTAGAATTATGTAATTGTATATGATGCTTTAAATGTTTTTGTTTCGGGGGAAGAGAGACTCTCTTTTTTTTGGGGGTGTGTTGAGAACCCATTTCTATTAACCACTTGTTGGGTATGTTAAGAGTCCAAGGGCTCTGACAACACACAGAATTAAAGAAGAATATGGTTCCTTGAGCTAGGGAACTAAACTTTTAAGGGACATTTAATTCGTTGTAACGTGCTTTAATATGATGCACATTACGATGATGTAATATTAAGATTTTTGGGTTTTTTATTTTAACATTATTGTACGTTTTTAGACCCCTTAAAACACAATCAGATTAACCTAGTTAATTAGCCAAGTGATTACTTAGTCAAATTATTCAAATTTAGGTTAACACAAATATATTATATCATTGTAAAGTGTGAAAAATAAATAACACAACGATATGATAACCTAGGAAAACCAAATCGGTAAAAAATTTGGAGATGATTTAACCTAACTATTCTCAAGGTAAAATAGATCTACTATAAAAAAAATTAAAGTTTACACAATAGCAACTTACACCACTAACATCCTATTACTACCTCGAGTAGGAAACTTACTACCACGACCACGTGACAGCTCCAAGTCCACGAACTACTTCTCTCTTGAATTCACAGCAAGCACAAGTACTCCCACTTGTGTATCTTTAATCTCTTTATGCAATAACCGAATTGATCATCAAGCTCTTGATATAATTTTGATTCTTGATAACCCTAAGTATATGTGAAGGCAAACACCTCGAGATCTCACAAAAGATTTACATACACATAAATAACAACACTAAAACATGGCTAGAGTTTTTCCTTTTATACTTAAAATAAAACATAAAACCCTACACGTCAAACGGACTTGGGTTGAGTTGGAAATTTCTGCAGAAAAATAATCTGTACAAGCTTCGAACGATCGAGTCTAATTCTCGATCGATCGAGCCAGACAGATTTACACAGTAAATCCTACAGTACACTCGATTCCAACTTTACACATAAACGTACTTTGAACAAATTTAAAACAAGACTAAATGTTTTGAGCATGGTTTGCCAATATTACAAAATAAAGTTCTAATATATTTAAATTTAAAATTTTAGAACCTATCAATTACTATAATTTAAAATTAAAAAATATATAATACCATTTTAATTTCATCACATTCCTAAATAATGTAAATTTATATTCTTATATTAAGATTACAATATCGAAATATAACGGCCTAATATAACATAGGCAAACCAAACGTCCATAGTGATCCTTTTAATGGAATCAAACCACCAAGCTCTCTCTCTCTCACTCTCACTCTCACACAGAGGACAGAGCCACACTACCCATTCCATCATAGTCCGTAGCTCTTTACTTCTCAGTCTCTCTCTCTGACTCTCCTTCATGAATGGTTCTCTCACTCACAAACTCCTCAAGCACTCTCTATACACCGCTACCGCTACCTCTACAACTACCACCACCCATTTCCCACTCACCTCTCTGCAATGCGGAACCATTTTACAGTCCCTCACCAACACCAAATCCTTCACCAAAGGCCACCAACTCCATGCCCACATCACTATTTCTGGAACTCTTCAAAACAACACTTATCTCAGCACCAAACTGGCTGCCTTCTATGCCAGTTGTGGCCGTATGCCCCAAGCCCAGTTCATTTTTGATGGGATTGATTTCAAAAATTTATTCTTGTGGAATGTCATGATCAGGGGTTATGCTTGTAATGGCGGCTCTTCTTCTTTCAAGTCTATTGTTTTGTACCGTGAAATGTTGGCTTTTGGTTGGAAGGCGGATAAGTTCACCTACCCTTTTGTTCTTAAGGCCTGTGGTTATTTGTTGCTTGTAGAAATTGGGAGGAGGGTTCATGGTGAGGTTGTGGTTAGTGGGTTGGACTCAGATATTTATGTGGGGAATTCTCTGCTTGCCATGTACATGAAATTTGGGGATATGGGGATGGCGAGGATGTTGTTTGATAGAATGCCTGAGAGAGATTTAACTTCTTGGAATACTATGATCTCGGGCTATGTGAAAAATGAGAGCCCGAAAGAGGCTTTGGTGGTTTTTGATATGATGGAAAAAGCTCGAATGACTGTAGATGGGACTACTTTGCTTGGTCTCCTCTCTGCTTGTACTGGCCTGATGGCCTTGGAGCTAGGGAAAGGCGTACATGGGTATGTTGTTCGACACAATGCTGAAATGTCTAACAAATTTTTGAGAAATGCTCTTATTGAAATGTATTGTAGTTGTAACTCTATAGCTTACGCAAGGCGACTATTTGATGAGTTGAAGTTGAAAGATACAGTTTCATGGAATTCTATGATTTCAGGTTATGAACAGAGTGGAGATGCTTTTGAGTGCTTAAGACTTTTCTGTAAAATGGTTTCAGAAGGGGCACTGCCTGATGAAGTGACTATTGTAACTGTTCTTAGAGCTTGTGATCAGATCATGGCCTTACAATTTGGCACATCTATTCATTCATATCTTGTTAAGAAAGGGTTTGGTGTGAATATCATAGTGGGAACTTCCCTTCTAGACATGTATTCTAAATGTGGAAGCTTGGCTTCTTCACGTTGTGTTTTTGATGAGATGCCCAAAAAGAATTTGGTTTCTTGGAGTGCTATGGTTACAGGATATGGGGTTCATGGGAGGGGAAGAGAGGCTATCACCATTTTTCATGCCATGATAGCAGACAGTGTTTGTCCAGATGAGGGTGTTCTTACTTCAGTTTTGTCGGCATGTAGTCATGCAGGACTAGTACATGAGGGCAGACAAATATTCCATGGAATGACCACCAAGTACAATGTTAAGCCTACTTCTGCTCACTATTCATGTGTGGTGGATCTTCTCGGTAGAGCAGGGCACTTAAATGAAGCATACGAGCTTATCAAAAGTATGGAAGTTGTTCCTACTGATGATATATGGGCTGCACTGCTTTCTGCTTGCAGGCTGCAACGTAATATGAATTTAGCAGAAATTCTGGAACAGAAAGTTTTTGAAATGAACCCTAAAGGTGTGGGTAGCTATGTTTGCCTTTCCAATATTTATGCTGCAGAGAAACGGTGGGGTGATGTTGAAAGGATAAGAGCCATGGTGAGAAAGAAAGGACTGAAAAAACCACCAGGCTGCAGCTTTGTCGAGGTAGATAAGAAGGTTCATCGGTTCTTAGTTGGAGATAGGTCACACCAACAGACAGAGTATATATATGCCAAGTTAGAGGACTTAAAACAGCAACTGAAGGAGGCTGGATACAAGCCTGATACAAATTCAGTGTTTTATGATGTTGACAAAGAAGTAAAGGAGAAGATGCTTTGGGATCACAGCGAAAGACTGGCTATTGCTTTTGCTCTTATTAACACAGGTCCAGGGATCATAATCAGGATAACTAAGAATCTTCGCACATGTGGAGATTGCCACACAGTGACAAAACTAATTTCTAAGCTCACGTGTCGAGAGATTATCATGAGAGATATCCGTAGGTTTCACCATTTTAAAGATGGATCTTGCTCTTGCTCTGATTATTGGTGAGTTATACTAAGTGCAATATAATTGTACATTTGATACAGAAATGAAAATACAGATCTTTTATTTGAAAAGCAGATACCCAGCACTTTTTTCAACATTGCCACTATGGATGTTTATTTTTTCCCCAGAACCGACTCTTTTATTTGATTCTTTAACTGCTGCTTCTCTTCACATTTGGCCATATTCTCACTTAAATATAGAAAGGATCTTGTCTATCAAATTAGAAAGTGCACCACCGACACTCATATCTGTTTCTTTGTCCCATGGGAATGGCTCCATTGGCTCAGTTGCTTCTAGCAGATATTCAATTGGCATTTTTGGTTTTGATCGCTCCAATTGACCTATGTGGTGGTTGTACTTTTCTGGATCTGGACAGTAATCCTATGAGAGAGAGAGAGCATTTGATCATTTCAATTTTGAAGGAGCATATACTTTTTGAAGTATGTAATTATGATAATTACTCACCTGATTGGCATGCATCCTCTTCACAAATGTCTTAAATATGTTGAAATTATTTTTCTGCAATAGATCATCTGATAAGCGAAGATATGTCACCCCATACATCCGTAGTTTTGGTGGACCCTCTTTGTTGACACCATTAGGTCTAGCATTTAGGAGGATTTGATTACAAGCATCACGATCATATCTTGAAAGTGCATTCTCTCCCGCAACTTCTAGGTTCTCTCTCCAGCCTCCACTCAAAACCTGAAAATGCATGTTCAACATTGTGCCAATGTGATTTTTTTATTATTTTTTATTCATCATTTATTGAAGGTCTTTCTTTAAATTTCATTAATACAAAAATGTCTTTTCTTGAGATGCTAGGCATGGTGCTGTGTGTGTGTGTGTAACTTCATATTTCCCATAGTATTTAACAGTCAACAAAGGAAAAAAAAAAAAATATATATATATATATATATATATATATATGAAAAAGAATTTTGTGGATGTTATCAAAAAGAATTTTGGAACATGAAAAAATTCTAAAACAACTCATAACACCAAACAACATATCTCATCAGAAATTAATAAACATGAGAAGGGAGGTCTTAAATGGGTTGAATTTATAAGTTTTTACCTGCTGAACAAGTTCCTGAGGTCCACTTTTGGCATCAGAACTTTGTTCAGAGTCCCTCATCTCAAGACAAGTGAAATTCAAAATGGCATAATGCCTGGATAGCATCCTTGCTACGGGTCGGTACCCATCTCTATCTTTCAAGTTGTAGTATCCTGCAGTAAGCTCTGCAGCATGATCATCAGCTTTATACCACCAGTGGATTCCGGAGACCTGTTCACAATGAAGTGTGAATCATTTCATTGATTAAAGATGGTGGATGGTAATATATGATGGCTACAATATGATGAGGTATACTTTGGCTGCTAACTTGACTCTACAGCCTAGGAAAGCTTTATTTGCTTCATCCAGGATCTGGTCACCATGGCCCAGTAACTTGTTAGAATACCAAGTCAAGAAGAACTTCCCTTTCTCAGTAAGGTATGTACCACTTGGTCCAAAGAACTCTGTAGATGTGGGTGTGTCATTATATGTCCCTGCATTATCTGGCAATTCCCACTCGGGATGTCCTACGCTTGTTGCAGCCTCTTTGAACTCTGCCTTGAGATATTTGTCATAGCACTGCAACATTTAATAAGTAGTATGTAGCTAAGTGCTAGAAACATCAAAGATCACATGGTTGTACTGCAAGTTGGACTAGATTGATATTTATTACACATTATTTTTTTTTTCTAGGATTTAATTGTTATTTTCCTTTCTGTAATTGGTCCATTATTATTTACTTTCATACTTGATTTGGAATTTATTTTCATTTCCTAACTTGGTCAGAAAGTTAGATCATTTCTTTCACTAATGTAACTTGGAACCCTAATTAAAGACCCCAAAGTTCAGTATTGTTCTGCTTGATTTGGTAAATAAAATTTCTATTGAATTCTTCCCATAGCTTGGTGATGATTTAGGCAATCGTACATGTTGATTCTTAAGTTCTGTTTTCCTTTTCCCATATTCCGAAAAACCCTAAATGTTGATTTCTAAGTGGATCTTTTTTTTTTTTCTTCGTCTCAAATACTTTCAGAATTTTGTGCTTCATCATCTTTGCTATTAGAGCCCTTTTTCCTGCCTCACGCGTGCACTTACATAAAAGCTAAAACCTATTCCTTGAATATTTGCTCAAGGACTTCCAAAGCAACAAAAAACAATCTCACCTGAAATTCTCCAATGCCTGGGAAAACCCATCCTTGATTTTGTGGATAAGAGGGATACCTTAGCTCCCCCGCAGGGCCAAGCCCCACTTCAATGTCTATTATGAGTCCATCTTCAAAAAAATCTGACATGCTGTCTCTGAAGCTCTTCATATAGTCTCCATATATCTGTATGGTTCAATAATCAATTTTAACATGGTGTCAGTATATAACAGACGTTCATGTAATTAGACGGATTTCAAATCTAACATATAGCAAGTCCTAGTTTTTATCATAGAACATATATTTAACAGTTTCAAAAACCCTGAGGAGACTACAGTAATAGAAGGCTATGGATGCAACTATGCAAGTAGTCTAGTCCAGTAGTGTGAAGTAGGATTACCTCAACAGCAGTTCGTCCATAGAAGAGAGGCTCGTTATCCACACCAAGACTGGGGTACTCCTTGTTCCTGTTACCTGAGCGATTGGTGTAAAAGACATCAGGGTCTGATTCTCCGATGTCCAGTACCCATTGTGGCAGTGGGATGTTAACAACATCTCCTACGTTACCCCCACACTGGTGGAATGACATTATAGCTTGTAACTTCAATCCATGTTCTTGGACTATTTGAAACAAGCTCCTATAAGCACTCCAATCATACTGCTTAGGTCCTTGGGATTCAGTGATCCCCCACCAGACATCTACCATTACCCCGTCCACTCCAGCTGCTCTTAGCTCCTTGAGCTGTTTCTCAATCCTGGCTTTGTCTTCCAGGACATTATTAATTGTAACGACTCCCAACTGATGCGCAAAGAAAGAGTAAATAATATATAAATATATATTAGCACATATTAGTTTTTAATATCATCTTAGAATACATAGATCAAACATTAGTGATTGTCATGGAACGGATGCTATAAATTAAAATTATATCGCATCTGTAAAGGGAAAAAAAAAAAAAAAAAAGTTGTGTGTATAGGATTTGGTTGAGACTTACTGGGAGCATTACATAGACTGGGACATAGTTTGCCAACATCTTTTCATTGTAGGTGAGAGAAGAAGCCTGCATTTTTTGAGTAAGAGAAAAGTTATAGGAACTCTACAAGATAATGGAAGTGGAGATTCCACAATTCGTTTTCTTTATTGGTTGCTAATGTGAGACATCACAACTTACTACAGAGTCTTGCGTCCTTTAATATTTATACACATATATAGTATATCATTTTCTACTAATATGGCACCTTATCTTGCGTTAAATGGATACGTATATTATTCAGAGTCTGTGAGGCTTAAGCGGTGAACTAAAAACCAAAATGGAAGATGGCAGCCCACAATGTTGCCACTGGGCCGGGCTGATTCTTTTAACAGAGAGAGGGGACCATCCCTATCTCAAATCTGACACACTCTGCCTTGATAGCCGAGGTGGAAGATGGGCCCTTCCCTTCATTACTTTCGGCGCAAAAAACATTATTTTCTCACTAAAAATAAAAATTTTGAAAAAAAAAAAAAAAACAGATGATCATCATTTTCATGACATTTGGAGTTTGGACCACTCCACTTGTAGGTTCAATATCCACTTGTAGTTAGAGTTGAATATATTCTTTTTCACAATTGAATGAAGTTATATTCTTATAGGTTTCGATTAGTTTAATTTATAAAGTTTGTTTTCCTTTGAAACTATCTTTGAAAAGAAAATCATATATATATATATATATATATATAAATTTTGTTACTTTCTCAACTGACATGTGTTTCACTGTTTTGTATCACTTCTATTAAAGTTTTTTTTTTTTTTTTTTCGCTACTTTTTTTTATTACTTCACTTAAATACAATAAATTGTCTATGATAATTTACAATTAAAGATATAATGACCTACTTAACACAATAATAATGATTGAGTACAATTTGTATAACGAAAAGATAACATTAATTTTTTAGGAGTTTGACTTTTTTTTAATATCAAAAAGAATTTAAGAGCTGAACAATTATTTCATACCAAAATTTTTAAGGGTAAACTACATATTTAGTCCTTATCTTTTATTGCATATTTTAATTTGGTCCATAACCTTTTAATTGTGTCAATTTGGTCCATAACCTTTCAATACCGTGTCAATTTAGTCCTTAGAGCACTCACAGTAGTGGTGCTATATAGGTATAATGGTATTTTTTAGCTCTCAAACACAAAATATCACGATGCAGCAGTGGAGCTAAATCTAAAAGATTTAGCTCATCAGTTATAGTGCACATCTATCTTTAGATGTGCACTATAGCTCACAGGTGGTAAAAAAAAAATAAAAAATAAAAAAAAAATTATTGCACTTCTCTCTCCTTCTCTCATTAAATAACATTTCCTTTTCTCTCTCTCTCTCTCTCTCTCTCTCTCTCTCTCTAGCTTCTCTTCTCTCTTCTTTCTTCCTCAATTTTTTTCTCTCTAGCACGCCGTCCATCTCCCTCATCCCTCAGCTCGTCGGCCAGCTCCCTCATCGCCGATATGTTATGCCGACCCACCCCAAGCCCCATCGCCGATCTCCCCAAGCCCCATCGCCTAGTCCGTGCCTCTCTCTCTCTCTCAGTCACTCTCACCTCTCTCTCTCAACTCGCCGACCCACCCCAAGCCCCATTGCCGACCTAGCTCACCGACCTCCCCAAGCCCCATCGCCCAGTCCGTGCCTCTCTCTTTGCTGTGATTGAGTTTTTTTTTTTTTTTTTTTTTTTTTTTTTTTTTTTTTTTTTAAACTTATTTTTGTATGGGTTTGGTGGCTGTGGTGGTGGTGGTTGATTTTGGCTATAGTAGTGGTGGTGGATGATTTTGACAGTGGGTTTGTGGATTTTAGTTATGGTGGTGGAATGATGTTTGATTTTTTTTTTTTTCCTTCTGTGGGTTTGATGGTTGTGGTGGTACGGTGTTTGATTTTTTTTTTTTTTTTTTCCTGTGGGTTTGGTGGCTGTGGTGGTGGCAACGATGGTTGTTGTGGCTATGGTTTGGTGGTACGGTGTTTGATTTTTTTTTTTTTTTTTCCTGTGGGTTTGGTGGCTGTAGTGGTGGATTGGTGACTATGATGATGGTTTGATTTTTTATTTTGTTTGTGGGTTTGGTTGTGTCTGGTGGTGGTGGTTGTGGTTGTGGTTGTGGGTGTGGTTGTGGTTGGTGCTGGGTTGTTTTTTTGGGTAGTGTAATATATTATTTTATTGTATGGGATATATTATTTTATTGTGATGTTTATATTATTTTATTGCGTTGATAGCTAAAAGATCCACTGCTGCAGCTTGTGTGTAGATATAATAGATAAAGTAACTTTTGATAGAGCTAAAAGACTAAATTTTTAGCTCCACTGCTGTGGATGCTCTTATTATTATATCTTGAATGAAAATTTATGACATGTCAAATGGTCAAAATAAAATTTTAGTGTATTGTCACATCAACGAAAGCTAATTTTTTTTATTATTTTGACCATTAGATGCGTTATCAATTTTCATCAAAATAATAACAATAAAGACTAAATTGACATAGTACTAAAATGTTAGAAATCAAATTGACACAATCGAAAGGTTAGAGACCAAATACATAATTTACCCAATTTTTAATCATTAAACCCTTAAATTACAGTATATAAATATGAAATCAATATTCAAACAAAATGCCTATATGACAAGACATAAAAGAAGAACGAGTTTAACTTATTATTATTAAAGAAAGAGAAATGTTTATATCTATTATTTTCACAACACTTTTTTTTAAAGGATTTTTCACTACAAATCTTAAGTGGCAGGTCGTTATTGACTGTTAGTAATGGGCAAAAATGTAATTTCAAATGTGAGTTCAAATTAAAACCAATAATAACTTACTTTCTACAATTTTTTGTGAAAGTATTGTGAAAATATTATGGGCCTAAACATTTCTCTTTCTTTATGAAGAATAATAAAGAGGTGCACTTCTATTATAAGAGTTAGCTCCCACATTACAAAAGATAAAATTATGAAAAAAATAAAATAGAAGGTCAGCACAAATAAAAGTAGAAATAATTCATTCATTAACGGCAACTTATTATGGAAAACAATTCAAAATTTGAAAAGAAATTTTTTTTTAACCATTTTAAAATTTTGTAACTTTCCTCCAAATAACTATACATAAGTTCAGCCGTTAAGGTACAACGGAAGATATTATATTCATTATTTCATTTTTATTTTTTTTCGAAAGGCCAAAATGCTAAACTAGTTATGAAAAGACATTTTAGGCTTGGATAGATAAGTGACTTGAAGTACAAGAAAATACCAAACGATTTCAAGGAACCAGTTCGGGCAGAAAGGATTTTATAAAGAATTTATTGAATTTGACCAGATTTAATCGGGTAACATGCTTAAATGGTCTAATTAAAGAGTCTAAATATGTATTTGGTGGGGATGGCAATTTTACCCTACTCCGCTTGACTTGCCCCTCTTTGCTTCAACCCACGCAAGTTTTCCCCGCCCAGCAAAAGTGGTGAGACGGAGATGGGGCAAGATTTTAGCTCCGCAACACGGGACGGAACAGAGATGAGTTTTGACTTTTTAGACCCAACCCACCCCGCCTCGCATTGATAAGGGTTAAATTGTAAATTTTTCATATCCTAAAACTCAACTATTTAAACAAATATATCATCAGTTTATTTTATTCTACCCAATAAAGCTTTTTGCCACTTTTTTTTTTTTTTTTTTTTCTAGCAAGGTTGGAAATAAAATACTAATTTTAACATTTTCTTTTGTCTTTATTATAAACAAATTTATATACCATTGAATCATTGATTTTGTATTATGAGATTTTTGTTTTCGTTATGATATTATCTTGTTAAACACTTTAATAATATTATTCAATTTTTGCTAAAAATTAGTTTGATATGATAGGATAAATTTATTTGTAATTTCAAGTATATTTTTATTAACGAAGTGGGTTTTATTAAAAAAAATTGTAATAAATGTGGGCAAATTAATAAGAAGTAGAGTTTTATAAGGCGAGGTAGGGGCAAAGACCCCATTCTTCAAACCTGCCCCACCCTATTGCCATTCCATTTGAATCATTAGTTCACCGGTGCCATACACAGATGAAATTGATTAGGGTATAATAACATTGTGAGTTTTTAGTTTCTAAGGTCATGTTAGTCACTTTGAGCTACATTACATTTGTTGCCAAATGAAAAGGATAACCGGTCCCCCAAGACAGACTAAAACAAAACAGTTTTTGAACACATGTAGGAGGCTAATGAATTCACTTCACACACTCACTGAGTTATCCTGACCACAGCTTATTGTGATATCTAGATATAGCAGAAATTGATATCCAAGAAGTACGTTACCTCTTGTTGTTGTTCTCTGGTCGAAACCGCAGGCGCTACAGCTTGGAGACTCTTCACTTTACTACCACCAGCACTGAATGTAGTAAGAGCATGACTTAGTCCTACCCTCTTTACTTGCAATTCTCCTGCTGGTGCAACTTTAACTTGATTCACGGATGGAATTTCCCAGTGAATATGCCTATGGTGAAGCCCCAGTACTCTCCTTCCCATCTCACCTTGTGTTGAATATAGAATGCTTTCCATGGTCGCTATATATGTATGGTTATCAATGTGTTTCAACTACTAATGATATTATATATATGTGCTAGTCAAGTAGCAGAAGAGGAAATCGAAGATTAATGAATGAAACTATATATTCTATAGAGGAATTATGGAAGACTTCTCATTTTTCTTGCTAAAGAATTCTGGTTTATCGGTTCTTATATATGTTTTGTGGTTGGAGTATTTCTAGTAGGCTTTATGAGCCTGTAAAAAATGATGTATGCTTGTCGGCTTTTAATGGAGTCCTCACGTTTGCATGCACCTTAATTAAAGTACAATCGTATACCCTTTTTTTTTTTTAATGTCATTGTCCTCTGTTTGGTCGTTTCTTTAACCAGAAATAGTGAAAATATGTAAATAAACCCAAGTCTGTTGTAGACTAACTGCTAGGATTTTTTTATCATACAAGCTTTATGATGATATGTGGTCGGGTTACAATCAAACCCTAATTTCAATTAGGTTTAGGGTTTTAGTTTTGTAAAGGTTTCTCATTTTCACGAAATCTTGCTCATTTTATACTTGATATCAACAACCTACCTATAGTTTTAAAGGAAATTGATTATCATGGCATTGGGTAGTCGGATTTTTTTTTTTTTTTTTTTCACGAGTCAAAGCTTTGCACTTAACTCACACATATAATAAAGCTACTTATTAGCAAAGCTTTGACTCGTGAGAAACTAGAGGATAGCTTTGCCTAGTATGGGAACACCTTTGAGTGTATTGAGTTGGTTTATTGCATGTTGAGAGTTTTTTTTTTTTTTTTTTTTTTTTAGTTGTAATTCCTATTATTAATGGTGAATGTTGTTGGTGTTGATCATGGAGGCAGGCTTGGAGTTAGCCTAGCCACATTAATTTTTATATCTTGTAGTGCTTGCTATTTATTATTTTGTGCGTATTTTCACAATAGCGACAATTATTATATGACCTTGAGGTAGTCTCCCATGCAACGGTACAAGTATTTGACACATTCTTGGTAACACATAGATACATTAATTGTGAGTATGACTACTGCATTTATTTTTAAGTTTTTGCTAATAATTTCTACATATTTCTTGATTTATATGTTGATGAATATGCTATTTCCTATGAAGAGTAAGAGAGAAGTTAATCTGACGTCTTTGTTGAGTAAGAATTTGATATGAAGGCATCTTTGAGCTACCAAGATGATCCTACGAATGGAAATTTACCATTAGAGGGTTTGCTAATAAATTGTGTTATCTTAGAAGAACTATCTGCTTCTGATTTGGAAAGGCTATCTGCTTCTGATTGCTACAGATTTCAAATTATCCACATAGTCACATCCAAATTCAAATAAGGAGTCAAAGCAAACTAACGCAATTGAGTGTCTCATGTATTTGATGATGTGCACTAGACCTGATATCTCTCATGTAAAGATGGTCTATAGGCTTATGGTAGATCCTGGAAAAGAGAATTTGGAGTGCATCAAAATGGATCTTCATACATATTCTAGGCACTTGTGACTGTGATATCCTATTTTCTAAGAGAGCTTGTACATATGCTATCGTTTTTTTTTTTTTGTTTTTTTTAAATGACGACTATATTGGGGATCTTGATTTTAGAAGGTCCATGACATGTTATATGTTTATTTTTATTAGTGAATTAATCAGTTGAGAGTCTACTCTACAAGGTACTTTATCCGACGTTTAGGCAGAATATACGACAGTAATAGAGGTAGCAAAAAAGTCATTTGGCTTAAAGTACTGGATATATATATATAAGGAGCTATTACAGTGCTTCCAAAACATCAGCAATGGGTAATCAACGACGAAAGACCAATTACAACTGTTGGAAAGTGCTGCCATAGGTCCCAAATTGGGAAATGAATTTTGTTTAGAGACCTATTACAGCGCTTTTAAACCGCCGCAGTAGGTAATTACAAAATAAAAACCTTTTATGGCGGTTTTTTTTTTTTTTTTTTGATAAACACGCTGAAAACTATTATTATAACAACATCACAATCCAAATACATCCTAGATAAGAGCTTGCTGAATACAATAAGGAATCTCTTCAATCCAAATTACATCATTGACAAGGTTTTGAGCTTGTCTTGCTAGAATGTGGGCTGGCTTATTGCCAATCCTGCGCACATGAGAAAAATTAACAACACCAATTTCAGGGCCTAATTCATGAATGCCTTCCACAATAACAGCAACAGAAGTGGGTGGCTGTGTAAGTCGCTTGAGAGCGTTAAAATTGTTAAGGAATCACCTTCCAACACCCCATCTCGCAACCCCAAATGTCTTGCTAGCAACATACCAGCTTCATAGGCCTTAGCTTCAACTTCAAGTGCCATAAAAGGGGCTTTGATTTTTCTGCATAATGCTGCCAGTAATCTGCCTTCACCATCTCTTATTACAACACCAATGCCTGCCTGCTTTCGTGATGTAAAAAGAACCCCATCTGCATTAATTTTACATAAACCCACTGAAGGAGGCAACCAAGCAGAGAACAAGGGCTGTTGTTGTGCGTCAGGTAAGTGCAGAATCGAATCTGATGCAGCTTCAACACATGAATCCATTCCATACCAGTACTCTTGAAGATAACTTGTTGCCCAAAGAGCCAAAGCCAGACCTTATTTGCCTTCACCTCCATGATAAATTTCGTTCCTGTTATTCCAGAGTGCCCAAGCAATTGTTACAAGTTGTGAACACTTCTCCTCTCTAGCTGCATTAATCATCATGACCAACCATAACAGGTCTTGAAAAGAATCAATCAAAATGAACTTCCAAAGACAGTAGCTGTAATTTTGAAGCAGCCCAAGTTTCCTGTGCTTTCGAACATTCCCAAAAAATGTGACAATTTGTCTCAGCCTTTTCATGACAACAAACACACATGTCTTCAGTAATTACATTATGCCTCCTTAACTTGACTTTGGTCGGTAAGCATTACGACAAGCACGCCAACAAAAATGTCGTACCTTATGAGGAATGGGCAAAGACCAAATTTTCTTCCAAAACTTCCTCAATAAACTACCATCAGAAGTAGTTTCACAGGTTGTAGATTTGAACAAACTAACCTACAATTTATAAGCACTCCTAATCGTGTTGTTTCCATTGGTAGTTTCAACCCAAACAATTTTATCCACTGGTAAAGTAGCACTCAAAGGAATGGTCTTGATTAACTCAGCTTCATAAGGAATAAAGAGACTGTCAATCACCTCAGTTTTCCACTTAGCTGTTCCTGAGTCTATCAAATCAGCAACACTCATATCAGCACTCAAAAACATCCTTAGAGAAAGTAGTCTATGAGATGAAACCCCTGGCAGCCACTTATCTTGCCAAATTTTGATACTTGCTCCATTACCAACTCTCCAACGCATCCCTTTAATGACTAAGCTTTGGGCAGAAATTAAACTCCTCCATGTATAAGAAGGGTTGTGTCCAATCGAAGCATGAACAAAATCACTCGTTGGGAAATATTTAGCCTTAATGACCCTATAAACAAGAGAATCACCTCCCATTTAAAGATGCCACCCCTGCTTCACAAGCAAAGCCATATTAAACCATTTTAAATTCTTGAACCCCAATCCTCCATCACACTTAGGCTCACACATTTTTTGCCAACTAAGCCATGCAATTTTCCTTTCCTCCTTTTTTTGACCCCACCAAAAATTCCAAATCATCCCCATCATTTCATCACAAAGCAGTCTGGAAGTTTGAAACAACTCATAGTGTAAGTCGGAATTGTTTAAGCCACAGCTTTTATTAGAACTTCTTTCCCCACCTTGGACAGCAATTTTTCTTTCCAACCCGCCAACACTTTCCCCAATTCTCCTTGATGGCATTGAAAGTAATTCTTTTATTTTTCCCCACCAAAGAAGGTAAGCCAAGATATTTCTCATGTTGCTTAATTATTTGGGCACCAAACCGATTTTTTATCTCCTCTTGAACATCTCTTGAGGTATTGCTACTGAAGAACAAAGATGTTTTTGCATGGTTTAATTGTTGACCGGAAGCTTTCTCATACACAACTAGCAATTGTTGTAGTTCATCACACTCCTTTAACGTTGCCTTGCAAAAAATCAAACTACCATCTGCAAAAAAACAAATGAGACAATCTCAGACCACCCCTACAAATTTTCACACCCTCCATATGACCCCTATCCATTGTTGATTGAATCAAAGCAGACAAGCCTTTTGCACACATCTCCTAGACGGATCCCCTTAGATGGAATAATGTGCCCCCTCGGAGTCCCATTAATTTTAATTGAATAAGTAACTGTAGAAACACATCTCATGATCAAATCCCTCATCCAATTAGCAAAGCCTAATTTCTCCATAACTTTTTCAAGCCAAACCCACTCTACCCTATCATAAGCTTTACTCATGTCTAATTTAAGAGACATTTCCCCAATCTTACCCCCTTTTTTTGGCTAATATAATGCATGGTTTCAAAAGCCACCAACACATTATCAGTATTCAACTTCCTATGGACAAAAGCACTCTATGTATCACTAATAATTGAAGGTAAGATCTGCTTCAACCTATTTGCAATAGCTTTTGAAGCAATTTTGTAAACAACATTGCATAAGCTAATAGGCCTATAATCCGTTATCTTCTTTGGCTCTTTAATTTTTAGGACAAGAGTTATGTGAGTTTCATTAAAATTGGGTGGAAAAATACCAGAGTTTAGAAAATCAAGTACTGTTTTGGTGACCAGCGCCCCACTAGTGCTCCAAAAATGTTGAAAAAATAGATGAGACATTCCATCAGGACCTAGTACCTTAAGAGGGTACATTTGTTTCAAAGCACTACTCACTTCATACTCCACAAAAGGCCTAACCAGCCACTCATTCATTGCTTGAGTCACCTTAGGTTGTACGACCAAAAGCAAATCAGAAAATTCGAGTGGGTTGCTAGTAGAGAAAAGATCCCCAAAATACCCAATTGATATCTTCTCCATTTTACCCTCTTCAATTTTCCATACCCCATCATCATCTAGCAAACCCTCCATAAAATTCTTTTTATGTCTAGCTGAAGCCTTGGCATGAAAGAAACTTGTATTCCTATCACCATTTTGGAACCAATTAATCCTTGATTGTTGTCTCCACATGTCATCTTCTCTATCCAACCAACAATTCAATTCAATTCATGTATGTCTCAATGCTTCCACTACTTCCTTTGACGTGGGCTGCAACTCTAGCCACTCTAGTTTTGCTTGAAGCTCCTTTATATATTTTTCCCACATAACCAAATTTAGTAGCATTTCAAGTAGATGACTCAGCCTTACACCTCTCCAAACAGTTTTGAAGAACCCAATTTGATTCAACAAGTTGACCACTCTCCCATGCATCCTTGACAACCTTGTCACACCTCAAATCTTTCAACCACATTGATTCAAACCTAAAAGTTTTTCGAATTCTCTTTTTTTTTTTCTTTTTTTTTTCTTTTTTTTTTTGTTGTTGTTGAAACAAGTGAAGGGATAATGGAGAGTGATTTGAAACCAAAGAAGAAAAAGGTGAAGCTTAGCTGTTGGATAAAGAGACATCCATTCCAAAGTAGCCAAAGCTCCATCCAATCTTTCTCTTATTTGAACCCCACTAGTTGTTTGATAAATCCAAGTGAACTTAGAGCCAATGAAACCTAAATCACACAAACCACAATGATCAATAGTAGACACAAAATCTGCCATCTGCTTTCTAGGACGTATACATCCACCCTCCTTCTCTGAGAGACATATAATCTCATTCAAATCACCCATAACCAGCCATGGTAAAGAAGATGTGTGTTTCAAATGTTTCAATTTTGCCCAAGATTCATGCCTCTTAACTGTATCCAGATGACCATAGAAACTCGTAAAATGCCACCAACCAATTTCCCCACCATTTACCCATGCATCAATATGACTTTGCGAAAATGTTTTAACATCTACCCTTAACTCTTCTTTCCACAACAACATAAGACCACCACTATTCCCAATACTAGGAACAACAAAACAATTTTTCATGTTACATTTCTCCTTAATCAAATCTATCCAATCTTTTTCCAGCTTTGTCTTCATAAGGAAAACAATAATGGGCTCTTCTTTATGAACTACCTTTGCTAAGGCATTCACTATTCGGAGGTTCCCAAGCCCCCAACAGTTCCAACTTAAAAGACTCATTGTGCTCGGCAAGGTTGCTGAGCAACCTCCGTCGTTAGAATAGTTGACATACCTCCATTCTCTTCCTCTTCTCCCCTTCAAAAGAATGAACTTCCTTACTACCTGTATCAACAACCTTTCTCTTTTCACCAGGGTCGGGAGCCATTTTCTCCTCTGTAGAAATATTTCTGGTATTAACAATTCGTTTTCATGTCTGTTTGGGAGTATGGGTTTCTTGAGAAGAGCAACCAGAGAATGATGGACTTATGTTTTCATTAGAAGATAAGACTCCCTTGAATGATTTCCTAGGCCTTCCACGTACACCTTTCTTTTCCTTAGGAGTAGTATTTCGGCCTATATTAAATTTCTCAATCTGGATCACCTCCAAAGAGTCCACATCAGATCTGACTTCATCCCTAATTAAATACTGAACTTCCTTTGCCATGTTTGTGCATGATGTGGCATGATAAAATTTAGGAACTGTGGCTGATGCAATACCAAAATTTTTGGGTTTCAAATTTGAAAACACTGGAGTGGAGTTAATCCCCTGATCTGAAACGTGTAACTGCTCCTCTATACTCGGAACCACCCTTGTATCGTCATTCTCTACCTGCAACAGCCCTGTTGATAGCTTCATCGATGAAGAGACATACTCATCATCCTTCCATAGTCCGAGACACCATAGCATTTGCATTTGTAGCACGAGAATCAGATGAAGCAAACTTTTTATGAAAGCCACGACTCAGTCCAGGATGATCTTGAGATGCCTGAGTGTCTGAAGATACCATAATACCATCAACACCTTGATTCCTTACTTCATATCCTTTAACTTCAACAAAAGACTTCTTTGTCGGATTAAAAAGAGGAGCCCTAATCCACGGCCCAAATTGTTGTTCATCTATTTTCAAAGTACCCTTGCTTTGCAGCCACAGTGAACAATCCTTATCATCGTGAGAAACAGACCCACACCAATAACAAATATTTGGTAACCTTTCATACATAAAAGCAACCCACCCTTCATTTTCCTCATCCCAATAAATCTTTCTTCCCCTACACAAAGGCTTAGAGACATCAACAAGCACCCTCACCCTCATGAAATTGGCTCCTAACATTTCCCCCAGATATTTTGGTGTAATAACATATCCAATAGTCTCACCAAAGCTAAAAGCAGTCTCGACAGTTTGAAGCGGAAAGGGTAAATTGTGGATTTGCACCCAAAATGCAGCTGCTTTAAATCCCAGCATGTGAATAAGGGTACAACCATCAAATTTTCCAAATACAACAAGATGTCTGTCAAAAGCCCACGGTTCCCCTTGGAAAACTCTTTCAGCATCAACTTCCAATTCAAAAGCAAACAGCTAAATATTGTCGCCACCAACAGTAACATTGAATCCTCCTTTAGTGCGCCATAAAGGTCTGAAGGTCTTTGCAACAGCCTCAACATTTAGAGTTCTCCGAGTAAAGAATTTCCAAGCAAGAATAAACTCCCTCTTCTTTCTATCAGCCCTCAATGCAATCTGATTTTCCTCAGACTTCGACAGTGTTAATTTCTTCCAACGACTTGACAATTCCTCCATTAAAAACTAACTAAATGTCAGGAATGAGTAAACTTCTACCAGAATGCAAATATAAATATGAAAAATCTTCAAACAAAGCAAAAAAACAAAGTTCTACCAAGCACAAAAGTAAAGAAACACAAATCTCCAAGTAGACACAAGAATACTAGAGAACCCACCTTCCTTCTCAAAGAGAAGGGAAACTACATACTACAAGAAAGAGAAGCCAAACTACCTCTACAGGAAAGCCAACTGCTCTTACTTAAGGACCAATCCACTTTTATCTGATTTCCTCCTCTTTTATGGTGGTTTGAAAGTCACACAATAGGTACGAAAATGAAAATTGATTTTTTTTTTATTTATTTTTCATTTTATTTTAAAAGACCTGTTACAACACTTTTAAACCACCGCAATAGGGAATTACAAAATAAAAATCTATTACGACAGTTTAGAAGCACCGCAATAGGTCTAAAAATGAAAATATTGAAAGCGCCGCGATAAGTGCAATTCACTTGTCAAAAAATCAATCATATATATTTAAGCAAATGGAATGGAATGTATTTAAGTAAGGGAAATAAATAGAAAAGAATGGAATAGAATGGAATTAAGCAACCTTGTTTGGATATTTTAAAATAAAAGAATGGAAAGGAATGCAAATGAATGGAATGTAAGTAATCTTATTTGAAAGTAACATAGATGGAAATGAATGGAATCATTTTATGACAATATTACTATTAGACCTCTATTTTAAAATAAATGGCTGAATATATATGGGTATTTTGGGAGTTTTAGTAAAAAAATTTAAATCTAATTTCATTCCCTCCAATTCTTCCCAATTTTGGAAGAATGAAAATTTGAGATTTTAAGAGAATAGAGAGGAATGAGTGTTCCCTCCTAAGTCCTACCAATTCCATTTCCTCCCACTTAAACTCTCAAATAAGGGAATGAACTTTCCATTCCCTCTATTAAAACTCTCAAACAAGAGAAGGAAAAAATATTCTAAAGACCTCAAATAAAATATCCTTTCACTTGACTATAAGACCTCTAGGATAGTATATGAGGATCGTAAAATTAATAAGAATGATATTTTTTTTTTTAAATCATTTCATGTGAAACTATAAGCCATCTCTTTTTTCTAATTAATTTTTTTCTTTTTTTTATATGACAAACTATAAGTTCATTCAAGTAATTAAAATTTTTGTTCTCAATTGCTAAAATTTTATAAGTTTTTTTCTTTAAAAAAAAAAAATCTACTCTAGTAAAATTACTACTACTAGCAAGAGTTTCTAAAAATTTAAAAGAAAGTTCATTATTATTTTTTTTATTACTTTAACACTCAAACATTATTATTTTTTTTATTAATAAAAGTTAGATCACACTACATGTGTTTGCATCATGTGACTCAACGTGAGTATTATATGTTGTACGACATAATTTCGTAATGTGACTTAGTAGATGTACCTGAAGATTATTAAAATAATTTACTTTAATTAAACTCCATTTCTAAAGTTTTTAATAAAAATAAAAAAATATGAAATATCAATCAAATTAAAACTCAATCATCAAAAGTTTCAGAAATTTCATTATATTTTTTAAATTATTTGTTAATCAAATAATTTTTATATATATAATAAACTTAAGCTTACATGTGCATTCGTCGTTTACTTTCAATTTTATCATTCAACTTAATTAAATTATTAATATTCATATAGTTTAGTGATTCTTAATTAAACAGTGCAACATGAATAAAACTAGATATATTTTCACAAGTATATGGAAGCCGCCATATAAAAGGGGAAAATGGTATTCTTGCTGCCTCTATGTTTGTGTGTGAGAGAGAGAAAGAGAGCTTTTCACATGTCATCACTGATGTAAATCTTTGTGCTAATTTTTGAGTTTTTTTTGAGAATATAATCTCACTATCTTATAATGAAATTTTCATATGTCATCACTGATGTAAATAGTTATATCATCAAATCACATAAATTATGGTGTTCTTTTTTGCTAAATTATGGTGTTCTTTTTGTTTGTGTTTGATGATGTAGTTTTATTTTACTATTTTTGATTTTAATAGAGGAAGTGCTGTTGATACATCATACTGGGCTATAGGGTAGTGAATGTGACCATGTGAGGTCTCCAAAGTTCCAAACTCCAAAGATACATATTGTCACCTTATTAAGTGTTATTAATTGATGTGTGTGTTTAACTTTTTGTTAACTTCATAATATTGTGCTAACTATAGTTTGTGAGGCTTGAAAATTTTATATATCATTATTCTAATATATATTTAATTTATTTTGGAATTTATTCTATATTTAAACCTTTTTTAGAATCGTGTCATATCATTTTTTTTTTAAATGGTAGAATAAATTGTTTCATATTTAAACACAACCATCCTAGCTAAGAGACTTGTAACTCAATTGGTTGGCACATTATTCCTCAAAAAAAAAAAAAAAAAAATTGGCACATTCTAATATTTCGATCAAATATATCTAAAGTTCAAAATCCCCCTTTCCTCATTATACTAGTGAATTATTAAAAAAAAATAAAAAAATAAAAATCATAATCATTATAAATGCCTATTAATAACTAATATCATTATCAAATTTCATATAACACAAAAAATAAAGAGAGAAAAATCACATGTTATTAAACTTTCTTGTACATTGTACAGGTTATTTGCTAGTAATCTATAAATTTAGAAATACCAATCTATAAGCCTGCTTCTTTAATTTTATTTGCATTTAGAAAAATATTTATAAAATTATCTCATTTTATTTTGTTTCAATACTCTTATAAATTTTTTATTTATATGTTAGATTTCAAAAAATATTTTGAAAAATCAACTTTTGGTTCGTGCTAAAACGTCCTTGTAGGGTCACGTTTTGTAGCCCAAGCCTAAGATGTATGAGATCTTGGACTAGTGAGCCCGGTACAATAAATTTGTAGAGAGTGGGTCGAAGAGTTATGCTTTAGTGCATGAATAACAGTTAATATGGTGTTTATCACATTCAAGCAAGGATGAACTGAGTTTATCAAAGAAAGTTAGTCCTCGGCACAGTCTGAGGAGCTTTTTCTAGTGCCTCTTGAGTGATAGGGGTTTTAGCCCCACCCTTATTGCCCCCCCTTCACCCTTTTTTATATTAGTTTCCTTCCTTGGTTTGGGTTCCTAGTGCTGATACTTGTCCCATCAGCCCTTCCTCCAAGTCGTTGGGAGTGATTGTAAAGGCAGAAAAGCATGGCTATGTCAGATACAAGGTACTGAATGCAATAATGACAGCTTTTTCCTTAGATATTTCTATTCTCTCCATTGTCCTTTTCTGTTTTAGTACTTTTCCTGTTCCATGGAGTGATCCGGAGTGCCACTCTCAGTGATAGGCCGTTCCCTTTGTCCTCGGTCATACCTGGCCGAGGAGGGATTCTTCCCATGGCCGAGGAGGGGTTCTTCCTTGAACTGGGCCCCTGGCCCAACGTGTATATTGGTATCAAGTATATGCCCTGTACATATGTCAAGGGGCTAGTTCTCACAAGTCTAGTAGCCCGGCTCGATGAATCCCCATTGGGGAAAGAAGTTGAAAACCAAGGTCTTGCATGGTCCTCAGACTCAAACCTATGGGAAAACTAGTTACTTCAAGAAGAACCTAAGTGCTAGACAGAACCAATGTCTTGCATGGTTCTCAGACTCAAACTTATGGGGAAACTAGTTACTTCAAAGAAGAATATAAGTGCTAGACAGAACCAAAGTCTTGCATGGTCCTTAGACTCAAATCTATGGGGAAACTAGTTACTTCAAGAAGAATATAAGTGCTAGACAGAACCAAGGTCTTGCATGGTCCTCGAATTCAAACCTATAGGGAAACTAGTTACTTCAAGAAGAACCTAAATGCTAGATAGAACCAAGGTCTTGCATGGTTCTCGGACTCAAACCTATGGGGAAACTAGTTACTTCAAGAAGAATATAAGTGCTAGACAGAACCAAGGTCTTGCATGGTCCTCGGACTCAAACCTATGAGGAAACTAGTTACTTCAAGAAGAACCTAAATGCTAGACAGAACCAAGGTCTTGCATGGTCCTCGAATTCAAACCTATGGGGAAATTAGTTACTTCAAGAAGAACCTAAGTGCTAGACAGAACCAAGGTCTTGCATGGTCCTCGGACTCAAACCTATGGGGAAACTAGTTACTTCAAGAAGAGCCTAAGTGCTAGACAAAACCAAGGTCTTGCATGGTCCTCAAACCTCCTTCTTTGTGGAAACTAACACACACTGGCGACTTCCTAAGTGTTTAAGCTAAATTCAATCATGGCTCGGTCCTCGGACCAGACACTTAAGGGAAGTTAATGCTATAAATATCATCGTAAATGTTGAAAAGAACCTTAGTACCCGGTGATCCCCTCGGATCGTTTACTTTAAATTACACATCCTTTAGCGGTTGCGCTATTCATAATGAAGAGCACACAGTTATTTTCCTAATTAGTCCTATATAGTTAACTTATTTAAAGTTAACGGTCATGTGCCCGTCAGTTTTGATAAATTCGGGGTGACAGCTCTTTACCATCAACGGCCTCAATTTCTAAATACTATTTGAAAGAAAAGATACCAACACACCCATTCATAAAACAATTATTGCAGAAAAGGAAAGGTTCGCAAAGTAAAATAAAGTCATCTTTTTATTAGATAAAGAAGAAGTACATTGTACATAAAAGGGCTTAGACAAGCCTGTTTCAAAAGCTAACTATAAAAGCAGTCCATGGGAACGATAAATCCACAATCTTGTTCTAGCAGCAATCGAGCAAGCATGGATGGTGCCGGTGATGGGAAATAAAAAGAAGCGGAGACGCCAGATCTACAATCTTGCTCTAGCAGCAATCGAGCAAGTATGGATGGTACCGGCGATAGGAGAGAAGAAGAAGCAGAGACGCCAGATCCACAATCTTGCTCTAGCAGCAATCGAGCAAGTATTGCTCTAGCAGTGACCGAGCAAGTATAGATGGTACCGGCGATGAGAAATCCAAACCCGCACACATATGACACATGATGCCAGATGAAATTCAAATTTTGTCACACCAAAAATCTGATGCGACCTACACCTGCTTCAGATTTTGGCTAAAGGAAGAGAGACTTCTTTCTTGTCCGGTCGAAGGGGAGAAATATCTTTGGCCTCTGCTTCCCTTGCCTTAACTGTGTCATTCTAAATCTTGGCGACGCCCTTGGCTTCTGAAGAGGGCTTGTTTCCTCCACCCTCACCCTTATCCTTGGCCATTTCATTCCCTAAATCTCAAATCACCACCTTGGTGGGCCCTTGGGAACATCTGAAGAGTTAAGAGTCTGAAACTCTCGCAGAACTCAAGGATCTGTAAATGAAGAAGAACGATCCCCCCATGTGTCTTATATAGGAGGCAAACCTGGTGGCAATTAATTCGCCCAAATCTCCAAGAAAGAATTACAAGCGAGATAAATCTCGCTTAATTTCCAAAGCAGTCTTCAGTCGTTGGATTTGCGTCACCTCGTAAAAAGACCTTAATGAAAGCGCGCCTCGTGTACCAAAACGGCAGGAACGCGACTTGGATAAACTAAAAGAATGTCTTACAATCAGACATAGTGCAAAATGGGTGCGAAAGGACTATCATCACATCGAGATCCTCCTTTCCTCCCATAGGGAAGAAAAGAAGAATCTCGAGGGGCTATTGTGGGGGTAACAGACCGGGGAGCCCATACCAATATACACGTTGGGCCAGGGGCCCAGTCCAAGGAAGAACCCCTCCTCAGCCATAGGAAGAATCCCTCATCGGCCAGGTATGGCCAAGGACAAAGGGAATGGCCTATCACTGAGAGTGGCACTGTAGATCACTCCATGGAACAGGAAAAGTACTAAAACAGAAAAGGACAATGGAAAGAATAAAAATATCTAAGGGAAAAGCTGCCATTATTGCATTTAGTGCCTTGTACCTGACATAGCCATGCTTTTCTGCCTTTACAACCACTCCCAACAACTTGGAGAAAGGGCTGATGAGACAAGTATCAGCACTAAGAACCTAAACCAAGGAAGGAAACTAATATAAAAGGGGTGAAGGGGGGGGGGGGGCAATAAAAGCAGTGCTAAAACCTCTATCACTCAAGAGGCACTAGAAAAAACTCCTCGAACTGTGCCGAGGACCAACTTTCTTTGATAAACTCAGTTCATCCTTGCTTGACTGTGATAAACACCATATTAACTGTTATCCATGCACTAAAGCCTAGCTTTTCGACCCACTCTCTACAAATTTATTGTACCGGGCTCACTGGTCCAAGATCTTATACATCTTGGGCTTGGGTTACAAAATGTGACCCTACAGTCATAATATATTTTTCATTCCATTGTTTAGGAGTTTTATTGGAGGGAATGGAAAGTTCATTCCCTTATTTGGAAGTTTAAGTGAAAGGGTATGAAATAGGTAGAAAAGAACACTCATTTATCTATTTTATAAAAATCTCAAAATTTCATTCCTCCCAAAAATTGGGAGGAATTGAAGGGAATGAAATTAAATTTAATGAATTTTTTTACTAAAACTCTTAAAATACTCCTATATATTTTAAAGGGAAAATTACAGTAAACCCACTTATGGTTTGCCCCGTTTGCACTTTACCTACTTGTGATTCAAAACTTAACACTCTCCCTCCATCACATCATTTCTCTCTCCTCTTTCATACGTTTTCTTAGAATTTTGGCAACATCGTTACTAAAATTGAGTCTTTTGGCTAAAAATTGCAAAAAATGGAGTTTATTGTTGTTATAGGTATTGTTCAAAGTTATTTAGCAAAATGAGGAGAGAGACTGAATTTTGGCAATGGTGTTGTCGAAATTGCAAGAAAAAGTACAATGTGTCAGGGGAGAGAGAAAATTGAATTTCGGTAATGAGATTACCGAAATTCTTGTCCTGCTCGTACTGACTGAAATGAAAACCAATTGTGGCAATGGCATTGCCAAAAATGGGAGGAAAAAAAAAAAAGAATTATGGCAACTAAGTTGCCGAAAATGGAGGGAAAAAAAATGCTAAGTTCACAACATTTTTCACAACAAATTACAGGTGGTTAGTTGTTATTGGTTCAAATTTGAACCTAACACTAAGATTACTTTTTTGTCCCAATAATAATAATCAGTAACAACTTGCCACTTAGGATTTGTTGTAAAAATGTTGTGAAAATGTTGTGGACATATCATTTCTAAAAGAAATTGTAGTGCTGAAAGAGAAGGAAAAAAAAAGTGGCAAATTGTTTTTTTTTTCCTTTATTTCGACAATGCCATTGCCACAAAACAATTTGCCACTTTTTTTTTTTCTTCTCTTTCGGCACCACAATTTTTTTTAGAAATAATACGTCCACAACATTTTTACAACAAATCATAAGTGGCAGGTTGTTACTGATTATTATTATTGGGACAAAAAAGTAATCTTAGTGTTAGATTCAAATTTAAACTAATAACAACTAACCACCTGTAATTTGTTATGAAAAATGTTGTTGACGTAGTATATCTTTTTTTTTTTTTTTTGCCCCTCCATTTTCGGCAACTTAGTTGCCACAAATTTTTTTTTCTCCCATTTTCGGCAATGCTATTGCCACAATTGGTTTCCATTTCGGTCAATACAGGCAGGACAAGAATTTTGGTAATCTCATTACCGAAATTCAACTCTCTCTCCCATGACACATTGTACTTTTTCTTGCAATTTCGGCAACACCGTTGCCAAAATTCAGTCTCTCTCCTCATTTTGCCAAATAACTTTGAACAGTACCTATAACAGCAATAAACTCTGTTTTTTGTAATTTTTAGCCAAAAGACTCTACCAAAATTTGCTTATCTCCTCATTTTGCCAAATAATTTTGAACGGCACCCATATCTCAAATAAACTTGAATTTTTACTATATTAAGCCGAAAGAATCGAAATGATGGTTTTTAGTTGCCTTTAGCAAGGATAAGCTTCTCTTTACGAATGGATGACATGATGAGAATGTTGGGTTACTTAGGTAACACATGTGGATCATGTGTGCCCCTCTCCGTCTCATTTTAAAATTTTAATGTCCAATTTAGAGTCTGAGACGCATCAATACAATTCTCTTCGTTTCACAAAAAAATAATAATAATAAAATAAAATAAAATCTCTTCGGTGTCAATTCAGCCACAAAAATAGAAAAGTGTGAAAATAGCTTAGGGCTAAATTTTATTTTCCCTAAATAAGAAGTAATTTCACTATTTTGTAAGTTGGTGGTAATCAAGAAAGAGTGCAACTATGGTCTAATACTATAGGTTTTTTTTTTTTTTTTTTTTTTTGAGAAGAGTCTAATACTATATAGGTTTTTCTTTTTTTTTTTGTTTTTTTTGCTTGAGGAAAGTCTAATACTACCATATAGGTAGTTGCAGAAAGCAACAGCTAAAACTTTTGGTAAATATAATCTATTTTTGCTTGCCTTTCACTCTCATAATTGGCCTTCACGTGCCACGTTAACTCTTTCCCAATCCTTAAAATCACAAAAACCAAACCAAGCAAGTGACCAGCCAACCAGTGAACAAACCAAACACTATACTAGCTCTATCTCTCTCTCCTTCGTTTTCTCTTACCCACCATGAAAAGAAGACGAAAAAGAACCCAAACTCAAACCCATCTTTGCTAAAATCTACAGAACCAAAACAAACCCTATCAGATTCAGAATTCCTAAGCTCAAATCTTTGAAGCAAACCCCAGAAACAGAAAGAAAGAAAAAGAAGAAATGTGTTATGTGGGTAAAGCTACAAAGATCTTCATCTTCATAGTGACAGTGCTGGTGGTTCTTGGACTTGTATTAGGACTTGGGCTTCTCCGCCATGGCCTTCAGAAGACCCACAAATGCTTCGGCGACTCCTGCCAATCTTCTTCTTCCTTTTCTTCTCCTCCTACTCCGGTGGTCTTCCCCAACCCTGGTTTCGGCCCACCTAATCCAAATCCAAATCCAAGCCCTGACCCCAGCTCCAACCAGCCCAGCCCACCTAACCCCAACCCCAACCCAAGTCTAAGCCCACCTCCACCTAACTCCAACCCAATCCTAAGCCCACCTCCAACTAACCCAAATCCAAGTACACCTCCGCCGCCAACTATGGTGGTTCCGCCGCCAATGAATCAGCCTAGTCCGGTGCCGATCACACCTGGCCCTGCGCATGCCTAGCAGCATTGTTCATTTAGTAAGAATCCTAGAAATTTCTTATGCCATTGTTTTTTTTTTTTTTTTTTTTTTTTTTTTTAGCTATTTCATTTTAAAATTATTCATAAGTCTTAGATGAGGTTGTTGTATAGGACAATGTGGGTTAATTTTGGTGGTTGCTTCTGGTTCTGGTTTTTGTAATGGTGGATTTTTTTTTTTTTTTTTTTCCTGGGTATGGACTATTGAGTTGAACCATTTTTCTGTTACTTGGTAGAATATTTGGTTACAATAAGTGAATTTACAGAGTTATCACTGACAACTGTTGCTGTTTACAGTAATGACCTTGTACTGTTAACTTTCGATGTTGGTTGTCACAGTAAGTTGACTAGGATGTCTGGTTGTCTACTTTGAAGTGAGACTTGCTGATGCGAGTAATTAGTGCAAATAAGTAACATCCACTACTGTCAAAACTTGGCAATTTCATTTTCAACAATGGCCGAAGCAGCAATTTTAAATTTTAAAACAAATTTGGCAATGCAGATGCTTCCCATTTTTCTTTTGACCCAACAATGGCTGAGGCAGCATTTTTCAATACTCTGGCGTTTCCCATTTTTCTTTTGATCCCAAAAAAGAAAAAAGAAAAAGAAAAAAAAAGGGTACTCATTTTCAATGCAATTGTCAATGTCATGGCTGATTGATAATTGATTGAATTCCAGGACTTACATTTTTTTTCTTTTTAAGGTGGTTATTCCAGGTGTTTCATATTCTTTGCTATTTCGGCGTTTGGTTGAATGTAAAATATTTTTCGAGTGTAAAATATTTTCAGGTGTAAAATATTTTCGGAAAAGAAAAATATTTTCAAGTGTTTGGCTGCATTATGAAAATTGTTCTATAAAATATTTTTATGTGTTTGGTTGCATTCTGAAAATGTTATTTTTCTACTAGTTTCTCACATTTTCTTACCCATTTTCTCAGCTACCAAACAAATTTTATAATAGAAAATTTCAATATATAAACTTAAAACAAACAAAAATCAAAACGAAACCAAACAAAAATCAGAACAAAACATTTCCACAATTCAAAAACTCGGTCAAACGGAGAGAAGGAAGAAGAGAGAGTGATCGACAAGTGAGGGAAAGGGAGAGGTAGATCGAGAAAGAGAGAGATCGGGCATGGGTGGGTCATGGGTGCGATCTCGCTGGTGCGGGGGTTCGATCTCGCTAGTGCTTCAGGCGGCGCAAGATCGAGTGGGTGTGGGTTTGCCGAAATGGGGATTGGGTTATGTTTCTCTGGGTAGCTTGGATGTGGATCGGAGCTCATGGTGGGGTTGCCGGTGCTGGGGTGCGACGAGCCAGTGCTAGTGTGTGATCTCAGTGGTACTTCAAGTGGCACAAGCTCGCCGGTGCTGGTGTGCGATCTCTCTTCCTTGCTGTTTCTCTCTCTCTTCTGTTTTCCTGGGGCGGAATTGATTTGAAGGTAAAATACAAATGGAAACGGTTTTACAGGGTCAGAGGGCATATTTTACAGTCAATAGAAATGATTTTCCGTTTGACCCAATTTTCCTTACGCACCCAAACACCCTCAAGGGTGTAAAACGTTTTCCTGATTTCCTTTACCACCGAAACAAATGCAGCCAAAATGAATTTGTTTTTCCTTGACCTTTTGTTAAACAAACGGGCCCAACCCAAGAGCTATCTTGTGCTATAGCCTAGGTGTCTTCCACAGGAATGCTACCTGTCTGTAGTGGCATTGGGATTGTCTTGAAGTGATAAAAATGGCAGTTTACCCCTTTTTTTTATTTTTTTATTTTTATTATTTTTAGGTTCAAGAGTTACTATTTAGAATTTACTGCCTTTTACTTGCTCCCTTGCCGGCACTTTTAGAGCTTGTTTGATTTAAAGTAGTTTTGGGTGATATCACTTAAAACTCATAATTGAGTTATCAAAAAACGTGGAACCCACAAATTTTTTTTGTTTGGCTTGATTTTCACATTGTGTTTCCATCACTCAAAACTCAAAATTTTTTAGTTAAGAGTGATGGAAACAGGAAATACAAAACTGGTGTTTTCAAAAATTGAGATACAAAACTTAGTGGCACTAAGGTAAATATTAGGACTTTGTGGTGCCTATAAGCTTTTGTGTTGTCTTGTCCGTTCAAAGCTGTTTGGTATTACCGTTGCAAACAACCATAGCATCACCACAACAAACCCAGCGCCGCCATAGCAACACCACAACAAAACACTACCGAAACACAAACCTAGCCCCACCCAGTGCTGCCACAGCACCACCACAACAAAACACCCCCGAAACACAAACCTTGCCCCATCCAGTGCCGCCACAGCACCACCACAACAAAACACCACCAAAACACAAACCCAGCCCCACCCAGTGCCACCACAGCAACCCACTGCAACAAAACACCAACTGAAACCCAAAAACCCAATCTCAAACCCAATCTCCACCATGACTTAAACTAGATCTCCACCGTAAAACCCAGCCAACACCCAAATGACCACCACTGAAACCCACCATCACCAATCCAAACCTAGCAACCACTGAAACAACCCACCACTTTAAACCCAATAACCACCGATTCAAACCAACCAAAAACAACTAAGAAAGAAACAGAGAAGAGAGAAAAAAAAAAATCAAATATAGATAGAAGAGGGGAGAGACAGAGAAAGTTGAGAAAGAAATGGAGAAGAGTGGGAAAAAAAAAATCAAATATAAAGTGAAGAGGGGAGAGATAGAGAAAGAGAGATAGACAAAAAAAAAATTTGATAGAAAAGAGGGAGAGTCAGAGAAATGAAAGGTGAGAGGATGCCATGGTGGGAGAAGTAAAGGAGAAAGATTTTTTGTTAATGAGACGTGGGTAGCAACAATAACAACACTGGGTAGTGTCAGTGGGTGGGGTCCACGGTTTTAGCAAAAAGTTGTAGAGTTATGTAATTGAGTTATGAGTCCAAACAGGTGTTTTGCAATTTTTGAGTGAATGTGAGGTTTGAGTAGGGAGTTCTGAGTTTTGGGTTTAAGTTATAAGTTTTAAAAACTGAGCTATCTCTAAACCAAATGGGCCCTTAGTCATCCCATTAGTTGTTTCTCTGACTTGATCAGGTAGTAAGTTGGGCTATAAACGAATATAGCTAGATTTAATCCAGTATTAATAATTTAGAATTAATTTATCTAATTTTATTTTCTAAACAAGTTGAGCTCAATCTCATAATAACTCTTCAGCCAAATTTTTTTTTTTTTTTTAAAAGGCGCTCATAACAAGTTAGGGCCGTGATTGGAGATTTTTAGTATTGTTGTTTAAAATGATGTGAAAATTGTGATTTAAAAAATGTTGTAAAAACAAGTGTTTGCAGTATTCATAAAGCAAAAAATGTGTTTGATACTATATTTCAAATAATATATTTCAATGAGTGAAAAAACATAACTGTGTGTGTGTGTGTCTTTTTTTTTTTTTTTTTTTTTTTTTTTTTAAAGTTGACAAGTGAGTGCCATGTTGGAATTGAAGAAGGAAACTGTATGTGTTGTCTAAAAAAATGGGCCATATGTTTTTCAAAATATTTACAAAAATGTCATTAAACAACATTGTTTAAAATATGGAAACTAGTAAGAAGAGTTTTCCAAATTCAGTGTTTAAACACCCTAAAATGAACAACGTAACTTAAATACTTATAAAAACGCCTGTAAGGACCAAAAAATTTGTAGCCCAAGCCCACCTAGAGTAGTGGGTCGTGCCTTTCAACCTTGGCCCAAATCAATAGAATTTGTAAGAAGAGGGAACGAACAATAACAGAGGGCTTTGCCCGAGGACAGCAGCTAGGAAAAATAAAGTTTATATTAAGAAACAAATGGCTATATAGCTCTTTACAAGTTCTCCCAAGGAGACTAAATCTATATAAAAAGTAATACTATTCACTCTCTTTGTTCAATGTTCTTCCCTTTTTTTTTTTTCGATTCCTCTTCTAGTGCTCCCTCCTTTTCTTATATACCTCTACCTCTATCACATCTCCACTATCTATTTCTACCTAACCTCCCTCCTTTTTTGACACTTGTTTCCTTTCACCTCTGAAGAAGATGGTGGAAGGAGTCTGCTTAGCTGTAACTTACACTGTTCAGGTCACTTCTTCATTAATGCAGCTGATAAAGCTGTTGTCTATCATTTAATGCGGACGCAACAGGCTACACTAGACCAGAAGCTTCCCTACTGCCCACTGACTTCCACTCTCTTCAGATTCTAACTCCCATTTAGAATACCACAGAGTACCATGGTTCATTTCTTCTCTTCACCGAGCGGCTTCCTTCCTCGGGCCCACGGCTTGCTGCGTCCCCACACCAATACTACAACCCTTCAACTTCATCCTCGGTCTGTGTTGGGACCCTTCAACTTCATCCTCGGTCTGTGTTGAGACTTTTCAATTTCATCCTCGGTCCTCGGGCCCCCACAACACTCTTACCAAACAAGTCATTTTTTTTTTTAAAACCACAATTTTCAGTGTTTAAACACTGGAAACTGTAGTTTAGAAACTGTAGTTTAGAATCACGTAGCAATCAATATTATTCAAACAACATTACTCAAATTCCTCTACCAACTCAATTACTATGTATGTTCAAATTAGGGCGGCAAAAATTTGCTACCCCAAAGAGTTGACAAGGCAATAACAGGTTCTGCTCATTTTGCATAATATATGTATGTGTGTATATATATATGTATGTATGTATGTAAATTATTATTTTTTATGTTGTACATATTCTATTACTACTCTCAAACCACTTGTTTTATCTTCTTTTTAGTATTCTCACAAATACCCCCAACCCAATCCAGCCTCTGTCGGTCCAACTCTTGCCCCATTGCTATCCTAGTTCAAACTTTGTTTACTTTCTTATTAAACAAACTCAAACTTTTCAAGAGCTTGTTGATTAACTTTATTCCTTCTCCATACAAGAAATACCAAAAAGTCCACAACTGAGATTTTTTTACCCCTTATGTTAATAGTTTAAAAAATAAATTTGAGCTAAAATTATGTTATTTCAATTAGTTATATAGAATTTTTTTCGAACGTATAAAATAAGATTCACAAAATTTGTATTATAAGATATTGTATAGAACTACATAGGTAATATTTATATTATTAATAAAACACAAATAGTCAATTGATATGTTATGAATTTATTTACAAATTTACACAATTTAATCTCAAGTCTATATAAGTATATTTATGTTATAAATTTAATATTGTATATGCTTAAATTGACCCTCATACTCATGGGTTTGTTTATGAATATATTATTATATTTGACTTTCACTCAATTAATAATTGAGTATAATTTGGGTTTGAGTTTAGCTCTCTTGTTCAATAAATGAACATAAACAATCTTTTTCTTGAGCCAAACTTGTTGAAAATAGCTTGATTCCATTTATACCTCTAACAATTGGGTTATTTTTATTTCTTGTTTTTATGTAGTTCTCTCAAACCTTTTGCTACGTGACAATTGAGAAAAATATAAATCTAGCAAGAAAAATAAATAAAAAAATTAAAAAAAAAAAAGAAAGAAAGAAGAAGAAGTAAACTCATCCTATTAATAGATAGAGCCCAAGAATATATAGGGTTTGTTTGGTTAACAATTTGTTTTTAGAGAGAATTTCAACCTATGGCATCCACTCTTAATGATAGCTCTTTATCTTCAAACCAAGACAGCAATTAGTTTTTGGTGTAGGCGGGGATTGAACGCCAAATCTCTTATTCAACCATCAGAAACTTTACCAATTGAACTAACTGGAACCCGCTTTTGGCTAACAATTTCAACATATTTGTTTTATAGTGTTTTCCCACCCAAAAAAAAAAAAAGGTAAACTCATCCTATTATTAAAATCATTCAAATCTTATTTTGAGAATTAATTCTAAAAATTGGTTTTCTAGTGTTTTCCCACTCCAAAAAAGTGATGGAATTCGTTTGGCAATGTGTTTCAATTCCTACTCCACGCCCCCAAACCCCAACCCCCCCCCCCCCCCCCAAAAAAAAAAACCCAATCACAGCTAGCAAGTAGCAACACCTAAACCCACCACTATTGTAACCACCGACCCAAATCAAATAAAAACCAATTACACGTCAACCACACACAAGTCGTTGCACTACTATCATGAACACATCAAAACAAGAAAAAAAAGAAATACTTTAAATAACAATTATCAAACCAAAATCATTTATGACATAGAACACAAAGCGTAATAAGGGTTAGACATAAGCGTGATCCATGGCTACTACTACCGGGGCTTGTGATTGTTGTTGGTCACAATAGTCTAATTGAATCTTATCCCACACTGATTCACTAGCCAAGGGTTAGAATCTAGTTCCCATGATTCTTGCTAAGACTTTTCCAAGGGTTGGATGCTTCATCCAAGAAAGAAATTAACTCACTTGTTTCATGGTAGTTCACTATTGCTCTTCGTATGGCTACTTGATCATCTATCTTTGCTTCCAAGACCTAGCATGTTTGAACACTGCAATAGAGATAAGAGTCCACCAGGATTATTATTATTATTATTATTTTTTTTTTTTAATTTTAGAAAAGCCTCTTTAAAATTTAATTATTGAAATTATGAACTTCAATTGACCTTTAATTGAGTTACAACATCAATTAACAACATATTGAAGAAAAAATCAAAGTTTTCTACTCCCAAAAAAATTAATAGATTTTGATGCACTGTCAACAGGATCCTAAGACTTAAGGGTTAAGGACTCACGTTCATATTTAACTTCAATTAAATCCTCTTCAACAACTCCATATTTCCCCCTTTAGCCACTTCAACAACTTCTTGCAAAACATTATCATGGTCTTCGATCTTGACTTGTGGCAAGATTTCATGAAGTTCAACGTTTTCAATATTTTCTTCTTCAAAAATTGGCTCTGGCATTTTTTGAACTCTAAACCTAGCTCTTCATGAAATTCTTGTTATTACCGTATAATTTTGACTTGTACAAAACAAGTTTTTATCAAAATCACAGGGGAAGAAAATGTTTACCATCATCTTCTTCATTCTTAACCATGAGGAAATTTTAAGTTTGACTCTTTGCATTCATTAATATTGTACATCATTTCACCAACCTTTTGCATCACTCTCGAGTTTCTTTGATACAAGAAGCACCTTGAAATCTTCAAGAATCTTTAAATGAGAATTTGAAATTAATGACCACCCAAATTTGTGGCTTGAGTCACAAGTCTTGGGGGAAATCTTTGAGAAAGAGATAAACATTTTTGTTAAGACCACCTAAAAGATGTTTTCAATTTTGGTGTTTGGATTGTGATTTTGAGAACAAAATTTTGAAGTTGTGTTTTTCAAAAACCTTTCAAAACAAGATTTTTTTTTTAGTGGGACTTGCTACCTTTTGTTTTGAAAGCATAAAACTTGTTTTTAAAATGGACAACCCAGTAGGCTTGCTTCAAAATCTAAAATTTCAATGCAAAAGATTTTTCCTTTTAGGTTTGACCAAAACTACTCAACTTGTTTCATTGCGTAGTTGAGTCTTGAGACACTTATATTGACTTCGTTGAAATTGTAATTATTATGGCTACTTTGAATTACTTCATTCGAGATTATGTGAAAATTTTAAAAATCTTGGTATTAGTAAAGCTTTTATTTAAAGCACAAGAGAATCATATGGAACACAAAACCAACACGTAATTATATTAGAACATGTGTCATATTTGTGTTGTTCTCCATAAAGCTCTAGAGACAAGCCAAATCCTAATGGTATTAGTGTTTCTGTTTTCATTTTTGTTTTTGTTTTTTTTACTCTATTTTAATTTTTTTTACTGCATTTGAGAATAAATCCCGCTGGTATTGAATTTATTCTCATTTAACCAAATAAAAAAAAAAGAATCTATTCTTAAAAAAGAAAAAAAAAATTTGTTTAGTCTGCTCTCTAGGGATAGTTGAAGAATTTAAATTACGATCGCATATCCAATCATTCCTAAAGAACGTGGACAGCATTTCCCCGGAGAAGTAAATGATTTGATGGAAAATGAATCATTGCTTGTAACATGAGTGGAAATTATAAGGTGAATGATAATTTTGTAATTTGAATGGAGTAGGTGTCCTACAAGGTCAAAAGGTATCTGAAAATGAAAGGACGAGAATCCAAGACAGACAGTATTGCCTTCTTTCTTTCTTTTTCTATTGTTTTTGCTGAATTAGTATTGTCTTCTTTCAGAGTTCGGACAAGGAAAGTTCTACTGTGACTCAAGGTGTCCTGGTTTTTATCAACATCCCCTAGCTAGTCACACCTCACAACTCACAACTCATAGGTCAGTACTGGGAATCTGCAAATGACAGTTTCCAGGGTGTTCATGCATATACAAAAAGGCCTATATCATTTTAAAAAGACAGTAAATGACGAAACACAGCTTACATATTATGCCATGCCACCAATACCATAGTCAGTGCCTTCAAAAAGTTACTGTGCCTCATTTGTTGCGCATGCTGGCTTTGTTTTATGCATATGTATTTGCTTATTGTTTATTCCGCCTAGTCTGCCGCATTTCCCAATATTTAATAACGTTTAACATTTTCCCATTAAAAAAATTGCAGATAGGAACTCTTGAGAGATTGATAGAGAAACAGAAATGTGTGAAAGAAACAAGTTTGTGCTGCTGGAAAGTTTATCCATCATTTTTTTTTAATCTTCACATTTTGACAAGTTTGATAAAATTAATCAAATGATTGAATAATGTATCATGGGTACAAGAATAAACCGTCTTTAATTTGAATAGGGACAGGCTCCCCTCCCGTTCAAACTTCTCCAATTTTCTCCATTTTTTATCCGGATGGAGGACATATGGCACTTAAAACATCTGAAGGTTAAAAATATGCAAATCGTTAATTACTCCCATTTAACCCACTCTTTCAACAACCTCTGTTCACAAACCATCATTGGGACCCACTTCTATGCGGGCTTTGAGAAGAAGAGGAGATGAAACAGTGTAAGAAAGAAAAGAAACTTACCCATATATACTAGATTTCAATTTCCATTTTTTATAAAAGTTTCAAGATTTCAATTTCATTTCTTTTCTTACGCTTTCTTAGAGACCAAAAAGTGAAAAATGGTGATGAGAAAAGAGTGAAATTTGGAAATCACCAGGTGGGCTTTATGAGGAGATGAAGATCTGAGAGAAGTAACGAGAGATTGTCAAAAATATTCGAAACTTCTAAGTTTTAATGTTAGAACTTTCCCCTTGAATCTAATGTATTTTTGATTCGTTTGCCAAGGGTGTTAGTGGGTGGCTTCTCCGACATCATTCTGACAGCTCCTTGCCGTCCGTTTGCCAAGAATGTTGGTGTTTGGAAGGTGGGTTTGTGAATGGAGAATGCTGAAAGAGATAGACAAGATGAGAGTAAACAAGGTTTGATGTGGCATTTTTTTGACGTTTTGATGTTTTAAGTGCTACGTGTCCTCCATTCGGATAAAAAAAATGAGAAAATTGGAGAAATTTGAACGGGAGGGGAGCCTGTCCCATTTGAATATTATTTTCACTTTAGTAAGATTTAGGTACAGTACTTAAATACTGTTCTTTAGATTCTCTTTTTAAGATTTTATCATGTGGATTTTTTCTCATGGGATGATGAAAGTATATTTTTTAATTAAGTAGTCACATAGTTGAATATTAAGAGTGAAACTTAAGGAACAACACATAAGGTACTGTATCTAAGTTTTGTCATTTTCACTTTACTTCTTTATCAAGACAAGTCTAACACCCATAAAAAAAAAAAAAAAAAAAAAAAAAAAAAAAAAAAAAAAGAAAAAGAAAAAAAAAAGAAAAAAAAAAAAAAAAAGTGTTAGAAAAATGGTTAAATGTTCAAAACCATTATTCCTAATGGCTTAAGATTTTAGACAAAAATAGAAATTTATAGACCTTAACTAGTTCTATCATCTTTTTGCCCATCTAGAAGTTCTAGCCTATTTGAATTTCTCGTGATAATATACAGGCTCTTTCCAATTATTTTGGCAATATATTTTGATCAATGGTTTGGGGTGCAAATCTTTTATACCGTTTTTTATATTTTACTTTGTATATTTATTCCGCCTAGCCTGTTGCATCTGAGTGTCCGAAACAAACCCAAGGCTAATATTCAATAATGTTAACATTTTCCCATTAAAAATTAGGCAGACAGTAACTCTTTGAGAGATTGGTAGACCAGCCGAAGTGGGTGAAAGAAAGTAGTTTGTGTTGTAGTAAAGTTTACCTATCAGTTTTTTCATCTTCACACTTTGATAAGTTTGATAAAAAATTTTAGGGTGCGTTTGTTTCACCTGAAAAGCATTTCAGGAAATCATTTTACACCCTACCGTGTGTTTAGTTGTACATGAAAAAATTGGTCAAACGGAAAATCATTTCTGTTGACTGTAAAATGTGACTGGCTAAAGTGTAAAATAGATTACAGATCTATTTTACCTTTAAACCATTTCCAGAAAAAAAAAAAAAAAAAAAAAAAAAAAAAAAAAAAAAAGCATCGAACCAAGAGAGAGAGAGAGAGAGAGAGAGGCCGGTCACCTGAACTTGAGATCGACGACACCGCCCTCTGGGCCGTGCCTCTCCCTCATCACTGATCGCCAGCCATCACTGATCCACCCCTCCCTCATCACTGATTGCCAGCCATCACCGATCCACAAACACCCAAGACCCATCTCTCCGATCGCCAGCCATGCCCGACGAGACAGGTTGAGCTCCGATCTTGACAACCAACCGCAGGCCATGCACCATCGTCACCACCCAAGACCGATCTCGTCGTTGTCGCTAAAGACCTCGTCGCTGCTGAAGACCGATCTCTCTTTCCCTCAATCTCTCAATCTTTCTCTCTTTGATCTCTGTTTTTTTTTTTTTTTTTTTTTTTTTTTTTTTTTGTGGTGGTGGTGTGGGTGGTGGTTTTTGTATTGTGTGGTGGTGGGTTTTGTGTGGATAGTGGTGGATTTTCTGTGGGTGCTAGTGTGTGGGTGGTGGTGGATTTTCTATGGATGGTGATGGATTTTCTGATATAAAATTTGTTTGGAAGCTGAGAAAATGTGAAAAATTTGTAGGAAAATAGCATTTACAGAATGTTACCAAACACTGGAAATCGTTTTTCGAAATATTGTCCATTGCACACCGAAACACCTGGATTTTAATTTCCTTACAGGAATTCATTTTCCCCTACATTCATTTTACACTCAAAATTTGATTTATATCGAACCAAACGCAGTCTTAAATTTTAAGAACAAGCTATAATGTATCATGGTACGAGAATAAATAGTCTTTAATTTGAATCTGATGTGAAAAGACGTGTTAGAAAATAAGTGTAAGTACTTTCAGGTTTTGTCTTTTTTTTTTTTTTAGTTAAAAGGCATTCAATTCAAATTAACAAAAGAAGAGTTAAACAGTTACAGATGCTGTACTGGCAGAAGTAAGCCTAGCATAATACAAGCCATTATTATCCTTAGCAACTAAAGTCTCAAGTTTAGCAGTAAAAGGAAATTCAAAAACAGCAAAATCTTCCTTCATTGCACTGCCCCATTTTGCCAGCCAATCCGCGCATTTGTTGGCTTCTCTAAACACAGGTTTTGTCTTTTAATCAAACAAAACTAGGCTATTATCATTGTTGAGGAGGGAGAAAAGAATAACGTAAATGGTTTAATTGATTCGACCTGAGCTTTGAATTCGATTCAGCTCTGTGTGTGTGTGTGTTGTGTTGCATTTTGTAGAGTTTCTACTTAATAGAAATTTGAGAGAGAGAGAGAGAACCTTTGGTATTGATTCACTTAATGAACCTGCAGGCTGGAGACTTGTTTTGGGCTGTAGTTAATGAAGAGTAAATAATTACGGGTAGAGCCATGATAAGAATCTTTTCAATAGATGTAAATAAGTTTTTTTCATCAATATAGTTATACTTTTTTTTTTTATAAGAAACTGAAAACTTTATTCAAAATAGTCAAGAAAGAACATCATGTGGAAGAGCTTGCTCAAGAAAGTAAGGATTCTCTTCCATCCATACAATAAAATCATCTATGCCTCCCGCATACTTAGCTAATAAATGGGCTGGTCTATTGCCCTTTCTTTTTACATGAGAAAATTCAAGCCGCCTAAAGACCTTACATAAATCCCGCATCCCATCCACAATCGAAGTTACTAATGAAGGTGGTAAGGAAACTTCACAAAGAGCATTGTAAATGACCAATGAATCACCCTCCAAAATAACATCTTGGATACCAATGTCCCTCGCAAGGAGCAACCCAGCTTCAAACGCTTTGGCCTCTGTCTCCAACGCACCCAACAGATCCAAAACCTTCTTACTCATCGCTGCCTCTACTCGTCCTCTATCATCCCTAATTATAACACCCAAGCCCACTGCCTTCTGAGATGCAAACACATCCCCATCCACATTGATCTTAAACCAATTTGCCTGAGGAGGAAGCCAAGACCCAGTCCTCTCCACTACTACTGGTGCAGACCTCCCACACTCATTTGCTGCCCAGTACTCCTCCAAATATTGCGTCGCCCACCTCACCACATCCTTGCCGGCCTTCCTTACACCACTGAGTCTAACCTCATTCTGATGAAACCACAATGCCCAAGCTATGGTAACCATCCTAGCCACCTTATCCTCTTCAACCCGATCTAGAATAACCATTTTCCACAGCAGGTCCATGAAAGAACAACAGTCAAACCGATCCACCAAGCCCACCAGCTTTGAACATGACCACGCCTCTTGAGCCTTGACACAGCCCCATAACACGTGACCTGTAGACTCAGCCATCAACCCACATGCATCACAAGTGTCATCTAGCACCACTTTTCGTCAAGCAAGATTGACCTTTGTAGGAAGAGCCTCACGGCAAGCCCTCCATACAAAATGACGTGTCTTTTGTGGAACTGGTAAACTCCAAACTTTCTTCCAAAACCTTCTAACCAGACCTGCATCCGAACTAGCACCTCTTCCTATGGCTTAGGAGATGGACACAGCCAAAGAATAAGCGCTTCGAACACTAAATTGGCCATTAGGGGACAAAGCCCAGATCAGTTTGTCCTCAGGCAGTCTAGAACTTAATCGAATGCTCTTTATCAATTCAACTTCATGAGGCAAAAACAAAACATCAATGACAGAGACTTTCCAACTAGCACTTGATGAATCAATGAGGCCACTAACCCGAGTGTTCCCATTCAAAAACAAATTAGGAGACACCACCTTATACGTGGAAGATAAAGGCAACCATTTATCCTCCCATACTCGGATTCGCTCTCCATTCCCTACCCTCCACCTCATACCCTCCTTAACTATATTTTGCGCAGCTATAATACTTCGCCAAGTATAAGAAGGATTACAGCCAATTTTTGCTTCAAAAAAGTCACAACGTGGGAAATATTTAGCCTTTAAAACCTTGTACATCAGAGAGTTTTGATCCGTTTGGAGTCTCCATTCTTGCTTAGCAAGAAGAGCCAAATATAATTGTTACAGCTTTTTGAACCCCATACCACCATTGGCCTTCAGTTCACACATCTTCTCCCAACTAAGCCAAGCTATCTTTTTCTCATTCTTCCTTTGTCCCCACCAAAAGTTACGAATCATAGTTGTCAGATCCTCACAAAGGGCATCCGGTATTTTAAAGCAACTCATGGTGTATGTAGGGATAGCCTGAGCCACTGCCTTAATAAGAATCTCCTTACCCGCCTTTGATAAAAAATTTTCCTTCCAACCCTCCAATTTCTTCCCCACCTTATCCTTTATGGCATTAAATGTACTCCTTTTGTTCCTACCCACAAGAGACGGTAGACCAAGATACTTCTCATGTTGTTTAATAACTTGGGCACCAAACCTTTGCTTTATCTCCTCTTGGACTTCATGTGATGTATTGCTACTAAAGAACAAAGACGTCTTGGCTCTATTTAATTGTTGACCCGAAGCCCTTTCATAAACTTCCAATATTCTTTGCAAGGCTTCACAATTATCTAGAGTAGCCTTACAAAATATCAGACTATCATCTGCAAAAAATAGATGAGAAAGCTTTGGACCACCACGAGAAACAACAAGACCCTCCAAAGAGCCATTCTCCACTGAAGATTTTATGAGAGCTGAAAGACCTTCTGCACATAACAAGAAAAGATAAGGTGATAGGGGGTCACCTTGTTGGATACCCCTAGAAGGAATAATACGGCCTCTAGGATGCCCATTAATATTAATGGCATAAGAAACAGTGGACACACATTGCATAATTAACCTTCTCCAATGTTCCACAAAACCCAATTTCTCCATAATTTTATCAAGGCAAGTCCATTCCACCCGATCATAGACCTTTCTCATATCGAGTTTAAGCGCCATTTCCCCTATCTTTCCTCCCTTTTTCTGACTAATGTGATGCATAGTTTCAAAAGCAACTATCACATTATCAGTGATTAACCTTCCATGCACAAAAGCACTTTGGGTATCACTAATAATAGATGGCAAAATCTTCTTCAGTCTATTAGCAATAGCCTTAGAAGCCATTTTGTAAACCACATTACATAGGCTAATAGGCCTATAATCAGTAACCATTTTTGGTTCTTTAACTTGTGGGATAAGCACAATACTAGTATCATTGAAATTAGGAGGAAAAATACCAAAATTAAGGAAATTGAGTACCGTATTAGTGACCACCTCACCACTAGTCGACCAAAAGTGCTGAAAGAAAAGAGGTGGCATCCTGTCCTGACCAGGGCCCTTTAGAGGGTACATTTGCTTTAATGCCAATCTGAGTTCCTCTCCAGTAAAAGGCTTGAGCAACATTTTATTCACAGAGGGAGTAACCTTCGGCTGTATAGCTTGGAGAAGCTTTGAAAAGTCTGATGGGCTACTAGAAGTGAAAAATTATTGTAATACTCCACCACCACCTCCTCAATCTTACCCTCATCCTCTTGCCAAACGCCATCAGCATCCATTAGCCCTTCTATCAAATTCTTCCTTTGCCTTGATGAAGCTTTAGCATGAAAGAAACTTGTGTTACGATCCCCACCTTGAAACCAATTTAGCCTAGCTCGTTGTCTCCACATTGTATCCTCCTTTTCTAGCCGACAATTCAATTCATCTCTTGTAAATTTTAATGCTTGAATCAACTCCGGATTTGAAGGTTGAGATTCCAGCCACTCAAGTCTTCGTTGCAAGTCTGATATGTTTCTTCCAACATGACCGAAAACATCTTTGTTCCATGCCTCCAATCTATCACAGCAAATCTTCAAACAACTATTCAGCTCCCAACCCGAAGATGCAATTACACCTTCCTCTCATGCAGACCGCACCACTTCCTCACAACTGGATTCCTTCAGCCACATAGATTCAAACTTAAAACTTCGCTTCACCCTCTTACATTTGGAACCAGCCACCATACGAAGGAGTAACATTGAATGATCAGAAGCCAAAGTAGATTGATGGTATAGTTTAGCAGCTGGAAATAATTCCAACCACACCGCCGTAGCCAAAGCACGATCCAATCGTTCCCGAATTTGAGTACCATCTGCCTTTTGATAAATCCAAGTAAACCTGGGCCCTACAAAACCAATATCTTTTAGATCACAAAAATTAATAACATCAATAAAATTACCCATCTGTTGTCGAGGTCGCCCACCCCCTCCTTCTTTTTCAGATAAGCTAGTTAGCTCATTAAAATCCCCAATAACTAGCCATGGAAGGGCTGCCACCCCCTTCAAATGTTTTAACTTCGCCCAAGACTCAAGTCGCCTAGTTGTTTCAGGATTGCCATAGAAGCCAGTCAAATGCCATCTACCCAACCCCCGACCATCAGAAACTAACACATCAATGTGATTCAAAGAAAATGTTAAGAGCTCAATTTTTATTTCATCTTTCCACAATAAAGCTAAGCCCCCACTCCTTCCATTGCTTGGCACTACCCAACTTTTTTTCATATTACACTCGTTCTTAACCTTCTCCATCCATTCCTCACTGGACTTTGTCTTCATCAAGAAGACAATAATGGGATCTTCCTTCTTAATAGCCTTTTCCAAGGCTTTAACTGTCTGGAGGTTCCCAAGCCCCTGGTAGTTCCAACTGAGAAGACTCATAGCTCCCGGCGGGGTTGCTCAGCAACCTCCGCCGATGTTGAATTCAATGCCATTGAAGCACTTAGATTACTAGACACCTCATCTATTTTCAAACGTTTTTCCCCACCCTCCTCTGTATCAACATGCATGTAACTAGCACCTCCTTTTCTCTTTTACCCACTTTCCACACTAGTATCAATCTCATTACTAGAACTAGTCGTGCTGCCCCCAACTTTCTGCCCTCTCCCTCGGCCTGAAGTCTTTAAACCAACCCTTACATGTTCACCCTTTTTACTTCGTGGTCTACCTTGAGTGCGACGCATGCCTTTTAAATTATTATTCAAAGAACTCAGCCCCTGACTACCACATTCAGTCACACCTGTTGAACCCCCATCCAAATTATTGTCTCTCACTGCATGACTCTTAGTGCATGGAATACCCAATACCGAATTACCCAAAACCTCCAACTCCTGTGACTCCAAGTTCGGCCCTTCATTCCTTTCAGCAGCATCCCCACCTAACACTAGACTCTCCTCCTAAACCAGCAACGTATGGGGATTAACTTCCGTAGGGGTTGAGCTCTTAATGCCAAATTGGATTGCTTCATCAATATCGCGTATAGCCTCCTCAAAGTCCTAGGCACCGATCAAAGCACCCTTCCCCGTCGTGACCAGCAACTCACCTTCATTCCCCAGCTCTTGTCCGTATAGTTCAGCCTCCATTGCACTCCCACCTTCTTGATCACAGTCCGGAACCAGCCCTGCACCCACCGCCTCTGTTGCACCCTGAAACAACCTCGTTTGATCCCTTACTGCAACGTCTTGGCCAACCTGCCTTGCGTTAGTTGAAGGCTTACGTGTTACCTCATAGCCTTTCACCTCCACAATGGATTTCCTGGCCGGGTTGAATTGCGGAGCTCGTAACCATGGACCAAATTGCTGCTCACTCAACTGTAAAGATCCTTTACTACTAAGCCATAAAATACAATCTTTATCATCATGCGAAACTTGGCCGCACCAGTAACAAATATTCGGCAAACGTTCATACATAAAAGCCACCCAATCATTCCCCTGTCCATCCCAAGAGATCTTCCTCCCTCTGCATAAGGGTTTTGTAATATCCACCTCCACGCGAATACGCATAAAATTACCTCCTCGCATCTCCCCCACATCCTTAGATTTAACAACAGTCCCAATTGTTTCACCAATGCTCATGGCTGCCTCCACCGTTAAAAGCGCAAACGAAAGGTTGTGGAGTTGAACCCAAAAAGTCGTCTTCTCAAACCGAAGATTTTGGATTGGCACTGTCCCATCATACCTTAGAAAAGCCACGAGATGGCGATCAAAAGCCCACGGCTCGCCTTGGAGAACCTTCTCCACATCAACTTCCAATTCAAACGCAATTAATGCAATATTATTACCCCCGTCACTCACCTCAAAACTACCTCGAGTACGCCATATCGGATGGAAGGTTCTTGCTACTGCTTCAATGTTGATGGATCTCCTTGTGAAAAATTTCGCAGCCAGGACAAAGTTCAAATTCTTCTTATTCCTAGTCAGGCCCACTTTCCTCTCTTCACTCTCTGTTAGTGACAAACGCTGCCATCTGTTTTCTAAATCCTCCATACCTGAGTTCCCACAAGCCCTACAAACGCATACAAGAAGTAAAACCTACTCACCGCCCTACTAATATCGAAGTACTAGAGGGGACTCAACCTCCTTCTCCGAAAAGAAGGGAAACCTTGCTGCTACCGTAAAGAGTAGGAAACCCTAGCCGCCACAGAGAACTGCCACAATATAGTTATACTTTTGTTTTAGTTTAACTTATTTTTTAAGTCTAATAAAATAATGATAATAATTTTTTCAATATCACAAGATTATCATATCACAGTATGTGAGATTTAAACATATAAAACTCACTTATATTACAGACATTATAAAAGAGAAATCTCGTGAAACTCTCCTAAATAATAATAAGATACTCTTCCATAATTTGCGCATTTCATTTGATAACAAATAAAGGAGAGACAAGAATTGATGGGCTACGACCAATAGTGGTCGAACATTTATTATTTAACACTAAACACAGCAGAGTTATTGGGGGCATTTTGTGTAGGGACCAATATAGGAAATAACTACTCATGCTCCCCAACTTTAGTTAAAACTTTTTTTTTTTGGGAGAAATAACTTCAGTTAAAACTTAGAATCAAAGTCAAACATCTTTTCCTCCGATCTTTTCTTCAATCTATGTTTTTAAATCTTAGGCGTGATTTTAGGTACCATCCGGCTGAATTCTAATTCACGCAAACATAATTCAGCCAAAAAAAAAAAAAATCATGAAATCATAAAAATATAAAATATACATTCAACCCTTTCTTTTTTGGATTTAAAGCTGAAAACATGCAAACATACACATGAATCTATCCGGACCCTCAAAGTTATTTCTATTTATGGGTTTTAACTAGTTCAATTAATAAATTTATTTATAGTCAAATAAAGGACCTCTATTCGAATTCTTGTCATATGAAAATTTAGTCAATAGAGTATATTGTTAAATAATAAAAGCAATTTTCATAAATTATGGAGGAGTAGGACACTCCAACACATAGGTTCAAATATATGTTATTTACTTTACAAAAAAAAAAAAAAAAAAAAACCTCTGTTCCTAACCCAAAAAATATTTATTTATTTAAAAAGTTAACATATACATTTTTTTTTTGAAATAATTAAAATGAGAACTTTAAATCACGATCTTAAACTTAAAAAAGTGATAGTTGCAATTTCAGTTAATTTCAAACAGTGCGGAATGGCGTTGACTATTTGAAGGTGGCGTGGGATACTCAGACAATGCCGAGTGCTGACATAACTTTCTCGCATTTTCTTCCATAGTCTTTGTCTTTCCATCCAATCAAACGGCACTTCCTCATTAATTTTCCCACTCAACTAATAGTACTAGTACCAAATTGGGGTATGTGCTCGTTGGCAATCTAAAATTTTCCCACTCACAAAAAATGGAAATTGACTCCTCAGAAAGCTCCAATTGGCTCTTTGACTATGGCTTTGGAGACCCATTTCCGTCTTCCATCTCCGGTAGTTTCAGCTGGGCCCCACAACCCCTCAATTGTTCCTTCAATACCAGGTTGGGGTCTGTTTTGCTTAACTTAACTTCCCTGTTTGGTTACCGAGAAAGTGAAGGAATACAAAAGGAGAAAGTAGGAACATTGAAGTTTTATTATGTCTTCCTTTTTCCTAGGTTGTATGCAATAAGGTCCAAACACGTGCTCTTTGCTGTTTTAAGACTAATATTTGGCAATAGTTTGTTTTGGTAAATAAATTATCTTTACTTTTAGTCAGCCTTGTTAGAACTTAGAATTGTGCTTGTTGAAATAATTATCTCATATGTGTCAGTTTAACGTGTTCATGAGTAATAAGTACATTAGTTGGACTGAAAACCAGTAGAGTTTACAACTTATGTTCAATTAATTTTCGCAAATTATGGTTTTAAGCTGTAAAAATATTTAAAAAAAAATAATAAAAATAAAAATTTCCTGACTTTTCACAAGTGATGTGTACAAAAGTTGGAGAATTCTAGGAAGGTGCTGTTCTAGAATCTAGGTTATGGCTTCTCTAGAAAGATGTACGTCATTACGGTTGTGTTCTGATCAACTCTCAAGGTAACAATGATAGAGAATCTATAATATACTAGGATATGTATAATGATAAATCCATGTCAACAATACTTTCATAACAAATCCTAAGTGACAGGTCATTATTAGCTGGAAAAAAAAATAAATAAATATATATATATATATATTTATATATATTCAGTGATGATTTCAAATTAAAATTAGTAATAACTTATCACTTAGAATTTGGTGTGAAAGAGTTGTGAAAATTTTGTGGACGTAGTACTTTTCTATGAACTATTACCCTATAAAGGAAAGTGTCTTTAAACAAATATTGTAGAATTATTGAACTCTTGGGCGCTTTTGTTAATCTGATTTATTGCCTAATTAGTTGACTGAATATTGTGTAATTAATTACCATGTCATACCACTAATTTTAACTATGCAAGTCTTTTGCGATATTCCTTAACCATTCCCCAAATCAAATTGAGTGCACCGGTAGCTCTTTTGCAAGTTGCAGATAAAATCATTTTGGGGGTTCTATTGCTCCCCATTTTCTGTGGTTTTTGTTTTCTGTTGTTGGTAGTAATAGATTGATGTTACTTCTGTAGCTTGACAGTTTGCTCAAGGTTTTAGATTTCTCCTCAAATTGGCGATATAAGATATTTCTTGATCAGTATGTAAAGCAATGTTTCCTCTGCTGTAGTCCTTTATGTTCAAAAGTTCTCTTTCTATTTGTTTGGGTGGATTGACAAAAACAATTCTTATCTTAAATGTAATATCATGTTTTCATTTTGAAGCCAAAAAAATAAAAGCACTCAAATGTCAGCTGTAGAAAAAAAAGGAAGTTATATTATGTAATTCGGAATAGGAGCAATAGATCTTATACATATGTGTAGTAATGTGATTATGTTTCTCAGTTTTTCTTGATGTCCTGATCACATGCTATTTGTTCCCAGTGCGGAAGTGGATTGCTCATTTAGAGATTCAGATAGCCTCAAGGAAGTTGGTCATCGGAAACGGTAAATTTCTCCTTCCTTTTCTTGTGCAAGAAAGATAACGACATGTTTCCATGTATAAGGTATATGTATTCAATGATAGATTGTAATCTGGTGTTTTTACCACTCACAATGGATAGATAGATCTGTAACATTGTAAACTTACTTGTGTGTTAATTTTTGGCATCTAGTTGTCTTTTCTAATCCTAAATAGGTGAGATGACCAGTCTAGGATTCTTAAGGTCAAAGCACTATTACTGGTTTGTTGTAGATCTTGAAGGGGGAATGGGAATCTGTTGGGAGTGGTTCATTCATATGCAAAATTGCTATGCTTTATTATACAGGCAAGTTTTGCTCTGTATGAAGTTGAAGTGGAAATAGATCAAATTGAATTCTCTTGAGAAAACCTACTGCCAACATTTCTACACTCAACCAACAAGAGGTTCTCTCAATTGAGTAACTTAGCAAACATGAGAAAAATAGGAAGGTGTGAAAAGTACAGAGATGGGTGTCATCTTTAGTCTCAACTGTGTGTGTGGGTCATACTTTGACAACAACATACCAAAAACCAATAACATTTCGGCCATAATTTTCTATGTCATATTATAGATCTAGTGGGAATACAATCAATGACATGTTGATGATAATTCGACCCCCTCCTCCCCCCTTCACAATAAAATTTAAAAAAAAAAAAAAAAAAAAAAAAAAAACTTTTACACAAAAGTTGTGGGTTCTATTGTATAGATGGGTTCTATGGTGTGTTTCATGCAACCCTGATAAATTAACTTATTGAGTTTGGTTGGATTCCCTCCAATAATATGAAACTTAATTAGTCGTTCCAGATTTATGGGAATAGTTATTGGCTGCACTTGAGATTTCATAGTTGCTACTTCATCTACTGACAGACGGCTTGCTCTTATTCAATTATTGGGCTGACTTATTTTAATATACAATGCACACTGATATATACTTTCCAAAAAAGGAAAAAGGAAAAGGAACATGATACAAGTTGTGTAAATTTTAAATCTTGAATTGGCAACCATGCCTTACATTTTAAATAGGTAGAGATGATCTTCTAGTGGATGCTCAAACCAATGGATCAGAGGAATCATAATGACAAAAGGTTTGGGAAATGATATTCCTTTTGAATTCAAACACCAGCAAATGCAAATTGAGTTGCTCATATTCTATTATCCTAAACAATTTCTACAATGTTTTCCCCTTGAAAAATAAACTGCAATGCTGCTTCAACAAATAAAAGGCAATCACAAATATAAGCTTTGTATTATACACACACACACACAAGTATATATTACATTCAGTTGAGGTATGATGTGATTGCAAATAGTTGTGATTGAGACTTATTTTCTTTAAATAAATAATTTTTTTTAATGGTGACTCTCTCTCTCTCACACACACACACACATATTATGTTTCCTAAATTTTTCTGCAAATTTTCTTATAGGTTGAGGCCTGAATCATGTATTGCATCTGCCTCAAAAGCATGCCGGGAGAAACTGCGAAGAGATTGGCTGAATGAGAGGCATGCTATTGTTCGTTATATTTTCTTATTGAGTGTTCTCCGCATTCTAATTCTCACATTAAATTTGGTGTGATTTCAAGGTTTCTAGAATTGGGTTCTATCCTGGAGCCTGGAAGGCCGCCCAAAACAGACAAGGCTGCCATTTTGGCTGATGCTATTCGAATGGTGACCCGGTTAAGAAGTAAAGCTCAGAAGCTGAAGGAATCAAATGAAAATTTGCAAGTGAAGATTAAAGAATTGAAGGTTGGATTATTTTGGAGTGGGATCTTTCTTTATCTTTTTGGAGGATTTACTTCATTTAAAAATTGCTCCGTCATCTGCATTTCATTTTATCAATTATCCTCCCTAGCTGCATACTCGTCACATATGTATGGGTAACTGGTTGCATTATGCATGGACGTAACTTTTGCTTGCCCTTTTTCTGTGCAGGCTGAGAAGAATGAGCTTCGTGATGAGAAGCAGAGGCTCAAGGCAGACAAAGAGAAGTTGGAGCAGCAAGTCAAAGCAACAAGTACACCACAATGCTTCCTGGCTCATCCCACTGCAATGTCGACTGCATTTGCTGCCCAAGGGCAAGTTTCTAGCAACAAGTTGATACCTTTTATTGGTTACCCCAGTATTGCCATGTGGCAATTCATGCCACCTGCTGCAGTTGATACATCACGGGATCATGTACTACGCCCTCCAGTTGCTTAAAATGGAAGGCCTTCCATGGTTTGGCTCATAATACCATTTACCTGTAATGCTAGGATGCTTTTTTTTTTTTTTTTTTTGGGGTTATTGATTTCAATTGCTTGTGTGTTTTTAGTTTCATGTACTGTAAAGAAATATAATTTATTAGGAAGCAATCCCATTTTATTGCTTAGAGGAAAAGACATTTCATGTCATGAGTTAATCATATGGAACTCTTGTAGTGATCTCACATGTCCTAGTATAGTGCAATGTTGTATATACCATATTGGTACAGATTGGACATAGGAATGATATATTTTGGTTCCGATCTGTATCATTTTAGGATTATTGTATATATTCACAATATGGAGTCGATTTCTTTTGCATCACCTGTTGGTTTTTTACTAATCTAGTGCCTAAACTTGCAGCAGTTGAGCTTGTTGAGTAGCAGGTTATTAGTCAATCCATGGCAGTATAGTTGTTTATCTTTTAGCCTTTTTGTTCGGGTTTGGTGTAGGCTGGTTTAAACTTTAAACTTGGAGGTAGAGCATCATATATAATATATTGTAATTCTTCCAGTAGTGTGGAATATATTAATGAATCAGATAAAAATCTGCAACTACAGCTGTATTATTTGCCCGTATTTAATGTTAAAGAAAATTTAGTCATGTCAAATTCTTCAAAGAAAAGTGTAGTTAGAGAGGGTTTTGCGGAAAGAGGATTTGTAGAAATATAAACGAACAAGAAATCCCAACATTAATTGCTAGATAGAGAATTAAAGGAGGCTCACCATTAATCGTGAGATTACATTATGCTTGTGCTATGAACTTGTTTCCAAAATGCGTCAACAGGTAAAATAATATTTTGCCACAATAAATATTCCTCACAAAGAAATAATCCAATGCTTAGTATGCCTGAAGCATTGTCATTACAAAGATGATCCCCATTATGATGGGGACAAGAAAACCGCCTTTGTGAGCTGATGAGGAAGGTGGTTTTGCTGAAGTTGCAGATGGTGTTGGAGATGGTACAGTGGGGGTGGATTTTGGCGTTTGAGCTGGTGAGGAAGAATGACTTTCTGAAGCTGGAGTAGGAACCAATGGAGTCACCGATGAAGTTGGTGGTTTACTTGAATAAGGAGATGCGGGTGGTGGGGCTGATGTTGCAAGAGTGTCTATTTGAACTTTCATTCCTTGGCTACAATGTCCACTTGTTCCACAGATGAAGTATTTCTTGCCTTGTGAAGAGAGTGGGATGCTGGTGGTGCCACCACTGTAAGATTGAATTGGGTTACTTGCTTGGCAAGAGTCATAGTCTGACTTTGAAACCTCAAGCACATCATGGTTTGGTGCGTACTGAAAAACTGTGAATACATTTAGTCAGCTTTGACTCTCTTTTCTCCATCAAGCTTAATCAAATTATTACAGGCTGGATAATATGAAAACCACAGCATAAATAGATCTCTAGTATATTGAAAGTGGCTCATTTATAAATACATGTTACTTACTCAGATTATCTCCAACTAAAAATGATTGAGATGAAGCCCATGTTTGCAAGTCGGTGCTTGTATCCCACCCGTTTGCGCCTCCGACTGTGTAATTTGCCCCCATACCTAAATTGATGAGCATGGCTAATATAGCCAAGCTCATTAATGTTGATCTCAGCATTGCCATTTCTGGGGCCTAGAAGTAGAAAATTGGAAAAGATGGCAAAATGATGAAAGTTAATCACAGAGAAACAATTGGATGGATTTCAGTTTGAGCTAGGAATTCTATATATAGAGGTGATATATAGGACGAGGAAGAGAGCCCTTTCACATTGAAGACATTGTTATTTTTTGGTCTACGGAGTCGGGAAGTCATGGAAAATAATTGGAAACGTAGAAAGTCAAAACTTCATGTTAGGGGATTTAATTATTCTTGCAATCCTCTCACAAAGGACAGGTCAGGGTTCGAGCATGTACAACCACATAGGCGAAAAGCTATTCATGTAGTGGTTATGGCAGCCATGTGATAGACATAGACCTGGCGTACCTAATCCCTGTATACAACTCAGGATTGCAGGAAATATATAAAGAACTAAAGAAGACTATTGTGAAGCTCTAATTAAAATGGAGGCATGAATGGATCTCCATTAGCAATAAAAATGATTGTTTAAAGTACTATGATTAACTTCAAGGTCAATGAGCTCTTCCAGTTCAGATGGCATATTTTTCCTTGTGAAAGTAACGGCAAGGGTGTTATCTGAAAAAGCTTATTTAGACCCAAATTATTCAGTGGATTAAACAAGTTAAGCCAATTGACCAATTATGTAAATAAGATTACCACAGGTTAATATTGAAATCTTGTATTCTTTAAGATGCATTTTGAACATTACAATTTAAAAACTTTATTTATTTATTTATTTTTTTTGGTGAGAATGAAATACGTGCTGAACTATATTCATCAACGAGGAAAATCAGACAAAACAAAAGTGCTAACGTCCGGTGGAACAACCTCCATCTAGACAAGTAAAGGAAAGGAATGTCTAGCTTTCTAGGCTAAAGCATGTGCAACTGCATTACTTTGCCGTACAACATGAGAGAAAGAAATACTCTTAAAGAGTTTATAATAAATAGGATATCCTTGATAAGATGACCACCTAGTGAATTTTCATAACCACCATGCCTTAGAGATCTGATCACTGACTCCGAATCTCCCTCTAAGACAGATTTGTTGAAGCCCGTTTCAAGGGAGAATTGCATAGCCCTCTTGGCAGCTAGTAGTTCCAGAATTTCAGCTGAAGGAGGTTTTTGAATCTTCTCAGACAGTGCCGCCATCACTTCACCCCTGGAATTACGAATAATTACATCAATTCCAGCCTCATCTCACTCATTAAACATCGCCCCATCAAAATTTACCTTCACTAGATCCGAGTTAGGAGGGCACCATCTCTTAATGACCTTCTGTTGAATGCTGGGGAAGCTTCTGTTCTGCTTAGCAAAATCCCAAACATAATCCTTAGCGAAACTTGAGATTTTTTTCCAGCGGTAACAAGGATTGTTGTAACCGGGTTTTGTTTTGATGATACCAAATGGACCATGTCGTAGTTGCAAACAAGGCTACTAAGTGAGGTCGTTCTTGAATCAGCTTCAAGATATCAGAAAAACCTATACACCCAACCAAAGTCCGAATCCTAGATTGGAAGTAGTTTCTCATAGCCCCACAATGCATGGAAAACATCCTCAGACTCCCTGGCACAGAGATGGCACACCGAATCCTGGAGAACCTTCCTCCATAGCAAGTTTTCCTTGGTTGGCAAAATGTTTGAACAAGCTTTCCAAATGAAGTGTTTTATCTTCCCTGGCATTTTTATCCTCCAAATGCTTTTCCAAAACCTTTTCTACTCATCCGATACCTGACCCCGATTATCATCCAAGTCTTGCCATTCATGTAAAAGTCGGTAACCTAACTTAACTGAATAATTACCAGATTTTTCCATGGGCCAAATCAAAAGATCCTCTCCTTTTGTGGGGTAGAGCAAAGAGGTAGAGCTTTGATGAGAGCAGCCTCGAGGGGGTAAAAGCAATGGTCAATCAAGTAGATATTCCACCAACCCAAAGCTTGATTAATCAAAGAACTTATTGTGGCGTTAGGGAATAGGATAGATTTATGGGTAGCAATTTTTCCATCTGTTGTGTTCACTAGCCAAGCATCCTGAAAAACTCAATGGTCTCACCATCACCCACCCTCCACCTTGCTCCTCTCCTGATCAGGTTTCTTGACCAAAGAATGCTTTTCCAAGCAAAAGATTCGGAAGTCGATTTTGCTTCAAATATAGAACAATTTGGGAAGTACTTCGCCTTAAAAACTCTATAAAATAGAGACTCCCTATCATGAATCAACCTCCAAACCTGTTTTGCCAACATAACTTCATTAAACTTGCAAAGATCTTGAAAGCCTAAACCACCCTCTATTTTTGATTGACACAAAACGTCCCACTTCTTCCAATGTATTTTTCTCAATAATACACATCATATACTCAATAATCAAGATTACATTGTCATGAAATTTGTTAATCTGAATTCTAATAATATCAATATTTCAATACCAACCATATATGCATACGAAATTACAAATTAAAAGAAATAAATAAATAATTGTAACCAACTTAAGGTCAAATTACAAATTACAAAATGGATCTTCTACTTTGGCCAACAGCTTACACTTTTGGCACTAGTGATTCTACATGGAAACTTTACTAGCAATTTTACATTTAGTCATTCGAAAATATTTTATCTGCTACTCATGAGTCATGACTCATATTTTAATGTTGAAAAGGTCAATATATATATTCTGTCGTTGTTACATATGCTTTGGATTTTAGTGAGCTTAAGGAAAGGCCTGGCACCCAGAGCTAACCACCACATGCATGCCATTTTATATCTCAAATGCATTAAGGATATTATTAAAATTAAAGATCTTGACATACTTAGAAATGTGTTTTGGTGCTATGTACACATCCACAATTAAGTATATCAATATTTCAGGCACACATTAGTTAGCACATGCGGGTGGGTTTGCAATGAGGATGATTTTCACTCAAGTATTGCAAAATGTATATGTATTTTTTCCAAATAATAACACCTGAAACTATGTCGCATGGCCTAGTCCTGACCCTATTAGATATATATGATTTATCCAGGCTGAATTTAACCAAACCGAGACAACATCCTCTTTAATATTAGTTGTCTTGCCTATTCAGTAAACAGGGCAGGTTCAATTTCTCCAATAGAGAATTAAAAAAAAAAGGGGGAGGGGGGAGGAATTCTTAAGTACTTTCAGAATATGTTGCATAAATAATGCTTTCTCCTCTCACATTCATTGTGGGTCTCACTATGAATTTAATAAGTGGACTCCACTATGAATGTGAGAGGAGGGAGCACCATTCAATTTCTCCAATAGACAAATAAAAAATGGAAAATTAATTCTTAAGTACTTCCAAAGTATGGATAAATAGTGTTTCTTCCTCTCATATTCATAATGGACTCGACCATAAGAATTACTCATAAAAAAATAACAAACTAACACATCTGTTATAAATAAAGCAAATTAAAATTCAAATAGATCATAAACAAACTTATTGCTAAGCAACTGTCTAATTGGATTAGGTAAAGGCCATGTGTGAATCTACAAATAATACCTCCAAGCTACAATTATGCAGGCCTGCATCAGCAAAAAAAATTATCTTGCTACCACACACATATGCCACAACCTAATGTATATAATAAGTTATAATAACCCATAATACAAAATATATATATATATATATATAGATAAATGGAATAACAAAATAACACATAGAAATAGCAAGAAGGGGAGGTGAAAAGTGAACTCATTAATGATGGACTAGAACGTTGAAAATAAATAAGCAAGCTTTAGGATCAAAATTGACATGGAAATGTATACCATAACACAAGCAACATCACAATAGTTTCTGAACCAAGCAAATCAAATTAAGCATCTTTCATTCATTCAAAATAGTCAAATAATTTTTATCAAAATTTTGACTCAGAAACAAAAGCCTTAAACCTTTACTCTGCTTTAAAACCTAGAAATTGATAGCAAGTTACCAATGTGACATAAGACTTCTGTGTCATTACTGAGCCCTGGAATCTGGATGTACCTTAACTCACTAGTCCTCAGATTATAGGAAAATAAACTTTCATTGTACTTCAATAGTATTTCACCAAGTCCCCATAGTCCTATAACTTCAATCAATGAATTATTTGGCATCCCCATTGGTGCATTAATATCAATCTTGTATTCCTTGATCCATTCTTTCTTTTCATATTCCTTCATTACCCAAATTTCGATGTGGGTATCAGATGACAAATCAACCACAGCCAAGTTTGCTCCTAGATCAAACAAATGACCAACCCAAATTTTTGGTAGAGAAATCAAGCCAAACTCCTCCTTCCCAACGTCAAAAGAAACAATCTTATCCTTTAAAGCATCATGAGAGTTAACAAGCCAATGAAGAGCTCCACATGCAAATATAGGCTTTCCAATTAAAGGGAAAGGAGGACCTTTGCTAATAGTTCTCCATGAACTTGTACCAAGAGTGTATACTTGAGCACCCAAATTGTAGTCTGGATTTTCATAACCACCTTCCCGGAAGAAAACACTAACAATCTTGTACTTGTTGGTTAAACAATCAAACCCTAATCCATATTTTCTCTTCCCTAATGGAGGAGAGGATGTAGATGGTGGTAGTGCTAGAACTTCTTGCCTAAGAGGATTAAACAAAACCAAAACACAATCATCACAACGTTTTGTAAAACAAAGCAAACCATTGCAACAACCCTCTAAGAAATATGCTTTTGAATTTGCAAACTTTGGGACTAAATTCATGTTAGCCTTCAAGAAGACCCCAGCTTCTGTAAACGTTACATCTGGCGTGTGATGATGATGATCAAGAAGTAAGATTTTGGGTTCTTGAACACATCGAGTTAGGTGCATGTAAGCAAGACATGGATCATCAATGATATTGGACCATAGCGGAGAGACACACTTGAATCGAAAAAGTGACTTGATGGGTAGTCGTGAAAAGATGTCAAAGAGGATATCTGAAGGGAATTGCGCCATTCTTGTTTAATGAATCGGCTTGCTGGAGTACTTTTATCCCTAACTTCTCTTCAATGGCTTGAAAAATACAGCCATGGTAAACTCGGTAAACCTTCACCAGAGGAGAAAAAAAATACTAATTATATTGCCATAAAAAAAAATATATATATATATATATATATATATCAATTCGTTGTCCACACTCAATGCGTAAGCCATGGAAACCTAGTAAGTCTTGGCCGGTAAGTTAATTCCCAGCAGAGTACTAGGGTCTAGGAAACATCTATAGAAATCTCCTTGAAGTCAACTACTAACTTATTGTTATATTCATTTATGGTAGGGACGTGGTGGCCGAGAAAAAGTCTTTGAGACTAGGAAACATCAACACAAATCTCCTTGAAGCCAACTATTAATTAGAAAAATGGTATATATATGATTTGTTTTTATTTTTTCTAATTATTTAATTCGATAATTATGGTAATTATTAATACACCTATTTTGTGATATGAAATATAATAATTACAATAGTTGTTAATATTTTTTTTTATTTTTTTTCTAAATATTAAATTTAATAATTATAGTATCAACCTAAACTATACAATTTTTTTTTTTTTTTTTTTTTTTTTAAGAATACTAAAGTATTTTAACACACACACTGAGAGAGAGGAAAAGGTCTTAAAGAAACTATACTTCTTATTACCCTTATTTCTTCTTAAACTATGAGAATGAATACTTACCCCACTAAAATATTACTCAAGTCTTATAAAAAAAATAATAATAAATAAAAACTATTACTATGGTAACTTTTTGTGTGTTGCACATTTGCACTAAAGTTTATTTAAACATTAGTTATATACTTTAGGGCGGTAGGAGGTAGAGAATGCAATGCAAGAACTAATGTGAAGTGTTGAGACACGTGAGTATGTTAAGAGATTAAAAATGAGGCAATATGGTCTTTTCATATGGTGCTCCAAAAAAAAAAAAATTTTATGCAAAAGTCATGTGAGTTACATGTGAGTGTAAAATAACCTCAAAGTTAACAGTTAAATAAACTCTACTATAGGATGCAAAGTGTTAAACATATAATAGTTTAGTGGGGTAAATGTTTATTCTCATAGTTTAGGGGCAAGTGTAATTTTTCTAAAATCTAAAAAGGTCATTAAGATAGTTATTAATGGTGGTGAAATTCTAATAAAGGGTTTGCACACCCCCCCCCCCCTACCACACACACACGTGTGTGTATATATATATATATATATATATATACTGACATACAAAATTGTGAAACTTATACAAAGTCAATCAAAAGTCAAATGTTTTCAATTATAGTGATGGTAAAATCTTCTAGAGGTCAATTATAAATATATTATAGAAAAAACTCCTCTTAATTTTTTTTAAATTAAAATCATTCTGCCAAGAGTCTTATAACATAATTGGCACTTCTCCATGTGCAAAGTATTTTGGAGTCTAGGTAGGAAAAGGGTTCAACTTGCGACTTGTGAAGGGTTAGTAGAATATTATAACTAAAAATAATAATTAAAAAATATATATATATATCCTTCCATTTAAGATGTTATTTTCTATGATGTCTATGGCCAGGGTATGGCTACTAGGGAAAAGTAGCTAGGAGCCTAGGACTTGTATTCTTTAACGAGTACACACACACCCACACCAAAAAAAAAAAACTAGTATTCGAATTTTATGATTAATTAAAAAAATTAAATATATATATAAATAAATAAAATAAAATATTATTTAATGTAAATAAAAATAAATATTGCCTAATATCATTAACATTAATTTTACAACTTGTAATACACAACAAATTATTTATTTTAAAAATAATATTAGAGATACAAACTATTTTACAAAAAATTTTACAAAGTATTGATGTGGTGACTGATTATTGATAAATGAAAATATGATATTAATTGTGGGTCTAGATGAAAAACCAATAAGAGATTGGCTACATCAACATTTTGTAAAAATGTTGTAAAATAGTTTGTGCCTGTAGCATTACTCTTATTTTAAACTACTTTAAACTTTTGGTTATAATATTTTAAATTCCTTAAAATTTAAGCATCCATTTGGAATGAGCTAAAAAATTCAGATTATCTACACTTTTAGCTTATTTTTGCTACAATTTAGGGGTCTTACTGCACTTTTTGATACTATTCATGAGTCTCACTGTACTATTTAGCTTATTTTTTAACAATTTTCTACACTATCAACAAAAAGTTTTCAATTTTAGCTAAATAAGTTGTTCCTAAACGGATACTAAGTATCAAAATTTTACCTAAAGTAAATTTATCTAACCCTTAATAGGTCTCTTGATATTTTAATAATAAAATTTAATGTAAATAAAACTATCTTAATAATTAATGAGGGTATTCACTTGCCATAGGGAGAAAATATCTATTTAAAGCAACCACAACCCAACAATATATAATATATATGGCATGCTCCAATTCAGTCATGCGTGTGTCAAGTTGAACCCTTCAATTCTCTTTAAGGTTAACCTAATTATGAATATCAGTGGCGACGTCACGTTATGCTCAGTGTGTTCCCAGAAACACCCTGACTTGAAATTTTTTTTTTTATATATATAATAATTAAAAAAAATTATTTGTTTATTGACGCAGATTGGTTAAGGAAGAATAAAATATTTTAATATTTTATGTTGTTTTCTTTTTCCTTGTTGAATTAGGATTTTAATTGTTTTTCTTTTCCTAATTAAATTGTTTTTCCTTTCTCAAGTAGAAATAGAAGTAGGTTTATTATTTCTTTTCCTAAAAGGAGTAGGAGAAATTATATTCCTATAAATACTCTTTATAAAGGGGTTGATTATATGGTTATGCGTTGATTAATAAAAGTTTGTTAAAGATGTTTTCTCTATTATTTTGCCTACTAGCCTAGTGTTCTTGTGGAACTTAGGTTTCGTGGAAGAGTTGTAATAATTGTGTATTACATATTCTACTTCTACATGCCTACGCTGCATCAGTTGGTATCAGAGCTAGGTTAGGTTCCTACCATGGCACAAAGAGGAGCATGTGGGGGAAGACCTATTGCCATAGATGACGTGTATGAACGCGATGAGATTGCACGCGATGCACAATTAGAGGCGTTCTTTCAACGAACAGAGGAGTGATTTGATGCACTTTCAAAGCAGCTCACCGCCTTAGCCGTTGAAAAACCGACCTCAAAATTGCCATCCAAATCCATGTTATGTGGAGGAGGAGTATTTTGATGTCGAGGAGGAGGACTACGATATCAAAAAGGAGGATGAATACATTGAAAGAGTCTGTGTAGTAAATTGGGATTCTCCACCAACTTAAGATGACTATCTTGAAGATTATAGTCAAGGAGACAAGATTGAGCTTGATGAAAATAAAGTCATATACATACGAGGTGAGCCAATAACTCACACCGTTGATGAGAATTTCAACATTAAAAAACAAAAGGTTATTGATTTTACTGATTACAATCATAGGTTGGTACAATCGATTTGTTCAATAGTAGACAAGTTCTCAATTGATGAACAAAGTTTCAATCTACTAAAGCTTGAACTTGGACACATTAGACACTATGATTTCATTGGGGTTGATGAGCTTCTCTCAAATTTTTTTGGTAATACAGTTAACATCAATTTGGAAAGATTAATGGAAAACGTTATTGATCCCTTCTGGGTGGATTTTAATGAACAAGTATTGATAGAGGTCAACAAGAAGCGTGAACAAGTGATTTTAAGTAATCTTTGTGGAGGAGGCAATATGAAGTTTATGGATGTGTGCATGGATTCTGTTTTAGTACTTACTTCTTATATCCTACCGTGGCAAAAGAGGTCAAGAATAAAATCTATACATCTAGATTTATTATGAGTGAGAAAAGATTGATAAGTAGCATATTGATTTGTCTTGTCTTGCATAGAAGAATAGGATGGAAATGATTATACGGGGTTCCAATTGATCGTGGAAGATTGGCACAAAACTCGAGGATGAGTTTTCCCCAACCCCGAGAGAATGACGCAGATTGGTTAAGGAAGAATAAAATATTTTAATATTTTATGTTGTTTTCTTTTTCCTTAATGATTTAGGATTTTAATTGCTTTTCTTTTCCTAATTAAATTGTTTTTTCTTTCTCAAGTAGAAGTAGAAGTAGGTTTATTATTTCTTTTCCTAAAAGTAGTAGGAGAAATTCTATTCCTATAAATACTCTTTATAGAGGGGTTGATTATATGGTTATGCGTTGATTAATAAAAGTTTATTTAATAATTTAATTAACCAATACATTATAAAAGACAAACAAATTAAATTATGTTAGGCTAAACAACAATTAATAATTTTATAATTAATGAAACAACAATATAACAAATTATAATTTATAAAAGATAAAAAAATTAATGAAACAACTAAACAACAATACATTTGGAAAAAATTCCTGGAACCGTCCCTAGGGAAAATTATGCTTCTTAAGGAACACCCTAGGAAAAATTCCTGGAGTCGCCACTGATGAATATAATAGAGAAAATCCATGATCTACTTACAATATTCTGCATATCAATACCTAACTTGTGGTCTAATTAGTTCTAGACCAAGAAAAGGACCAGCACTGAATTGCTAGCTCCAACAGTTCAATTATATATATGGTACAAAGTCTTAAACAACGGTGCCCAATATTTTGCTAGCGGGGATCTAAATCATTAATTGTAACCTCATTAATAGATTTCTGTGATGGTTCTGGTTTGGATTCAAATTGTTGAGATGATGCTCCAGCATCTTCTGTCACCAAGTCTGATTCAGGATTTTCCCTAGTGACCAAAAATGCTGGTCTTGAGGGTATTTGGGATGTTATAGTACTATAGGCACTAAGCATCATTACAATCTCTGACATTGTAGGTCTATTAGCAGCAGCTTCTTGGATACATAGCAATCCAATATGGATGCACTTCATAACTTCATATCTTGGACACTGATCACCCAAGCTTGGATCCAACAGCTCCAAAGCCATTCCATTGCCCCAATGTTGCCATACCTGTAACAAGTTGAATTCAAATCAATCTTGAGCTGCTAATTAAAAATTATGCACAGAAGAGAATACTCATACAGCTAACTTACATAGGTTTGAAGATTCACTGAATTGCAGAGCTTTTTCAACCAGCTACAATTTCTAAAACTAAGATACCAAAGCCATAGACATCAGATTTAGCTGAAAATTTCCCATTCTTAGCATAATCTGGTGCCATGTATCCGCTTCATTCCACCAACAAACAAGAAAAGTTGGTAAGTCTTTTACAAGAAAAGTGGCTTTTAGAATCATACAACACAAACATCATGCAGATGTGAGCATTCACACATGTCATCACTTGGTACACAGACTAATTCAGTATCTGAAAGTTACATATAATGTTTGCAAATATATTAAGAATCAAAACTGTCCAAGAATGGGGAAGTTCTTACTAAGTGCCAGCAATCTGATTTGTATTGCCTTGAGTTTGGCTTCGATTGAATAATTTTGTCAAACCAAAATCAGAAATTTTGGGATTCATATTTTCATCTAACAGGATGTTACTGGTTTTCAAATCCCTATGAATAATCCTGAGCTGAGAATCTTCATGCAGATAAAGTAGTCCTCGAGCAATTCCAATAATTATTTTGTACCGCTTTTCCCATTCCAAACTAAATTGTTTTCTTTGATCTGCAGCAACATCCAAGCATCAGATCAATAGATTGTTATCAGTGTAAAAGAAAAAAAATGTTTAGCAAGGCTAACAAGAAAAGGATAATTAGAACATGAACTATTAAGTGCAAAAAGATAACCAATTGATGAGGAGAATTTCCTTTGAACAAAAATTTCCTCCACAATGTACATGGATGTAGCATTTAGCTGAAAGTTGGTTAAAATATGATTGGACTTAAAAAAAGTGAGGCTTTGAAAGCTAAAAAGCTAAAAGAAAAAGTTGTTGCCAAAACGACAAGGGTTACATACCAGTTGCTATTAGACTAGTTTTCTGCAACTAAAATTATGTTATTGTAGTGACCACAATTTCATGATTATATATCCACAGAGTATATGCTAGTCAAACAATGGAGACAAAATAACAAGAAAGACATGAAATTATTCATACCAAACAAAATTTTGTCCAAGCTCCCATTAGGTAGGTATTCATGAACAAGTAGCTTCTCTTCATCTTCTAAGCAGAAGCCTAACAGCCTTACCAGATTCCAATGCAACAATTTGGCAACCAACACTACTTCCGTTTTAAGTTCTTCTAGACCTTGCCCTGAGCTCCTTGATAGCCTTTTAACAGCTTTTTCTCTTCCATCTAAGAGTTTACCCTGGTGTATACAGTAATACAGACGGTGCATTCAATCTACAAGATAGAAATGGGAAAAGATAGCATATGCATTGTAGATAACCAAGTACCTTGTAAACAGGACCAAAACCACCTTCTCCAAGTTTATTTTCCTCAGAGAAATTTCTTGTTGCAACTTTAAGTGTACTTAGACCCATCAAAAGCGATTCACTGCTCTTATCTCCACCTTCATGAATACTCTCTATTTGACAATACAATATAAAACATATATGAATTCAGATAGCAGAAAACTTAATTTAGAAACTCGCTTATGTAAGGCATACTAAAAGTGTTCCTAATATCATGTAATGTTCTAAGGAATAAATTTTTATTACATCAAAGTTTATTGATAAGACGAGAAGAGTGAAATTCAAATTTTACAGCTAACAATTTGATTGAATGCTGCTAGAGATATAACGTGATTTACCAACTCTTTTTCTTGTGGTTCTTCTCCATAAGAAGTAGCCGAAGACTATAGATATCACAACCAATGCAACAGCTAATGGGATGACCAAAACAAAAATTTCTGAGTTGTTCTTCTTTCCTGCTCACATACGCATGAAATAGTTTCATCATTCATGCAACAAGAAATATACTAAATTAACACAAAAGGTGATAAATTTGTTTTCACACTCCGGATCAATGAGATACTTGTTGGTAAATCCTCAAGAGATTTGAAATTAATGAGCAAAAAACATACCAGCATGATTACTTGTTGTCTTACTAGTTCCAGTTGTAGTTACATTGTTCCCTGGCGTAGTTCTAGTAGTAGTTGCATTGTTCTCAGGCAATGAAGGGGATGGAAAAGATTTAGATGATACTTCAGGTGGAGGAGGTGGTAATGGTGAGAGAAAGAACGAATATATCTCAAAACGAAGATTGCAACTCGGAGTGTATATACGACTGCCTACTTTTTTATCACAGCATTTAGGAATATAACTGATAAGCCCTTGCAAGCGGTTATCTAACAAGTCTCTGGTGCACTGTACCATAGCATAGATATTTACGTAAACAGTGTAGCATATGACCCCATTAGCAAACTTTGAAGGACTGGCTGCAGCATCAGATGAAATATTTTGCACCAAAGGTTCCAACTTTTGCTTAAAAAGAAGCGTGTCAGTTGCATCATTCACATTAACTGCTCTCCATATTGGAGCACTATTGACAGTCGAGAAAAAACCCCTGTCCGAGTACTGTAATGAGCAATTATTAAAACCTATGGCAGCTTCCTTCTGATTATAACAGTTGCTCCTGATCTCTGTTGCTGCAGTATATGCACAAGTTTGGCAATCCCTGTTAGAGAGATCACCTATGCACTGTATTAGGCCATAAACTGCATCAAGGTTCTGACCCACACTAGTGATATAGAATCCATTTATAGAAGAATTGGCAACAAGAAATGTAAGAGTAAGGTTAAGGTTTTGCTCATAGACACTCCCAGAGGTGTAATTATTAGCAGTATTACAGTTGACATACGCATAATTTTGAGCTGCACTGGTGGAACATAAATAAAGAAGACATGAAAATAAAATCAAATGGACAACATCTACTGCAAAATATCGCATTATATAAGTTGGGAAGGAGACTTGGTGAAGTAGAAGAGGCAGCAAAGGAAGAAAAATGTGTGGTGTGATAGCAAGTTAGCAGTATGACATGAACAAACTGTGCCTCTCTCTCTTACTTTATAGCTAAGAAGATTCATAAACATCCATGGTCTATTATTTAATATGACTTTCATATGTAAAATATATAAAGATCACAAGGTTCAGACAATCTGACCGAGCTGAATTTTTCTCGAATATGACATGTTAGAACTTAGTTTTGGACCTTTTGGCAACCCAGCTATGATCATGTCTCTATTAACCATTATATTAATCCTCATCTAATATATATTACTTATTCCCCCCTGAATATTCATGCAAATCCATCCATAAGATCCAAGTGAGTCAAATCAATGTAAAGAAGAACCCACTCAATACTCTACAAAATTACAATTATAATCTTACGTGCCATGTTGAAGTCATTCTAGTAAAACAGGCAACAAATTTAATAGTCAGAGCAAAGACTAGGAAAAAGCTCACTTCTCGCTAAAATATAAACATCTGCTAGAGACAACCTTAAAATCACTGTTATGGCGACCGGCCTAATCCACTAACAATTAGGTACTGATTATATACAGTCAGTGGTAATTCTGTTGGAAAATTTACGGAAATAATGAAAGAACAAAATAGGCTAAGAAGCACAAAATGATTGTTTTCTTTAAAATAATATTTTTCTGACTCAAATGAGTTTTTTTAAAGGGTTATAGACGAGGGTAAAAGCTATTACACACTTTTTCTGAACTCAACTCGTGAGTTAAAGTCACGATTTTAACTAGAAATTATATTTTAAGCTCACGATTTCAGTTAAAAAAAAGTTTGAAGCAGTTTGTATGTAACAACAGAGTGTGTATAACAAACACTAACGCTACCCTACAGACAAATCATACTGATCAGTGTGAATTTGTGATTGATACAATTCTTAAGTATGGATAAGCCGAGCAAGGAAAATGGGGAAGACTGGAAATTAAATGAGCTCTATGGGTTCGTCAGCCGCAGGAACCAAACCAGGCTAGAAAAATGTTGGGTTTTGTAACTCAATAAAAAATATTGGTCCAAATTTCACTAATTTGATGAATAAGACATTATAAACTTTATATATATATATATATATATATATATGTGTGTGTATATAGATATATAATAATAATAAATAAAAAACAACAAACACAGAGCTAGCCAGGAAACTAACAATATTATGGTTTCTAGGAGTTGACAGTTTCTTGGCTAGCTCTCATATATAAATAAATAAATAAATATATATATATATATTTATATTTATATTTATATATCTAAAAGTTGAAGTATAGCATTTATTATTACTACACTCTAGTTGATCCACATTAGCGTCCACATCATTATCTTTTTTTTTTTTTGAGAAAACGTTTTATCAGGCTATGGCGTAAAACTAGTGTTTTACCCTAGCCAATAGACTCCTGCCACGTGGACAATATTAAGTTCTCACTTAAACCCCTCTCCAAACAGAGAATGAAGAAAGAAAACCACAGAGCTCATGCCATTCACCTCTGCTTCCTCTGCTTCCTTCACGCCAAACCTCCACCACCGCCACACATATCGCCAAAGCAGAACGATTTTGAAGAAGAAAGAGTTCTCGTCGTGCCCTCTGCTTCCTCCTTTGGGGTTATTCCGTCCTTTGCTTGCCCAGACCTCCACCACACCACACACCAAAGCTCACCACCACAGAGGTCACCGAAGCTGTGTGTGGAGCTTGGAAACATACCAAAGCCACCATGAGTCACAATCTAAAGGTTTTTTTTTTTCATGATTTTCCCTTTTCCCCAATTTGGATTTTGAATTGAGTGTTCGGATTTTTTGTTTGCTTCATCAGAAAGTTTCAAATTTTGAGCATTTCCTTTTTGATGAGGATGGAGGGTGAGTGTATGTTCATATCTTGTATTGTTCTAATGAAAGATGCTGTGTTGAGTTTTGATATGATATGGGGTTTGTTTGGTTTTTGAATTAGGGATGTTTGATTGATTTGATTAAGTTAGATTGATTGTTAGATAAATTGGCTTTAGATGTACAATGTGATGGGATTGAGTTTGGAAATAATAATTGAATACTGAATTGGAACTTGCTGTGCAGAAGTTGACAATTGTGTTGAAAGTTTCAAAGTTTGTTTTACTTTTTCACAAGTGGGTTTTTGTTGGGTTGCTATAACTGTATTATGCTTATAAGATTAATATTGTGTTTTTTCTGATTTCTTTTGTTGTGGTTTGAATTCGGTAAATTTTGGTTTTTGAAGTTTATGTTGGGTTGCTAGAGTTTTTTTTTGTATGTATATGCATATGTGTATGTCGGTTTTACTTGGTGCAATATTATGCTTATAAATTTGATGTAGTGTTTTTCTGATTTCTTTTATTATGGTTTGAATTGGGAAAATTTTGGTTTTTAAAGTTTATGTTGGGTTGTTGGAGTTTTTCTTGTACATATATGCATATATGTGTGTAGGTTTTACTTGGTGCAATTTTATGCTTATAACATTGATATAGTGCTTTTTTTTCCTTTTATTGTGGTTGAAATTGGGTAAATTTTTTCCTTTTGAAGTTACTATTGGGTTGGTGGAGGTTTTTTTTTTTTTTTTTTTGTATACATCTGCATATGGTTATGTGCAAGCATGGCATAGTTTGAGAATTGGGGGATTATTTTGGGTGTTATTTTGATGGCTTACAGGTTAACATATATGTATCTATGATTGGTTTATGGAGAGAGTTGGAACTTGGGGACACCTTAGTTTTGTGTGGATAATCAGTTGTAGAAGATTGATGTTATTAGAAATAAGCTGGGATGGAGAAGTTTGAAGTGTTCTTTAGAGGAGTGAAGAAAGCTGAGGTTTTCGATTATTTGACATTCTATTGGGTTCATTCAGTTTTGATATGTTGGAAATATTCAATTTTTTATGTTTAGCATGTGACATGACTAAATGCTGTTTTGGTGCCTTTCCTTGGTCTTTTCTTCTGTTGTTTTGCATGTTAAATTTGTCTCTTGGGCAGTTGCCTAGTATTAGGTGAAATGGGCTCTTCTTGGGTCACAGATTATTTGTCCATGAGAAGCATGCAATAGTAGTTGAAATGTGTATGCTCATCAATCTAGGTGATGTGCTTGTTAAGATTGAAAACTTTGGTAGAAACTTAGATGTTTGTACTCTCTTTATGTCTTTAATTTTAGATTAACTTCTATCCAGGAAAAATGTTTCCAGAGCTGCCCTGCATTGTCTGCAATTTCATGATATATTTACTAACATAATGGTGTTATCAAATAATCCTTTCTTCTTCTTTTTTGGGTAGAAACTAGGTTTCATAAAATTGAAACAGAGGACAAAGAGGAAAAGACTAGATTTGATAGTGACCGATACCAAACTGCTTTTTGTCGTTCGCATAAATGCGTGAGTTACCAGCTTTTGTGATCATTTTCTTCATATTATCTATAGTTAATTCTTTTTTTCCCACTCTGATGTCTCTGTTTGTTTTCCAGAAAGAAGGAAATGCATCCAAGGAGAGCATGCATTCAACCTGTATACCGTTGGACGTTACATGCATTCAACTGCACCTGGATACATGCATGGATTCGCTTTAGGGTAGAAGTTAGGACCCTTTTTTTAAGCTTTAAGCTTTCCATAGGCTGTACCTGGATTTATATATGGAATTTTTTTTATTGGGCTATACTTGAAGAGATAATAGTACTGGACAGTAGACTTTCAATTGTTGGTGAATGTGAATTGTACTTAGTTTCTAATAAATTGGTCTTCATATAGATACAATTAATTGCAAATGAAATGCATACATGCGGATATGCAGAATTGCAGATATGAAGTTTTCCGTAAAAATGAAACTTGACCCCTTGTAGCTTTTGAAACTCCTTCAGCAAACCTATCTAGATTGAAGTCCTTTGCATCATCATCCCAAATTTATGTATTTTTTAAGCTTTAATGTGTTTTATGGTCCTAGATGGCCTTTACATTGGGTTGAAATCCTTGGTTTTTTATAAGTTAAATATGTATCACTAATTGTACACTTACCAGACTTTGTATCACTAATTGTGCATTTACTGTAACTGAAATTTGTTAAAATAAGCAAAATAAAAGACATTTTAACAATTTTTTTAAGGAATCAAAATTACATGGATACTTGTTAATTTAGAAGTAATACTTCTATAATACAAGCCCATTAATACTTCTGTACCATACAAACTAAAATTTGACATAATAACAACTCAATTTAGAATAAAAATTGAAATAAAACCTGTCACAATTTAATTTAGAATAAAACCTATCATGATTTAGAATACAAAATGAGGATTATAAGATTACAAAGAAATCTGAAATAAAACCTGTCACAATTAATTTTTTTTTTTAGAAAAGTTTTTAATTGAGAATACATTCACCTGAGATAAAACCTGTCACAATTTTATTTATAAAAGTTTCTAATTGAGAATACATTCACCTGAAATAAAACCTATCACAATTTTTTCTATAAAAGTTTCTGATTGAGAATACATTTACTTGAAATAAAACTTGTCACAATTTTTTTTATAAGAGTTTCTAATTGAGAATACATTCACAATTTTTTCTATAAGAGTTTCTAATTGAGAATACATTTACCTGAAATAAAACCTGTCACAATTTTTTTTTATAAGTGTTTCTAATTGAGAATACATTCACCTGAAATAAAACCTATCACAATTTTTTTTATAAGAGTTTCTAATTGAGAATGCATTCACTTGAAATAAAACCTGTCACAATTCAATTCATAAAAGATCATATGATTGGCCATACATCTTGAAATAAAATTTATCACAATTCTTTTGGGAAATTTCTAATTGAGAATACATTCATCTAGAATAAAACCTATCATAGTTCAATATACAAAAAAGAGGACCCTACATTGGGAATACAAAAAAGAAGATGGTTCTATGTCTATCCACCACAATTTAAACATTATATAACCAAAAAATATTTGCTTCCCAATCCATTCTCTTGGACACAAAACTTGTTTGTACATCAATTTTCTTGGAATTGTTGTAATGGATCCTACATAAAAGAATGTACAGCAAAATACAAAAAATAAAATTAGAATGAACACAGTTAAAAATAAAATTCAATATATTCTAATTAAACGCTAAGTGGTCATATCGTAAATGATAACTGGTTGGGAGTTATATGCATAGTAGATGACGATGTAGAAGGATATGTCACAGTTGGCAAAGAGTCCTAAAGATGATTGACAAATAAAAAAATGAATAAATAACAAAAACATCTATTACAGAATAATTTATACTAAGTAAAAAAATCAAATATATCATATACCTATACAAAACTTGTAGAGCACAATGTATTTGCTATGACTAATGGGTTCAACCTTACCATCGAAGACTCCTAATTTAAAAAAGTAAAGGTTTATTTTGAAAATATCAGCAAATGTATGTATTATCTTGAAATTGAATATATTGTAATTAAATAACCTCAGTTTGACTTTGTTGTTGATGCACTGACTCCCAATGTGGTGTCAAGCTTGTATTTGCAACATCCCTACAAGAAGTAATTTTATAAACCAAAAATTTAAACACTAAATTAATACTAGGAGTTTCAATAAGGTCATGTAATTACCTGGAATGTTTATGTGTTGGACAATTGGTTCTCACATTTAGATGCTTCTTCATCAATTTTTTTCTTTTAGATGCTTTTGTCTCAAAGCTTTAGGCTTTCCCTTTGATGGAACATGTGGAGGCTCTTGCAAAGTAGTTGGAAGATTTCATAATACTTGATTGTTTGATGTATTATTATCAAGACTTCTTAAATCATCAACATCATGAACATCTTGCATGGCTAGAAGCTCCTCATGAACTTTTTGTAAAGTTTGTCCAAGATGCTTGTATTGCTTCTCTGATTGTGACCCTACCTCTGCAACTTCCAAAAATTGAAGCATCAAAATATTTCTCATCATGGTAGAAGAAACTTGAGACTCCACCTGTACGACATCACTAGATATGTCATGTACAATGTGCTTCTTGGCATTAATTGTCCATCTTTCTAAAATATAATGTGATGGAAGAAAGTGCACAAGAGATTTATTCACAAAAACAGCTAGGATATGCCTACAAATAATACCAACAAACTCAAACATATGGCATGTACAAATAGCTTTTGTCTCAACAATTTCAAGAGACACTTCATAAAATGGACTTTCTCTCCTATGAGCTACCACCTTGTATATCTTCTTCACTCCTTCATGATATTTGGATGCCTTGTATTTTTTACTACAAAATAACTCTTCTTGAAATTTCATAAACATCTTTCTTGTATAAACTTTTGCTGCCTCTACTTCCAACTTATAACATGTTTTCAAGATTGACACTGAATATTTGGTCTTTACATCTTGTTCTTTCTCTTTAAGATAACGTGCATTCAAAGCTAGCTCATATTGATATACAAATCACTTATCGTTGGACTCGAACGAACATAATCTTTAAAAAATTTATTCACACTTTCACTCCTTTGAGTTGTAGACATCTAGGCACAAAATGAGTTTTGTAAGTAAGCTGGAACCCATCTTTCACGCCACATATAAAGATTTCCCAACCAATCATTATCCTCCAATCCATATTTCTCCATAATCTTACTCCATTCTAACTCAAACTCTTCAATAGTGATTGTATCATAGATGCAAATTTAGGAATGGCAACGGGTCGGGTTTGGGCTGGGTTTTTTCATACCCGGACCCGACCCGCGAGTTAAGACCCGTGGCCCGAACCCGGCCCGTTTACTAAGCAGGTTTTTTTTTCGGGGCCCGGACCCGCTCCCACCGGAGCCCACGGGTCCCGCGGGCCCCATTAAGGGATTGAGCCCAATTCATGGCCCAACCCAAAAAAAAAAAAAAAAGAATTGAAGCCAAATTTATTTTTGCCACATTCAACTTGCATATTTTGATTCAAGCCTAGATAACGTGTCCCAAATGCCCAGCCCAACCAAAAAAGGAAAAAGAAAAAAAGAATTGAAGCCCAAATTCACATACCACCATTCACCAACAACAACAACAATTTCTTGATTCTCTTCCGTCAAAACAAAAAAACACCTCTTATATTTTTTTCATATCCAAATTTTCTTTGTTCTTCTTTGATCCGAGAAAACTTCAAGAATGGAGTGCAGGCCTTTGGATATCACACTGAATTCGGCCAAGGACTTGAAGGACTTGAATCTTTTCTCCAAGATGGACCTGTACGCCGTCGTTTCGATCTACGACGACTACTTCAACAACAACAACAACAACAACGCCAATCAGTAGAGGACACACATCAACAAGGACTGCGACCCGAACCCCAAGTGGAATTTCCCCATGAAATTCATCGTAGACGTCAGCGCGGTGGAGCAGAACCGCCTCGCGCTCATCGTGAAGATCAAGGCGGAGAAGAAACTCGCCGGCGACAAAGAAGTCAGCGAAGCCCACATGCCCATCAAAGAGCTCCTCGAGAGCTGCGGCGAAGAATCGAAGGACGAGAGACGCGATAGCGTCAGAACCCAGAAAGCTGAAGGTCCCAAACCCAGTGAAAGAAGAAGAAGAAAAAAAAAAAAAAAAAAAAAAAAAAAAAAAAAAAAAACCAGAAACCCAGAAAGATGAAATGTTACTGGCTGACTGCGTGAGCTTAAATGAGGGACTGAGCTGAGGGAGAGGGAAAGTCAGAGTGAGGGTGAGGACTGAGGGAGGGAGGCATGAGTGTCCGAGTTGCTGCTGAAGGATTGAGAGATTAGGGTTGATTATATATATATATATATATATATATATTAAATCTTTAGATTTCTTTTTATTAAATCTTTTCAAAGTTTCTTCAAAACTTATGGTTGATTTTGGTTTTTTACCAATTTCATCTCTTATCAAGTTTTTCTTAAACCTGTCCAAATAATCTTTCTGGAGTTCAGGGTTTTGAATTTGATTTATTAGCTGAATTATCAGTTTTTCATCTTCTTCACCCTTGGTGAGAGTATTAATAACATTGCAACAGGAATCTCTACAACCAATTTTAATATTAGGAGAATCAGAAGAATCATCAGCAGATTGATAGCAAGAATCAGATGAAGAAGAAAAATCATCTTCCAAAGAATCAGACGGACTGTTTGATTCAAGGATTCTAAATAATTCTTCTTGCACATTACCATCAATGTTTAACATGTTGAACTTGTTTTTTAACTTACCAGGTTTTTCTTTACAATCTTTACTAAAGTGTCCCGGTTTACCACAGTTAAAGCATTTACCTTTACTTGGTTTTTGTTTAACATGTTTTTTAGAAACATTTTTCTTCTTAGCATAGAAATCATTAGGTTTAAAAGTATTTCTGTATTTTTTATGGCTTTTATCATGTTTTTTACTTTTCTGTCTAGAAGGAGCAATAGGAGGCAGACCATATTATTCACAGAAATTTCCCATTTCATATTTAGCTTTTCTTTTATTCTTTAATTGGTGTTTTAACAATTTTTCATCATTGCACATATTAATGCCAAGTTTTTTAATAGTACTGAACATATCACCATAAGTTAAATTATCATAATCAATAGAATCATTTTTACCCATTAATTCTTGTTTTACCTTATGAGCAAAGATAGGAGGCAGACCATCAATAAACTTTTCTTTCCAATAAGGCTTATGGCAATCTTTCCGGAGCATCACCCTGGAAGTAAAAACATCTTGATACCATCTGTAATCAGACATAGTTGGACAACTCAAATTATTTAGATAATCAGAAACACGGGAAGAAATATTGGATGGAGTACCAACAAAATGTTTGAGAATGGTATAGATCAAGGTATTAACACCATCAGGAATACCACGACCAATACTTTCATCAAAAATAGGCAAACCTTCTTCATTTTTTTTAACAGCATGTTTAATAGACTCTTTGGATTCTTCAGTGATGTAAGAATCCCACCATCCACGAAGAGTACCAGAAAAACCAGTAAGAAGCAAGTTAACAATTTCAGGTTGATCAAGATTATGGTTGTTTTGATAAGCAATACCAACCATAGACATGTGGCTCATTTTATTAATGATTTCCTGTTCAAACAAACCATCAATATTCCATTCATAGAGTTTATCAGCAGAGACAGAAAACTGTGTTTGAAAAGATCTCTCTTCAAACTGCATATCAGGAGAAGTGGGTTTTGGATACCAATTTTTTGTAAAAGACATGGGTTTGGAGTTTCCAACAAATCTTTTAATTTCTGGGAAATCATTATCAAAGATTCTTTTTGCAGGAACAGAAGAAACAGAAGAAATAGTATCAGAATCTGTATTTTCATCAGAAATAATTTCTTTTTTGGAAATAGTGAGAGCAATTGGAGTTCTTGTAGAAGTACTAGTACCCTCAGATTTAATCTTTAGATCAGAAAGCATTTTGTCAACAATTTCAAGAGTCTTGGACTGAGAGGTTTTAAACATAACTTTTTCTCTTTGACTGGGTAAATCAATCAAAGGTTTCTCAGTTTTAACAGTAACAGATTTTTCAGAATTAGAAACAGATTTTTCAACAAATTTTTCTTCAATACGGTCAAGCTGTTGACCAATAATATGCAAAGATTGATTAGTAAAATTGTTTTGTTCAATAAGACTAACAATTGGAGTTTGATCATCAGCAATTTTGAAAGGAGAGGCCTTCACTTCCTCTTTTGTCACTTCATCTTTCTTAGTAGTTATCAAAATTGAATCAAGAGGTGGATGACTAGACCTAACAATGGTTTTATCAATCTTAACAAAATTTGATTTCTTTATCACATATAAATGTTGTTTTGAAACCTCATTATTTGGAACATAATGGTTTTCGAGAAAATCAAAAAACAAAATATGTTTTTTCAATTGATTCATCATTTCCAGCCATTTACCTTTAGCATGGTCTTTATCAGACTGAGCAAAATTATCTTGGAAATATTTCCTCTTGGTTTTGTTTGAAGCAAGCATAAACTCATTGTACAAAGAATCCCAATCAATTTCAAAATCATCATTTAAAATAGTCAAAACTCTCAATTGATTTTGGTAAACAGGAGGAGTTTCAATAGGAGATTCAAAATCAGATGGAGTAAGAGAAACAGTATCTTCCTCATCTTCATTAGCAGTTTTACTAACTGGAGTGGAAGTTTCAGGTTTAGTTGAAATACCTTTTAGCTTTAAATCAGAGGATGTTTCCAAATTCTTTTTCAAAAACTCATTGATGTCGCGATCTCTTTTTGAAATACTTTCAGATCCACCAAAGGAATGTCTTCCTTCGTTGATCCTCAAAGGTGGATTGTTTTGAAAACTTATTTTAACAGTACCATCAAGATATTGTTGAATATGGGTGAGATCAAGTTCATCAAAAATGGGTTTAGTAGGAGGGGTTTCATGTTCTAACAACCAATCCTTAGGAAGATTAATATCTTGCCATTGAATCATTTTTGGAACTTGGATTTTAGCATCAGGAGTTGAACATTGAATTAACATGGTTTTACCTGAAGGTTCTCTAGGCATTAAAGCACAAGGATTCATTTGAGTACCCATTAGTTTGTAATAAATGCGATAAATCAAAGCAAAAGGCTTACTACCCTCTTCCATGTAATATCCAGATGAAGCAATATTCAAAGTTAAAGCTTTAACAATATTAGGATCATCCAAAGCAAGAGTAAGATCAGGATAACAATTAAAATAAACAGGACCATCATACAAAGAAGCAGTGATCATTCCAAGAATGCTATCTTTAAAAATCTTAAATCTAGCATCTCTTAAACACATAAGAACAGAAGCATTAATGCCCTTGCGGGTAAGTGGTTTAATAGCAACTTGAACCATACCAATATGCAAATAATAGAATTTTTTAGCAGCAAGGAAGTCATTAATATTCTTTTTAGTGAATAAGCAACATTTTTCATGAACTTTCGAAATAGAGAAAATTTGTTCAACAGTTCTAGCTTTATAAGCAGAATGAAAAGTACTTTCAACAAAACTAGTTTTATAAATAGTTTTAGTATCAACTTTAGGAATAGTCCATTTACGAAAATCAGGAATCATCTCATTATCATCAATAGTGTGATCTTCTTCATTTACAATATCAGGAGGACAACTAGTCCTGGAGCTGATAGAGGAGTTGGATCTCCACAACTTATCCATACTATCCTAGGTTCAACACTCAGTTATCATGTTTTTCTCACAACCGTTGCATTTCGTAACACATACCCCAATCAACCTCATACCTCTCATGCCCTACACGCCCTCTCTTGGCTCAAACGGGCCTTACAGCTAGGTCCTAGGAATTCACTTTACAACTAGGGTGGCGCCAACGACGGTAAGAAGGGAACACAACAACAGAATATCAAGCGTTCGGGTTACTCAGAATTACCAGATTCTATTAAATTCATTCTTGATAACCTTCAGTTTGCTTTTACCAAAAACCACATTAATGTTTTTCACAAAACCCTTAGAGCCCTTGAAATCCACCTTGTTAACCTTACTGCTCAAAACGAGATTTATATGAGCCATTATAGTAACCTTATTCCAAATAATGACCTTGCTTCAAATATTGACTTTGTTCCAGAAAATAACCTTGTTTCAGAAAATGAGGCTCTTGTGAGCCGTCTTAAAACCTACATTAGTCAACTCTTTGGCAAAGAGGAAATCCATTCGATGGATACAAAGACTATAATGGGCACTGATTATGCTAGATTGAGTCTTAAGACCCAATCCATGTTAAGAAGTGTTGTTGCCAACTTGCCTTCAGATTTACAATCTCGTATTCTGGATTGCAAGGCTATGTCTCGGTCTTTTGACCTATGGTCCAAGTATTTCAGAAAACTTGTTACTGCTACTATTCCTGACCCTAATGAAATAGACGAAGGTGATAATGTCTTTATTCAGCTTGAATGGGAAGACCACTTTGGGAGCAGTCTCAGAGTATATGAAAAGAAACATCCATTTCCTGGTCTCCTTATTAATTTTGATACTGGTTCATATTTCACTGGTGAAGATTCAGATGATAGTGATGATGAGGATCCTAATTCTAGCTGGCTTTCCCAAATGTTTGAATATGGCTTTGTTAGGTTTGTAAAATTGACAAGTCATAAACAGGCTAGCCAACTTCCACAGATCATTCAGAATGCTATTAAAGGGTTTGAAAACTCTTCCACTAGACCCTTTGTTACCATCAGATGCTGGAGCACTCTACCAAAATGGGAGAAAAATAACTGGATGAATGTTAACCCCTCAAAGCATCTCATCCTCATTAATGGCTATACCCACCAAGGGCCATGGTTCGAGGGAAATTCTCAGTTGTCCCTTAAAGCCACTCTTGCAAAATGCTAGAGAAATTATTTTAATAATCAAATTCGTGAAGTTGCTCATAATCTATGGAAAAATTATCATTTCATAGGAAGCACAGGTAGAATTGCTGTTTTTGGCCCCAAACCCTATGCTGACGCCTTTGTTCACCTACAAACAAAAGATCATCCTAATCTAAACAGTCTCCTCATCCCAGGAAAAACTCCAAAGCTTGAGCCAATTTTATATTGTGGATTCTGTAATAAGTATGCTATTTACCATGATCATGTATGTGATTCTCCACAAGGTCCTTTTGATCCCTTTGATGGTTATCCCTCCGATGCTCCCTCTACTGATTGATGAGGTCACTACTATTTCCAGACTGGTGTTACTTTATTTGTCTGGCTTGCACAACAGCCAAGATATTTTATTGTCATTCACAAATATGTTGCAGAAAATCCGGAACTAACTCGTGATATTCCGGATTTTGCGGAAGATTTTGATTCTCCTATTTGTCTAGCCTGCACAACGGCCACTATTTGTCTAGCCTGCACAACGGCCACTATTTCTCTAGCCTACACAACGGCCACTATTTCTCTAGCCTACACAACGGCCACATCTATTACAATATTCAGAATTGAAAGACACAAGCCATGATGGTTGTGAAGATATGATGCTTCCTTTTGACCAACCATGCCACCTTTGGAGTCTTTTTAGAAAAGAATGAAGCACCCAAGTACTTGGTGGAAGACATGCATGCTTTCCTTTTGCCTTTTGCCATGATTCTCCTGACATGTTGGACCAAATGAAAGCCAAAAGCTCAGAAGTTTTCATTTCAAAAAATGGAAAAAACACTGTTCACTGATTACTGTTCACTGATTACTGTTCACTGATTACTATTCACTGATTACTGTTCACGGATTACTGTTCACAGATCACTGTTCACTTTTACTGTTCATGACACTGTTCACTCCGAAATTTTGCCTATTTAAGGGGGGTTGTCCCTTAAATTTTGGGGCTTCTCAAGTCAAGTTTGGTTTCTGATTTCCTTTCCCTTAGAACTAGCCTTCTTAGAGAAAGAACTCACCCTACTTCTACTACTCATCCTTGTTTACTACAAACTTTGTAATCCTACAAACCTTGTAACTAGGACTAGTTCAAGCTTTGTACTTGTTAACCCATAACTGTTGAGATCTTGTATTGACTACTACTACTGTAAGTGTTTATCCTACTTTCAATAACAAGTATTTTCAGTTCTATGTTCATTACTTTACTTATTGCTACCACCACCTTGGACGGATTACCGCCATACCGGATGGTTCTAAATTGCTTTCATTTATTTTGAACTATTGTTCTTATTTACTTTGAATTATTTTGATATATACTGCTTGGCTGGTTCTACCGCCTTATTATTGTTCTTACATTCAAGTCATTTACTTTAAAGCTATTTACTTTCAAGTTCTTTACATTATTTATATATATATATATATAGGGGGTATTTTTGTACTTTTAGGGTGCCGGGTTTTTATCCGGGTCGGGTTTCGGGTCGGGTCTCGGATTTTTTTTTTTATAAAACCCGGACCCGCTTCGGGTTTTTTTTTTAAATCCATACCCGACCCTATTCTTAATCGGACCGGGTAAAATTCGGCCCATTAGGGTCGGGCCGGATCGGATACCCGCGGGTCGGGCAAAAATTGCCATGTATAAGATTCTATTGTTTCATTGACAAGCAAAGCACCTCCAAACATCACAGATTGATGATGGTGGTTAACCCCTGTGAAGGGAACAAAAGGCATCTTATAATGATTTGTTTGGTATATAGCGTCAAAGGTAACGACATCTCCAAAATATTGGTATGCCATTCTTGACCTAGCATTCGCCTAAAAGAAATTACCCATACACCCATATTCATCAACTTCAATTGCATAAACAAAACCTGGATTTTTACATTGACTCCCAATAAAATATTTGTTCATTCCTTGAACATCTCCATCTTAAAGCAACTTTCTTCTTTTACTACCCAAATAATTTTGAATATCAACTGGAATACATCCAACATTATAATCACCACCAGATTCTTTACTTAACACAGATATTATCTTACTTGGGGCTATACCTGACTCATTGAGTGTATCTATAAGATTCTTTTGGGTACTTGTTATCACTCTATGCCCACGAAGCAAACTTGTACTCTTAGGGGTAAGAAGCTCATGATTATAACCCTCCACAAACTTACATACAATCCATATATCATCAACTTTCTTTAAACCTATCATTGCTTTGCATCCCACTCTTGTTTCTACACGCTCTGGACCTGTTCTTTCATTGTCTTCATTACATTGACGATGGAATCCTTCCTTCGAACAAACATATTAAATTTCAACCCTTATTTTATCTTTATTCTTTTGAGTATGATTTACTCGTATACTAAAACCCTTTCGCCTTGCATATGTATTATAATATGCACGAGCAGCCTCTAAGTTTTCAAATACTATATCAAGATGTGGTTTTGAATGCCTATTACATGCAAAAGGTTGATTTGAATCATCCAATGATATGTCTACATTATTTTGATCTTCGTTTATTTCTGACTTATCATGTACTAAGTCATCCACCATATCACAAAGTGAGATTGTTTCAGGTTCTTTGTTGTCCGCACTCATATTTTCAATTCAAGTAATTTTATATTTCAATATGACCTATAAAAAACAAAAGAGAAGAAAAATTCATAAGCAACAATTAAGAATAAATTTAAAATTTGTGCTATTACAATACTAAACTTGCCCAATTTGGAAAACTTGTTCTATTACAAAATTAAAATTTAATTGGAAAATTTTATGCTAATATTAAAATTATCATTAACAGTAGGAGAAAGTTGACATTGGTACATATAGCTCCAAGTACATAAAACAACTATCAAATAGCTCCAAGTATATAAAATAGCTATCAAATAGCTCCAAGTACATTGGTACATTGGTACATATAGCTCCACTCAATAAACTTTATTACATAAAACAGCTCCAAGTACATCCTTATTTGCACTTTGGTACATATAGAGAGCAAATTGACATTACAAGTAGGAGTAAATTATATTTGAAACTAAAAATATTTTAATAGCTATCAAATAAATGATACCAACTGTGTCCTAGAGGCTAAAGTTGACAGCGAAGAATTCAATAACCACAATAAGTAAACTTGTCAGAAAGGCACCTATAAGAAGCAAAATTGAAAGAAATACAAATCCAAGAAAAGAAAAAAAGGAAACAATTCAGTCAAGGTTCTTTTTTTTTTTTTTTTAAAAGGAAACACAAATTGAAAAATTGAAAGAAATATATATAGGAAACAATTCAGCAATCCTATCATACAATAAGTAACATTCTTTTAAATCTTCTAAAACTGGGTTAGGTAACTACCAACCCAAAAAAAAAAAAAATCAAATTCAATTTAGTCAAGCAAAATTGTGCATAATCTATGTTAACTGACAGTCATCTCCTACACCTTATGCTATGGACTTGAGCATTAAGCTGTCATAGCAGAGCCATACACAACAAACAGGATTGCATAAAGATATAATGATTTGCATAAAAAAATAATCAAACAGGACAGCATAAAGATATTTGAGCAAACATAGACATGGTATTCATTAGTAGATAATAGAAACTATGGTCAAAATTTTCCTTGCAAAATTTTCATTGGTAGATAATACTCTCCTAGGCATTAAATCAGCTATTACACTTCATTTTTATCAATGTTCTGTATCTGTAGAACATTTTTTTTAGTGGACAGTCTAAAATATGAGTACATTAACAGGCTATGAATTTTGGTGCCAGCATTCATATAAAAGTTCCCATTAATAAAACACTATAATTTCCATTCATTGGTAAGTGAAGAAAAGATAGAGAGAGCATGCCTTTGCCAGGACAAATACAAAAGCATTTAAAAGAAGATTAGTTGTTACAATTGTGATGGCATATGAGTACCCCCCCAACCAAGCATATAAGCTTTATTCATATTATCTTCTAAATTCACAATCCAATTGACTCTTCCTTATCAACATATGTCCTCTAAAGTTATCAATTTAGAGTTTCAATTCTGACCCCTGACCACACACACACAGAGACCTTAAACCAGTTTAAGGAATTTATAGAAAGAATAAGATGTGTTAACATATTAGAAAGTTTTTTTAACTTAACCAAAAACAATTAAAAAAAAAAAGAAAATACAAATGTAACAGAAGGCTAAAACCTAATTTCTTGCACTATCTCTTTCCTCTTTAAATGGGACATGCCAAGAAATTGATTAGATGACAAAGATTGTAACATGCATCACTTCCATTCATACAAGATTTTCCCTAACTAGTTCTCAGAATTTCCTTGAATGTATCCCAATTCTTCATAAATCCAACAAGCAATAATTAATAGACACAACATATATAATCAATACAATTTCTAAACCCATAAGATGACCACTAGTTGAACTATTGCAACATTTGGACCAGAGTCTTGGGTAAGGTATCTGAATATACACAATAAGTCTTGACAGGTACAGGACCAATTGAAAACGGAAGAAAAAAAAAAGCTAACTATGGAGAGGATTACCTGTACATCTCCAGCAGCAAATAAACCTTCAACTGAAGTTTTTGCAGTACCCTTTACGTATAGCAATCAAAAAGCAATCAGAAAACAGAAAAACCAAAATAATTCAAAATCCAAATTGGGGAAAAGGGAAAATCATGAAAAAGAAACCTTTGGATCGTGGCTCACGGCGGCTCCGGTATGTTTCCAAACTCCACGCATAGCTTTGGCAACCTCTATGGCAGTGAGCTTCGGTGTGTGGTGTGGTGGAGGTTTGGAAAAGTAAAGGACGGCACAACCTTAGAGGAGGAAGCAAAGGGCACGGCGAGAACTCTTTCTTCTTCACAATCGTTCTGCTCTGGCGATCTGTGTGGCGGTGGTGGAGGTTCGACATGAAGGAAGCAAAGGTGAATGGTGTGAGCTCTGTGGTTTTCTTACTTCGTTCTCTGTTTGGAGAGGGGTTTAAGTGAGAACTTAATATTGTCCACGTGGTAGGAGTCTATTGGCTAGCGTAAAACACTGGTTTTACACCACAACCTGATAGAACGTTTTCTCTTTTTTTTTTTTTTTTTTTTTTTAACATTACTCATTCACTCTTTTTTTTTAAAAAAAATATTTACACTTTCTCAAACTTTTCTCCCTTTCTTACCTTTTCATCTCCCCACTACCCTCTACCTTAATTTCACTCTTACTCTTTCACTTTATCTTCCTTTATTTTGACTCTTCTTATTCTCACTCTCTTATTATAAATTTTTTATTTTTCTCTTCCATTCTATGCATAGTTTCCTCTCACAAAAAAGGTTCTCTCTCTCTAAATTTTTTGGTAGATTTTGTTTTGTTAATTTCTGAGCCTTTATGATTATTTAGTGTAATTTTTGGTCCAATTTACAAATGGTTTGATAATTTATGCACTACACAAGCTTAAAATGATAATTTCTATCCTTTTTGTTTGTTGCAACATGGTATCTCCAATGCAAAACTAATAAGTATTAAAATTTCAAGTTCATGGGGGCTCAAGCAATATTGGTACATTTGCAATTTGGATAACTAAGTACTATGAGCAAGTGTTTGTTATTGCGGGTCCAATATCACTTTTCTTCTAATGCATAAGTTTGGTTTCCAAGTATTCATATAGTTTTAGATTGTGATTGGCAAGGAAAATTAGCTGTTTGCAAGGATCTTGGGGCTGATGTGTACATCAATTACAAGACAAAGGACTTTGTTAAAAGGGTGAAAGAATAAACAAGTGGAAAATTGTATTTTCTTTAATATTAAAACCTTAGTTTTCCTCAATGTTTGTAGAAATTGATGTTTTTCATTATTAGGTGATAAACAAAAGAACAACTAACTAAATGTTTAATGGTAGGAGTTGATATTATTCTGGATCATATTGGAGCATCCTACTTGAAATTTTATAGAGATTGATGTTTCTCATTATTCTTTTGTGCAATGATTTATTAGGTGATATAAAAGAACAACTAACTAAATGTTCAATGGTAGGAGTTTATGTTATTCTGGACCATATTGGAGCAACCAACTTAATGCAAAACCTTGAAAGCTTAAATTTTGATGGGAGGTTTTTTATTATTGGAACAATGAGTGGCTTTGTTGCAATATTTCTATTATGATCATGACAAAAATATATTGATATATGGGAAGTAAAACATGACATCTAAAATGTAGCTCTTTGTGTTCAAATGTACGATCAATGTAAACCGAGCTGTATAATATAGATATTAGGTAAACTTACTGACCAACAATGCTTTTTTTTTCTTTTTCTTTTTCTTTTCCTTCTTTTTGCAAATTAATATTTTTCCCAATTATCACTCCATCACATAAAAAAAATACTCCATCAAACCTAATTCGTGAACATCAATAATTCATCTCTCTCTCTCTCTCTCTCTCTCTCTCTCAATTAACGTTACCATTTTTCAACTTCCCATTTATTACTCCATCAAGCCAAATCTATTGCCATTTTCTATTCAACCATCATCTCTCTCTCGCTCTCAATTAACATTTCTTAACTTTTTAACTTTTCATTTATTATCCCATAAAACTCAATCTGATAATAATTCAAACTCCCTTCAACTCTATGACTCTCCTTCTCCCTAATCAAGCAACTATGAAAACCATTCAATTGCCACCTATTGAGGACAAATTTTTCACACCACATGACTTTATTTCATTGGCAACCCGCACCACATCAACGTTATCATGGATTTTGGAAAAATCTCTTTTAAAACCCAAAATAGCCCATATTTACACAAAAAAGGCGTCAAAGCCCATGGTTCAAGCTCATAGCACATCATCTCATTTTTGGCTCATGATCCAAGCTCATAAGTCTCATCGGGAGAATTTTGGGAGTCATGGTTTGGAGGGCCAAGAAGTATGTTTAGTAAAGCTCCAGTGGTTCAAAGTTAATAAATGAAAACATGTTTTTTGGTATGTCTTCCCCAATTCCCTGAACTCTGACGGGTCAGTGTGCAATAGGTAACATTTGGTTAGCCTCTCATATTACATAACACTTAGAATGATAAAACTCCTCATGCTCTTTACATAAAAATTAATGTTCATCATATAATATAAGTTTAAAAATGTTATTATATCATTTCATATTAATTATATTATTATTTTCATTTAAATCAATCCCAAGCACATAGCTAAATCTATATTAATACCTCATATCTAACATTAAATGCTCTCCTTACTTTCCAAGATTTGGTCAAAACACAAAGAACCATAATTACATTTCTAAAACTTTTTCAAATATTAACCAACTAGTTTATTACTTACCAAAATTATATTGTAATAAAACCATAGACTAAACACATAACTTTCCAAAAGATGAAACTTGGCCAAAAATACTAGCAGCAACTCCAGCAGCAACTCCAGCAGCAACTGCAATAGCTCCAGCAGCAACTTAGGTAGTTGACACATGTCCTAAAATGACATCACTTGCCCATTAATGGCAATCCTAGCAACTACCTGCTATACCAAAAGAAGTAAGGATCCCATAAAAGAAATCCTATCATTTTAAGCTAAGATCCTTAGCCTCCAACTGCAATACCAGAAATAGGAAGGTCCCATAAAGGTTATCTTACCATTTTCAACCAAACCATGAATTTAATGCCAAATATTTTCCTCCAGCAGAAGATGTCATTCAGATGACATCATTCAGCAGCTACTGCTGTAGAGCTGACAGCTGTGACTAACAGCCGTAACAGCAGCTCCAGCAGCATTAAAGTCTCAAACTTCCTTCTTTTGGCTAAAAAAAAAAAACCCACTAATGAAACTACTTACTTTGTCAAAGACTTTTCCTTATTTGCTAAATTTCCCTTTAACTAATTCTAATCTAGTTACATGCTTGGCTCTATATAAAGAGGACCAAGCCCCACACACCATCCATCCCTCTCTCATCCGCAATATTCTGAAACTCCATTCATTTTGTTGCCATATCTCTAAACATCTCCACATCTTTCTTCATCTCTCTTACAAAATCCCTCTTCTTAGATAACACCTATTACACACACTACTACCTATCTCTCCCACACTTTAATATTCTAAAACTTCATCATTTTGCTGAACAAAAACACATCTCTATCTCCTTCTTTATTTCTCATACAAAATCTCCCTTCTTAGAAAGCAACGTAAACCATGAAATAATACAAAAACCACTCCAACAGCAACTATAATCTCATGTATTTACTATATTTAATCTCAATATCTCTCATACTTCCCTATATTTTACAAACGCATCCCTCACAAAATATCCATACATACTTCTCATATATCTTTGAACTTCATGTCTCACAAAGTAATTATATACAAAATCCATATTCAACAAAGTATCTACATATAATTCCTATACGTATTACAAACACCATATTTCACAAAACATATATATTTTTTACCATCTTCATGCATCTTAAAAGATACCAAACACTCTTTCAAGAACATATTACAAAAGCCCTTCTCATGGAAGGCAATATCACTCATATTTGACTAATAACTAAAAAAGCATTACATGGGAAAAATCATTTAAGTGTGATAAAAGGGATAAACTTAACCGACCTATGCACACGACTGGACATATTCTCTCCCCCTCCAGTTGCACCCATTTTTCGTCTTTAATCATGAACTCACCTGAAAGGACTCATAATATCACATTGTACCGCTGGACTCATTTTATCATGCTGCTGAAATATTATAAGTCCACTAATGTTATACAGCTGGAGCCACAAACTATGAAGATAAGTCATTATATCTTTATTTCTATATTTACATTATTGAATATATTTTATTTTATTATCATTGTACCGCTGTACTCATATTATTATGCCGCTGGAATGTTATTAGCTTACTAATGCTATACGACTGGAGCCACAAATCATATAAGGAATAAAGTGATGCTATACCGCTGGAGTCAGAAACATAAGAGATAAGTCAATATTTTCTCCATCTTTGAAATTACATTATTAAGTATATGTTAACCCATTATTATTGCACCGCTGGATATAAGTTACTTTAATATCATCTCACTATTCAATAAAACATGGTCTCACTAATACTTCATTAATGAACATACATATTCATAAATTGATCTACCACCATTAGACAAATATTATTTGGACATGAACCACCGTTGAACATATATTATTTGGACATAAACCACCGCTGGACATATATTATTTGGACATATATCTTTGATTGACATATATGATTTGGACATAAAACATTGCTGGACATACCTTATTTAGACATAGACCATTACTGGACATATCTTATTATATTGGACATGAACTATACCACAGCTAGATATGGACTATTGGACTTATCCCATTATTGGACTTATGACACTTGATTAATTACTTTCTAATATTAGATATCACTTAATAAACATAACAATGATGTTCAACTAATTGTTTAATCAAAGCTATTATGCTAAACATATTATATTTCAACCATTATTATGATTCTAAGACTTTGGGCTTTATCTATTTTGTAGGCTTAAAATGCACCAGAAGCCATTGGTCTATGCGGCTCAATGTCGAGTTCCAAATTGGACCCCCCAAAACAAATTCGGGCCTAGTAAAGTCACACCTCCAACTGAAGACATGTGACTACGCGCAAAAACCGCCCCCCGACACCACCCTATTAGAATTCCAAGGAAAAAAATACTGATTATATATATATATCTACTTCTGTGAATTTAGGAAGTCCCTCTAAAGTGATTTTTTTTTTTCCCTTTTCTCCCCCATATTCTTCAAGTTTTCCCGATTAATTTTGTTGGTAATGTGCCATTGAAGATCTCTAGTGTCAACAACATTGGTTCCCATAAACCTACCAAAAATTTCTCAAAGCCAAGGTGAAGAATATAGTAAAAGAATTGTAGTGAGTTAACCAATGTTTAGAAAGTGGTGTCTCAGATAGAAATGTATATTCAATTTTCCAATAAATTGTAGACGGGTGAGTTTTTTCCACTAATGGATACCTCTTATGTGCATTTGTGTGATGTATTCACCATTATGGATAAAGTATTCTCTTTGTATATGAGTAGCATAAATCAGTTTTGTTGTATGTGCATATTAGTTGTGACATGAATGTAGATGCATAACTTAATACAAGATATGCTACTCTTTTTTTGGTTTTGTATTGTAACAAATTTAGATATTATTATGGGATGCCTTTGTTGGAAGACTTTGAAAAACTGCAGAATTCGATTCAATGGAAAGAAAATCAAATCAAAGGACATGTAAAAACTAGATAAAGTAGCAATAGACAACCAAAAAAATATCAGGGTGAAAGATTATCTAAGTTTGGACAAAGCCTCAAAATTCACGAAGACCAATTGGATCTGAGAAATGCCAAGATGTATGCTTGGTTATATGAAGAAATTGAATTTGGATAAAATATGAAGAAGACCAATTGAATTGAATTGAGTTCCCTATCACAAGTCATCTCTCTCCCTCTTATAGTTTTGATTTAATTTTTTTATTTTTGAGTTAATATTTAGTCATTTTGAAAGTGAGAATTTGAATTTATATCAAAACACAATCTTGGCTATGTATTTGATTATGTCTATTAGTTATTTGAGTAATATCAAGTATATTTTTGTGATGAGTTATGATTATTATGATAATATCCTTTAAGAGAATGAGAACTTTGAAACATATATTTGAACCTTCAAAAGTTTAGTTTTTAAAGAAAAAAAAATTAGGAAAACATAATGCACTATAATATGATTTAGGAGAATATGAACCACCCACAAATGGATAAATATCAATCAAATAAAACCAAAAATAATAGAATTATATATTTGTAGAGATAGAGAGATGGAAGATAGTTTTAGAAATTTTTTAATTTTTAGGGAGAGCAAACTATCTGCAACAAATTTAGGAGAACAAATTATACATTATATCAAAACTACAAAATAATTATATATTTCTACGCATCGCATGAGTCTGCGACTAGTATAAAATAAAAAACCATAATCATGAGGAAAGCATTTAGGATTATGGTTTATGGGAGTTATATTTTTTTTCTTTGGATGCACAGTTTAAGTGATTTCTTCTTTTATTGATATATTTTTGATGAATTCCTTTATTAAAATTACTTAGTCTGAAACAATAATCCAAGAGACTTAGTCATAGAAATAAAAACGGGGCACCTCTAAATCGTTGAAATCAATCACTAACAAGAAAAATAATAAACCAAGAGACACAGTAAAAAAAAAAAAACAAACAAACAAAAAAACAAAACAAAAAAAAAAAACAAAAACAAAAACAAAAAACAAAAAACAAAACAAATATATCAAATAAAAATCCAAGGGGACAAGGTCCCAAAAGACAGAGACCCCCAAAGTAGAAGATACGGAAGAAAATAACGTCATCAATAAGATTAACGAAGTCTACTTTTTTGTCGTGGAAAACAAAGCACTGAGAGGCCAAGTCCAAGTATGACACATTGAGTAGGACCGGTACTGATAGAATACAAAGTCATGAATGGGTTCATTCATGGACTCTGCTTTCCTCATGTGTTTCTCATCACAATTTCATTTGCCGTCAAAAGCTTGTACTAGAAAACCGGCGACTAAAATGTGAATTGTGTTTCATGATCATGTCTTTCTTCCCAATTCTGATGACCTCAATCTTCCAAAGTTTAAAGTAAACTCTCATTTTCATGTTTAAGTACAATTAGCAATGTTAATGGTCAAATAAATTATGATTTTTTGGGTTCCATTTTTTTTATTTTTTTCTTTTTAATTTCCGAAGACATTCAACTCTTTAATCTCTCTCTCTCTTTCTCTCTCAATTTTTCATTATATTAACTTGTGTGATTTTTTTTTTTTTTTTGGGTCAAATCTTTAGGTATGTGATAATGAACTCTATAATATCATTACTTACAGATTTGTGTATATAACTTGATTATAACTTTAGATTTGTACTTGTGTGAATAATTTGTGGAAAAAGTTTAGATTTTATTTATACATACTGTAGGGATAAGGGTCCAGGATCATATATTGGGCATTGGGCATTGGGCTTTGTTTGAGGACATTGAATGGTCCGAGGAGGAACAAATAGTTATTAGGGGTTCCAATTTAAAGTCTCCTGAGTAAGAAACGAATGGAAGGTGGTTCGAGGAGGAACTCCTCCTCGGATATAATGAATGCAATTCAAGTATCTATTCCAGCAATTAGAATGACCCTCCGGGAAGCTCCAATGATAGGGACGTGCCTCATGAACATACAAGAAGGAAACCCAAAAATATCTAAGGAAAAACTACTACCACCGCATTAAATGTACTGTAGCTACTTTTCTAGCCGCATTTATGTGGAGAAGACCTTTAAACAGTACTACCTTGACTACCACAAATCACAGAAAGCCAAATAAGGTGTCTGATGGGACAAGTACTCAAGTAAGGGCTCAAATGATCAACAAGTGTAGGATCAAGATGGTCCAAAGGAAGCTATATAATGTAAGAAACTCTCCATGAGAGAGGGAGGGGAAATTGATCAGGGAGTATTGTAGCAATCAAAATTATATTTGTAATTGATTTGTATGACAAAATACCTCCTCGAACAGTGAATTCATTCAACTCTATTCTCCTTGTTCTCTCTTGATCACTTTTAAATCCATACTAGCCGTTGTCAAACTCATTAAGGCCTAGTTTTTTGACCCACTCTCTACAAATTTATTATACCGGGCTCACTGGGTCAAGATCTCATACATCTTGGGCTTGGGCTTGGGCTGCAAAACATGTCCCTACACATACTTTAGACGATTATTTGTATATATATTTTGTATGAATAGCATGAGCTAAAACTTTATTTTTAAGTTTGGAACTTTATATCATTACTAACTTCTAACCCTATGTATATGTATGGATATGCTTAAAAGATGTACATTAAAATGCATAGTATAATTCTTACATATATAATTTAAATATTATTGATAGTCATTTTTATACTTTTTTTGTTTAACTCTTTAAAAAGTCTTGTAAGAATATTATTAAGTAGAAAATGTAAATTGTCATTTTTTTTTTAAATTTTTCTATGTTCATTAATTCTAAATTCTTTGCTTTTTGTATGCAATAAGAGCATTCTCATCAAGTGTGTCAAATGCCAAATATTTGGCATTTGACACACCAAACAATAAAAAACCACCTTCATCAAGTGTTTTAAATGCCATAATATTTGGCATTGATGAACAATGCAATCTCATATTTGAGACCGCATTGTACACCAATTGTAAAACTTATATTATTTTTTATTCAGGTGGGGTCCACTTTCTTTTCTTCTTCTTATTTCTTTCTCATTTCCATTTCTTCTGTCTCTCATTCTTGCTCTGAGCTAACCATTTCTCTGCTCTCTCTCTCCCTCTGCTTAACGTCTCTGCCTCTCTCTCCAATGAAACCCAGGCTGGAGCATCAAACCAAGCTGATCTCTATCGCAATGGTTTCTTTTTTCTTTTTCTTTTTTTAAGATTGTGATTTGATGGTAGATTCAGCAGTGGTTGTGTGGGTTATGAATTTGGCGTTTTGGGTCGTGGTTTAATGTGCTCCAGCGATTTTATGGGTCTGGGTTTGTGGGTTTGAGTTCATAGGTCTAGGTTTGTGGGTCTAGGTTCATGGGTCTGCGTTCATGGATCATCGACATGACCAGCACGGATCGCCGAGTTAATCGGCGTGGATCGTCTACTTGATCGGTTTCATCGGCATGGGTCATCGACTTGATTGGCATGGGTCTCTGATCGTTGTGGTGGCCGTTGGAATTGTAGTGGCTAGTGGCCAGCGGTGGGTATGATTGCTGGGTTGAGACAGTGAGACCGAGAGGGAGAGAGGGAGAGAGAGAGAGATAGTGAGACCAGAGAGAGAGGATGAAAAAAATAAAAACAAAAAAGGAATAAAAAATTATAAAGAAATAATATTTAAATGAAGTTGTAAAAAAAATAGAAGTTTTGATGTTTGGTATATTGTAAAATGAGGTGTTAAAATTGAAAAAGTAGTGTTTTGAGATTGTAAATGCTAAAATTTTTGCAATTGTTGATGAGAATGCTCTAACTCACTTGGATGGATATTTATGATGTGGTCTCACATTTGACTCCAAAATTAAGAAATAAAACTCTCTCTAAAAATAAATAATTTAAGACACATAGCATAAAATTGGACTTCAATTGTAGAATCTAATTAGATTTTCTCTAAGTTTTACGTATTAATATGTACTAGCATGTAACTCATGCAAATGCATAGATACATTTAAAATTAAACACAATTTTTATTATAAAAATATAAATAATTAGTCAAATTATTAAATAAAAAAAAAAGCATGTAACACATGCATACATATAAATACATTTAAAATTAAACACAATTTTTATCATAAAAATATAAATAATTAGTCAAATTATTATTTTTTAAAATAAACGTAATTAGTCCCATATGAAAATTATTACCTAAATTTAATACTACTTATGTTTTTTTTTTTCTAATTTTTAATAAGATAGAACGTGTGGTGATCTTTATTGTGTAGTGTTTTTTATTGAGTATATGTGATTGGTTTTTTTTTTTTAATTTTATAATTTATTAATATTAGATTCTTAGTATTTTGCACTCATTAACTCACTTGACACAAATACTAAAAAACTTAAGTGAACACATGGCACAAACTTTAGTGGGTAATTATGGTGTGATCCCACATAAATTTACACACATGGCACAAAATTGGATTCTAATTTTAAATTCTAATTGAACTTTTTCTAAGTTTTGCTTATTAATATATATATATATATATATATATATATATATATAGATTACTTGTAGATTTACATAATGGATGGGGTTGGCCCATTAAACTCATGTGCCAAGGCATTCCTTCAAAGGCCAGCTATTGGAGTGATCCTACCCTGAGAAATCACATATTTAACCACTTTAATGCTTACTTAGGAGTTAGGACATTTGTTAATTGGTCATTTTAGATAAATTTTCATACCACTTTTATGGAAAATATTTATATATAAAAATGTCAAATAATCAGTTACCTTTTCTTTTCTTTTTTTCCTCTTCTCATAATTTCATAGAAGTTTCTAAAAATATTTCCTAAGAGTAATGCTATAGATACAAACTATTTTACAAAATTTTTACAAAATATTGATATGGCCAACTTCTTATTGGTTTTCATTAGGCCCACAATTAATATCATTTATTTCATTTACCAATAATCATTCATTAAATCAGCAATTTGTAAAAAAATTTGTAAAATAGTTTGTATCTCTAGCATTATTCATTTTCTAAATCTGTACTTTAGGACATCCATTAACTTTTTCCTTATTATTATTATTTAATGATGACAATTAAAAAAATAGATGATGATGATAACAATAACAAAAATTAACAAGAATATATTAATAATAATAATAATAACAACACAAGATAAGGATTACAATATTATTAAATTCTGAGGATTTATTATTTATTATGATAGTGATTAGGGTAATTGCTATAGTCGTCAAAGTAATTAAATGAGAGAGAGAGAGAGAGAGAGAGAGAGAGAGAGAGAGAGAGAGAGAGAGAGAGAGAGGTCAGGGTCTCAACATTTGGCTATTAACATTAATTTTCCAATTATTCCTAGAGTTTGTTTGGTAAACTGAGTGAAAATTACGACAGGAATGGTAACTTTATTACTAAAAATAAAATATGTTGTAATGGAATAATTAAACATGTTCATAAGTTTGATTGTGAGTTGTAACATTATAATTAAATTAAAGATTTATTTTAGAAAATTCATGACCCATATAATTATATTTCCTTAAAAAGCAACCAAAACTGTGACACTCTTTCCATTAAAATAAATAAATAAATAAATAAAAACAACTAACTGTGACTCTCTAAATAATTATTGGATAATTTACCGGCCAATATATTTGCCTAGTCGTATTAGATTTGGGGCTATTGGTCATTTCAGCAAAAAAAAAACCCTTATACTTTTCCCTTAGCTATTGCCTATTGGGATCTTACTAGCCAATACATTTGGTCTAGATTTTGCCTCTCTCAAGGTTCCACATGATTTTGAACTTTCCTTTGGATTTGGGCTCATTGTAGCCCCATAAAAATAAAAGTAAAAAGAAGAATTAGAAGGGGTTTCAGAACAGAGGGTCAATAAACCTCGCTTTGCAAATAACTAGAGTCAATCGAATCACTGCAATATTTTTCTTTTTGTTTTTATTTTAAAATCTTGATTTTGCAGTCTACTAGAATGTTTATTTCCTAAAACTAAAAAGATGATTATTAGTTTACATGAATAGTACAATGCAAAGTGTACATTGTAGGCAACAAATGTGTCAATGTTAGCCACTTCTCCAGAAGTGGCAAATATTCGCCTACAAGGTGCATTGTAAATTGTTCTATTCATGTAAACTAAATATACAGAATTTTCTTTTGAGTAATACATAAATTTCATTACATTGCTATAATATCAACCTCCCAATATTGGTAAGATTAAATTTGGATTGTTGTTGAGCTCCTCAAAGTAACCAAAGAATAGATCATTGCTAGCAAAAAAATTCCCAAATTTCTCCTTGGATCTCCTATAATCAGAAAGTTTTGGCTCTCTGCTTTGCCGGTCTTCTGATAGTCTTACATTCGAGAAAGCCAACAACAATGAGAAATTCTCAAGGACGAAAGCTCTCTGAACCGAACATGAAACGAGCTCACTAAACTATACAGTGATCAATATTCAAATTGTATATATATGGCTTAGGCCAGTGACTTTCCTATTATCTGTGATAATGATCTATGGTTAATGATGCCTCTACTACTATCTGCTGCCCATCTGGAACAATAATGCAAAATCATAGGAGTAACCTGCATTGTGTTGAACACTATTATGGATGCATGTAAATTAACTCCTCATCTTTGCATTCTCTAATTGCAACTTCCATAACTTCACCAGCAGAAGAAGGTAACACATCACAACAATGCCTTCTTGGAGCCTGCAACTGAATTACAAAGAGAATACGTATCAGAAATCAGTAATGACAATAATTTCATGGAATTCCAAGCATGTATAAATAATTGAACTTCTTGTGAACAAAACCTGATTAGCAAATACCTGTTTAATATCAAGGTCTAACTTATGTGAGAGCACTCTGATCTCTTGCACTTTCCTTGGTGAAGCCATGTCATGTGAGCAATTTACAAAAGACTTCTTGTAATTGCTCTTGATTCCATCCCTATTGGAAGATATACCATCAAAAAAGAAAATGGTAGGTCTTCTACAAGGGTCAGAATGAAGTTGTCTTGCATTAAATGTATAGGCTTCTGCCAAAGGGCTTCCTTTTTTCCACGGCTGGAATGTTTGTTGCACATGGAGAACGTCTGGCAAAAATATATGGTTTGGGAATATTTGAACAGCATAACCCCATGAAACAGAAACGGTCCATGAAAACCATCTATCATAGCAAATTGATTGTTGTAAGATTCTCTGGGAATCAACATTCGCAGCTTCAAATAGATGTTCTAGAGCTTTAGTGGTTGTCATTTTTGGGAAGATAGGGTCTAGGTGATCCAAGTGATGCAGGGATACCAAGGGTGTTACTGGATGTGCAGCTAATAGACCAAACAAATCGCCCCGCACATCAACCTTAAATTTCACAAACCATAATGAAAAAAAAATATATTAATTTTAGATTATAAAGGAAAATTGCTGATGAACTTGACTGTTAATTTATAACTGCCAAAATGTGACAAGATTTGCAAACCTTGTGTCAGAGTTAACAAATTGATATATACCTGATGGAAACCTGGCTCATGTGTCAAAGTAACTCCAAGCTCTGCCAAGCAAGTGTAGACCCTTGAATCACTTCCATAGAGATGTGGATACCGTTCTATACATGAATCGAAAACCTTTGCCAGAATTTTTGCCAGGGGGTAACTTATAGCAAAACCTGCCCCTCCAAAAGCCATTCCAAATCCAAAAAACCTGTTCTGCTCGAAAATCTCAGAGTGAGTCCCAATGTAGTACCAAAGGCCATGATCATACTTTGAGAGAGTCTTTACCAAATTGTCTGGAAAGAAAACCGTGTCATCATCCCCAAACACATACCAACGCACATCAGAATGATTGAGTGCCACAGTCTCGGAAACAACGCGTGCCACGCGAATCGCTGACCTGAGGCCATTCCTGTAAGTGTACCGAAATCGTGAAGTGTCTTCAGAGAAGCAAACTGGTGGAAAAGAAGTGTCATTGTTGGCAGGTTCATGATCAGGTGGAGGGCTTTCAAGGAACACGCATCCTCTCATTTGGCGAGGTTTCCACCAAAGCCGAACATACTCCTTCCTCTTAGTCCAAGATTTCTGGTTAGAGGCAATCCCAAACACGATATGCTCAAGAGAGGTTGGTGCATGAACATGTTCAGATGATGAAGAATATGTATGTAACAAGTTTGAAGAACATGTGAGGAGTAGTGACACAAGAAGATAGATTACACATACAGAAGATGAGACAATAACGAGGTTTATGAAACGAGATGGTTGGTTTTTGGTTGGTGATTGAACAAACAGCATGTTTACTAAGGAGAATAGGAAAGGAAATGGTTTTGTTGGGGATGGTTATTGCTACCTTGGAACTAAGGTTCTTTAAGCTTTCTTAATGAAAAGTAGAATATAATAAGGGTGAAGCATAGGAACTTTAGTAATTTCAGTTGACTAGCGCAATCAACGGCGAAAGCAAGACGAAAATCTTGAAGTCGTATAAGTTTGTTACTTCTCCAAGGGTGGGAAAGAAACATATGGGGTAGGTCTTGACAAGCAGTAGAGTCTAACCTTTTGCCAATCAGAGCCGTCCAAATGGTGGTATATTAATCAAAATTAGTCAATACTCTTGATGATATTGGTTTGCTGGTTGCAAAGATAGAGAGAGAGAGAGAGGAGAAAACGTGTCTTGTTGAGGTAGGTGTTGGAGAGCAACTTAGACTCTAGGATCTAGGTGCGAAGTTTAAAATTAAAATAAAAAAGCATTTGTCCATGAATTAAGGAGGCTTTAGTGGAGTAATAAAGAAATATTTTTAATTGCACAATTTATAGCCAATTTATAGCAACATTTTTTTTTTTTTTTGGAAGGAACAGGATAGCAACTTAAACTCAAGGTACAAAATTTCAAAAAATAAAATTGTCAATGAATTAAGGAAAATGAGATAGTTTTCTAAAAAGTCTCCTTAATTTTTCAAAAAATCTTTTTTTTCTTACCTATCTCATTTTCTTATTTATTAGTAATCTTGAAATGAGTTGAAAAATTATATTTTAACTTCCTTTGTTTAGCTTTGTGTGAGATAAAATTGTTTTCTAGAAAATTTCAATGGAAAACAAATCTATCTAATCCCAAGCTAAGTAAGGGAAGTTATAAGATAATTTTCCTTTAATCCATTTTTTATGATACTACCTAACATAAAAAAAAAAAAAAAAAAAAAAAAAAAAAAAAAAAAAACTATCTTTACATAAGTGTTTCTATTGGAACAAACAGAACGTTACTTTTTTTTATTTTTTTTGATACAAGACAGAATTCAAATCTTGCCTAATTTAAGTGTATATGTGTGTGAAGCTCCCTCCTGGAGACTTGAATCACGGCCCTTGCCCCCTACACCCTACAAGTACTTATACTTGTAGAGTGACCATCGCACCAAGAGTGTGCGGTGGTAACAGAACATTACTCTTACTAGAGCAATAAAGAAATCTTTTTTTAATATACAATTTAAAGATTTGGCTTATCTCAAAGTACTTTTTTAACAAAGTACTGGAGATAAGTCAAACCCACAATTAAAAAGATATCAAATTAAACTCAAGGTACAAAGTTTAAAAAAATAATTGTCAATGAATTTAGGAGACTTGGTAGAGTAATAAAGAAATCTGTTTGCTTGCACAATTTTAAGGGCAGCTACTTAAACTCAGTAAGGTACAAAGTTTCAAAAAAAGAAAAAGGTATTTGTCAATGATTTAATGAACTTTAGTAGAGTAATAAATAAATCTTTTTGTTTGCACAATTTAAAGGGCAGCAACTTAAACCCAAGGTACAAAGTTTCACCCAAAAAAAAGGTATTTGGGCACCAACTTAACTCAAGGTACGAAGTTTAAAAAAAAAAGTATGTGAAAATGAATTAAGTAGACTTAAGTAGAGCAATAAAGGAATCTTTTTGCTTGCACAATTTAAAGGGCACCAACTTAAACTTAAGATACGAAGTTTACAAAAAAATATATATATTTGTCAATGAATTAAGGGGACTTTAGTAGAGAAATAAAGAAATATTTTTTCTTTCACAATTTAAAGGGCACCAACTTAAACTCAAGGTACGAAGTTTCAAAAATAAATGCCTATGAATTAAGGAGTCTAAGTAGAGTAATAAATAAATAATTTTCCTTGCACAATTTAAAGGGCAGCAACTTAAACTCAAGGCACGAAGTTAAATATAAAAAATAAAAATAAAAAGTATTTTTTAAAGAACTAATGGTCCGTTTGAATTGAGAGGAGGGTGGGGAAGTAGAGTAGAGTAAAGTATTTTTAACAATAAATTAGCTTATTTTTAGCTAACTCTACTCTACTCCCCTCCACTCTCCCTCCTTCCCCCCTCCATCCAAATAGGCCATAAGGAGATTTTAGTAGAGCAATAAAAAAATATTTTTGCTTGCACAATTTAAAGGGCAGAAACTTAAACTCAAGGTACGGAATTTAAAAAAAAAAATTGTCAATGAATTAAGGAGACTTAGTAGAGCATTAAAGAAATCTTTTTACTTGCACAATTTAAAAGGCACCAACTTAAACTCATGGTAATTATTTTTTTTTTTTTAAATTGTCAATGAATTAAGGCGATTTTAGTAGAGCAATAAAGAAATTTTTTTGCTTGCACTATTTAAAGAACAGCCACTTAAACTCAAAATACCAAGTTAAAAAAAAAAAAAAAAAAAAAATCAATGAATTGAGGAGACTTAGTCCGAAATTGTCAATGAATTAATGTCCGTTTAGAAACAACTACTGTAGATAAAATATACAAATTAAATAAAATAAATAGATGGCTCACGTTATCTACAAATAGTAAAAAAAATATAAGTAAAATGACTAAACATGAGACCTACAAATAGTAGAAAAAATAAGCAACAAGTTGACTTATATGTGCATCCCAAACAACCACTTAGGGTATGTTTAGTAGACTGTAATAGGCACGGTAATATAATAGTTATTCCTATGGTTTAATTATACAATAATTTGATTATATTTTTGTTACAGTAAATAATCATTCCTTATGAATAGCTATTTTTTAAAATAAAAAATAATCATTCCTTTCTTAAAAAGTTGAAATAATTATTCCATAGTATGTGTATAGTTTCTATAATTAATATATTTCCAAATAAACAAACTTTCTATATACACATAACAATTATGAAAATAAAAAATATCAAAAAATAACTAATCTCTCTCTTAAATATAAAGAATATTATTTTTTAGGAAATATAATTTTATGAGTAAGATATTTCCTAAAATATATATTAAGTTTTATTCTAATATTACATCTCACAACCAAACTTATGAAAATGTATAGTTATTTCATTACAATATATTTTATTTCCAATAATAAAAATTACAATTCCTAGTATAATCCTCCTTTAATTTACCAAACGTAGCCTTAGTATGCGTTTGATATTAACTTATTTAGTTTTTTGTTAAAAGTGTATAAACTTATACTTTGAAAATGAGAGGTTTTAAAATGTTGTACACAGAGGCGGAAGGAAGGGAGTCTAGGAGGGCCCTTGACTTTTCAAAAATCCTCTCTCCCTCTTGCATTTTTGGTATTAAAAAATAACTTTGGACATAAATTTTAATAATTGATATATATATTTATAAGCTTGACTCTTCCCAAAACATCCTCAAATTTTAGAAAATAAAATCTAAATTCTAAAATGTCAGGATGTAAAATTCAAACACCCCCAAATTTTAGATATTAAATTTCAAATTTTAAAATTTTAAAATATATAATCTAAATACTGTCAAATTTTATAAGCCTAATTTATAATTTATTCTAAGAAGGAACCAAAAATGGGCTTGATAAGCCGTTAGAATGAATTAGACATCTTCCATCTAGTTCCGCCACATAGTAGAGCAGTAAAGAAATATTTTTGCTTCCACAATTTAAAGGGAAGTTAAAAAAAAGTAAAGTCGGGGTACAACGTGTAACGTCAAGCACACAGGTTGCGAATGCCAATGCCTTCTTCCCATGTGCAAAGTCATTGGGTTGGGTCCATCCAAGCCCCTGGATCGTTTAGATGAGTCCAAAATCAGCAAATCCACGTGGCTCATTTTCCTCAATAAGGAACACCGACTAACATTTCCAGCCATCAATACCGCACTTCATTTTCAATATTATTATTTTTAATATTAAAAAAATTAGTACACGTGTTGTGAGTACAGCGTACAGTACAATTTTATGTTTTATCCCCCAACCTATAATTGGACTTGGTCCATAATAATAATAATAATAATAATATTAGGAGTGATATTTGTTCAAGTCGGGTTGAGTTTACAGCAAACGGCAACCCGATCTAATAAAAATTTGGTTTGCCTGGCTGAAATCTTACCCAACCCGAAAATTCGGGTCTTAGGTTGGACAGTTTTTTTTTTTTTTTTTCTTTTTAACAACATAATTAATATCTACTCTTTACACTATATTTTAATTTGATTTCTAATATTTTAATGTAATGTCAATTTAGTCATTATCATTATCTCTTAAATGAAAAATTGCTAACGTAACAAACTACCAAAATAAAAAAATAAAAAATAAAAATTAGTTTCCGTTGATATGGTAATAAAAAATTCCTTACCGTTATTCCCCCTCTTAATTAAATACAGATATGTTTCTCAAAAAATAAATAAATAAATACAGATATAGAGTAAAAGAATGAACATTTTTAAATAATAATAATAACAATAATAAATCAATATAATTACATTACTTATAAAGAAGTCAAGCTATATACTATACCATTCTTATATAGAATTCAAGCTGTATATTATACCCCACAAAACTAAGTCATATACTAACACCCTAGTTAAAGAAATTATCTTTTTATACGCAAACTTCTTAGAACCTAGTCAATGTGCCTAATGGAAAATGTGATACATAAGGAATTTAGCTAAACTAATTAATTCCCAAACTCTTCTCAGGAAATTATTAAGTTCACCAGGAAGATTAGTGAAGCGGCATTATTTTATTAACCAAGAGAACCACTTTAACAGTCCTCTCAATAGACCTAATAATTACTCATCTTTCTCCCCTTTCATAAATTAACTTCCTACATTCGCTGGATATGATGTCATTCATTTTCTTATTTCTTTCCCCTTCCTTTTAACACAATTCCCAAGGCTTGCCCTCTAGAATTAATTTTTGAATGCTCATAATTATTGTTTTTTAATAACATTGGTTTGACATATACAAAAGATGCATTAAAAACAATTATTATGAGCATTTAAAAATTAATTCTAGTTGACAAGACTTGAGAATTGCGTTAAAAGAAAGGGGAAAGAAATAAGAGAGTAATGTTACATATATAAACTATTTTACAAACAGTTGATGTGGCTTTAGCATTCTCCAAATAATTATTGGTAAGCAAAAATGTAATGTTAGTAGTGGACTCATACCCCGTGAATATAGTGAATTAATTTATGAAAGGGGAGAAAGATGAGAAATTATTAGGTCTATCAGGAGGACTACTAACATGGTGCTTTAATTTATGCAAATGTGATATCACTTGGTAATTTTTATGATCTACCACAAATTACCAAATTCAAAATAGAATTATAATTTGGAATTAAGATTTAATGGATGAAGACATGACTTAAAAAGAAATTTTAATTTTCAAAAAGAAATTTTATTCAAACACCAAAAGGAAATTAAAATGTTAATTACTAAATTATGAATGAATATATAACAATGCTATGAACAAAAAAAAAAATACTTACAAAAGCAACTTATAAATCCAATTTCTATCCTTCTAGAGTCATGTATAATTATCTCATTTTTTCAATTTCCCGTTCATGATAAAAATTATCCTTTTTGAACAAAAGAAAGAAGGTAAAATTATCTTAATTCCAATGCAATATAAAAATTAATGATTAATCCGTGAATAACTTCAAAATTACCAGTAATTGAACTATTCCATGTACTAAGTAGCCTTTTCAGTTTTATTTTTTTAACCCTTATCTTTTTCCTTATAAAAGCAAACCTAGCTTGTCTAGACTCTAGATAAACGAAAAGAATTATGGCTCACAAATTTTTTTTTTTTTTTTTTTTTTTAGAGAGTTTTAATCTATGCTGTCTGATGATAGTTTTTTATCATCAGATCAAAACATCAATTGGTTTTTAGTGTAGACAATGATTGAACCATAGATCTCTTATTCAGTCATCAAAAACTTTACCAATTGAATTAACGGAAACCCACAATAGGTCACAAATTTATCTTGATTGTGCTTCTTTTTTTCTTTTCTTTTCTTTTTTTTTTTGGTTCCAACGCATTTTATAATAAATCAATAAAAGAAATGTCTTTAACACTATTAATTTTTAGGAGTAATTAAATCCATTTATTGACTATTGATACTTTTTTTTTCTAAGACAAAACTATTGATACTTATGATTACCAAATAAACATTAAAATTTCTTAATAAAGAAAGACCTGTCCCATAATAAAATTTAAAAATAAATAAATAAATAAAAAGGAAGACCACCAAACATATACGGTGAGAAAGACCAAAACCTTTAAGGAAAATTCATCGACCAAATCAAAAAGTTATTCCGTGTGATGAGAAAATCAAACACAAAAGGAAAGTAACAGGTATGAGAATAAATACAAATTGAATAATTGAAAAATGAATTCAGTATGTTTTGGTTGCATTTTTGAATGCTAATATGAGTGATTTATTCACTTTCCAGCCAAAGAAAACCAAATGAAAATTTTCATGGTAAAAGGGGCAAGAGAGAGATTGAAGGTTTTTTTTTTTTTTGGTAAATTATTATTTTCATCCCTAAACTTTCATAAAAAATTGTTTTTCGTCCTTAAACTTTCAAAAGTTTGTTTTTCGACCCTAAACTTGATAAAACGTTTACTTTTCGCCGTTCTATCTATATCCGTTCATTTATGTCCTACATGACTAACGAAATGCTAACATGCTAACGTGATATCTAACTTAGATTAGGCCATTTTATTTAAATATATATATATATATATATATAGACACATGACTCACAATAATTCACACACATAACAATCTTTTTTTGAAAGGACAATAATATCCTTGTTGACGACCATTTTGGCAAAAAGGCCCAATAACAGAAGAAACCCAACAATATGAAAAAAGGTGAAGAAAGAAGAATTGGCAAAGTAAAGAAAAAAAACCATTAAATCCGAATGGCAGAAATAATGGTCCACAGACCTACAAAATAGTAAAAAGACCCTAAAGAAAGCAAATGGGCTCAAAGGAGCCCCAATTAATGAAATAGTAAGCCCATAAAAATCATAAGAAGTAGAAAGCAAGTAAAGATGGGTCGGAGGAGGCCAAAGAAAGGGATTAGTAAATGGGATTGGCTCGAAGGCTAATAAACCCAAAAGTAAAGGATATGGTAATTGGGCCGAGGAAACCCAAAAGGTTTAGTAAAAGCCCATGGGAATGTAAGGAGCAAGAAAGAATGAGATGGGCCAAGGATGCTCAAAGGAATAGAATGGGCCAAGGAAGCCCAAGATGATATAAGAATTGACCTAGCAGGAATGCTGGGCAACGAAAACTAAGGGAAGGAATAATATATGCAACTGATATGGCAGGCTCAAAGGAAGCCCAGCGAATGAAAAGTTAAACGATATCATAATAGGAACAATGCAGTGGTGTGGTAGGAGTACTAGTCAGCTCATATCCAAGCAATACCCAGCTTAAAGAAGAAACAAGATGCAAAGAATGAGGACCCAATGACTCACCCACGCCACAAAAAGTTAAACAAGCAGCAGAACACATAGCAAGACCAGACAAATCCACAGGCAATAGCAAATGCATAAGCACCAGACAAGCAATGGACTCACATGGGAGTAGAGCATGCACAAGCCTCAAGCAACACCTACTTGAACCCAGCTAATATAGGGGAGGTGGGCCATGGGTCAGAGGTAAGAGAGGGTGGGTCTGGTGGTGGGGAGAAGGGGGAAGCTTATTTTGGGGTTCCCACTTGTCGGGACGTTTTTGCGACTAGGGCCGAAAATGCGAGAATGGCCCAAATCTCCCCTTGGGTTCTTTAGAAGTGTTTATTTGTGGAGAATCAAGCCCAAAATTCCAAATTTATAATGAACAAAAGGCTAATGGTTCTTTGACAAGAGAAAATCAAAATGCTAATAATGAAAGTGCAGAAAAAGCATAAAAATATAACAGGTCTGAAACTTCAACCCACAGTCACACAGAAGAGGAAAATGAGGAAGGTCGTGAGAAAGAGAGGAAAGGTTCCCCTGTACCCATATTTCCACCCCTAAGGTTCGGAATTGTGAGAATGTCTCTTGGCTCAGTGGGTTTTTGCTCTCAAGTTTCAGCTTTATAGGGAAAACGTGGTTTAACAGATCTGAAACTTCGACTCACAGTCACACAGAATAGGAAATTGAGGGAGGTCGTAAGGAAGAGAGGGAAGGTTCCCCTATACCCATATTTCCACCCCCAAGCTTCGGAATTGTAAGATTGTTGAATAGCTGAATGGGTTTTTTGCTTTGAAGTTCCAGGGCTCTAGGTAGAACGTGACTGCCCCTTTTATGAGCTGAAGATAGAGTTTTATATAGAGTTTGGGGTGTTGCTCTTGACTGGTTTTTGAGTAGTGGAAGATGTTTTTATCCCCTATGATACTATTTTGGTGTTTTGGCTTGGGTTGCTTTTATTTAGGGAAGAGTTTGGTATTCTTTTAGCATGATTTTGGAAATAAAGTGGGTTTGCTCTAATTGATTGTCTTTTGTCAGAAATTTCAGACCATTAAGAGGCTCACCTAAGTGAGGTCTAGCAGATGGAGTTGGCCAATGAGAGCCAAATATGTTTTAAAGGTAAAAGTGGGTTAGGGCAGAAACTTTAGGCCGCAGTCACATAGAGCATAAAAGTTGTTTTGGGGTGGAAATTTTGGATACAAGACTTCCTCCATGAGCTTGAGGTGCTACCAGTGTCCCTTGCCTACTTGGTAGCACGCATAGGCTGAGCTCATGTAAAAAGTCCGAAAGAAATCGACCTATACCCTCCAAACCACATTTCCTCAATTCCCCCATAAGTCACATGGGCTTGGGCCATGCTTAAAAGAATAAAATATAATATAATATATGAATTGAGCCCACAAAGAAGTCAGGCTTGGTTGAATCGGGCTTGTACGAAATGTGTCGCGAAAACGGGTATCAACACCACTCAAGCTCTTGTAGGGGAAATGTCCTGTTGAGATAAAATACCACTCAAAAGAGGCAAATATGACCTGGAATCACTAGATACATGTTATAGGAGTTAGTAATAGAGAATACCCAGCCCTTATCCGGATGGGAATGCCACAGAATGCTAGAAAATAAAACAAAACTTCCTTTGTCTAGTAATAGAAAGTGGTGCAGCCAGCACAAGGTAGTGGTGGTGGCTAGGCAGCCAGCAAGCCAGTGGGCAGTCCGGGAAGGACACCCACAATAGGCCAAAAGTAGTTGAAGGGTGAAATTGTAAATCTTATCATGGCAGGTAATATAAAAATGCCTCAGCCGTGCGCAGTAAGGAATAACAAGAACGAAAGGGAAAAATAGTAAGGAAAAACACTGAAAACAGAAGAAGAAAATAGAGAAAACAAAGAAGGTAGGATAACGGAGAGGAAAAAGAAGTAAAAAAGAGTAAAAAGAATGCACCAATAGGCTACCCACTTCTCTCTCTCTCAATAGCCCATTCTCTAGCAAGCTAAGAGTTTGAAATTAAGCCATTTAGGTCCATTTTCCAAAGTAAGCAATTTCTATGGTAGGACTTCCATGTGAAGTTACCCACATTGGGGATTGGTTCCCTTCTTGGACTTAAATCTACCAAGGAGCCAATTTTAGCAGACTAACCCCCTGTCTTCATTTATCATAATTGTTAAGTGCTAACGTTGTTTTCTTTGTTGCTTATTCATTCCTACCATACTTACGTTATCGTATTTTCCTTTTTGCAAGATTGTTTAAGCATTATCTTTTATCAATAGTGAGCACGTTAGTTAAAATATTAGTTGTCCTGCTGTATTAACTCTTTTCTCTTACTATAACATTTTTGTGACAGTATACCCTATCGTGGGCACATGATCTAGATCCCTGCTAGGGGTTCTAGTTTGCGCATATGCTGGCTTAAGGTAGGTTTCAATTAAGCCAATCCCGACTCTCATACCCTAGAATCATTGGGCCACAGCACGACCCTTAAGCCAATCCCGACTCTTTTACTCCAAAATCATTGGGCCACAGCACGGCAGAAGCAGTCCAGCCCAAGATATAAAAAAGGCCCACCACATTTAAATTGGCGACTTCGCTAAGGAGTTGGGAAAAAGAAAGGGATGGCAGATAAAGCCCTCATAAGTTATGCCCCCGAGATCGAAAACAACATGGAACATGAGCACCATGCCCTCGCAGGTAGAATCAAGACCAAAAACACCTACCAGCACTAGCCCAACCAAGTGGAAGGTGTAAACGGAGCGAGGCTGGACCACAGCTGCAGCAAAGAGTTCTTACTGATAATGCCAACTTTTTCATCGCGGTGCTGCAATCCGTGTAGCATTCCTAGCAGTAGATAATGGAAGAGCTGCCAGATGAAGGCAGACAAGACGAAAGAAAAAGGAAGCCAGCATGACCTAGAGCATACGACAGACAAGGAAGAAACCCATGTGAGGGTGGTCCGCAAAATGCAGAGCAGCAGTTCATTACCATGGCCAAAGTTGCTATGCTTCTAGAGTAGGAAAGGGCCAAAGAGCCAAAGGAAAGATTTTATGCACGAAGGCCTCCTTACCCGCTGAGAATACTCAACGAGCCATATCTTGAGAGATATGAACCACAAACCTTCACACAATATGATGGCATAAGGGGAAGTGCTATCGAACATGTGAGCAAGTTTATTGACACCCTTAGCCCCTACACGGCAGATAAGGACTTGTGTCTCTGGGAGTTTTCTAAATCCCTATGTGATCGCACGTACACTTGGTACACCGGATTGAAACCAGGGTCAATCCCGACTTGGGATGACATGGTGGATATGTTTTGCACTAAGTACTTTCATGGAGAAGAGACAGTAACGCTTGTAACTTTGCAAGCGATCAAGCAAAGGAGCGACGAGGACTTGATGGAATACATCAAGAGATTCAGAGACATAGCTCTTTACTGCTATGATCATTGTGAGGAAAAGACATTAGTGGAAATGTGTATGGGTAACATGATTATGGAATACAGAGTTGTTTTGGAGAATTTAGAAATCTCCCAATTCACATAGTTACTGCAGAAATGTAGGAAGACCGCCCAATCAGTAAGGCCAAACTCTAATAGGCCCAAAGAACGGAGGTTCACTCCATAGGCCATGGTTGTATCAACTGGCAAAAGGAAAAGGAAGGCAAATGGGAGGGAATACAATACCCCCTTCACTATTGCCATGTACACCAAAGGAGCTAGACGTGCTCCTAGATAAATGGATTGCAAATGGGGTTTTCAAGCCCAACCAAGTTTCCAAGGAACCCACCAAAGAGGAATGAAGGGACCCACGTTTCTGCCGTTTACACAATTATGTGCAACACCCTACTGTAGAATGCTGGGCGCTCCGCAGACTAGTACATCTCAGAATCAAAGAAGGAACTCTTGAGTTATCTCAGCCAGAAGTCCAGAGAAACCCACTCCCGAACCACAAGGGAAAAGTAGTAGCAGCAGCAGTCGTTATTTGCGCGGATCCAGAGGAAGACAAAAAAGAAAGGCCAGCCCTACTTGCCACAACAATTACCACTTTGCAGAAAAGTTCCAGGTTCAAGAACATGTTTAATCAGTTGGAACTCACTATAAATGAGTGTAGAATTGCCACAGAGGCTCTGGTAAGCATTGCCTCAGGGGCAGAAGTAGAATGCTTGTCGGCAGAAACCAGAGCTGATAAAGCCTTCTTGCAAGACACAAATGAGATCACTTTTAGTGATGAAAACATGGAAGTGGAGTATTCAGATCATAGACCCTTTTACTTGGCGGCCTCCATAAATCAAATCCCCATCAAAAGGGCCTTGATTAATATAGGTGCTTTTGTAAACCTTATCCCACTTGGCACGCTGCAAGTAGCAGGAATTTTAGAAGGTAAAATACAGGGATGCCCAATGGAGGTAACAGGATTTGGGGGAAGAGGTGAATATACCGTAGGCCACGTCCAATTGTGGTCGAAAGTGTGACCAATAGCCTCCTTGGGCCGCTTCCATGTAGTGAAAATAGAAGTCTTATACCACATATTATTGGGAAGGTCGTGGTTGCGTAAGTATCAATTAGTCCCTTCTACCTACTATCAATGCATGAAGAGAAGGCTGAACGGCAGAATGATACAGATTGCAACAAACCCGTCACCCTTAAAGCAAGCAGAGGCTCATCTAGTAGAAACCATGTTTTACGATGAGTGGGCATCATCCGGTGAAATTTTGGTGTCCAAACCACAAGGCACCTTCGTCCTTAGGTGGGAGGATATTCAGGATGACCCAAAGCTCGATCTGAGAGGGCTGCTAATGCGAAGAAAGAAGAGGAAAGAAGCGCCCGCCTTGGAGTCAAATGATACACACGATGCGTCAAGGTTTAGACCCCTGATGATAGGATAGTCTACAAGTTATGAAGGTGCGTAGGGCCCACCTACAATACACAAGGGGGTCCTAGACAAGGGCCACAACATAAAAGTTTGGTGTTGTGTGTAGCCCAGGAAAATTCGAAGGAAGAAAGCGATACAAAAAAAGAAGAGGAAATTATAGCAGAAAAGGATACATAGGTAACAACATAAGAGAAAATGGAAGAACTCGATTTGGTCTTCGACCCACAGAAGTCAAGACCTATTTCGATAAGTTCAAAACTGTCAAAGGAAGAAAAGTTAAAGCTGATACTATTGTTGAAAGAGTTTAGGGATGTTTTTGCATGGGACTACAACGAGATGCTTGGGCTAGACCTAGGATTGGTAGTGCACATGCTCGACGTAGATCCTGAGGCTAAGCCGATGGCTTAGCCTGCCAGAGTGTTTCATACCGAAATAGAAGAACAGATAGTAAAGGAAGTGTAAAAGTTGTCGTCCAATATTGTGCCAATGAAGAAGAAAAATGGGCTTATAAGATGCTTCGTAGATTTCAGATCCTCAACCGAGTCTACCCAAAGGACAAATTCTCACTGCCAAACATGGACCTACCGATAGACTCTGCAGTAGGGAACACCATGTTCTCCTTTATGGACGAATTCAGTGGATATAATCATATTCGAATAGTGCCAAGGGATGTAGAGAAAACCGCTTTCAGAACACCCATAGATAATTTCTACTACACTGTGATGCAATTTTGGGTTGAAAAATGCAAGCGCAACTTACCGATGCACGATGACCGCCATATTCCATAATATGATGTATCGCGAGCTAGAAGACTATGTAGATGACATAGTTGTGAAGTTGAGGAGGTGAGAGGACCATGTTAAAGTATTAAGAAAGGTGTTTGAAAGATTTAGAGTTTTTAAGCTGAGAATGAATCCGCTCAAGTGTGCTTTCAGAGTATCTGCCAGGAAATTCTTGGTGTTCTTGGTCCACAGCAGAAGAATAGATGTGGACTCAGCCAAAACCACAACTATAGCAACCATGAAGCCACCTACCACAGTGAAGGAATTGAAGAGTTTTCTAGGGAAAATTTCTTACATCCGAAGGTTCATCCCGGGCTTAGTGTCAATCACTTCAACCTTTGCCAAATTGCTCAAGAAGGGACAAAACTTCGAGTGAGGAGAGGCACAACAAACAGCCTTTAGAAGGCTACAGCAAATTATGACAAACCTCCCTACAGTGCAAACCCCAATCTGCAAAACGCTACTGTTGCTCTACTTGGCCTCAAGCCTGTATGCCAAAGGTGCTTTGATCACCTAAGAAGATGGAGGCGATATCGAGCAACCAATCTATTGTGTGAGTCACGCTCTAAAGGATGCGGAGACCGGCTACCCTAGAGCAGAAAAAGCATGCCTGGCAATAGTATACGCATCACAAAGGTTGCAACAATACTTTCTAGCCTACGAGATATGCTTAATGACAGAGTCTCATGCAATCAAAGCTCTTCTACAATAGCCAATTCTCTCTGGGAGGATATCTCAGTAGTTGTTACAATTATCACAATACGACTTGAAGGCAAGAACACCCAAGGCAGTAAAGAGTCAGGCCATAGCAAACTTGCTAGCACAATTCCTGGGAGAAGAAGAATTCCCGTTGGATGATGAAGTTCCGGGAGAAGTGGACGCAGCAAAAGCAATTGAAGAGTAATGAGTAATGAAGTTCGATGATTCTTCTACAGCCCACTCAAGAGAAGAGGTCGTGGTGCTCTCGTTCAAGTTAGAGTTTCCTTACTCAAACAATGCTACAAAGTACGAGGCCTATCTCACTGGGTTGGCCATAGCCCTCAAAATAGGGATCAAGCATTTGAAGGTGATAGGTGACTCGAACCTGGTGGTTTGCCAGGCCAAAGGGATTTTCTCTTTGAAGGAACCAAGTTTGGCTCCATACAGGACTTTAGCCCAAAAAATGGAAGAAAAGTTTTCAACGTTTGAGATAGAGCACGCTTAGAGAAGCGAGAATTGGTATGTAGACGCGTTAGCCGCGTTAGGCTCACAGATAGCCTTTGAAGGAAGTAGTACCAGAGTCAAAGTCAGCAAACGAAAGGAATCAATTGTTGAAATACTGCAGAAAAGGTTCCAAGAAGAAAAAGGCTGTAAGGAGGACTAGAGAATTCCCATTAAGGAATCCTTATTAACAGAAGGAGATATGGCAGATTTGAAAATATTGAAGGACTACACCCTGATGAAAGGGGAACTATAACGCAGAATGCCAAGAGGAACTCTGTCAAGATGTGTGGGGCAAGAAAAGACCCAAAGAAAATTGAAGGAAGTGCATGGCAGAACTTGCAGGTTCTACGGTGAGATCAGCCTCTATCACAGACTTCAGAAAGCGGATTTTCATTGGCCAATCATGTGTAAGGATGCAGACCTAGTCCAAACCCAGTGCGAAGCCTGCCACTTGGTTGCAGACAAGGACGAGAGTTACGCTGTATTCACTAGTGAAGACTGGAGAAACCTATTTGTGCAATACCTGATAGAAGGTATCCTGCCACAGAAGTATAGTTAGAAACATAAACTTAAAAAGTTGGCAGTGCGCTACTTTTTGCATAAGGGTATCCTTTTTAAGAAAGGGTATAATGGAGACCCATGTAATGCGCTACCCAACAACTCTTGCTCAAATAAATTCATCACAACCTACCAATACCCATGCAATGCAACTGTGCAAAGACCCTCTCTCTGTGAACCCAGGATCATGACTGCCGTGAAACGCCTGCTCCAAAACTCAAAAGTACTAGGCTGCAGGAATGTTCGAACAAAAGTAGAAGACTCTAGAATGGCAATGAAATCGTCAGGTATGTCCTGATCCAACCCAAACTACCTCCTCACTCTATTGGCAGAATAGTGCACAAACCGGATGCCCTCATCAGCAAGGTAAGGCAACCACCCAGCATTAATGCCTGCCAAGTATGAAATCCCCCTCTCATCAAAGGCAATCAACGGGGTGGTGGTCCCAACGATATTAGTAAAGGGGCCCATGACCGAATCAGCACATGTAAAACCAATGCCCAAACTCCCGTATGCTCTCTAACAAAAACCAACTCCCTTATCGAAAAACTCTACAGCAGGATGCCCGAACGACTTCAACCCAACCCAACGGTAAGCTGGTGGAAAATCAGTTACAAAGCAGTTGCAAAAATTAGTAATAAACTTCGGACAAAAACAATACTTTCTTTGGCAAAATGGACAGACTTGCACTTAGTCAAGTGCCTAGCACAACACTCTCATAGCAGGTGCTGCAAAATGGTACTGTGGGCAGAAGTAGTAACTATATGGCAGGAACCCGTCTGCTTCTCATCACTCTTTAGAATATCTAACTACACATACTAATGACCTAGAAACATAGGGGCTAATGGCAGACTCACCCCAACGGAAATCTTTATGGCTAATCAGAAATAAAGAGGTTTTACAACATAATGAGGGTAAGAGCCGAAGATGAACTTACAGAGCCAAAATGCAACAAAGGCCACGCAAACTACATCAGAAGCCTTGGAGAAAGCCCCAACCCAATGCAACAACTTCGCGTTGCCACTCATCCCTTTCTTCAACTCGACTTCCACAGCCTCCTCCTCGGGAGAAAGCTCAATATTACTCTGGTCCACATCGCCGAGAATGGGTAACTACAGTTGATTTGCCACATCCTCCAAGGTCATGGTGATCTCGCCGCTAGAAAAGAAGAAGGTATGGGTAATGATGCACCATTGGTGGACCAAATGATGAAGATTGAACAAGTCCCTATAGTTGGACAATTAACACGACGAAACAATAGCCTTTAGCACGCCAACCTGCTGCAATGCTACCATGAAACCCATATCGAACAACTCTTCATCTCCCTACTCCTTCCAACCCAAAGGGGTACCCGACCCAAATTCAAAGAGAATGGGCACGGGGAGTAAAGTGTCTTGGTGTATATCAAGATCAGGGATTGAGGAAGCCAAAGGGGCCCAAGACACCTTCGTGTCACAACGGCAAATAGAGAGCCACCCGTGGCCCGGCAGCGGAGGCAAGTAATCACAGAACACCACCAGAAAATGAGTGTGGGTGTTGTACCACGAGTTGATGAGGGAACGCACCCACTATCTGGGTCACGACCCCCTTCCTCCTCCTCGGAGCATTCCAATTTGAAGAGGAGAGCATCTTCGCCTGCAGTTTTGGTGGAAGGGTCGTCGGTGGAAATCTCTTTCCCCTTACGGCGAGAAGAACCCTCACCTTTCGCCGGTGTCATGATGGGATATTTGATCGGAATAGATAGGTGAGGATGTTTGAGGAAAAAGACATGGTGAAGGAGAAGGGAATGAAAAGATATTCTGTGCGAATGATGGGAAGGGAATAAGTTTAAGAACTAATGAAAATAAAGATGACGTGAAAGGATGCAATGGGTCAGCCGTCAAAAGAAGCATCGTATTAATGAAGCAGAAGCTGTGTTTCAGAATAACTGCTAAATTGGGAAATTCAAGGAGACAACACTATTCACGGCAAGAAAGAAAATAAGGCAAGGCCCACTATTTGAAATAAAATAAAATAAAATAAAAGAGGAAGAAAAGAAAGAGACTTTTTATTCGCATATGAACCACATGAGCAATTCATATGCTCCAGGGGTTGAATATTGGTGACCATTTTGGCAAAAGGGCCCAATAACCAAAGAAATCCAATAATATGAAAATGGGTGAAGAAAGAAGAATTAGCAAAGTAAGAAAAAAAACCATTATCCCCGAATGACAAGAATAATGATCCATAGGCCTACAAAATAGTGAAAGGGCCCCAAAGAAAGCAAATAAGTCCAAGGGAGCCCCAAAGAATAAAGTAGTAAGTCCATAAGAATCATAAAAAGTAGAAAGCAAGCAAAGATAGGCTGGAGGGGCCCTAAGAAAGGGATTAGTAAATGGGATTGGTTCAAAGACCAATAAACTCAAAAATAAAGGATATGGTAATTGGGTCTAGGAAGTCCAAAAGATTTAGTAAAAGCATATGGGAATGTAAGGAGCAAAAAAGAATGAGATGGGCCAACGATGCCCAAAGGTATATAAAGGGCTGAGGAAGCCCAAGATGATATAAGAATTGGCCCAACAAGAATACTAGGCAACGAAAACTAAGGGAAGGAATAATATATGAAATTGATATGACAGGCTCAAAGGAAGCCTAGCGAACGAAAAGTTAAATGATATCATAGCAAGAACAATGCAGTGACATGGTAGGAGTACCAGTCAGCCCATATCCAAGCAATACCCAGCCCAAAGAAGAAACGAGATGCAAAGAATGAAAACCCAATGACTTACCCATGGCACAAAAAGTTAAACAAGCAGCAGAACACACAACAAGACCAAACAAACCCATAGGTAATAGTAAACGCATGAGTACCAAACAAGCAATGGACTCACATGAGAGTAGAGCACATATAAGACTAAAGCACCACCTACTTGTACTCAGCTAATACAGGGGAGGTGGGCCATGGGTCAAAGGTAAGAAAGAGTGTGGTATGGTGGTGGGGAGAAAGGGGAAGCTTATTCTGGAGTTCTCGCTTAAACTCTTTTGGGGGAAATGTCCCGCTAGAATGACATACCACCCAAAAGAGGCAAACATGTGCTGAAATCACTAAGTGTATGCTATAAAAGTTAGTAAGAGAAAATACACAGCCCTTATTCGGATGGGAATGCCATGGAAAGTTAGAAAATATAACAAAACTTCCTTTGTCTGGGAATGGAACATGACGCAGCCAGCACAGGGTAGTAGTGGTGTCTGGGCAGCCAGCAGACCAGTGGGTAGTCCGAGAAGGACACCCACAACAGGCAAAAAGTAGTTGAGGGGTAAAATGGTAAAACTCATTATGGCAGGCAATATAAAAATGTCTCAGCTGTGCACAATAAGGAACAACAAGAATGAAAGGGAAAAATAGTAAGGAAAAACATTGAAAACAGAAGAAGAAAATAGAGAAAACAAAGAAGGTAGGATAACGGAGAGGAAAAAGAAGTAAAAAAGAGTGTGAAGCATGCACCAATAGGCTACTCACTTCTCTCCCTCTCAATAGCCCATTCTTTAGTAAGCTAAGAGTTTGAGATTAAGCCACTTAGGTCCATTTTTCAAAGTAGGCAATTTCTATGGCAGAATTTTCCTATGAGGTTACCTACATTGGGGATCGGTCCCCTTCTTGAACTTAAAAATCTACCAAGGAGCCAAGTTTAGCAGACTAACCCCATTTCTTCTTTTATCATAATTGTTAAGTGCTAATGTTGTTTTCTTTGTTGCTTATTCATTCCTACCATACTTAACGTTATCGTATTTCCCTTTTTGCAAGATTTTTTAAACATTATCTTTTATCAATAATGGGAACCTTAGTTAAAATATTAGTTGTCCTGCTGTATTATTTCTTTTCTCTTGCTATAACATTTTTGTGACAATATATCCTGTCATGGGGACATAACCAAGATCCTTGTCGGGGGTTCTAACTTGCACACAGGCTGGCTTAAAGTGGGTTTCAATAAAGCCAGTCTCGACTCTCCTACCCCAGAATCATTGGGCCACAGCACGGCAAGAGCAGTCCAACCTAGGATATAAAAAGGCCCACCACAATCCCTCACTCGCTCAATTGACACAACCCAATAGAAATCCCCAAACCTGAAACTTAAGCCCAACCGTGAAATCTATACCAACGACCCCAATCGTTCAACGATAGCCTCCCTCCGCTTATGTCAAAGAGATGAAATAGGGCACCTAGGTTTCAGTTTCGCCTGACAGACAAGGAGCTTATATTGTGCTATTTGAAAAGGAGGGTTTATCAGACAAATGCTTAAACCCAATATCATCGTTAATCTATGCATACAAATGGGACCCTAAAGAATTGCCTAAAACTAAAGCCTTTTTGCTTTTGTTTTTGGGAAATGCTAACTTGGTTTGTTTGGTTGTTTGATGGTTTGAAGTCAAATCTTTGTTTGGTTGTTGATTATGCTCGGAAGTAGTTTGGGTTTGATTAAAAATTGAATATTTATTAATAATTCTTATAAAATTTGTTTGTTTGCTTAGAATTTTTTATGGGTTTTGGATGAAGTTTGGTTTTTGTTGTGTTTGATTAAAAATTGAATCTTTGTTAAGAATTCTTGTAAGTTTTGTTTGCTTCCTTAGGATTTTATATGGGTTTAGGATGAAGTTTGTTTTTTTGTCGGGTATGATTTGAACTAGTTTATGGGTTCTAAGCCATATTTCATCTCCTCGACACAGGCAAAGGGAGGCTAGTATTGACCAATTGGGGTTGCCGATTGGGATTGAGCTCACCAGTTGAAGCTGTCGCTGTCAGGAGTTTGCCCTTCTAAAAAAATTGTTTCCACGTTTCCAAATCATTGTAAGCCATGTGTCCATATATATATAATGGTTTAGTCCAAGTCAAATACTTAGCATTTTGTTAGCCACATATGACATAAACAAACGGACATAGATGGAAGGATGAAAAATAGACAATTTTGCAAAGTTTAAGGATGAAAAACAAACTTTGAAAGTTTATTCATGAAAAATGAACTTTTATGAAAGTGTAGAGATAAAAATGATATTTTATCCAAACCTGACTCGTAACTGACCAAACCCAAAAGTTTAGGTCAGTTAGGCCACCTGAACCCGACCTACAACCAACTCGACCTAAAAGTAACCCAATTGTAAGACCTACCACCTGAACCAAATAGACCTAGACCCCCCCAAAACATGTCAAGTCAGGTCAATTGGGTTGGTTAGGTCCTTGCTCAGCCCAACATAATATATGGCCTCAAAATCTACTGAGTTGTTGCTTTTCACTGGTGAAGAAGGGTTTCAATCATGTAGGGTGCCCAATTATCAACCAACATTAGTAATTTGAAGCCTCTGCTCAATACGAAAGATAAAAAGTAGAATGATTGAAGATAAAAACTAGAAAAGGAAAAATTAGTTGAAATTTTACATCCTAGTCGTTCCACAAAAAGGATGAAAAAAATAGAATGATGGAAAATGTCAAATGTGAGCGGAGAGGAAGAAAATGTGAAGTGAAAAAGGTAAGACTAACTCCATTTTCCCTCCTCTTTTATGTCATCTCATCTCGTTTGTTTAGTTACAAATTTAACATTTACCTTTTCAACAATAATGCACACTTAAACCTGAGATATCTTCTTCAATACCTCAATAAGGTGGCAATTTAGCTTTTGCTTTTTATCTCGTACAAATGTTAACCATCTATTTTAAAATTAAACTAGCATTTATCCTTTTGTCTAGGCCATAACAATTAACAAATAAACTACCAAAAGTTGTGAGATGCCAAACTCAAAGACAATTATGAGTGCATTCCATCAAGTGTGCCAAATGCCAAATATTTGGCATTTGGCACACCAAACACCAAAAAACCCCTCCCATGAGATGTTCTAAATGCTATAATATTTGGCACACATGAACAATAACGTTCCATCTTTGGAATGGTACGGAAGAAAATGCTAAAAAAAAAATTATTCATTTTTCTCTCTTCCTTTATGACTTCCTTTCTTCTCTCTCTTTCTTTTTTCTTCCTTCTTTTTTCTTCTTTCTTTCTCCGCCTCTCTCTTCATCTTTTGTCACTCTCTCTTCCTTTTTTCTTCTTCTTTCTTCTCCAGAATCTTCACTTCTCCCTTTTTTTTTTATCTTTTTTTCCTTTTTTTTTCTTTTTTCTGTCACTTTCTCTGCACCTCTCTGTCTCTCTCTTCTTCTTCTTTTTTTCTTTTTTTCCTCTCTCTCTCTCTCTCTCTCTCTCTCTCTCTCCTTTTCTCCACCTAGACCGTTGCCATTGAGATCGGTCGTTGCCATTGAGATCAGCCATTGCCGTGGAGTTTAGCCTCACCGATGAGGTCGACTGATGGAGATTGCATGTGAGTTTGGGCGTTTTTATTTTTTTTTTTATTATGGATTCCATGTGATTGTGGGTGGTGGTGGAGTTGGGTTAATTCCATGTGATTTAGGTTGTATAAATGGAGTTGATTTATCATTTCTTTTTCTTTTTTTCTTTTTGAGAGTTTTGTGTTGATTTTGTAGATTTTTTTTTTAAAAAAAAGTAGTATTGGGTGGTGATGGCGGCCGGTGGATTGTTGTTGGTGGTGGCGGGTTGTACCTATGGCTGTGGGTGGTGGTGGAGGGTTGTGCTTGTGTATGGTGGTAGGTTTGGGCTTTTTTTTTTTTTTTTTTTGGGTTGTGGATTCCGTGTGATGGTGAAGTTGGGTTGATTTCATGTGATTTGGGTTGTATAAATGGACTTGATTTATCTCTTCATTTTTCTTTTTTTTAGAGTTTTGTGTCAATTTTGGGGATTTTTTTTAAAAGTAGTATTGGGTGGTGGTGGTGGCAGGTTGTACTTGTGGGTGGTGGTGGTGGGTTTGTTACAGTTCTGTGCTTGTGTTTGTGTATGGTGGTGGGTTTTTATTTTTATTTTTATTTTTTTATATTGATGGTTTTTTTAATATTTTTATATATTATTTTAATGTATAAATTTGAAAAATAAAAGATGTAATGAACGGTAAATTGTAAAATGATGTGTTAAAATAATAAAGTATGTTTTTTTATATATCAAAATGACATATTTATAAAATACCTGATGGGAATGGTCTGGAGACCAAATATGCTTCTCTAAGTTTTATAAACCATTCTGAACTAAGGTTGCTCAAGAAATTGGTCCCACTGACAATGATCGCACCAGACCAACCGCTTCCAACAGTTTTCATTGGCGTGGATGAACTACCCTACACGTTCCCCCTACAACCTGGCAACTTTCACCATAGCTCCGCCACATACCAACGTTTTTCCCCATGCCTACCACCACATTACCTTTATTTGAACCTAACTCAAATCAACCCCACATATCAACCATCGTGGCTGACCTAAGTCGAGAAACCCACATGCCCAACTACCATTAATCCCCACTGCCACTCAAAAAGCAATCTGACCTCTGCCGATTTGTGATTTTTTTTTTTTTTTTCATTGATAACTGGCTAACCACAGCGACAAAAAGCCGCCACTACCGACTTCACCTCTCTGACCTCTACATTACTGTTTTGGTTTTTATTTTGGGGAAACCAGCTATGTCTGTGCAATATAAAATGGCCACCACACTAATAAACATCCTCTAAACAAAATGCAAGGCACAAAGAAGCAACAACTTAAAATCAAAATGTTCTAAATGCTTATATACTTATTACAATCTCATGAATGAGAAATATTTTTTGAGAAAAGATAAAATTTAAATAAATAAAAAATTATACACTCTAATTACATGATCAGATGGTTCTTAATGTAATATATTACACCAAATGAATACATAACAATGCAGTATTATCTACATGGTAGTTACTTGTGTCATCTTCCTCTTTAGCATGTGATTAAAATTCTTCTTCAAGTCTCTGTTTATCAAAATTTCACAAATTTAAATAATAAGACAATCGGGAGCTAAAGGAAATAGCCTGATTCTTGCACAACAAGAACCTAAGCTGGCAGATGACCTTTGCTCTGCTTTTTCCTTCAACCACAATCTCCAATAATTTCAAATGATCAAGACATCTAGCTGCTCCACGCCTTGATCCTGTAGATCCCCAACCATTTGAAGGCATGTCTCCTTTTTTTTTCAGTCCTTAAAAGAAGAGAAGGAACTATGTCTGTTAAAAAACCATTGAGGAAATCTCACTTAACAGCATACTTCTGGAGAAACTCTAGAAATAACATAATACTTCTGCATGGTTTAGAGATATAATAAGCATAAATACAAACAATATATAATTATTTTTTGATAGGTTACAAACAATTTATAATTAAAAATTACTTTCTGAAAAACCATAACGGAAAAAGAGAATGAGTAGAATTCAAATGTTATCAACTAGGTTTATTTGAAGTATACACAAGCAAAGATAGTCATGCATTAAAATTTAAAATACAGGATCTGTCATGATGAATATGTCACTGAATTTTCAGAAATCATAATTTTACAAATATATTCAAAAACAGCAGCAGAATAGCATAAGTCATTTTAATATAAAGAAAAGCAAAAACATTCTATAAGATAGTGTAAGCAATAAGGCACACATCTTTTAGAAATGAAATGCAACTTGAGGGGAAAAGGCACTTAATAAAAAGTTACATAGAGCATAGATTAATTGCAAATTCCAGATTGAATTCTCTTTGTGGCGATCAAGTAATTCTGTGCTGAAATGATTTAACAGAAAAGTGATACCAACAACTCTTCCTGTGCAGTCGGGTGAAGACATCTTATAGGTTAAAAATAATAAGCAAGTCTTGATAATTTAAATTCGATAGTACTTTTAATTTTAGTTCTCCACAAAAAAATTTTAGACAAAATTTAGCTACAAAATTAGTTATAACTTAAGGCTACAACTTTACTCAATATCTTTTTATTGGAAGTAAATTTTGACAAATCCATCATTAGATTACATCTTCTTCTTATATCCTCCATATTTGCAAAATTCCTAGAAAATTAAAGATTAATAGCTATGTCATTAATAAGTTGTTTAAATTGCAAGTTTTTGTAGTTTAAAATTATACATAAGATAGAAGCTTATAGATGATATAGTAAATAATATCCGATTGATACAAAATTTGACATGCGTATTAAGAGCATAAAGAATATACAATTTAACGATTAGATTTTCAAAATATATAATAATATTTATTTTATTGAGTAAAGTTGTAGCCTAATTTTGTAGCTAAACTTTATCCAAAAAGTTTTTCATATGCCTATTAGAAGTCATTCTTTCCAGAGGAATTTCCAAGCACAACCTTAACAACTATGAAATTACCTTGCAGTTTGCATTGCAGATAATTATATAGCAGAACTGCTACAAAACTTTCTGAGCTTTGTGTGTGCTCCAAACTCTTCTCTTCCCAAAGAATGCTAGATGTGCATGGAAATTAGTTCATCAACTCCACATTGTCTAATGTCAATGACCATTGATTCATTAAAAGAGGGCAAAATGCCACAGCACTGTCGTCGTGGAGACTTCATCTGGAATAAAGAAGACAACATTTGCAAAGTGACACTAACTTACAAATAACTAAAATATGAAGAAAACGTCATATGATGAACGTATGAATTGCAAATCAAGCATAATTAAACTAGTTCGGCAATACCTGTTCAATATCAAGCTCAAGCTTCTTAGAGAACACTCTGATGCCTTTCAAATTCTTTATTGCATTAGGTGTGACACACTCTTTAACCAAGTGTCTGGTATAGTAGCTCCAGACACCACTTTTATCAGGTACAATACTTTCCAGAAAGAAGGTAACGGGTCTTTTACATGGATCTTTAGGATACTCTCTCGTGTTAAACATATAACGACTTGCATCTACTGTGACACTCCTCCTCCATGGTACAAAAGTTCTCTGCAGTGAAAGGAGATCCGGGAGAAATTCATTACCATTGAACACCTGGATAGCATAACCCCATGCAACTGAAACAGTCAATGAATTTAATCGGTCATAGCAGACAGTCTGTTGCAAAATCCTGGCAGGATCAACATTCACAGCTTCAAAAAGATGTTTGATTGCTTGAGTCTTGTTAATGTCAGGAAAGATTGGCTCCAAAGCATCCAAATGATGAAGGGACACCAAAGGAGACAATGGATGTGAAGACAGCATCCCGAACAAACTCCCCCTCATATCAACCTGGTATGAAAAGAATTAAATCATGAATTGCCTTCAAAATTTAGTCAACTAACTTGCATAAAATCCCATACAACATCCATAAAGTAAAGAAGGAAAAAAAAATGTGAAACATTATAGGATAATCTAAGAACTTGGTAAGGTTATTTAGCCAACCCATGTCAGTCAGCTAAGCAACCTCTCCAAAAAAATCTCAAACTACTGTTGCATGTCACACTCATCTGATCTCTCATATGCTTTTAACTACATGCAGGTTCATATATGCCAATAACTAGCAGATCAGGCTGTAAAAGTCATTCAATCACCAACAAATAAAGAAAAAAAAAAGGAAAGAATAAGGGAGTCTAGTAATTGAGCAATGCCTGCATACACAAAAAAAATTCACAACAGTTGAGTTGGCAAGCTTTTACTAGCTCTTATCTAAGCCCATAATTGGCATCACAGTTTTAACTACCATTAACAATCTACCACTGAATAATTTCAGTATTTCAGTGATCACACATGGTCATGCATTACGATACTCTGCTCCCTCTTCTCACATAATAGTGGTGCATCCTATTAATTAAAACTTCATCATCATTCATGAGAGAGGACAGAACACTATTGAATAATTTTCCTAAATAGTTAGCAACAATTACATTTCTTTGAAAATTGGAGTAGTCATTAAGAATCAACATTTCAACTAAAATTTCCTAATTAGCCTTTCTTTCAACATCAACAAGTTTTGTACTCTACATTCTACAACAACCAAAACTTAGTTCCAAAATTTTGAAGTCCGCTATAGATTCTCAATTTGCATATAAATTAAACTTAGTTTGTGCTATAAAAAACTTTGCTAATACTAAAAATTGCTTAATGAGAAATGCGTATAAATAAAGCATATAGAAAGAGCATATACCTGATGAAAGCCAGGTTCATGAGTTAAACCAACACCGAGCTCCGCCAGGCACGAAAAAACCCTAGCATCGCTGCCATACAAGTGCGAGTACCTTAGCAAGCAAGAATCCAAAACCCTAGCCAAAACCCTAGCGAGCGAGTGGCTGATAGCGAATCCTCCACCGCCAAATGCCATATCAAACGAGTACTTCAAATTCTGCTCGTAACTCTCCGAATTGCCCCCAATGTAAAACCACCGATCATGATCGTACTTAGCTAGGGTTTTGACCAGATTATCGACGAAGAAAACGGTGTCGTCGTCGCCGAACACGTACCACCTCACACCCTCCTCGTCCCGATCCACGACCTCCTTCACCACGCGCGCCACGCGGATCGCCGATCGGAGACCTCCACGGAACGTGTAAGGGAACCTCGAAGTGTCGCCGGAGACGACCACCGGAGGCACAGTTTCGTCGCCGTCAACGTCAACGGCGCGGTCGAGGAAAGCGAAGGCGCGCGTGGAGTTAGGGGAGTACCAGAGGCGCAAGTAAGGCTTGCGGCGAGGAAAGGAGTTGGACGAGGAAGCAATGGCGAAGAGGACATGGCGGCGCGTGAGGGGAGAATTGGAGGCGCGTGGGATAGGAGGAGGTGGCGGCGGGTGGGGGTAAAAGAAGACGTAGAGGACGAGGGAAAGAGAGAGAATGAAAAGGAAGGTTTTTAGGCGGGAAGGATTGATGGTAAGCGATTTGAGGAACGTGATAGAAGGCATGATCTTGAGAGAAAGATGGCGAACGGTGCGTTTAGATTTGGAGAGACAAAATTGGAATGAAAATGAAAATTTGCGTTCATGTTTCGTTGGCTTTTTCTGGGACATTAATGACAACATAGATAGATACACCTGAGATGAGATAACCCCCTAAACAAGAAGCATTTATCAGTTCATCACTTCATTTAACCTTTTTCTTTCTCTCACTGTGTCTTTCTTTTTGTCTTTTTTTTCTTTCTTTCTTTATTTGTTTTTGCATAGTAATTATAAATTGTGCGTTTGATATGCCTGCGTTTTTTACGTAGTTTTATTAATTGAATTTACGGTTTTTAAAATATTTATAAAAATATTATTAAACAATATTATTTGAAAATTAAAAATTAGTAAGATAAGTTTTTTAAATTTAGGAAGTGTTGGGTAGAGTAGTTTGAGCAATATTATTTATAGTTTTTTGAAATATATATGAATGAAAATGTAAAAATGTGAGTTTAAAATAAGATAGCAAACATACCCTTAATATTTAAACATTATATAATTGGAAACGTAATTAAATTGATATTTCTGTTTCAATAAAATTTTCTTAATTTAATAATAATAATAAATTGTTACAAAACGTGCGGAAGACGCAAGACTTTTTGAGGTTGTCGGGGGAGATTTTTTTTTTTTTTTTTTTTTTTTAATTTTATAGAATGTCGGGGGAAATTTTCGACGCATATATTGTTTTTTTTCTCCCCCGACATTCTGTCAATTTAAATATTGACTTATTTCTCTAATTCAGTATAAAAAATAAAATAAAAAATCTAGACTTCTTTTACGGTGAACAAAAGAGGCACCATCATCACCACACGGTACTAAAAATTAAAGTATTATATTTCTCAACTTGGGCCGAGGAAGACACAGTAGAGGGATCTGATACTAAAATAGAGGGCCTAGACTTGCACTGCATTGTTTTAGATTACTGACTTTGTGAGTAGCCTTGGTCGGCCCATGTAGTGAAGCCAACATAGATTCAGCCTCTTTTCAAAGATAGCCTTGCGAGTTGGGATGCTGGGCTTTTTGGAAAAGCATGAAGTTTGGGGGTAGTTGTGTGCATGTAGAGGGTCTCTAGACACTCTAGGCTCTATAATTCTATATTGCATGTGCCTAGAGCTGGAAAATTGATGGGGTCGATCAGTTGCTATTCCTAGAGATTTATTGGGTTCAGGTTAGAAATTTATTGGGGTTCAAAATCAGTTGCTATTCCTATTACCTTTACTTGGATAACTTATAAAGTTATAATTATATACTACCTTTTAATTTTGCCCAAAAATACAATTTACACCATCGAAAATGTGTTGGATCGTGGTTATGGCTTGACCACTAAAAAGCCACGTGAGTGCTATGGGGTAGCATGAGCTATGGTACTATGGTAGGCTTGGGTGGGGTTGGCCATAGGTAGATTGATGGACAGTGGGTGGACTGGACTACTCATGTAGCCATGGCATACTTGACAAAAGCATGGCTAGATTGCACAGCGTGGTGATAGGCTGTGGGGTAGTCAGTAACGGAACTATTGTTGGACTAAGGGGGCAGTGGCCCCCCAAATTTTTTTTTAGTGTATATATATATATATATATATGTATATGTTAATTTTAGCAATTTGTTTTAATAAATTTGCATTTTGACCTCTCAACAATATTATTTATCTTTTTAAAGGCCATAAAAAATTTTATTGATCTAAAATCTGAAATAAATTTAAGAAGCACAACAACAAAATTTAACAATAACAAACTTAAGCTCAAACAACACCCCAAAACAAACCCACACAAAACACAAACAAAAAATAAAATAAAATAAAATAAAAAATTCCTAAGCCAATTCTAACTAGTCTAAGTGAACACTCACACATATTTGACGACACACAAGACACCCAAAAACAAGGTAAAAAAAAAAGCTTAACTTTCTAAATTGAGAAGTGCTACGTTCATAACATTCTCACAATATTTTCACAAGAAGTCACATGTGGTAAGTTGTTATTGATTCTAATTTAAATTCACAATTTAAATTACTTTTTTGCCCACTCATAATAATTAATAATAACCTACCACTTACGATTTGTTTTGAAAATGTAGTAAAAATATTGTGAACATAGCATTTCTCTTCTAAATGAATGCTTTTTTGGAGTTAAAAAAAAAAAAAAAAAAAAATTATACTTTTGCCCCCCTTAACTTTAAGTCCTAGCTCCATCCCTTGGGGTAGTGTGGTCAGAATTTGGAGGTGGCATTAGCATTGGCCAAACCCTCCATGTATAAATTGGCTAAGAGCATTTTAGCATTGGTGGTTGTAAACGCCCCCCAAATTGCTATTTTACAATCCCAAAATGTTAAAATCCTTCACCCGGGTGTGTAAGCCCGTATGGGTTTGGAGATACTTGGGCTGCCAGATAGGTTCTCGTGACATGTGGTGCGCTAGAACAAGTGTAGCAAGATGTGCACGTGGCAGCATCTTGGTGCGATTGTTATCAAACAATTGGCAGGTAGATACCACCTTCAACATATGCTTGCATCATGGAAAGCCTCTAGGATAGCAAGTAATTGGTCACAAAGAGAAGTTCCAAGACTGGTAATTGTCATGACATTTATTTCTTGCATTTTTTTTTTTGTTTTAAAGTAAAATATTATCTGAAAAATGTTTTTCCAATTTTAGGTATTTGCTTGCATGTAAAACGTGGCCAAACTTGTAAAATATTTTTTGTTAAATGTAAAATCCTTTGTAAAAGTTGTAAAACATTTTATCTTTAAAATTTTCATAAAACATTTTTCAAAAATATACAATGGTTTCACTTCATCCCATCTAGTGGCAAGGCCACCGGTCCGGTGGGCTAGGTAGCCAATGTCGGCAATCTGGTGGCAAAAGTCACCACTCCAACGACTAGTGTTAGCAAACCGATGCCAGGGTCCAATCACCAAAGCCACCGCTCCGATGACTAGTGCTTGCAATCCGATCACTAGAGTTGCCGCTCCAACAATCGGTTCTAGTGCGTGGTCCGATCGCCAAAGCCATGACTGTTCAATCACAAGACCTCCAACACCAGTGACTCTAATGATTGAGCCATCGGTTTTGGTGGTCTATTTGAAAATTTTTACTTATCATATCAAACACTTGAAAATATTTTACTTCAAAACAAATGGAGCGTTAATTAAAGTTATTAAGGGAGGCAACAACATGAGGAGAAGAGATGAATGAGAGACATTTAGGATGTGTTTGTTTGGAAGTTAAATAGGGTGGACGGAAAACTTTTGAGAGAAAATAGAAAGAAAAACTTTTGAGAAAAAATAGAAAAGAAAACTTTTTTAAAGTGTGTTTGGTTGGGTGGGAAGGAAGGAAAATAAATTATGGGGCCTAGGTGTTTTCTCCCCAAACCCACCAAAATGGGGAGAAAACTAAGAGAGGTTCCAAAAATACCCCTCACATTGGACTTCACCTCCAACATGTTGGCTTTTTTTTCTTTTTTCTTTTTCTGTTAACGTGTTGGCTTTTTCTTTTTTTCTTTTTTTCTTTTTCTGTTAACGTGTTGGCTTTTTTTTTTGTTTGATTTTTTTTCCTCTATATTAACGTGTTGGCTTCTTCTTTTTTTTCTTTGATTTTGTCTAGACGTGTTGGGTTCTTTTTTTTCTTTTTCTTTTTTAATTTTAGAAAATACTTTTGGGTGAATTTCTTATGCTTTTTTTTTTTTACTTTAATGAAGTGTCCATCTATACACAATTTTTTTAAAAGTATAATGTGTTACTTTTTGTTTTATTTAATAGAAACATGATAGTAAATTTATACAAATTTTATTTTCAACCAAACAAAAAAAATTTCCAATCCCTCCACTTTTCCACTCTCCCAACCAAACACAAATGAAAAAAACTAAAAACATTTCTATCTTCCCACTTTTCCATCCTCTCTCTATTTTCTATCCTCCAACTTTTCCATCCTCCCAACCAAACAGACTCTTAGGTAGTTACAAGGAGAGTGCTATGTGAGACAAAACATGTTTCCTAAGCTTATATGGAGGGCCTTGGACTCTAATTGGTAAAAGACCTTTTAAAACTTTGAGGCAAAGACTTTGTGTCACTTCCAAAGAGAACAATATCTTGTCAACGAAGAGTTTAGGCTTCCCATAAGGGATGTCAACAACGTGGGTAAAAGGGAAACAAATTTGGGCTATGTTGGAATAGTGTAATGTGTGCATATTTTGTAAGCCCCAATTGCTGGGCTGGTTTAGAGTAAGTGTTTTGTGAGAGGGAGGCTTAGTTGTCCTTTGTGCTTGCAAGCAAGTAGAGGTTGGGAGTATTTTCCCTTATGTTGTGCATTCTTTAGTCATGCAAAAAGGAGGATGGTTCCTTTATATGTGTAAGGAGTTAATAGCTAAGGCTAAGTAAGCCCTACTTAGCCTTAGCTAAACAAGTCACAAGTAGAAAATATGAGATAATTTTTTTCAAAATGACACCCTGGGACAGTTGGTTGTTTAGAAAGTATGTATTTAGAGTTAAGTTGTGTCTAGACTCTATAGGATAATATTAAATAACATAACTCATTAAATTTTATAAACAAGTCACATAACTCATTAAAAGAGTAATGTCATGATTAAAAATGCACTTGATTGATCATTTGAATTGTCATATAATAAGTTAAGAGTAATTTTTCTCAAATCGATTTGGAGGTAAACTCCATCCGAAATTTTTTCCTTTTGTTTTTTCTTTGGGCAATTTTTACATCTCAATCTTTCATATCTCAATCTTGCCAACTCATACATGTACTTGTCTAAATCAATTTCAGAATCAGCATGTGAGTTGCTACAACCAAACAAGATAGTTGAAATTTCGACAATGCTTCCAGCAGTCGGTTTGAGTTTTTTTTAAGTTTCAACTTTCAACCACACATGTGGACTAATATACCAACGCTAAAACATTGTGTGGACAAGGACATTCTTTCCAGTCTTGCCTTGGCGCGTACGCTCCATGAATAAGGTCCAAAAAAGAAAGAATGAGCATCGAAGCTTGTACGCAAAAGAAGTCAAATCAATTTCTAAAAACTCAACAACTTGTCCTACATGCAAAGAACTCTAGTGGGGAAATTGGTGGGTTCCAAAATGCATGCCTTTAATTCTAGGCCATACAACAAAGTTTCTTCTTTTTTAGTAACCCCAATCGACTTGGTCCACTCGATGAGAGAAATCATGGCTCACAAAGTCCCTCCAGCATCTCATAATGCTTAAAAAAAGCTTATCAATCATGTTATAGCTTTTGCTATTTTGTCAAACTTAGTGGAGTCACAAATTCTCCATCGTGCTAAATTACTACTAGGATCCTCGGCCACAATCAACTTTATAATATTAATTCCAAATATTTTCTCCACCACAAAGTTTTTCTTCTTCATAATGCCTTTGATAAGATTATACGACCGATGTCTTTAAAATAAGGTAAAAGACACAATGCCACTTTTGTCATGTAGTAACACTTTTTGTCATGCAGTGGTATTCATGTCATTATGTTGCATTTCCAGGAAAGAATTCACATTCATTTGAATTAGCAAAAAATATTGGCATATCATGCTTTTACATTTCCTATAAAAGGCTACCTTTTCTCCAAGTTCTAGGCCATGCCATATTTGAGTTTTTAAGAAGAATGTGTAAAGGTATAGTCCTAGAAGAGGGAAATCTGCCTATACCCCAAGGTGTTGTTTCGACTGAGGCCACCAGTACTGGCTCGGTTTCTTGTGAGCTTTGTGACTCAAAGGCTTCACTATATTGCCAAGCTGATGATGCTTTTCTATGTAGAAAATGTGACAAAAGGGTTCATGGGGCTAATTTCTTAGCTCTCAGACACATTAGGTGCTTTCTCTGCAACACATGTCAAAACCTTACACAACGTTATCTCATTGGAGCTTCGGTCGAGGTGGTGCTTCCTACAATTGTTAGTTGGTCAGAGAGAAGCCAATGTAATTCCAACACTGAAAAAATGTGCTCAAGAAAGCTTAAAATGCCTTTTCTGTTTCTCTAATTTTTTTTTTTTAACCTTTTACAATTAATATTTTCTTTACTTTTCTATTTTTTTTATTGTGAGGTTGTGTAGTCTTTGTTTGATTGATATAGGCTTACATGTCTTTGTATCATTGAGCATAGAGTAGTGAATTTCATATGGAAGACCTGATATAACATGTTATTATGTCATATAATCTGGTATTCAGCCTTCTTCTCTTGTAATTGTTGTCATTAGTTGTAATTTGTACCAGGTGATTACACAGTATTTTCTTTAAACTTCAATGTTGATTACAGTTTCAGCTATAGCAATCCCTGATCAATTATCTGCTGGCACAACCCGTATGACAAAGCTATTAAATTGTCTGTATTGGTAAATGGTAACACAAAGTATAGTTGGAAAGACCGTGATAACTTTTCATCCACACAATATCATAGATAGTTCACAGATGATTGCAAAGTTGATTGAGAAGTAAATTCTCTAATCAGAGATTATGAATTATCCAGTACTTCCAAGAATCCCAATGGTTGCTTTAATCAGAAATTGAAGCTGTAAATCAGCTGTGAATATCCATCTACAGAACCATCTATAAATCAGTCTCTGCAATTGCTTGCCTCCCAAAGTTTATATCATAGAATTTGATTGCCACCCTTATAAAGAGTGAAAAACAAACAAATAAAAAATGACACCCTCTCAGAACTTCTGCCACTTTTTCCATTAATGTTGTGACTTGTGAACTTTAGACCAGCATCACAAGTTATACCACGTCTTCTGCAGTTTGTCTTTCTTTCTTTTTCCTTTTTGGGCCAAAAAGTCTTCTGCAGCTTGTTTATAACTTCATATTGCTCTTTTGTTGTGCAATTTAAATCATAATTTTATTCCTTCCATGCAAAACAAAGAATTATACGTCAAGTATGCCAACCATCGGTCCATTCATGCTAGAGAACACAATTCCTTATAAATATGCACATATGCATTTTCTTGTAATCATATCTCCTATATATTAGAGATATCAAGGCTAAAGCACATTGAATGATTATAGTTAGGCTCATGTTATTATCCTAGTCCAATTTCATTGTGGTAAGAATCATAATTCTACTTGCATACGTAATTCTAATAATAACCCTAAGGTTAGTAAAACATTAGGCTATGATTAATCTACAACACATACCTTCCAATTTGATCATTGTAAGTTGTAACAAAGAGCTCAATGGTATGGATATAACTACTTAGGGCTTTCCGCTGTTTTTAGGCCTCTAAGGTTGTTAATACCTCACGTTGTCTTTCTCTCTCTACTTCTTAATATTTTTTTTCTTCTAACGTAGTATTAGAGCTATGCCTTACCTTTTCTAACATAATATCAAAGCTAGGTCTCTTTGGCCCTCACAAATTTCTCAAAGCTCAATCGCCTCTCACCACCACTACCAGCCACTCTATACAACTCACTTCGATCTATTCCCTATGGTGGACATTGTCTAAGTTCTCATTCTCATCAATGCTGCTAGCCACTCCTACAAGGCATAGTATTGATGTATTCCTTGCCGTTTACAATGTCTTGATAAAAACTCATACACATCTTCACATGTTCTTCTCATATATTATATTATCCAGCTTTCTTTTCGGTGATGCATTTCTACCATTTATAGTCGAGTTTCTTAGAGCACGCCTCTGATTGATAGCTTCTATTTCTATCAGCTTTCTTTTTGGTCATGCATTTCTACATCTTTGGTTGAACTTTTTAGATCACGTCTATGATTAGTCTCCTCCACAACTACAATGTGTGAACTTTCCTCAACAACATCAAGCTTCAATCACCATGCGCCCGCTTGGCAACTGGCCTTTATGTAGCCTGTGATTTCACACTTTCCTACCAAACTCAAGTTACCTTCAAGCTTCCAACTTGAATTTGAGGGGGGGAAATGTTAGAGATGTATCAAAGCAAAGTACACTGTTATTCTGGTTAAGTTTCATTGTATTATCCTAGTCCAAGTTCATTATACTTGAAATCCTAAGTCCTAACTATATTAACCTGACCCTAGGATTGGTCAAGGCCTCAAGGGTTAGGCTATGAATATTGATTAGTTTATAATTTATACTTTTCGGTGGCACACAAAATCCAATAATAAAGAATTAACCAGTTTTCCATTGTGGATGTAGCCACTAAAGACAAACTATGTTAATTCCTCCCGTCCTCCATTACTGATTTACTAGAAGTAGAGATTGATCCACGCCTAGGAGCCTTTCTGTTCGAGCCCCTTTCAAGTAGACTATATATAAGGGCGTACCGACTCCACTAAAGCTAAATCAAGAATCTGCTTTGAATCTACTATCTCTTTATTTATTTTTTTTCCTGATATTTATTTTATTCTAACATAATATTAGAGCTATACCTATCCTTTTCTAACATCTCCTATTGGTACATCCTATTGATTGACTAATCAAATTCTTCTACATACATAACAAACTGAGTTGCTTATGACAATTACCATACATTCTTTAAGATTGACTTCGCTAAACTTGAAGCTGGAAATAATTCCCTGAATTTATATATGGATCATATTTTGCACCACATATAAATCAATGATTACTCATCCTACGTTTATTCTAACTGGATTCTTGAACATTCTACTTCAAAAAGAACAACTCATTCTAGCAAAACTATGACACTTTTCCTTAAACCATAAAAATAAAAATAAAAATAAAAAAACCCATCAAAAAGATCAACATCATAGATTGTATCCTCTTTTAAATTTCAAGTAACAGAAACCAGTAGAACTGAGAAGCTTTAAATACAAAAACATACCTGTGATGGAAGGGTAAGTGTTACTTATCATTCTTAAATATGGAAGCTCTAGTTTTATTACAATTTGTAAAATATAAATCTGGAATCATTACATGGAGTAGAGACTGATTAAATAAATGAATGCAACTACAATAACAAAAAAATGACTTGCAATAAGGTTTCTGCCTTAAGAAAGGTTGCTGGAGCTGGCAGCAAAAGCAAGAGGAGGTTCTACATAAGGATAGGCTAAAGAACATGACCGAAAGGTCCTCACTCGACTTTCTTCATCAATTCTATTTCCTGACTGAATATCCATTGCCATTGCCTAAGTATAAACAAAAGATTAAGATATTGATTAGTAAAACTGGAAACAATTGTTTCTATTTGAGTGCAATAGACAAATTAAGCATCAAGAAGACACCTATAGATCATCTTGATGGCATACAACCAATGCTTATACAAATAATGAAGTTCAAAAGTAACATTGCCCATGAGATTTTTTGGAACACTTAGAAAGAATAATTGGTGAGGTGGCATACAGATTGTCAGAGACGTGACCAAGTCTAAATTAATTTATTCTAAGTGACTACCAATGCTGAAGATCCATCATTGTACGCATGAACTGTGCTGTAAATTGATGAAAGGAGAAAATCAAAGATAATGCTAAAAAAGGGAGCATTCTTAAAATCTTTTTGTTTTATTTTTAATATTTTAATGATTTGAAGATTAAAGGAACAAAGTACTAGATACATATAGGATCTGGAGAGAGAGAGAGAGAGAGAGAGGGAGGTAAATAACCTGTAGGAAGATGATGCTCAGTTGACCATGGACAATCCCAGTCTGAAATCACAAAAGAACAAACAGAATTGCATAGATAAGAACATGACACAAAGCATAAGGGTTTATAAAAAAGAAAAAAAAGGATCTATTCCATGTGTTCAATCAAACAAAACATTAACAGCATGAGTAATAATAATATAAAATGAAAAGGCTTGCAAAGGTATATTAAAAGAAACCTGTAAGATTTTCCTATTTACAAAATTTTACAAGAAAGAAGCTTTTCTTTATTCATCATTATTGAGTTAGGAACTTATTCTGATAATGAGAGAGCATATTTTCATCAGAAAAAACTGCATTTATCTGTTAGATTAAGTTGTTGATATCTATCTTCTCATGCAGGGAATGTAACATGCATTTGCTGCAGGAATACCTTGTCCAATTAGGCTTTGTCTTAAAAGGCAAGACATGGAGATTGGGTGAAATGGTTCAGAAGTCACTTGTCGTGAGGGGGTCATAATCATATACCTCACCTTGTTTCACAAATCTCCCTTTCACACGCTTTCTAGTATCAGCTCTGGCTTTACGAGAGGCATATCTTATTTGTTTACCAAACCTATACATGAAACACATGCCAAATCAATTAGGAGTTGACTGTAAGTAAAATTTATGAGATATTAATGAAGTACTGGATATATAAGGCCAGGCTTCAGTGAAGGAAAAACATAAATCTACCAGTCAGTTCAACCAAAATCAAAACAAAAGTTTTTCATAATAATATTATTCTGATATGAGAGGCATAAACCGGAACCATGACTTCTAGAAAATAAATAAAAATAAGAAGAGGAAGACTTCAAAGATAGGCTACATACTTTTTGAACTTTCTAAGAGAAACATCTTTCAGAAATTCATGATATATTTGCTAAGATATGCTCACATGTAAATTTTATTTAGAAAAGTTTAAATAAAATTTTCTGCAATGTAATTCACAAATATACAGTTGCATCACAGCCTCTTGTTATGATAAAGTTTTAAGATAATGAATTAGGAAATTTCTATATTCTCATAAATGCTAATTTCAGGTAAACAAGAGGTGTCAGCACTTTATGTTCCATTACCCACACTCCCATCTTAGATAAGATGCCTGTTAAAAAAGAACACGTGACTGACTGTGATAAGTGGAACATAGTTTAGAACACGAAAGGGCAGAGGTAGCAAAGATGTCTTTCAAGCACTTTTGGAAACAAAAGGATACGTATATCAAGATTATAAAGTTTTTATATTTTTTCTATAAGTAAGATTATAAAGATATCATGTTAAATTATCATTTAATGAAGTCAGAGTTGAGACGTATACGTTCGACTTTTCTTTTTTTCATTATATCTCATCTTAGCTTTATCCCTTGCTTGTGGGCAGCTAGCCTCCAAATTTGATTCCCAAGGTGATTCAACTGTCAGAAATACTGGTGATAATCCACAATCTTGATAATCAGCTGCACTGCTTTCACCTGTGATGTTGGATAGTGAAAGTGATATGCTTGAATGAACTTGCCCAGTAGGAAACCCCAGATTGATGTTTCTGGTGTGAGTAGGATTCAGAAGTAAGCAATTTGGACCACCATTAACAGGCATCATACTAGCTGACCCACCAACATGAGAGGATTGAAAACCCACACAATCTTGCTGTCCTGATGACGATGCCTACAACGTACATGAGGGTAACTCTCAGTCAAACACACAAGCAAATTTTGTAAACTTCAAAAGTACGTGGAATTCAAAGAAAGGCTATTGTTTTCAGCCATTTTGACAGGTAAGTCTATAGTAAAGGATCATTTCTAGCATGTCAGAGTAGAAATGAATAGTTAAATGTAGTAGCAATGCTTAAAAGCCATATTTGAGCCTTCCAAATTAAAAAGCACCCCAAAATTGATCTGTACATACTTGTAGTTAAATATTCCAGAAATCATGGAAATGGATATCACAGTGTTGATCATTAACAATCCTATAAATAGTATTTCATTTGACTGAATATGAAACTTGAAATTCTAACACTAGGATTTTGGATTTTGTTGCCTGCATTATAACTTTATAAGTCAGCAGTATTCGACATGTCACCATGAACCTCTGTCAATAATTATGTGCACTGTGCAAACAAAATGAATTGGATATTTGTGCATGAATGTCTTACATGTTAAATCTCCATGAATATTTCAAGTTGGACAAGTGAATTGAGGAGAAGAAAGTGGAATAATAATTAAAGATGACTCAATAAAAAGAGCTATAAAGGTCAAGAAAAGATAGAACCTCTAAAGCACTCTCAATAGGACCATTAGATTCAGTGACTGATAGGTTTTTTTCCATCGATAGACATTCCATTCCTCCATCCTCAAACTGGTATCTAGTAGAACCTTGGGGACAGCCAAATATCTCGCCATTTTTTAATGACACATCATCCATGTTGAGGCCTTCACAGAGATCATCAGTATCAATAAGATCCTTGAAATTCGAAGATTCCTGAAGTACATTAAGTAAATCAATGCATGACTTAGAATTACCAAAGGTCCAAAAGTACAGTTACTTTTTTTGGGGACAAAAGTAGAGTTACTTGATGAGGAAGATTAAACATTAGGGAGATAAACTTGTAGTTCAAAATCTCAATGCTCACCGAATCAAAAAGGTAAGTATGTAACCTTAGATGGATAAAGACACCATGAAAACTAGTTAAAGTATAATATACAAAATTTTTAGAATATATCTACTTACTCTACCAATTTAAGAGAAAAAATGGAAATACAAAATAAAAAATTACCTTTGGTAAATTTAATTCTTCAGAAAAGAAAGGTGCTTGATCTCTGCAGTATGGCATGTAATTTGGATTTGTTGGAATCAAAGAAGACAGCCCTGTCCAAGACTCAAACTTAGAGCAAGGTTCAATTTCATTCGGTTTAGTTGCCACCAACTCCAATGAGCCCTCGTTATCCCTTTGTTCCAAACAGTTGTTGATGCAGTTCTCACTCATAGGCTGTGTAGTCATGTACTCCCAACCACTATCAAAATTACTTGAAGAAGACGAATCAAGAAGAGAAGACCAAATCCTTGACAACTCTGTCAAAGAAGGACAACCTGTATAACAATTCAATGACTGGCGTCGATGCCCCAGCCTTGAACACTCATTACCATTCCAATCACAGCCTTGACAAAGAGACATTTGATCATCCATGCAGCGGACAATTGCAGGCTGGGAATTGCACTTATCACATAAGAGCGAACGCATGTGCCTACGGGACAAAGAATTGGCAGAGTGTACACATCCGTCACAATGCAAGCAAAGGCGTGCCAAATCCGATTTACAATACACCACTGCCCTCAACACCCCACAAAAATCACACAGAGGCTCCATACTTCCCTCCTTTTAACTTAATTAAAAGTAATTTTATTCCTAATGGAATTAACTGAATCAAAGCTCTTGGTGGGAATTCGGGTTTATTGTTTCAAAGCTCAAACCACTGACTCCGTAGTCCTTCACAATTCCATAACAACCAAAATTTAAACCATCATCACAAAATAACAAATACACAGCAACAAAAAAATCAACATAAGTATGTGTCCAACTAAGAGTTTTTCAGCATAAAATATCAATCCCATCATCATTTAAGAATTCCAATTGTATTTTCATACTCCTAGTCCAATGATCTATATATAGATAAGATCAATGAAGAAAAAAGAAATCCTTCACCATTACATAACAACCAAAAAAAGCAAGCCAGCATCACACACTAACAAAAAGCCATCCAAAATTTTACTAAAGTACGCATCAAAGTATCAAACTATATATTTGTTTTTAAAAGTATAACTTATCAAATCCACCATTGTATCAGACTATCAATACTGTAATGGCATTTCACATTTGAGTCCAATACATAAATTATATCAATGATGACGGAAAAAAGAAGCACTTACCGGTTGCCGAATTCCCACCAAAGAAAGAAATGTTTAGAACATATTCAACCAACATCAAGAAACCCAGATTCCATTAATGAGAGCAAGGAAAGGTGAGGTTGATAAAAAGAAAGCAAATACCTTGATAAAGAAGCAAAAGGTTATAGCTATTGGAGAAAACAAATGTTGAACGCTTAAGTAAGCTACGTTGGCTTTGGCATTGGAAACACTGTACGAGGCAAGCTCAGGCTCAGCTCGTTATTTATTTATGTGTAAGTGTTTTTCCTAGGCTTGGTGGGTGTTCGACACGTGGCAAAACGTGGACATTAGAAAGTGATAGCATGATGACTTGGATAGGCTTAATTCGGATATGCTATGGCCAGCCTTATTGCTCGGACAGTGGACTGGGCTGGGCTATGGCAATGAAAGGTAAATATATGAAAGATTTGGGGCAAGAAATTCTTGAAGCATTCACATACAATGCTATCATTTGTCAAATCACAATTTTACATGTGTACTTAATTTTTCAAAATCAAAGTGATTTGTTTTTGTTCATGCGAAACTTTAGCTACGCGTCCTAGATAAAGGGTTTAAGAATTTGTGGCGGTGAATTGGGAGTACTGATGACTTTTTTTTTTTTTTTGGCTGTCTAAGCACTTCAATTGGATTTGGTCGTGTTTTACCCTTCATGACATGTTAAATCTATCTCGTTCTTAGCCTTTGTAATATCAAGCCAAACCCGTATATAATTGGGCAAAGATTGGGTCCTATATATTAGACTCATTAAGATATGAATATGTAGTAAGTGTTTGATACATGTCTGTATCCCAATAGATCCAATGTCTAAAAGTACTAAACCCAAACCAATTTTTATACAATTATATATTTACAATTTGATCCTAATTATCTTTTCTTTTTTAGTTTGATTGGGCCATCTCTTTTTAATGATGATGAATTTATTTATTTATTTTTAGTTTATTAAACAAAATGAAAATGGCAATTCTTATTAAAAAAAAGTTAAATCAACCATGAATGTCTAAAGTTTGTGATACTAAATATCTTGTAATTCAGTAACATTAATCGGTCTTTTTTATTATACATATAAAAATAATACTCTAATAGAATGTAATTCCTATCTCCCACTTATTCCACGTATTATAACTATTTATCCAAAGAAAAAAATCAAAGTTTATGATATTTAAATTATGCAAACCAGTGTATTGTATACGGTATACACATGGACATGTTAAGCTTTTGAATTAGAAGTGGATTTTTTTTTTTTTTTTGGGGGGGGGGGGGGGGGTGGGGAGGAGGTGAATGAGAGGTTGCTGATTTGACTCCTGTTTGTATCGACTTAGCAATTGGATTGGTTTTTAACTTCTTATCCCAAAGTCAAATAGGTATAACACTTGTTATTTAACTACCCTTGTTTTATGGCGTTTAAACCTTAAGCTCTTCTTACTTCTTACTTCTTAGCTTCGACTAACTCTCTCAAACTTTTGTTCTAATCCATTAGAGACACATTTTTGGCTTCTACAATGTAGCTCCGAATCTCCAGAGCTCTCTGCCTTAGAGCTAACCAGGATTCCGCTTGGTAAAAGTAAAACTACTGTAAATTAATTTTAAGTTCTAATAGAATCAATTATGATATAATGTCTTCCCAAAAAAACATTATGATATAATGAATTTTGGTTTAATATATTCTTTTGAACTCTTACTTAAAAAGTAATTATGAGTCTTCTCCAAAAAAAAAAAAAAAGTAATTATGAGAAATGAAACTGAATTTAATTACAACACATAAGAAGTAAAAGTTTTATTTAATAATAATTTATTCCCTAAAATACGAGTAACGTATTTATTCATTAAATTATAGTATATTATTTTTCGGGGCAAAGCCATAAAACTTACCAGCCTAACCACTAACTATCAAGTTGTTCACATCTTTTCCCTTGCTACCTAAAAGTTTCCGTCATTGCTTAAATATAATGTAAGGTCTAAGTCGATAACTTTAAATGGGGCATGAGTTTTGCCTCTTTGTCCTTCAAGTGCATCCATATTTGGCCAAATATTGAAATGGATAGTAACATTATAACCTAATTATCTTTTTCTTTTTTTGGTAAGTAACCTAGCTAAATGTAAAACCTAGTCAACATCAAAAGGACATTCTCCCTTTAGAAACAACATATTGTTGTCAACTATGTTGATATCGTATTTTGTCTACCCTTGATTTGCGTGCTGGACCCTGAAAAACCCAAAAATATCATTTCCTCTCCATGGAATCACAAGAACATATATAATGGTGTGGCGCAACCCGTTCGAACACCGGAGCGCTCAAAGTATCTTTTTCAACCAAAATGCCCCTAGTCAGCCTTGGGTTGACCAAATGTCAAAATCCCCACAAAACAACATTTTTCATCGTTTTATATCAAATCCGAGTTCCTCGGAGATTTTTAGCAACTTTGACCAAATTTGACCCAGAGTTTACTCTTGGTGGGCCCCATAAATCCTAATTTTGATCTGGCCATAGGAATGGGTTAAAACTAATTTCATTGTAAATATAATCAAATTCTCATTCCAACGACTATTCATGGGTCGAAATCGGAGTTAAAACAGTTGAGATATTGGGAAAACTGTGAAAAGCGCGTCAACACACTTCCTGAGATAATAACTTTTGATCCATCTATTGTAATTTTAATTTATTTAGTTTTCTGAAAACTAGACATCCAAATCTTTCCAGGGACACCAAGATCGCCTCAATCGAAGTCCAGGAAGACCTCCAAATGCTCAAATGAAGTTAGAACCTAAAAAGTGCATAAGGACAAAATTGCTGACGTCAGCCAGGCCTAACCTAGCAGCCCTTGTATGGCCTCCGACCCGACCCGGCAGCCCTTGAAAGGCCATCAAGCCTCAGGAAGCGTGCCAAGGGCTATAAATAGCCCCTAGCATCCAAGATTGGACATGAATGGAAAAAAGGGGTTTTTGGGAGCTGTTTTGGGCATTTTTTTCTCTCTTTTCTCACCATATTTCTCTCCAAAAAACACAAAAACACATCAAATTTTCTTGATTCTTCTCCCTTCTCCAAAAATACAAGGTAGTGTTCATACCCTCCATCTTCCTTTCCTTGGTTCCATGCCTTGGGTTTGAGGTTTAAAGGGTATGGATGTAGCTTTTTAGCTACTATCCATACCCATTTTTCTTTAAAGCTTCATCAAGCTTTTTATCCTTTATTTTTGCTTAAATAACATGATTTATTGTTTTCTTTAGCATGTTTCTTGCTTTATTTGTGCTTCTAGCTTAAATCTCCTTGCTTTTTATGCTTTATGCCATATTTTGTGCTTAGATCTACATCCTTCATGCCTTTATGTTTAGATCTAAATGCTTAGGGTTTTTATGCCATGTTTCCTTTGTTTTGTTCCTCTCTTTGCTTTGTGTTGTTGTTAGGGTTATGTGCTCACATGCTTGATACCATGTCCATGGTTATGCTTTGCTCGGATCTATGTGCTTGTATGCTTTTTGCCATGTTTTATGCTTAGATCCACATCCGTACACGTTTATATGCTTGGATTCACGTTCTTCCATGTTTATGTGCTAGTCTTCACATGTCCACACACGCATTGCCATGCCTATGCCTAGATCTTTGTTTTTACATGCTTGCGTGCTCGGATCTAGGTTTTCACATGCTTATATGTCTAGATCTATGTTTTTTCATGTTTGTGTGCTTGGATCCATGTTCTATGTGCTTTATGCCATCTTCCATGTGCTTCTGCGCTCCATGCCATGATTGTGTGCTTAGACTTAGGCTATGTTTGTCTTGTCATGTGCTATTGTAGCCCTTTTGTTGCTTTACCCTTCTTTCTTATGTTTTGGCATATTGGTTTGGACCCGATCTAGACCCTATGGTCTTTGTCATCGTCCATATACCTTAGCCTATATCAAAGGGTTTGGATTACCCATTTTGTATGTCTATGCTTGCTTGCTTACTTCTATGCTTTATACTTGTGTTAGCCTCTCTTGCTTTAGGCTTTGCCATGTTTGACACTCTTAGCGGGTTTGTGATTGGGTGGTTACATCCGACGCCCATGAGGCCTTGTTTGGATGTAACCATTTGGGGATGCATTGTTATGATTTTGGTTGTTTCATGCATACCTTTCCCCCTTTTCCACCTCGTGCGATGATATGCTTACCATGCTTGTTTGCACCACCCGTTGGCTTGCTATGCATCTTTACACGCTTGCTTACATGTCCATGCATGAGTCTTGCTTGCTAGTGTGTCGTCCATGCTTCAACACAATGAAGTTATGGACATCTGATCCAAACCTACATTTGTCCCTCATGGACACCACCCTTTTGTTTACCTTTTGCTTGTTTGTTTGTTATCTAGCTTGTTTGCCTACTCATATGATTGCTCGTATCCTGGTTGCTTTGCTTGCCATATCTATCTTGCTTGTTCACTTTGCGTCCTCTTGATATTATCTACACATTTTCCTTCCATTGCTAGTCTGCTAGTTGTCTTGTCTTTGCCTTTGCATGTACACATATGGAGCAAGGACACACGGAGCTAGGGCATGATTTCCTAGGCGCAAGCAAAAAGGGCATGGATGCAAGCGTGTGGTCAAGCCAAGCGGCTGCAGTCAGTAGGTTTAGGGTTTAGCATTTTCCCTTTAGTTATGTACTCTTTTAAACCCCTCCTTCCGCCTCCCTTTCTCCCTTAGATGGTTTGCATTAGGTATATCATGCTTTGTACCATTCGTCCTCATCTCTAAAGTATGGCGACCCCTGTTTATTTTCCTGCGCTTATATTTTGGGCCATGCTCTAGGGATGTAGACATTTACTTTCCTGCTCTGTGTGCTTGCATTATGCATGATGTATGTATGTATATACTTGCTTGCCCCCCTCCGGTGTGATTGTCACAGTCCGTGTCACCTAAGGCAAGTGATGCCTAGTTTCCGCCGTGAAAGTAAGGTGACATGTCGCTGGATTTTTGCCGCAGAAATCTGGTACTCAGCTCGAATGCCATAGGAAAGCATAGATTGGGACCACACCCTTTCAAAAGCTAAACCTCAAAGCCCCCATGCATGTGAAGCCCCAAAAGCTAATGCCGAAATCATGTTTTTTAATGTCAATCTCCAAAAATAAGGTTTTATCAAAACAAATGACTGTACTTAGACAGGCGTTGTGGGGTGCCTAACACCTTTCCCACACTAACCAAACTTCCAAACCTAAGAATCAAGATTTTTTGCCATCCACATTAGATTAGGAAAAATGACATTTTTCTTAACCTAGAATCGGTAATAAAATCAACCAGAAATAGGTGACCAATCACGCCTTAGAAAAACCCAATGATTGGTGGTGACTCCACTCATCTTTGGTAATCCCTAAAATTTGGCCTAGATTCTTGCCATAATGCCAAAGGTAGACCTACCTTCCTCCACCGAAAGAGAGAACCCGAAACGGGCCTTCAACGGGCGAACCATACACATTCATCGAGAGGGGCCTTCAACGGGCCTCGCGCACGCAAGAGCTATTGCCACGGTGGGTGGTTAAACGAAGGCCCATGGTGACAGCGGATTTTCAGCTACCAAGGTCAAGGCCGGGTGTCAACAAACTATCTATGGGAAAAATAAATAAATAGATATGAAGTTGAATTACGGGACATATTAAGTTTTTTGCCTTCTCAAAAAAAAATTTGGAGAAAGTTTCAACCTATAACGTCCACTCTTGATAATAACTCTTTATCATCAAACCAAGACAACAATCAGTTTTGAACCTGGAACCTCCACCTCTCAAACTCTTAAGAATGAGCTTGTGACCACTAGACCAACTACCCCCGATGGTCTCTCTCATGGATAATGTTGACTATTTTCTTTTGCTTGCCATGGTATCTGTTAAGCAAAAGAAAATAGTCAACATTATCTTAAAGATCAATTACAAGGAAAATTAGTGCCTTAACAAATAGAGCTTGAACATCATTACCCAATGAATTGACAGGTTCCAAATATATTATATGTGTGGACTGTTAAAATAAGAAAAAGTTTAACTACAAACTTAGTTGTAGTCATTGGTTACAAATTTACTTAATATCATTTTATTGGGTGTGGATTTAAAAAAAAAAAACCACAATTAGATTACATTTTCTTTTTATATACTCCATGCTTGCAAAATTTCTGGAAGATTTAAGATCAATAGCTATGTTATCAATTAAATATTTCAATTTCAATTTTTGGTAGTCTAAAATTATACACAAAAAATAAGTTTATGGATCAAATAGTAAATAATATCTGATTAACACGAAATATGATATGGGTGTTAAGAACATAAAGAACATGCAATATAATGGTTAGATTTTCAAAATATGTAACCATATTAATTTTTTTAGTGGAAGTTGTAGTTATTGACTACAACCTAGTTTGTAGCCAAGTTTTTTCCATTAAAATAAAACAATGCAACCTAGGTATTTCAATAACTTGGTTTTTCTTCCCTCTCTTCTTTGCTAGAATTTATACTACCTGACCAAAGTTATTCTAGTAGATGAAAATTTTCAGTACTAGATTTCATCTATCAAATGTGAATCTTAGTTGATCTTGGGACGTATAGCCATAGTACAAAAATTCCAATCAAATAAAAGGGCTCGCAAAGGGCATGATGCCTAGGATTTGATGTTGGGAAATTGTCTCAAATTCCAAATGTGACTTGGAAAGTCAATTAGGTTTCCTAGTTGAAAAAAGAAAAATTAAATTGGGTTTCCTTGTTGTAAAAGGAAAGAATATTCCTTGGTGTGGAAGGAAGTCTATTCCTTGTTAAAGGGGTAATGTAGAGAGAATAGCAAAAGAGTCTTATAAATAGACAATGCTACAAAGAAGTTGAAGGCTTTGGCCCAAGGGTCCTCCCTATGGGGAGAGGGAAAATAAAGCGTGAAACCAAGAGAGAGAAAATGGATTTTCACTTAGGAGGAACGCAAGAGGAAGGAGAGAGCAAAGTACTGCCGCCTTTGAGAAGACACAAAGAGAGTATGTGTAAGAGCAAAGAAAGAGGAAGCCACACAAGAAAGAAAAAGAAGAGAGAGCAGCCAAGAGGGAGCCGCTTAGAGAAAAAGAAGATAGCCAAGAGAGAGTTGTGCGTGTAGAAGAAAATAAAAATGAGAGAGTAAAGTGCTGCCTCCTTTAAAAGAGATAATTAGTGTGTGTATTAGAGCAAAGAAAAATAAGAGAGATTTTTCTTTAGCTGTGAGACATACACAAGAATTATTGTAATTGATTTGATAATAGTGAAATTATTTGGAGTTTGTCCCGTAATTTTTCCCTTTAAAGAGAAAGGGTTTTCCACGTAAATTTTGCGTTCTTGTGTGTGATTGTTATTTTGGATTGCTAATATTGTTGATAATATAATTTGGGACCCAACATTTGAAACAAAATTGCCTTTACAATTTCATTACAAAACCGTTTTCTAAATTTGGAGCATATTGAAAACATGAGATTTTATAATGACGTTGATGCTAGGTTTTTTAATAAAGATAGAGTTTCAAGTTTTAGCTTAGATCATAATTCATGGGATTCGAGCTACTAGTGAAATATGCATTATGTATAAAATGTGACTTTAGAGTTTGAGATATACTAATATTCCTAAAAGTTTAAGAAATGCAACGCCATAGGATTTTATTTAGTAAAGACTTAGTCACAATTTTATGACTTTCTTTTATTTTATGCTTTCTAGTCCTATTAATTGTGAAACCTTGAGTTTGAATTATATTAGGTAATTGGTTTTAGATTTAATTTTAATTAGTAATTTAAGCATGCTTTTTTTTTATTTTTATAATTTACATATTTATTTTATGATTTCTCAAACTTTTATAGGTATAATAACTATGGTACTATAGCATTTTCCTATTTTAGGGACTAAGTAGGGAGTCTCATGTTGGCCTTTTTTGGAGCTTCTCTCCCTAAATTAGGGTCTTACCCTATTTTAAAGAGGCCAATATGATTGCTCTAACATGTTGAACATCTTTTTTTCTTTCTTTTTGGTTGATTATGGGAATTGCACCCATGTCTTCAACATGAAAATACGATATCCTAACCACTAGATGAAAGGGACCAAAAAGTCATTCTTCATATACGAGAACAAAAATGGTTCATTTTGTTTTTATAAGCAATTCAAGATTTTGTTTTGTGTTCATGTTGGTGATTTCTGATGTGAATTTAGTGGGTTGTCCTCCCTTCCTACAGGTTCCACTGACCTAGTGACACACCAACTATGTCTCCCTTTCTCCAATCATAAAACCCCCCTTTGAATAATATGTTGAACACTAGATGGTGGAAATTTGACTTCGAAATTGGGCTTAGGAATATTATGGTCATCCTGATCAAATCCACCTTACTTTTGATCAAGTCTGAATCAATAGCCTAAGAAGAATCCACAACAAGTTGAAGTCTCCGCTCCCAATGTTCTCGGAGATCAATGTTGCACAGAAATCCAAAGCCCACAATACAAGGTCCATACCTTGGTTTCTCCAGTCGAAAAATGCTTTGTCCACAATATTTCCACAATAGTTTCACAACAAATCTTAATTCTTAAATGGTAGCTTGTTATTAACTATTATTAGTGGGTGGAAAAGTAATTTCAGTGGTGGGTTCAAATATCAGCCTCAATACTATATCATTCTTCCATTTAAATATTATTTTTAATACCTATTCACATTTTTAATAATAAATCCGACAGCCACCAGCACAACCCAGCTTAACCACAATCCAACAAAAGCCACGAGCACAACCAGCCTAACCAGAAACCAACAAAATCCACATTCACATTTCAATAAACTTTGTTGACTTTCCCAAACTAAAAACTGAAACCCTAGAAATCCGGTAACCATTTGCAATGTACCCCGTCTCCATAAATCAAACCCTCTTGCAACATTACAAACCCTAAAAAATTAAACAAAAATAAACCCAAACAAAAGCCACCACCGCCACCCATCTAGTATCATCTTGTTGATCTAACCCAACCACCATTGCAATGATCAATCATCAATGAAGACAACAAATCAACCAGCAAACCCATCATTAAGCAAACCCACACCTGCAACACAACTAATCCCACACGCCGTTGGCCACCCACTAGTACACAATAGACACATGCACACCCAACTGGTATCATACCCATCATCAAGCAATTTTGGTGAAAATTTGAAGCACAAATCAAGAAAATTTGGGGAATTTCAAACCAACTCACAATACCTGAAATGGGTTTCAATCGGCGCTGTGTTAAACCCCCTTTAAATTTTCCTATGTCGAGGAGGTCAATTAACAGTGAGTTCCTTTCTAAAAATGGTGTGAAGTCATAGAAAGAGGACAAAGATCTTGGTTGAGAGAGAGAGAGAGAGAGCATTGGATAACAAATAAAAATTGAGTTTTTATTGTTAATTTGGCGAGATTAGTTCCTTCACTAGAGCTGGCGAGGTACCCATCATCTGCTAAGTTTGAATGTCAAACTGGTGAGGATAATGCAAACTAATTTTGGTGTATTTCAACATTTATTTGCTGAAATGTTAGAGTGGCGACTCTAACGTGATAGCTCTAATTTGTTGTGAAAATATTGTGGACATAATACTTCTCTTTCTAACTCTATAAGAAAATTGTTAAGCATTTAAACTTTCCATGACTGTAACTTTAGTTGAACATTGATGATGCCGAAAAATCGTCAGTAAGTCACACAGTCCTCACGTGCTCAAGACAACACCTGCACAACATAGAACAAGTGGTATCGGCCAAAGACTCTCTAAAAGTTAAGTTAGAAAACTTTCACAACTCTAGAGTGTCAGATGTCACGTCCCAAACCCGATACCTGGATTTCTGACCATGACCGGCATGCTAATATCAAGCTTAAACCTGATATTAACAAGAACCAACTTACTTTTACAAAAGCTTCCCTCTTTCTTACTTTTCATTCTTGTTTCTTACTTAAATGATATAACTTTTCACTTGACATTCAGAGCATCTATATTGTACCCAAAGAATAATATAATCCACCAGTTACTCAAATTCTAAATTTCACATAATACATCTTTTAATACTTTAAGGTACACCACTTTCATTAGATCCTAAAATACACAATACTACAAAGCTAAACATCAAATTGTTAATTTGAGATTTATAATTTTAAAACTAAAACCAGCTCCTTCCAAAACTCAACTAAGGCTCCCTCTACTCCAACATAAAACCTGTTGACTGAAAAAGTGAAAGAGATGAGCTACACAGCTTAGTAAAGGTAAGATACATGAGAATTTAATAAGAATGCATGTAAATCAAACCATTTTATTTTATAAATGTGTAGATAGGAGAATATATTTTCATGCATAGTATTTTATACTATTCATAATAATAACTTACACGCTCTTCATAGGAAAATAATTGTTCTCCTTTTTCTTATCAGAATAATATTATCAAAACCTTCAGATTGAACTTCTTCATTTCTTACAAAGTCACTAAATATGATATTGATTATTCAAAATCATATACATACATACATACATACATATATATATATATATATTCTCATTACAAAATAATCATTTTAACGTAAATCAGGTAATTGGTAACTTTGTCTTAAACTAGAAACATCTTAAAGAATAACAAAACTTTTCTTCATAAACTTCTTCTCGTAAAATATTATAACTTTCATAGTCATAAAACTTAGCATTTCATAAGAACAGATATTTGATAACTTTTTAACATAAACTTATACTTTCATCAGAAGTTTTATCTTTAAAGCACAACAAAATTTCAAAAACTTTATCTTTAAAGAACAGCTTTTCTTTTCATCATAAACTTTTTATTTTCATGAGAGCTTTCAACTTTTCATAATGCATTTAAATAAAATCATTTTCTCATGATCAATAACATAATATAGTTGTTCATAACATATTGGTTAGTCCATATCTGATAAGTTTATACAGAGAAGACCTCACCACATTTGGGTGCCCTCGTGTGCATGATATTGTCCTCTTTGGGAGGTCTGATGGCACATCCCCTAAAGATTTTGTTCCTCCCCACTGTCCGTACATATTGGAGAGAAGGCCTTGTTCAAATTAGAGTTACGAGTAGCCTCATTTCCTCTACTTTAAATGGCCTAGAGTTACGGACAGCCCCGTTTCCTCTACTTTAAATGGCCAAACAGATAACATTTTCCATGGAAAGTCAGTAATTTAACCCTAACTGGCCGAGTTCAGATTACCAGAGGACATAACCCGAAAACATTTCATACTTATACATCATACTGAAATTCATAATTTGCATAACATTTCATAATAAAGGCATTTCCATTGTTTTCTTTAAACATCATGTTTGTGGAATTAGTAATAGCATCAATATGATTAAATCATATACATAAGGTTTTGAGAACTCTCGAACATACCTTTGTCTGAAACATGATTATATGCCATATCTCTAATAATAAAAAAAACCTTTAAATGCATAATATACTTTAAAATAACCTCATAACTTACGAAATGCTTATATAACTTATCCCTTACCTGAAAGCAGAGGAACCGAGCAGGGCCGGCTCTATGGTGGAGCAAAAAATGCAACCGCCTAAGGCCCCAAGTAAAAAAAAGGCCCCTAAATTTTAACCAATAGGATTATTTATAATCAATAAATAAAATAAAATTTTTTATTAGATGAAAAAAAAATAAAAAAATAGAGAAAAATGCAACGTCGTCCACAATATTTTTCACAACACTTGTACAACTAATGCTAAGTAGCAAGTTATAACAGCCTATTGTTGATGGCAAAAAAATAATTATAGTGATATTTTCAAATAAAAAACAAAAAACAGTTTAAAATCTAGGATTTGTTGTAAAAAATATTGTGAATGTTGCACTTCTAAAAAAAAAGAATAATAATAAGAGTTTAATTAGCAAACTTTTACTAGTTTTAATCTAAATCTACCACTAACACCACTGTTTTACTTACCACTATCAATCTACCACATCAACAAATATGAAAAATTTTGTCAAATTTTTTTTGTCTTAAAAATTCAAAAAAAAAAAAAAATTCTATGTAGTTCATGTTAATTAGTAGTAATTTTGCATCTAAATAAGATGATCAATTTTCGCCTTAGGCCCCCAAATGCATCAAGCCGCCCCTGGAACCGAGAGCCTAAAGTCGAAAGAGCTTAGACTTGGGTATTGGTAATACCTAAACCAAATATCAAAACTTATTATTATCAATTATTCCTTATCATAAACTTACACATTCATCTCAAAACCTATATCTTAAAATCAAGAAAATCATAATCTCACCTCAACGAGGTTCCTTAAACACAAAATACATTCATCAAACAACATAATGTACCAAGTCATAGAGAAACCATTGTTTTAATGTTCATATTCAGATCATGTCAATTAGCTTTAAAATCAATTCAAAATATGTTTGAGATTGGAAGCAATGGTGCATGCATAAACTTATACAAGGCAACATAGAGCATGAACAAAACAACTTCATAAAAACAATAATTGAATGGTTTAGAGCCCTTCCTTTGGAGTACTAAATCTTAAACCAAATTATACAAAATCTATCTATGATTCAGACATACCAAAAGATAAGCATATTAAATTATAGCTCAAAACATTCACCCTAACTTTATCTTACTTCCTTAATCATATACAATTATTAGTTAGTAAAAACCCTAATCTACCTTCAACAAACCATCAACATAGTTTCAAACCTGCTTAAAACAACATATATATAGAGACTTACAAATTCATGATTTCCTAATTTTACAAACCACAAATACCATTACTAAAAATTTCTTGAAGAAATCATGAATTCTAAGATGAGAGTAGTTAAAATTCTTACCAAGTTTATGGTTCTTGAGGGGAAATAGACATAGAATCACTCTGGCATGAAAGGATTTCCCTTTCCTAGTGGCTAGACCCGAAAGTATGAAAGGTAGAGAGCTTGAGAGAGTATTTGAGTTTTCTAGTTTCTTTGAGAAAGTATGAAGAAGAAATGAGATGGAGTTTTATTTTCCTTTTGAGGTGTTGACCCGTGGGTTTGAGAGAAGACTCAAGAGAGCTTCTAGCTCTTTCCTTAAGAGAAAAAGAGAGCAAAGTGAGGTGAGAATTCAGATTCATGTGGACCCGTGGGAATAGAGAGGGAGAGAGCTTCTTGGAAGTTCTAGTTATTTTGAAAAGTCAAAGAAGAATTGAGATGGACTTGGTGATTACATGGCCAGCCAAGTCTTGGTCTTTGGGTTTGTCAACATGCATGAAACTTTGGCATTTTGTGTTGAATTCCCATTGGTTACATGTGTGGGTGGAATTTCTACCATAACATCTTATGCATCATACTTAATTAAAACACCACCAACTATGCATCTAATAACTTAAACCATTTAAATATAGTTTTGTACATACTCAGTATATATTTATAATACAATTAGTCATTCAATTATTTATAATCTTTACAATTCTTATTTAATGGCATTGTAAAATAATATATTTATTAAATACTCTTATATTAATTTTATAAAATAAGTGACTCAAAATAATAATTAATCACTTGAACACATATGTTAACTATAAAATTGGGTCGGGGTGTTACATTAGAGCTGGGGGAAATTATGCGTACCTTGTTTATGAGGGCTTGGTGGCTTTTATAGTAGTGTAAAACCGACTCTGGTTTCTTTGATAGAAAGATATTTCCTTATAGAAAAGATTCCAATAAATGTTCGTATTTTGTGGGATTTTTTCCATACAAGGTCTCCATTGACTAGGGGTTATTGTAGGGCGCAAGGTATTTCCATTTAGGATTCCTTGGAGTTCACTTAAACCTTGTGGGTGCCACATGGCCCCAATATCCGTCAGCCTCGGGCCCATGTACGCAGAATCCATCCGTATAAGGGGACCATCCGTCACGTGATCTATCTGTCCAGTACCTCAATTTATCGTCTTATTTTTGATAACCCATTAATTTTGTGTCCTCATGTTTATTTGGACCGATCCATTAACCTTAATTTTTATCCTCTTCAAACATGAATATTAAATAAAGAAAAAAATACAAAAGGAAAAAAAAAAAAAAGGAATAAAATTTAAAAAGTGATGTTAGAGATGCTACAAATTTTTATCCAAAAAAAAAAAAAAAAAGATACTGCAAAATTTACTATATAAATCTTACATATTGATGCATCAATTTTTAAACCCAACACAAAAAAGTGATTATAAATTTGTTTATTATGTTCAAGAATGAAACTAAGATTTCATCTTTGATGGGACAAAGTATGAACAAAAAAAAATTCACAATTTAATACTAAGAGTTATACAAGTATTTAAGAACAAATTAATAAATGAAAAATAAAACTTATGTCTATTTAGTGCCTATGTAGTGTTAAAAAAAATTTACAATAGTTGTTTCTTAATACATTTCAAGTTAATTATCTATTAATGTGTACTAAATATTATATTGATCTCCTTTATTCTATGGCTACACTAAATGCTTTTATATAAATAAAACTAGCATGTAACTCATACTTATGCACAAAAGCATTTAACAATTGTGATGACGAGATGTTCATCTCAATTTCCACACTAAGCATTATGAATGGAGCTCACTTGACACCAAAATTTTTATATAAAAAATTGACACATAACACAAAATTAGACTACAATTAAGAATTAATTTTGAATCAAATTGAATTCTAAAATTGTACTTCAACTTAATATAATATATATGATTTTCTTTCACTTTTAACAAATTAACAAAATCTTAATCTAAACACACTGAAAACTATTGAAAAATATGATTCAAAGAAATATTGATTTATTTTTCTTATTTTGTACAATATTTTCTTTTTTTTTTTTCTTTTTATAATTTGAGATGGTACTATAAGCTACAATTTAGAGAATGCTTCATCAACATTTGAGTTTATTATAGCAGGAAAAGTTTGCATAAATGCATAATATGATATACTAATTGAAGCAATTTTTGTGAGATAACATTACTAATAATAATAATAACTTGAACATTTATAATAAATTTAATCATAAAATAAACCATCTTCTTCTGATAAGATTTAAAGTCTTCACAAATTTGCAAGTTATGGAGAATGCAAAAGGAGATGTTGTTGTGGTTATTTCAATTTTGATAGTTAATTAGAAACCCAATTTCAATTATTGGGATGACAGGCTACGGGCTTACAGTCATTGGATTGGAGTTATAACGTACAGTGAGGCCAAGAAGAAATTCAGATGAAACTTGTGTATGTTATCATCAAACTAGCACATTCTATCATCATTTTACTTGGCTCGGGAGTACGCCATCAAGATTTCAATACCATGGTTCAACCTCTTGCTAAGTTGATGCATGTAATTTGCTTGCATAACTTTTACCGTTTGGAAGCTAATAAGATAGTTTCCATGATTACACACCATAAAAATTTAGTAGTCAACAAGTTCTATACAAAACCATTGATCTCTCATTAGACTGCAGTATCACTATCAGCTTTTGTTTCAGGGTAATACTGGATCTAATACATTCAGTCACTTCTTCTTAACCTTAAGACTCCTTAGTTTTAACCTTAACACATGACAAACACGTGAATAGGAGCAGTTTTTTGGAGAAGTTTGTAGAAGTGGGATCTACAATACAAAACTTAAATCATTTTGGCTTGCTTGGAGTAACTTGAAAAGTCTAGTTCACAACATCTTATAGCTCTTAATTTGGAGTGAACTGAAACTAAAATTTATCTTTTTCTTGGCGATTCAATATATCTCAAGACCCTATTGAGTTCACCAATAATAATATGTAGGTGAGATGTTCTTGCTTAGGTTCATGAGCGATATTATTGTGATTTTTTTTTTTTTTTTTTTTGGCTTATGTATTAAGTGTTAATGCATAATTTATTTTTGCACCAAAATTTAGATTTTTTTTTGACACATGGTGCAAAACAGGGCTCCAATTATAGATTTTAATTATATTTTCTCTGATTTTTGGCTTTAAATATATATAGATATAGATTATGTTGTTATATCCTATCTGTCACCAAATTCCAAACTCAAAAAATATAAATAAAATTATCTTATTATATTGGCTTGGCTCAACTTGATTCATTAGCCAAACTGAGCTCGAGTTTAATATGAAGCTCAAACTCGAACTCACTATCAAGTTCTTAATTTTAAGATTCAACACAAGTACATTATCAAGCTCAAATAAGCATGTTACCAAGCTCATTTGGTTTGAACGAGGGGTCAACTCCCAATTAAATAAAAACTTAGTAAGATATGAGTTTATTTTTCAAGTTAGTATCAATCTTATTACCAAGGTTATAAACAAGCCTAGGTTTAACTCTTTTTTTTTTCTTTATATATATATATATATATATATATCAAGCCCTATTGTTCATAGGTCTATTCATTAAAAAAAATTTATTTTACTTGGGTTTGACTTATTTTTAAACATGCCTAAAACTAAGGCTTAAACTTGGCCTGATTATGACTTTATGTTGTTCCTAAGAATATAAAATATTAAATAAATTGCAATTCATAAAATAATAATATTTAATCACATATCACTAGAAATGTGTTTACCATATAATTAAAGAACAAGTTGAGATATTACCTCACTTTAAAAACATCTCATAACATGATAAAGAATTTATCATCAATTCCATGAATTTTTAGGTGGTGAAGCTGAGGCATGGACCAGGTCACTCCTTTGAGACAATACACACCGTTTATAGGGTTTCTAGTGTAGTAGACTAGCAATTATACGTGCTACTACCTTTTTTTTTTTTTTTTTTTTTACAAGATAGAATTTCTACTCTAACCTAATCTAAGTATATATGTCTGTGAAACTCTCTCTTGGAGACTTGAACTTCGACCCTTGCTCCCAACATCCCACAAGCATTTATACTTGTTGAGTGACCACCGCACTAAGGGTGCGCGGTGGTATATATGCTACTTTCAAGATATTGTTAAACCAAAAATTACAAACGGTACTATTTCCACAGAGTCTGAAGACAAATAGAGGCAAAACGGTGTCATTCCCATTAGTTCAATTACATGAATTAAGCTAAACGATTTCTTATAGAATGCATACCGTTATGTTCAAATGTTGGTTTACAACTTACAAGCACAGGAAATTCTAATAGGATTCAGTTAGAACTTTTTTTTTTTTTTTTTTAATACAAGATAGAAATTTTATTCTAGCCTAATCTAAGTATATATGTGTGTGAAACTCTCTCCTAGAAACTTGAACCCCGGCCCTTGCCCCCTCCCCACACCCCACAAGAATTGTTACTATGATTCTTGGGCTTAGTTAGTTGTGTATTTAAGTATAAATATAGCTCTGCATGTATGATTGATTATTAAGCAAGGTTAACATAAATTTCTCCATTTATTTCTCTCTCTCTTTCCTTTGTATTTAATTTTCTGTGTTTCATTTAATGTCTTGCTACATAGAAATAACTATGATCCTTGCTTAGTTAATAGAAATTCTGAATTTCTTCAGATATAACAAACCAACCATCTTGTTGATTATCTTTATAAACCTACACCATTGGTAAGATAAGAAATTCTCAATAATACTTTATTTACCTAGAAATAAAGTGTAATAAGGATATATATATTTTTTCTTTAAAGAAGAGGATTGAACCATGCAAGTGTTTTTAGAAATATGTTGGTGTATGTGAAAGTGACAAGACAAACTTCACTTTTTTGTACATCCCCCGAAGTCGTTCATTCTTTAGAGCATTAACATTAGTTGTTGCAAAAATATGCAATTTTAACACATCAAAAAGCTTACTTTATTATTTTAGCACATCATTTTATAAGAGTATTCCCATTAAAGGTGCTAAAAATGTTAAATGTTATTTTTTTTAGCATTTTTAGCACCTCAAATGATAAAAACATGCTTCCATCAAACATTCTAAATCCTAAAAGATTTAGCACTGAGTTACAGTGAGCTTGTATCAATACAAGCTCAATATAGCTGGATTGTAAAAAAAAAAAAAAAAAAAAAAAAAAAAATTGTTTTTTATTCACCCAACGGCTCTTTGTCATTTCTCATTCTCTTTCCTCTCTCACTTCTTTCATCTCTCTTCTCTCTTCTCTCTCTTAAGTGATTCGGCGATTATGGGCCACCGATGGTTATGGTTTGGCAATTGTGGGCCGTCGTGTGTTGTGGTCCGATGGTCAAGGTCATGGGTCCAATGACTGTGGGTTTTGATTTTGGGTTGTGGGTCATGGTCCGATGATCCGATGGTCGTGGTTTTGGTTCCTGTGGGTCGTGGGTCACCAATCTACTAGTTCGGGTCTTCATCTATTGGTTAAGGGGTGAGAGTCGAATCTGGTGGCAGCGGGATGGTGGGTTGTGGGTCTGGGTTGTAGTGGGTCGTGGTGCAGTGGATTGGCGTGATGGGTTTGCTTTTGTGGAGTTTTGCCATGGTGGGTTTGTGTGTGTGTGTGTTTTGCTTGGTGTTTTGATTGGCAATGGTGGATTGGGATGTGGGTTTTTACCTCTCTGTCTTTCTTCTTTCTTCTCATCGATTTGGGTTTTTTGATTGTCTTCTTTCTTCTCATTGATCTGGGTTTTGTGATTGTGATGGTGATATATATTATTTTAAATGAAGTGGTAAAAAAATAAAACTTTTGATATATGGTGTATTGTAAAATAAAAGTTTAAAATCAATAAAGTAGGTTTTTGAGATGTTAAATGCTAAAATTTTGCCAAAGGCATTGTAGCTTAATTGGCACCTCCCCATGTACAAAGTACTTGGGGGTCTAGGGAAGAAAGGGTTCGAGCTGCGGAGTTAGTAGCATGTTGTATTTATTTCTCAAAAAAAAAATGCTAAAATTTTTGAAATCTTTGATATGAATGCTATAACACACCCTATTCCATTCTTTAATTTCATACATTAAATTTAATAAATACAACACATTAAAATAATATTTACATAAAACTCATCCCAATAAAAAAACAATAAAAATGGTACTTTTGTGAGCAATTGGTCATGAGAGGAGAGAGAGTATAATAAAAAAAAAATTTACAATTTGTGAATGTACCATTTCAAATTTGGAATGGTACTATTCACCCATGCTAAAAGTTTTAGAATTTAAAATATTTGATGTTTGGTATGATCATTTGGT